>NC_044246.1:106511590-107136590 GCF_003957555.1 Calypte anna | reverse complement strand
GGAAGTGCTTCATGGTGACCTTTTCTCTCAAGGGATATATTGTTGAATGGTTTAAACTAAGTATTCCAATTTTAGACAGCAAAAACATTTGATAGGTAAACTTCATGTCTACCATTTGAAATAGAGTTACCTGGCGGAAAACACCAGGTTCTGCATAGTTTGATGTATCAGACATTAATGAGCTACTGAAGAGATGAACTGTACAAGATGATAACACTTGAAAGTGATGCATTAATTTCACCAGAGAGTAATGAAGAACTCAGTGTTGAGAAGTGTTTGTTTAGGTATTACAAAGGTAAATTAAATTTCAATTTCAATTGAAAAAAAAGTAATTTGAAGTAATTATGTGTTAAAAATAAACTCTAACTCCCCAAACAAATAAACCCTTCTGTCATTTCTGTAGCTCTGTGATTCACAACCAGTCCTGGAACAATCTTTTTTCTGTGGCTTCTCCAAGTGCCCCTCAGACTTCCATCACCTCTGAAAAACCCCATTGCTCTCTCCCTCCACTTTTCTTCACCTCCTCTTTTGAAACCAGATGCTTTTTCTCTCCTTCTCTTCTTGCTCAATGTATTGTTGTTGCCTTTCCCCTTTCCTGGTTACTGGTGCTGAGTTATTGAAAAGAGTTTTTGGAAAAACCCAGGGTGAGGTGACTGTGTTGGCCAAGCAAGGTAGGAGGCAAGAGGTGGTAGGACACCTGTACCTGAAGGCTGGTGCTGGTCTTTTTCTCCATCCAGGTTCTTCTTCTCTCATTGTTCACTGGTGAAGACAAATAGCTAATGGAAATATGGGAGCAGCCATTGGCTGAAACTCATGAAGTGGGAGCAGAGAAGGAGACCTGTGCTATCAAACTCATACTATTTTTTAGACAGTATGGGGAGATCATCTGAGTGGGTGAATAACCAGAACAAAATACCACGTTGTGCTATGATAAGGACTAGAATATTAAAAAATCCTGAAGGTAACATTCCGAGATTATATAAAACATGCTTCCCACCATTACTGTGGTCTCATGGTCATATTGTTGGAAAAACAAATGGAGGCCAGTGACAGAATGATTAGTGTGTAACAAAGACTCTTATGGGTGAAAAAGTGGAGTTTGTTTAGCCTGGAAAAAACAGGAGTGAGAAAGGTCATGATAGAAGTATATAAATCAATGAATGATTTAAGAAACATTCCCTCTTATTTGCCCTTTTTACATAGCAGAACCAGAAAAATCACATTTCATATGATGGACATTTCTATAGTTTACTAGTTTCTGTGTATCTATCATTGTTTTAACAGTGTACCTGGATTTTTAAATTTTGCAGGGTAAATAATCACACTTTGGATAAATTGTTAGCAGGCAGTACTGGCATTAAACTGCTCATATAGTAACTTGAAATGCTCTGTGCTGATCTATGTTTTTTATTAGTTCTCCAATCAAACACAAAGAAAATTAGCCATGTCAATTATGTCAGTTTCTACATTTTAAAAGGGAAGATTTTTTCCCCTTCAGTAGCAAGTGTCTCATATTTACAAGTGTTTTTTTCTACTGCACTTCATTTCTCTTTCAGCCAGGGGGTCACCTTATCTGTCCTTGGATACAGCCCTGGAAATGGAAAGGTGGGTGAATCACCGGAGAGTCTTAATAGCGGTTTCATTATGTGTTGGTAGACATTTAGATTAAATTATACA
Source organism: Calypte anna (assembly GCF_003957555.1). Taxonomy (NCBI): domain Eukaryota; kingdom Metazoa; phylum Chordata; class Aves; order Apodiformes; family Trochilidae; genus Calypte; species Calypte anna. Next base: position 107,134,913 of record NC_044246.1, on the reverse strand, counting down.
TCCTTTGAAGGCCACAAGCATCTAATGCTATTAGTTTGTTCTGAAGCCAGAGCTCAGTAGCTATTTTAAGAACATAAAAAAATATTAAGCTTTATGATCACCATGTAGTCTTCGACATATGTGCCATTTCTCCCCCACTTAAAGTTGAAGGGGCTTATATTCTAGTAAGTCAAAGGAAGAAAACATCTCATGAAATAATGTTGGAATTGAAAGCCCCTAGGTACTCATATTAAAAGAAACATAAACAGCTAAAAATTTCTCAGGTTTAGTAAAGTGGCATTTATATGAATAAAAGCATCTTTCTCACACACACTCAAAATATAAGCTACATCTGAATGAACTCTTTGAAAAACAGGGACTCCTAGAAGGAAGTTTTAGTGATTTAAGCTTTCCCGATTCTACATGAAGGCATGAAAAAAAAAAAAAAAAGAAAAAAAAAAAAAAAAAAAGAAAAAAGGAAAACCATCAACTTTCCTGCAATATGCCAAACTAGCACAAAGGAAGATTTTTGCATAGCTTGCTTAAAATATTCCTGAAAAAGATGAAAAACCACAACCCAGACATTTCAACAGACATAGGAAAATACTGAAAAAAAGTGATTAGCAAACATATTGGTGAATTTCAAACAGCATTTCCTTTTGTTGGTAACTTTTGTAGCTGAACTTTTTACTCTTTGACAATGGTATGAATTGACACTCACAGATGTTTATGAAAAGCAAATTTTAGATCAAGACTCAAGATTTACTTAGGCTCTGAGGCAGCAGACTGCTTAAATATATGCTTAACTTGGAGTCTGTGGAAACATTTGCATACTTAAAGTTAAATCCATTCTTATGTATTTCAATGACTTGGTCCAGAATCAGAAAATCATGCTCGGTTTATGGCTGAATGAATCACATTGTGGGAAGAATGGAAGAAGAAGCAGGCTGTAAAATTTAAGTCAGTAATCCATCTGATAGACATCCAGTTGAAGTCCAAATACTCTATAACAGTTTTAATAATTTCTATATTAAGCAATCTAAAGAATGAAATTCATTGGCACGTGTCACTTGAGCAGTGATTTAAGGTCTTGAATATAAAACTGGTGCAAAGAGTACATTCTGCATTCCCAAGTGCTTACCCAGGCTTACATACTGTTAAGTAGAAAATTCTGGGGTAGATATAAGACCTTGCACCCAAATGTAGACACCAATAAAGCTAATGTGAGCAAGAATTAGGTTTATTTTGTTCAAGTCTGAAGAAACATCTTGAAATGGTAAATTATTTAGTAAACACATTAAGATGCCAATGACTTCAGCAGAAAAGGTGAAATTGCCCTAAGGGTGGAATAAGCAATGGAAAAATTCCTCATCAAATAAAACTGTGTTTTCTTCAATTTAGCTCATAGGCACAGAGAGAAATGCATTTTGGATTCAGAACGAATAATCTTGGATATGACATTTGTATATTTCTTTAATGAACATGAAGTCTAATCAGCCTTAAGACAAAGAGACTATCCTGATTTTTATTTTTTTTGGTACAATGTTTTATGAATACATAGAATATTCATTGTTGCCATAATGTTCATATGCCTTGTGCTAAACCTTTCTAACATATTTCCTCCATTCCTTTTCACCAGTTTACTATAGTTGTAGTATAATGGTTTTAGTTGATTTTTGAAGTTTTTTAGTGCAGATCTGAGAAAAATCCTGAGAAAAAAGTCCTGAGCAGATAGCTTTACTTCTCCTAAAATCTACTGTAATATGCTCATAGGCAGTGCAGTCAAGGAAAAAAAACAACAACATGTTTTTCTCACCAGCTTGTCAATGAAAAATGTTCCAGTGCTACTGAAATGACATCTCTTGAAACTTTAATATAAAATCTTGAATAACTTCTTATCCCTTGGTGTTTTCTGTTGGAAGTGTTTGGCATCTTTCAGGGTTTAATATCAAGGACTTGAATTTCTGTATTTCAATCTTATCTTAGGAACTCAGCTTGGCCATTGGCTTCTCTCTATTTGTCATATTCCTTCCCTGAACACTTGAAATTACGTCATAAAGTACTGCTAGACAAGATCTGGTTTTCTGTATCTGTATCTCATTTTGATAAATTACAGAGCAAACAAGATCAGGAACCCATGGTCGCTGAGATCCACCATCCTTGGCAGAATAAATTAGCTGTAGGATCTTGGATCTGCATAAAATTCTTAAGATGCTGAGCTAACATTTTACAGAGACTTTAGATATGACATTCATCCCACCTAACTTTAAACACTGGCAATGAATTGTAACCCTAGAAAACCTTTATAGTCAGTCTGTTGACTATGCCATAGTTGCTTTCAGTAGTGACAATCAGGATAGGTCACAGGAGTAATTTTTAATGTATGTTGTAGGAAAACTAAAAGTAATCTTTTATGATAATCAGTACCTCTTTGATAATACAAAGACCCTGTACTTACTGGTTAAATGGAGTCCTCTGTGCTGTAGTTATCTGTCTTGGAATCATGGAATTCTTTTGGTTGGAAAAGACCTTTAAGATCCAGTCCAATCACTAACTCAGCACTGCCAAGTCCACCACTAAAGCATGTCCTTAAGCACCACATCTACACAGCTTTTAAATACATCCAGGGATGGTGACTCTACTGCTTCCCGGGGGAGCCTTCTTTCTACTGCACAGCTTCAGTCTTTTAGCAGTGAACAATGTATGCTGCAAATAAACAAATGAAAACAAATGCTGCCACCACAGTCATTATGGTTTTCCATGGGAGATATCTGTACAGAAAAAAGGAACCAAATAAATCATAATATTTTATAATTCTTTGAAAAATTGGATTCCATCTTTTTTTAGCCCAAGTTAGGAAGATTATCTTTCAGATGTCCAAAGTACTAGGATCACCTTACCGATATCCCAGTTCCCCTGGTGTTTTATGGATAATCAAAAGGTTGTCAGCACTGTAATGATGCCTTGTGTTGAGTTCCTGTGGCAAGGTTTGGTGGAGGGGAGGCTGCAAGGGTAGACCCTGTGAGGAGAGGCCAGGGGCTGTCCCCATATGAGACAGAGCCTGCTCTGGCCAGCTCCAGAGTGGACCCACTGCTGGACAAAACAAAGCTTCCTAATTAATATCCTCCTATGTATTTTGCTCTTTCTATACATAACCATAATAGCCATGAGATAGGTGAAGCTTCAAAAGTGTCAAAGTAGAATCACACCCCATTTTCTGGTTAAAATTATATTTCAAAATAAATAAGAACAGCAATAACAAAACTATGAGAAGCTAATTGAAACTTCTTTCCTTAAGAAATCACCATATGAGCTGAAAACTGAAAGAAGGTCCAATAAATGAGGTAGTTATAAATGGCAACATGTATTGAGTTGGAAGGTGGAAGGCACTGATATGGTCTAAAGCTGTGAATCTGAGTATAATGGATCAGCCAGAGCTGATATTCCCAGTGTTGTGGAGGAGACAGAAAAAGCTACAAAGAAATGTTGAATGAACAGCAATGGGGTAAGAAATAACAAAAGGAGATTAAAAAAGAGACACAGGTATGAGTCTTTTTGGGGAATACAATGTAAAATACAAAATCAAGGAAAAAGAAATTAGACTAGGTGGCAGGAAAGTTTATGTGACAATGAAGACAGTGAAAAGATGGAATAGTTCTTTACAATGACGAATGGAAGCTCCTACACAAAGGAGGAGAAACTGGTATCTAATCTGGAATTCACAGAGCACTAGGCTGCATAGAGGATAAATTTATATAGATTTATCCTCTCAGCTAAAGGAACCTCCAAGTTACCTTATCTGATAGATTATGGTCCCAAGATGGTGCCTACTGGATTAGAATTAAAAAGAAATAACATTATGAAACCCTTAATGAAAAAGAAATCTGGGGAAATTCCAAATATAGATTCATCCCATTCTTTCAGTTTTATGTTTCTGGCATACTTTCTGTATAAAACAAGATTATAAATCAATGCATAAGCTGATATATAAAGTGCACTGGAGTGCAAACATATCTAAAAGCTATTACAGGTAAACCAAGGACACCCATATTATGTTCTTCACCCAAGTGATAATATAAAGCCTATTAGAGTTCCTTTTGGGATTCCACACTTAGAAAAGAAAATGTGCAGTTTATTCCTGCTAAGGAGAATTTCTGATATTGTGAGCTCTTGGGCTGCTGTGTTAAGCAAAATGCTAGAGTAACCATAGTCTCAACTCTGAAGCTGACTTACTTGTTCCATTTATTCTCTCAAATTTGTTCATTCCATACATTGCCATACATTCACATATGTCATGATCTGAATCCCATATTCTCCTCCCCAAATCTTCATCTAAGATTTGCTTTGCTGCCTCACACTAAATATCACAAAGCTCTCTTTTCCACTGGGACTGGTGTTGACTGCCTCATTGGCAGCGTTGCTGTAATGTTGCAAGATGATGTTTATCTTGCATCAGCTTTGGAGTTGTTTCAGTATATGCAGTAGTCTATGTCACAGAACTTCTTCCAAGTACAAAGCTTTTTCTGGAGAAGTCCTGGAGCCATGCATCTCTGTCTTGCACAGAAATAGAAGGAGAGATGTTAATCAAGAAATCCAGAACATCCCTTGTAGGACTTCAAGCATGTCCTTTGATTTTTGTTGTCCACATTGAGGAGACTGGATATGGATTTCAAATTTCTGTATCTAAAAAAATTTGCAAATCAACATTGGAAATGAAGTTATGTACTTGCAGGCATCCTTGTGAGGATAGGGGGTTCTTGAGGTTTTCTGAAATGTCTACCTACCCTTTATATGTTACCTCCATCCAGCTGTTTGAATGCACTGCCATTGCACACTATTAGCCTGCTTCATTTGCAGCATAGTGTTTGAGTTCTTGGCCTGCCTGGCATTTTCTATTGCTATGCTTTGCCATATTTTTTTTTTTTTTGTTTAATCTGAGTTGGCTTTATTCCCAGATTCCAGATAAAACATCAAAAGTGGTAGCATTCTGCTTGACCATCCCATTCCAAGCATTAAACACTGTGACTTCAGGCTTAGATTCTTGAATAGTGTGCTAAAACCGCCCAATTTTCACTGCCTGCCCTCCCCACTGCCCACACACCCATCCACAGGGCAAGCCACAGGAGCACAATGCTGAGGTCAAGCCAATATGTGAAGATTCTAACCCAGAGTGCTGAGCTGCTGGTGGTTGGAAGCCACAGACTGTTCAGTAGGGTTAAAATAAACACAGTGTAGAAACCATGGAATCTGGCAGCTGTTACAAACTGAAAACAAGTTCTGGGGTTTTTTTTACAATTTTCCCTTAAGCTATGGAAGGCGACTGACCTCACACATTTTTGTGATGAGAAATTACTGGACAAATTACTGACACTGAAATGAAGTGAAAAACTCCATTGTCTGGGAAGTTTCAACAGGTTGACTTCTGATAAAGTGCTTGCATCACCTGATGTTTTATTTCTCCCATTTAAGTCTGTTCATGTAATTTAGTAAATCTGTTGTGTAATACTATCTATTAAAAATGAGACATCTATAGATCACAAGGCTGTGCAGTTCTGTACTGGCTATGTTGAACTGCAAAACTGGGTATCTCTGCATTTGGATTGGTCTAACTTTCATTCTGTTGATGCCACCTATGGTCAGCTATCTAAAAGGTTCAGTTTAGGCAATATTTAATTGCTTTACTTAATTTAGTTTTCAAAACTCTGAAAACTCAGAGTTTTCAGCTCTTTTATTCTCCTGGCTGAAAACTTACAGATTTTTTCACCATGCACATCTTTGAGATGAACAGCTAAAACTGTAATGTTGAAGGGCTGCTCCTTCTCACCTCAATAACAAGAGCTTATTTGAATGTGATTTCAGCTTTAGCTTTTTCTTAAATCAAAAGTGTCCAAATGATTTTTAGAGGTTTAAAGATATAAAGCTTTGCATTTTTGGTCTCCAGTGAAGAGATATCAACAAACTGCAAAGTACTCAGTGAAGGGTCATTAAGATCGTTGAGAGGCTGTGGAATATGACAGGTGAAATAAGGCTGATTAACTTGGAGAAGATAAAACTAAAAGGAATAGTGTCTTCCACAGCCTACAGAGAAGATAGAGTCAGGCTCCTTTCAGTGAAATGCAGTAAAGGACAAGCAAAAAAGGATGGAACATGCAACTACAGGTAGTTTGAATTATGGAGACTAGCATTTACATAAGGGCAGGCAAATGTTGGAGCAGAATATTCAGGCATGCTGAGAAATCTCTGCCCTCAGAGATTTTCAATACTCCGTTGCTCAAAGTGCTCTTCTACCTACTCTAATTTCACCTTATTTTCTATCAGGGGTTGGATCAGAAGGTCCCCAGATATCCTTTCCAACTGAAATGATTCTGAGAAAATAATTCCATCAAAATTATCTACAAGGCAATAACAGTCAAAATAGCTGTGGAGGCTCCTCCAGTCTGTAAAGGCAATGGGGAAACATATTAGCATTTTGTGCTTGTTTTCCTTTTCTTTGGAATTCCCCAGAGCACTGTCATTTGCTACTTGCTGCATTAGAAGAAAACAGTGCATCTTTGGTACATGTAACATTTTATAAACAAAAGAACTAAGTTGTTTGGATTCAGCAGAAAGCCAGAGGGACAGCAACACAAACATGATAAACTGTTAGAGGAGTCAAACTTCTGAAAGGTGTCTTAATTTCAGCTCAATTACCTATTTCAATCAACATTGTAAAAACAAATGTTGATTCCAGAAAACTCTAAAGGTGATTGGGAACTTCTTTTGCAAATTCTGGCCACTGTTAATGTGAAAATATTAATCTCTGAAGTTCCTTGCATCCATGACAACCTCAGCATCTGTCACTTTGATTTCAGACAAAAACTGGAAACACTTTTCTTCTCCCTTAAGACAGGATCTCATTCTTTACCTCCATGTAGCTACTAGGAATGTAGTCTGTATGGGAAGAGTGAAGAGGGATCATATGATGAAAGTAAAGTAAAATCCCCCTAGAACATGTTGTATTCAAATGCATATATCCAGAGCTTCTTCAAGAGCTTCAGGATTTCTGGTGTGCAAGATTTCAGCACAAGGTAAGGTTCTTAAATCAGTGTTTTTATTCCACTTTGAATGAAGAATGATGCACACAAAGGAGGAAGGAAGAATGATGATCACAAAAAGTGATGCAAGACAAATAAAGAAACCACATGCTAGTATATATAGATATAAAACTGCTTTTTCTGGTTTTCTATAACACTGCTTAGAGCAGCCTATTCATCTATTGAGCAACAGAATCTATGGTTCTGCCCCTCTACTTTTGATTCTGCCCCACTACTCTGCTCTTGTGAGACCCCACCTTGAATACTGCTTAGAGCTTTGGAGTCCTGAGCACAGGAAAGATACAGACCTGTTGGAGAGGGTCCAGAGAAGAGGCACGAAGATGATCAGAGGGTTGGAGCCTCTCTATTATGAAGACATTCTAAGAGAGTTGGGGCTATTCAGCCTGGAGAAGAGAAGGCTCTGGGGAGACCTTACATGGATCTTCCAGTACATGAAGAGGGCCTAAGAGAAAAGCTAGGGAGGAACTTTTTACCAGAGAGGGTAGTGACAGGACAAGGGCTAGTGGCTTTTAACTGAAAGAGGTAGATTTAAGTTAGATATTAGGAAAAAAATCTTCACCATGAGAACAGTAAGATACTGGAACAGGCTGCCCTAGGGAGCTTGTTGATGTCCCTTCCCTGGAAGTGCTCAAGGCCAGGTTGGATGAGTCAACCTGATCTAGTGGGAGGTCTCCCTGCCCATGCAGGAGGATAGGATCTTGGTGGTCTTTATGGTTTCTTCCAACACAAATCATTCTATGATTCTAAATTCTATATTTGAACCATGCCACTCAATAGATCATAAACTCTTACCTATGGCAACATTTTCTTCTCACTGTTCAAAATTAAAAAAAGATTTCAGTTTTACTATTCTTTCTTGACCACCCAGTAAGCAGTGGACAGGCATCTGATTATTGATTTCTGTGTATGTGTCTTTTTTATTGCAGTAATGAGGCAACAAATCTGTGCTGGAGTTGACTTGGCACAGTCTCTCCTGACCTACCTCACTACTACCTGTCCCATTAAGTTCAGGACATTTTCTGTCTCTCTAGACCTTAGGATATTTATTGTTTTACACTCTAGGGTTTTACCTAGTCTGCAGGCTTATCCTTAGCCTCTCTTGCTGGAGGATCATTCTTCTTCTCTTGTCTTCTGGATGTGAGGGCCACTGCTGTGTTTTCTCTTCTGTAATGCTTTTTAAAATACCACTATTTCTTCCTTCTAACATTACTTCTACCCTCCATTTCCACTTTTATTAGGCCAGATAAGTGGGATTCCTTGGAAGGGATATGAAGAAGTGAACTATTTATATCTTTTCTTCTCAGACTGGCTTAAATGAACAGGGTTAGAATTTGAGGTCTTAAAAATATAAGGTTTTTAAAAATTCCCCTGGGAAATTTAAGAAAACCCACAGAGGTTTAGCTGAATCTTAAGATCAATGGCCTACATATTTTTCTAACTAAGCTGTTTATTGTCTGGGACTTGACTTCTTTTACTAAAACTAGGGAGGAAAAGGAGGATAAAGACAGGGAAAAAAGTATTTTTTTTAGGTAGGTGAAAGTAATTTATACACATGTATCTAGCTAAGCAGACAAACATATTATACCTGTACTCTCCCCCAGATACAGACAAGTTGGTCTGTGTTTTAATGTAACCCAATAAAGGCATTTAAGAGACTAATTTTGGGCTGACAGCTTGTTTGTTTCAGTTCACTGGCTTGTCAAAAAGCTAAAATCCTAATCTCAGACAAGACCTGGCCTTGAAGCACAGCATTTATAATATGCTAGCACATTATATAATTCTTTTGTCACTCTATGGCTGCCATAGCAAGAAAGATAGTTTTGCAATTAAGTGTATTAAAATGCTCTTTTCTGGAAGTACAGATTTTGTAATATAAAATCTGCTCCTCACCTAAGCAGTCGGTCCAAACCCATCCTTTTTTTCTCTTTTTCTTTTTTTTTTTTCTTTGTGTGTGTTGTGCAAAAAGCAATTTTAATGCTAAATTTGCTTTTGATATGGTCCAATAACAATGCAAAATGGATGAAGTCTAACAAAATAGCACAGAGTTAAAAGCAAGCCTGAATTCTTGGCTTTAGGATAATTTTACCTGGATTTGATAAATGACATTTCCTGCATGGTAGACAGTAAGAGTTGTCATATTTTTTCTAAGATCTTGTCTAGTAGAAAAAGTTAAGGTATTTTTTTTTCTCCCTCCGAATTTCTCAGTGTAGTAATTGCTATGTATTTTTAAATTTAATATAATTTTATTCTTCTAGATGAGAACCTTTAAGTTGTTCTGTTAGGATGTCCTTTGATGCCAGGTGCATGTCAAATTTGTGGACACACACTTGGGTTAGAGACTCTATTCATACTTTGCACATTAACAAATGAATCATCTAGAAACCATATTATCAAATTTAATTTGACAGCCCCAAATTCATTTACTTGACATTACCTTTTTCTTTTTATTTTTTTTTTTCTAAAAATCTTGCATTAATTTTTCCTTTAATCTACTGATTTCCTGTGAAAGAAGAATGTAAAGAATTTGAACTCACTGACTTTTCATTAATTTTTTTTTCTGTCTAACTTCTTGCTAGAGATTTTGGAAAAGGTGTTTAACACTGCATTACCATTTGGGTTCTGGGATTTTTTTTAGTTTAGGACACTCATGAAGATTAAATATACAAGTTCAAAGCTGTGAATATAATCACGCTGTGTTTTAAAATTGTTTTCCTTTTTCTTTCAAATCTATATTTTTCTCTAAATAGTTTCAGTTAAGAAGAGTTTAACTTTGTTTTGCTTTTGAGGAAATCATGTTGACAATCCTTGTAAAAAAAAGGGGAAAGATGAGCTGAAGCTGTTGTGGGTCACAGAAGGTGAAGGAATTTTGCCTTGGAGATTTATTTTCTTTATAGTAGCTCTTACAGTGCTGAATTTTGGATTTGGGATCAAAGCCATGCTAATATCATACTGGTGTTTCAGCTATTGCTGCACAGTGCTTACACACCATCAAGGTCTTTGTTTCCCATGCTCCCTGGGGGGAGTCTGGGGGTGCAGAAGAAGATAGGAGAGGGCAGAGCTAGGATGACTGACCCGAACTGGCCGAAGGGATATCCCATACCACATGAATCAAATGCAGGAATAGAATTTGGGAGAAGAAGGGGATGGGAGATACCTTTCAGAGTTGTGGTGTTTTTCTCCCCATGTAAGCCTCAGGTGGTGGAGCCTTTCTTTCTTGGAGATGACTGAGCACCTGTCCATGGGAAATAATGAAAGAATTCCTTGTTTTGCTTTGCTTGTGTTCATACCTTTTGCTTTCCCTATCTATATCTCAATGCAGTTGAGATAGTCTTGAAGTAGTGTTGTCTTCCCAGTGGAGGTTCACATACTCAGAGTCAAGGTGATTAGTAGATTCCTTTGAAGAACTAATTTTGTCTCACATAAGGTTGAAAACTAGAATTTCAAGATTTATTTTTTTTTACATTCTTCTCTAATGATTTGTGACATACTTCCTTGAACCTGCTGAAAGCACTTCAGCTTAAGGTCTTGGACAATGCCCTTCATCTCTCTTCTTCTTTGGGTTTGGTGCTTCTCCAGGCTTATGGTCTTTTTTTCTCAGAGTTTTGAATTTGGCTTGGGATGCTTTTATAGAAGACATGTGCTTTTCACTGTTTCATAGACGACACAAATGGATATTTATTCACAGATGCAAATTTTGCTTCCAACAGTAGTGGAAATCGACCACCAAAGCAGTCAGTGTGGTCCCTATGTTCCACTGGGAAACTAAATAACCAGAAGTGGGAATTAATCTATGTTAGTGTGGTACAATTGGAGGGTGTAACAGGAAAGCTCATGCACATCACGTACTTTTTGTTTATAACCTGGATCCTTTCCCTTTGACAAAGTATTCCACCATAATAATTTCATGTGGGACTGCTCTTCTGAGTATGTTGAAATAAAATTGCCTCGTGTTTAATTGATGTTTTTACTCTGGGTTTTCTTTGCACCAGTATCTCTGCCAAGACATACTGCCTGCATTTCTTTCTGTGAAAACTACTTCCCCCGCACATGTTTAACATACATTTTAGTATTATAAAGAAATTAATTACTATTCTAATCAGTTTGCTGGTGTCGGTACACTTCTAAGATAGCCTCTTTCTCTCTACTATAAGCCAATCTTCTTTCAGATCTTGTGCACTCGGACCCTTAATCATTTTTCATGGCCTTTGCTGCACCTTTTCATTATCAGCAATGTCCTTCCTATAATAAGTAGAGTTGATTCAGCTGATACTCATTAGATATGCTGTCTCCTCCAAATACCAAATGTTCCTGCAATATTCAGAGGAATTTCAGTGAATGTGGTGTGAGGAGGTGCAAATGAGGGGACAGCCATCTAATCTTCCAGACTTAAGTGTCATTTGGTTTTCAATGACTTTGAATATCAATTTACAGAGTTGTGAATCAGCTGTCATACTTGACTGTATACTGTGCTGGCTCCATGTGTGATCACATCCATTTCTAACATGTTGCCATCATCATAAGGGGAGGGGGAAACATCAGAGGAGGGCCACAAAGATAGATGGAGGGCTGGAGCACCCCTGCTATGGAGACACACTGAGAGAGTTGGGGCTGTTCAGGCCAGAGAAGAGGAGGCTCCAAAGAGAATTTGGTACAGAGGCTTCCAGTCCCTGAAGGGGTCATACAAGAAAGCTGGAGAGAGACTTTTTATAAGAGCATGTAGAGACAGGACATGGGAGAATAAGAATTTTTAAGCTGAAGGAGGGTAGATTTAGATTAGATATTAAGAAGAGATTAAAGTGGGGGTGGTGAGTCACTGGTGCAAGCTCCTCAAGGAAGTTCTGGATATCCCATCCCTGGAAGTGCTCAAGGCTCAAGTGCTCAAGTTTGAGTGGGTCTTGGAGCAACCTGGTCTTGTAGGAAGTGTCCCTGCCTATTCAGGGGGTTTGGAACTGGATGATCTTTAAGGTTCCTTCTAATGCAACTGTTCTGTGATTCTGTAATTCTATAATCTTACAGAGGAGGAAATTCTGTATTTGCTTGAGGTACACTGATGTGAGCTGATGGAACACCTCAAGCCTCTCCAAACAGATCCTAATTTTCTGTGTTAGGAGGTGGATGGGGCACTGATACCAGCTTCTGCAGATGCTGACTTCTTGCTCTTTTCATGGGCTTGATTTATAACTAACATCACAATTTGGCCCTGAGTTTCTTTAGTAGTAAAATCAACACCAACAATATGAGGTCAAATTATGGCCTGTGTAATTGTGATGACGTTAAAAGAGCTGTGTGACAGGTAAATTAGTAGGGAATTTGGCATAAGGAGACCAGAAGCGCTCAATATTCCTAATGTAGCCTCATTACTGCCCTATTTAACAGAAAAAGACACTGATTATATATACAATGTAAATCCCAAGGCCTTTTCTGCTTCTGCCAAACACTGTAGAGAGGGATTTACTGCATTATCCGTTATCACATTCAAGTCTATTCTTGGTTTGTATTGTGCTTCATTTTAGGCTATGGTCTCTGTGGATAGTTTTGATCCTCCCTTCTCTCATTACTTTATACTTCTCTATGCTGAACTGCATAAGCCAATTATCAGACCATAAACCTCATCTATCCAAAACATTTTGAATGCATGTGCTCTGTGCCTTTGTGGCTGCTGCCCTCCTCCTATTTTGTGCCATTATCAAACCAAGGCATATTTTAAATATTGTCATACACGCCCCCCAGCCCTTTCAAAGTCATTCTTAATTAGATAATGATTAATTAGATGTTTGTAAAGTACTTTGAAAAAACAAAGTGCTATAGGAGTGCAAAGTATTATTAATATGCATCATTGTCAGAGTTATGAATACTGAGCTTTGCTGCAGCAACCCTGTCATTACTGTTCGTCATCCTGATTTGTCTGCTTCTTTCTAGCACAAACCATTTCCTCTTTACAAACCAGCTTTTAATCCAATTCAGCACATTTACCCTTTGTAACGTGCTCTCTGACTTAGCAAAGAAATCTCTCTGTAGTGCTATATGGCACTAGGAGCAGTTGTGGAATGCAGACAGGTTATATGTCCATCCTTTCCCCCTGCATTTACAATCCAGCAATGTGTTCAAAGAATTCAAGCCAAACTGACACACATGCTTTTCTTTTTAAGAATCCACATAGTATCACCCTTACCAGGGGGTTGCACTGTATTGTGAGTACCCCTGTTGTGCAGAAAAAAATGCAAAGAACAAGACTGCTGACCTCGTCAGATGAAGCTCGGCAGGAATGCAGAATATTGTCTCGGTTAGTTTCAGACTGAATTAAAACAGGGAAAAGAGGGAAAGCATGTTTAAAAGGGACAGGGCACTTTTCTATGATAATGCCCTGTTCCACTCCAAGACAGCACCTAAATCTAAGTTTAGAGGGGTGCTGAGGTTTAAAAAAAATTCTACTAGAAGGCAGTAAAACAGTCCTAAGGCTAAAGCTATCTAAACTATCAACCCTTTCAGCTGAAAATTATACCTTCAGTTAGCAGAACTGATGCAAATACACTCACTTGGCAGCCTCTGCTCATCTACATCTGTTAGAACAGTGTGATATCTGCTTGCCTGTTGGTCAGAGCCTTGCTTCAACATACAGGTTCCAGACAATTATAAGTTTACATGGGCAGACTTGAAAACACTGTGGAAAAATTCACTTTTCTTCAGGAAGTCCCTTCTCTGTGCCAACAGCACAACATTGGCAACATATGCCAGCTACAGTCAATTACACTAGCTTATACTAATATGACATGCAGAAGTAAAGGCAGGCAAAGAGTCCGTGGCTTGTACTGACTGCCAAAAAGAAAAGCTGTATTGCCCTAGGTGCTGCAAAGCCCATAAAGACCACATTGGGGTATAAGCTTTAGAGCCAGATGGAAGGAAGAAATATTGAGATAGTTAATATAAGAAATTTAAATTTGGAGTTTGTCTCAAGGAACAGCCAATAATCTACCAGCTCAGAGCTCTGTGGTAATCAGCAGTGGCCTTATAGCCCATGGGAGTAAAAAACAAGATCTATGTTCAATAGTCTTTATGTCTAGGAACAGACCCTGAATGGGACTGTGCATACTGCAGTTATAGCTTTGCCTAGCAGGTCAACCATCTGACTCCTGTCCACAGTCAAAGCTGAGACAAAAATCAATAGGAAAAACCCCCTATAGCTACATGATCCAAAACCAATAAAGCTGTGTACATTTTCTGCAATGAAAGTTGTTTTGCTTTTATGCTGCTGACCTTCCTAAGGCTAGATATGCAGTCAGTGATTCTATTGTTTTCTATGTTCCTTCTGTTTGTCCTAGTATATGTCAGCCTCTGCAGAACTGAGTCTTTGTTCCCTATATTTAATAGTCATATTAACACTAGATGGCCTTTTTAACCATGCTTTTAAAGACACACGTGTTTGTGAAAATAATCTACAGATTTTAGAATCATCCTCAAATGCAATTACAGATACCAATAAAAAACATCTAATATAGATGTTCCAGGAGAGTGAACATCTTCAGGAGGTAAATTCAGCACACACGACACAGATCCAAACCATGTAGTCATAGTTTCAACAGTCTCACATTGTAACATCTAAGGAGGGTGTCTGGGCTAGGATGTTGATGTTCTTTTGTTCTCATTACAATTAAAAAAAAATATCTCAGTCCTGGTATTTCTTGATAAATAGAAAATATTATTCTAAAGACTGTCTATGATGTCTGTCTGTGCAGGGTTTCAAAAAGTCATATTTTAGTGTAGATTCATGGTGATGATGAAGTTGATTGTGCTTTCAACCAGTAAAGGCTGTTTGGTCTCTACTCTACAAACATGTCTTCAATATTTGTTTAAAAGTGTGCCACAGAAACATAACACCTTCCTGCTACAGATTTCAGTAGGTTATATTAGTTTCTTCTGGGAGCTCTACAGAAAAAAGTACCACAGAAGGAGATGTGCTGGGGTCAGTCCTTGTATCTAGTACAGTCACAGGAGCACAATCTGAGTACCTACATCTTCCAATACAAAAAAATTATAAAGAGACAAATGGAGGCTTAATGAAAAAGGGTTTCAAACTGTGGAGTTGTGTAATAAAACCTGGTTTTAGCTGGGCTTCTCTATGCTACCAAAGGATGACAAGTAAAAAAATGCACAAATCCAGGTATATGCATCAGCCCGAGTGGTGCAGTGTAGCCAACTGAGAGAGGTCTTGCAACCCACTGTTAATACAGCTGGGAGTGAGGCAGGCCTGGAGCAGCACAAAGGGTCATTCACATACAAGTCTATCACAGAGTCTTTATAAATCAGGTTCTATATAGCTACAGCCTTGTTTGTTTCATTTTATAGGCTCTATTCTGCTATTACCTACACATGTGAAGTCTCCTACTACTCTCTTTTGGCCTCTTCTTATGCTCTGTTCATCATTTATTTAATCATTTCTTTCCCAGTTTACTTGAGATTTCTGCCCAGTTTACTTGAGATTTACTTGAGCCAATGGCATTTTCCCAGAAAAGCTGTAGTTTATCCTCTGAAACGAGGCCAAAATCAGGGGTGACTCCAGCTCTACAGGGAGTGGGAGGAAGGTGCCTGTTAATATCACACACAGAGAGCAACTTTAGCTAAGTGGTAGATGAAAACACCCTTTTCTTGACTCCTAGTTCTATTTATTGCTTTCTATTTATGCCCTACAGCCGCAAGGACAACAGAAAGGGAGACCAGAGGAAACCCAGGGCCAATTCTTCAGCAGTGTAGATGTAGCCAATCTGTACCGATATATTTCAAAACAGAGAAAAGTCCCTGGCTCTATTCTGTTCAGTGTTAAGAAATTCAAACCAATGAAGTCACAGAGTTCAGAGGCACTTCTTGTAAGTTGGTGGGGTCCCTCCCTACCAGAATTTTGTATTCTCTGGTAAGATCTTTCCAAGTATCACTTGACTCTTGTGTTAAGGATGGATGGTAAGCATGGCAGCACCAAGCCAATATGGGAGGTGTATTCCATGCAGTAGATACACTTTATCTACATAGGAACTCTCAGAAGATGTTTCCCTGGTTAAGCCCAAGCTTGAAGAAATGGACATAGGGCAATTTGAGCTGAGCATGCAAAATATGTTTAGGAACATGTTAGAGTGTACCAATAGCATGTGTATTCTGAGGTGTCATTCAAGATGTTAGTGGTCAGATCTCATTGTCTGAGTGTATACTTGGTCCCTAGTTTTATGATGACATAGCTCGAAGCAGATTCATTGTTTCAAAGACAACTTCAATAAATATGCCACAAAACACTTGTGTATCCATTAAGCACTTGCAGATTTGCTGGCTATCCCTAACCTTGCATCAACAGGCATATGACAACTCAGAGTGTGTGTGAATGATGGTGTACAGGAGAAAGGTAAAGGTCCTTTGCAAAATAAAGGACAGCTTTTCTGTCTTGTCTTGTTAGTATTATCCTGATGAAATAATGAATAACATATCCTGTTTTTTTTTTTCCTGCATGTTACTTTTCTCTTAACCTTCCCCTGTGTTGAACATGGTGCCCCCCTCAAGTCCATCACTGGTTTCCATTGAGACCCAAACAAGTAGAGAACATAAAAGTCACTGCTGCTTGAAAGTGTCTGAAATAATGTAAGGGCTGTGTTGCAAACCATCAGAGTGATGTTTTCATAGCAGGAAAACAAGTGTTGCACGTCCTAGTTTGTAGCATGAGGTCATGTGGAAATATCTTACGATGCAAAGTCTGCAGGAGACAGGTTGAAAACCCTGCATGGTAAAGCAGCCAAACTTGATGCGATTTTGTTCTTTCTGCCTACCAAGGAATTCTCTTTTTTGCATTAGCCTCTGATCAGTGACTCTGAGCTATTTGCAGAGTGCTAGCTGACAAAAATGTGATAAGACTTAAATGCTCTGGAAAATCAAATACTAGTGTTTAAGCTTAGATCCTGTTTTTCTGGTTTAAATTATCTCTAGTAGTAGTAAAAGCAGTAACAATATCTATTTTAATATTAGGTAGA
The DNA here is from genome assembly GCF_003957555.1 of Calypte anna. Taxonomy (NCBI): domain Eukaryota; kingdom Metazoa; phylum Chordata; class Aves; order Apodiformes; family Trochilidae; genus Calypte; species Calypte anna. The sequence continues at coordinate 107,117,836 of NC_044246.1, read as the reverse complement.
GCAGTGGAAATTATTCTGCCCTTTTGGGATTAATAACTTTGGGATCCTTTTTTCAATAATGTCCTTGAACTTAGATCAGCATTTCTAAACTTAAAGCTGGAACTTAAAAATCCATTTTTATCTGCTTAAATAATGAAAGCTTATGTGCCTGGATCTGTACCACTGAGTTTGGGTAAATCTTAAGGTCATTGTATATTAAATGACATTAGTATCTTTAAAAATGAGGTCATTCCTTTATTTCAATAAAGTGAATTTAAAAGGTTTTCTTGTTTCTTTATTTTTATTTCTTACCTTTTCTGGCTCATATTCAACAGTTACTCTTCAATTATTACTTTCGGACATTAAGGAAAACTTTCCTTCAGAAATAAGAATACAACAAAAAAATAATTAAGCTCTGGGATCAGAGCTAACATTTCTGAATTAGATAATATAACTGAGTTCATTAGATACAAAGTATATATTATAGATATGATACAGTGTTCCTTGAAAAAAGTTTTCCTGCTGCTTTCTTGCACTTTTGGGATAGGCTAAACAAAAGAATTTCCTTTACCACCAACTAAGAGCCTATAGATAGTTCTTGTGACAATGCACAATACCTTGATTGCTAGAGTAATTTGATTGTCTAAGCTTTTAAATGCCCATATGTCAGATATTTTTGCTTAGGTACAATTTTAGTGTCTTTTTGTACAACACATTGTATGTTTTCCTCTAGGTTCTCTTTTGAAAGATATGAAGGCCCTTTCCCTACACCAAATCAGAGAGACAGTTGTGAAACTGTGGATTCATTGACAAAAATCTCAGAAATATTTTAGTTATTTGGCTTGGAAGAAGTCTATTAGACCAGTTTGCCTGACCTTTTCTGATTGCTACCAAAATAATGAGAAAAATAAGCAACAATACAACATTTTTTTAATATAAGATAATTTTTGTAACAGTAATGTACACCCATTCCCCAGTAATTTTTAAAAAAGCAAAAAATAACATTGTTGTCATTTGTGTAACCAATTTAATTGAAAAGAAGATTTAAAATTACTTTTGAAAAAAATATTAGAGTTCCCTAGATTTTTGTTACCCAATTTATTATAACCAATATTTCCTGTGAAGCGATCAGTAGCTGAGGTTTTACATAGGACTGAATAGTCTAGTTTGCAAATTCTCATTCTATGGCAAAATCACCTTCATAAACATATCTTATTGTATAGATAAAAAGAATGACAACAAGTATCCAATCTGAACCCTCAAACTGGATGGGGTAACACAATTTCAGCTAATGGGATTACCTTCATCTCACTAAACCACATCCACCCAGAAATTAGATGTCTATTCAAAAGTAATTGTCAAGCTTCTCTCTGTTGTCATCGTAGCTAGAGAGAAAGTACAAGGAACTTTCAAGTTTAAGTCAGTTAAAGTTTGTTTAGATAACAGCACTGCTTGAAAATTATTAGCTAATATCAGTAAGAGAGATTAGACTAATTTTTTAGGTGTTCAAATAAAATGGAATTCGTTTGTGCTGAAGTCACGGTGGTCTCAAGAGAAACTGCTGTTAACATTTCTTATGGATAGTTTTTCAGATTCATCTTATTTAATATTTTAACTAATGTTGCCTGTGAAAAAAGTTTAGAGGTTGTTAAGAGTGAGATAATGACCAAAAAATGTGTTGCAATACAGAGGAAGTTAAAAAAGCCTCAGAAATAACTGGGTGACCTTGACACCTCTTTCATGATAAGATGGTTAGACTATGCATGGAATGTAAATTAAAGTTATAAGTCTATTGGAACTTGTAGCAAGACTTTTTTTGAAACTAGAGACCCATCTTCAAGAAACAGTAAATCAAAGGAAGACTCTGAAACCACAAGATTATTTTAGAATGACTGAATAACCATGAATATGGGATGAATCGCTCAAAAATTTAAAAGTATTCATTGTATGGATCAGAAGAAACCTGAATTGCAGAGTAATATACTCACATTGGAAACTATCAGGGTGAAACACCACCTGGAATTTTGTTCTTTTCCATAGCTGTTCAAAATAAGGTTATACCCACACTCAGAAAAAAAAATTAAAACTAAAGCTCAAAGTTTTTTAAAAGACAAATAAGTTACCATGGGGCCTAGATAAATTTAATCTGGATATTAACAGAAAGATTTTAACCACCAGAGACATGAAGTTCTGAAGTAGCCTTCCCATAAGGGCAATGAGAATAAAAATGTGAAATAATTTCATAATGGAATTTATTAAATTTTTAATGAGATTGTATGACATGGTCGCCTGAATAGGAAGAGTCTTTAGAATTTAAGAGATCTCTTCCACTTCTGTATGTTTGTGTCCCTAGATGTTTGGTGTAGGCTGAGTTGTGCTTTATTAGAAGAAGTGGTGATATTTTAAATGTAGACTACTTTTCCCATGCAGGAAAGATTCACTAGAGACTTTTCTCCTGGGTCTGTTTGACAAACAGGTTAAAAATAGGTGTTTGTCAGATAGGTCATCTGTGACTTCTGTAGCAAGAGGTACTCTAAGGAAAAAAATAATTGGCTAGAAAAGCATTGGTTTAGAAAATAATAACAAAAAAGTGATATGAGTTACACAGTGGATTAAGTAGAATTTTTCTGCTTTTTTACTCAATCTTTAATTAGTTTTATACTTTGATAGTTTTTCAACTAAATTTATCAAAAACAGAATGAAAGGGGAGAGATTTTCCCCTACTCACAGATTCCTCTTGAAGGTACGTAAGGAAGGTCAAGGAGGGCTAATCCAACTACTACAAGATTAGGAATTTATTTTCATACAAATCTTGTAATCACTGTACCATTTTACATGTTTATTTACTTATTTTTAAAAATCAAACCTAAAAGACCAAGCTCTTAGTCCTAGGTAACATAATTGTTGCAGGTTTTCTGCATGTGAAAAAGGAAAAGGAAGAGTGGAAAATGTATTTCTTGCAAATACTGTGATCTATGAGAGCTTTGAAGAAGCCAGAAATTCCAAAAAGCAATTGCATAAATAAACAATTGCCTTTTAAAATAAGGCTTAAGTAATTCAACTGAGCCATGGGAAATCCAGTCCAAGGTTTGTGCTAATGAGGAAGTGTCATAAATATTCACATTTTCTTACCATTAGCCCTAAAATTTACTACCTACACATATGGAGAGAGATGAAGAAGCTTACACTTAAACCTCCGCTGAAGAGTAACGAAGAAGGAAAGAAGGAAAATTAGCTTACCCAGCTACATTTTTAGAGAGCAGCCACTAGCAACAATCATGCAGGAACATCATTGATCTTGGGCAGACAGACTGGGAAAGTCAGAAATAGAGCGATATAAAAAGTAGAGCAGTGGAAATATACAGTGAATGGCTCTGCTGGCAGGATATGCTGCTACTGTGATAGAAACTCTGAGGGTGTCTATTTATTACTTGTATATGATATCATGAGGACAGAGTTCACAGAAATTAAATTTACCAAGAACAGGAAAAATATTCTATTTCTGCATCTGTACTGCTGAGGCCAGCAACTCAAATAATAATTTTGTCTTGACCCTGTACAGTCTGCAAATGGTTTATGAATAGGAATTCTACAGACTCCTTGTTTTGCATGAACATTCACTCCCTTTGTTTGTACACACAAAAAATGGTGATGGACTATCATTATCCAAATTGATAGCAGCTGTGCTTACTAAAAAAGTGTTTTCCTCAAATCTGTTGACATGTCAGTAGTAATAAAAAAAATAAAATATGTCATATGGTACACTGAAACTCCTGAATTACTTGTCATAGCCCATTTAAATGTGTACTGCATTCAATCCAAGAAATCTTCTATAAAATTAATATATTTGCAAGGTCTTTTAGTACAGATTCTTCTATCCTCAGGGGAGATATTTTGGAGATAGCCTTAAAAATCTAAATATTTAACTTCCTTTCACATTTGCATAATTTAATTGGAAGTTTTCTTTTAGCTGCTCTAGTTTTTTTTTTTTTATTTCCCAACATTTTGTTGCTTGAAACTAATGTACTGTCATATTAACTGACCAGAGACCAAACCATGAATTCCCTCTGTAGTACCAGATGACTTGCTATTTATTTATACTCTATTTTGCAGGAAGAAACAAACTCTTCCTGCAGTGAAAACCCACTGGAACCAGTGTGAATAAAGCATTGGGTCAGGTCCTAGCTAATAAGCCTAGCTGAGTAGCTGGGTGTATTTATTAAGTGTTGATAGCTTGTGTGTGGTGCCAGCCTAATCACAGTCATGGCTTTGATAGCTGCTATCAGCTCATTCTCAGAGGCCACCTGCAAAATATCACACCCTAAGAAAAGCACCTATTACTGCTTGTAGGTGTCAGCAATGACTTTGTTTATTACATGTTAGTATGATTTTTTTTTTTAAACTTAAAATTTAAATGCTTGCAGTTATGGTCTATTAAATTTGACATCTATCTCACCTTCTCCATGGGTACAGCCTTTCTGGTAAGATGCAGTCCTGGCCAGAGGCGAGAGAACAAATGGGAAAAAGGCTTTTTGGAGTCATGTTTCAATATTTGGGGTCATATTGAAGAAATCAGTGGCTACTGCCTTAGGGCAGCCCTGTCTTTTTTGAGTATCACTTGATGGTACATCCAATTTGACTACATGAGGACTATAGACATCAAGTGCAATTGAGATCTTTTTCCTAATGATGGTACAGACACATAGATAGTGGATGTGTGTCCCTGCTCAGGGCTGTTTATAGTCCAAACTGAACAGAAAAGGAGATCTCAGGGAACTGACATAACTTACTGTCATTCAGAACCTGAGCCAGATTTAACGTGAGTCTTCAGTGCAGTAACTTATCTATTACATCACCTTACCTTCTGTTCTCAACAACAAAAAAAAAGAGAACGTACCAAATCAAGTAATGTAGATAGGATAGACTCTAAAATGAGGACATCAGAGACAGGCAAAAGCCACTGGAAACCTAAGTTCAAATCAGGGAGCATTCTGGAAATACAGAAGGTCACAAGCAGCAGCAGAAAGAAAAAGAAGTGATATCGTTAGACAGCAAATAGCATGTGTGTTTTCTATTCTGAGAACAAAATACCTGTCTACTGGCTGTGCCCTCTCAGAAATTTATAACCTCAGGTAACAGGAGACACCATAAAACCTATTTTCACTGGTGGTATTGTGACAGACTGGCCAAGTCCTTCCTTCACAGGCCTGGGAATAAGACTCATGGTTTCCAGAGAAAACTCAGGAGCTGAGGTCACTCGTTACCTGATTTCTATGGCAACAGAAAGCACTTCAGCCTTTGGTCTGCTCCTTCTGCTTCTCTTCATTTACTGGGGAATTGAATGTTCTGGCTGTGGATTTATGCTCCAGTTGAGGCTGACATCACTTCCGATGATACATGGAAAAATAAGATATGGCTTCCTTAAAAACAGCAATGTGAAAAATTCAGGAGAGTGATGTCTGGGTTTTTTTACTAAGTAACGGAAAAAAGACAGAAGGTGGTTTTGAAGGAAGGGGGGTGAAGAGAGAGGTTACCTATTTTGTTGAGGCTACACAGAGTGCAAAGATATATGGAGGAAGTATAATTGTCAGTCACTTTCCCATGAAGAATATTTTATGCAGTAATCAATGAGACAAACAGGCACTGAATAGGGCTTTATGGGAAGCAGTTTTGGCTCAGCTGTACCTCTGCCTCTCAGGGTTTCTCCCATTAGTCACTCCGCTGATGAATTTGCTCAGCAGTGATGGCAGTTTCTAGAAAAGAAGCAACAGCTCTCAGAAGCTTCAGCAGTTTAGTTTAAATACATTTCCTCTCCCACGCCTGCTCCATGCTGAGCTCCTGTCTCTCTCTCCCTGCAGCTGTTGCCTGTTTCACAAATACCCGCTCCTTGTTAATCACCCCCATCCTTGGAGGCAGCTGGAGCCAACCAGTACCATCTTTTCACATCTATGTCATGGGAAGATATGAGGCCTTTAGAGGCTGTGGAATTTAATGTGAACCTAGAAGGAACCATGTTATTTTTCATGCAGGATTGAGAAATATTCAGTAATTTCTTGGGACTCAGAAATTTTGATTTCAAGTCTGATGCTTTCCTTGAGGTTGTGGTTGCCCTCTGGTGTGCCTGGAATGGTTACCTGGTAAATGTTGCCTCATCTACCTGAGCTGGTTCTGCATGAGGTAACAACAGACTGCTAATGCTAAGGAAAATGGTGCAGAAAAATTCAGTCTGTCTTTGCCCAGAGCCTGTTTACATCTAAAATCTCTGTAGCAGCATTGCATGTTGTTTTTCTCAAGTCAACTTGATCATGAATACTTTTTGGCTTGAGCTGTCAGCAGTTTGAGAAGCTCTGCACTGCTTTCTGTAATTTATTACAGGCACTGTTTTTCCTTATTTAAAGTAGAGATAATGTTTCTCACAAAAAGATGCTGAGATTTGTGCTGGGATGTAAGTTTGAGGTAATACTGCAATTTCTATAACACTTTCCTTTCTGAAGCAGGGCCATTTAAATAGGTTCTTCAGCTGAATGCTGGGATTTAAGTCTATTTTTGTGACCAACAAACTAATTTCTTACACTACAACATACGATTTCCCCATTTACCCTTTACATGGCATTTGATGAAGTAAGGTATTAAATAATAATTGTTGTAGTGAAGAGCAGTGTATTCACCTACTTTCAGAGATTTCTGAAATGTTAATACATGGAGCTATTGCTGCAGCTGTCTCAGATGTGCCTGCCCTGTGCATAGTATGTACTGGATGCTCTAATTAAACCCATTTTCATTTTATCAGTGAAAAAAAAAAAAAAACAAAACCACAACAAAATTGCTTTTTGTGCCAAGTTTGTTATTTAACTGGGATGGGGAAAATGTGGAAGCAGAGGAAGAACAAGTTATCCCCAGAAGGAGACTGAAAATAAGCACTTTTTTCTTGGAAAATCATAGATATCAGTCATTGTCTTTAAATTAGCCTTTAATGCTACTCACTGGATTTTTGTCACAAGCTGGTAGTGAGGCCTGCAGATGCTGTTGGAGTTATGCAGCTGATGTATGAAGTGATTTCTTCAAGAATAGTGGCTTCCTCTGGGGCTTGGGTAGCTAATGGGACTGAAGAGTTTTCCCTAGAGGTCATCAGTTGCTACTGAGCACATTGAAATGAGAGAACAGATCAGTGGCTTCTGTAAAATGAGATGGTGGCATGAATCTGACTATTTAGTACACAAGTATCTCCGTCTCCATGCTAATATTGGAGATTTTAGGTATTTTGTACCATGAAAACTGTTCATAATCCAGAAAGTGTAAAGGACTGTAAGACTTTCTATTTCTGGCTGTAAAGAGCACCTTATTTTTATAGAATTTACTCTATTCATATAAAATATTTATATGTTAATAAAAAACCAATAAGAAATTATGCATCTTTTCCAGAAAACAATTGTGGAGCCAACCTTCCTTTATGATGATTCAGGAAACACCAAGTTCTCCTATACCAGGTAGGACTATTTCAAGAGATGAAGCTGAGAGAATATTCTGTATCCTGGCCATTATGGTTTGTGATGGGACTGTAGAAGCTCTTGTGAACCAGAATCAAAAGCACCACAACAACCACATCAGTCCCAGATGGAATTCTTACCTAAGAGGCCAAATTCTTTAAAATAGAAAATAAGGAGGCTTCTGTGGGTTGGAATGAGAAAAAGGTATTATTACAGCTGTCTGGAATACTGTAGGAAATATATGATTAACAATAAATGTTTTATAATGGATCTAAAGAGAATAGTCTTCATTGATTTTCTCTGGTTTTCCATAAGAACTTGGATGAGTCAGGAAATATTAAATTGCCAAACTGTGAAATGTCTTCTTCACTGCACAGAGAGGCTTGGGAAAGATTTTGCTGCTGACTCTACTGTGCAGATACATGGAACACATTCATCTGCTGAGTTAAAATAACAGTGTCTTGTATGCATGATTATTTAAGAATATAACAAAATGAAATTTGTTTATTATCAGGAACCTTCAAACTGAGTACAGGTTCAGGAACCACCATTCTCAACTTAACTTTATTATGCTCAGTAGATATTGTGCTTCCTTTTCCTGCTTCAAAGGCACAAACTTTTATTTCTTTCAATGGTTTTAACTGATTAGTAAGATTATGTCAACCTCAAAGCAGTTGTTTTCTACCAGTAGGTGGAAGGCTGGTGTCTCTGGTTCAAAACTGTAAAAACTTAGTGTGCTTTAAAGCTTTCTGGGCTTTCACAGTTAACTGATAGATTTAAAACACTAAAAAAAAACCCCATCTCTCCTTGCAAATCAGGATATCTTCCTCTCCACACCCTTCCACCCTCCCCCCTTTTTTTTCCCAAACTCCTCACATGTACCACTTTAAATGAAAATGTATTTTATTGCCCTCATATTAAAGTAAAAAAGAGCCTCACACTTACTTCATTGACAGACTCAACTTTCTGATTCTGACCCTATAGGAGCAAACAATTTCTGAAATGTCTTGTGTTCATAGGGCTTTTGGAGAAGAGATGATACTTTCTATGTAACTGTAATTTTGTTGAAACATGTAACTGTCATGTTATGCAGCAAACAAATTATGTACCATATTACAGGCATGGCCTTGAGATACTTTTTAAGTCCAAATACAACTTCAGGTTTTTTTTTCTTAGTTTTCTACAGTAAATTTCTTGAAGCTGAGTGACAGTAAGGCAAAACAGTTTAGTATTTTGTAGGAACACTTATTTCACATGATCTCAACAGAGAATCAGTCCCTTCATTATTATTGCATTCTCTCCTTTCAAATAATTGATTAAAAACTTATCCATCCTACTTTCCTCAGCTGCAATATCACTATGTCAAACCTGTTCTGGAGTTGTGTGTACAAATATATAACATATGGATTAACAATTTTTCAGGATTTGTTTCTAATTTTGAGGGGCATATATCACTTCTTTAGCTGGAATTCTGCAGTGAAGTGATAGGGGTTTTTTTGGTTCAATGTTAAAACCAGATGGAAACAATACATTTTAATATTTGCATTGGTCTGAAAGCAAAAATAAATTTTCACTGAATAGATTGTGTGGGAAGTAGAAAGGGAAGAATCACTCCATTCCTTTCTTCACTGAATACATACTTTACAATAAGTGGAATTGCAGAGACTAAGAAAATCCCAACCTCAATTTTGACTTATATTTAATCATGAAGGTAGTAAACAGGAAAGCTCACTGATTCAGGCTCGGAGACAGTTTAAACAGATGTCTTAATAGTACAGTAGAGCATATAAAGACTTCTTTAACCAGTCCTTACTGGCTTTGAGAATGGCATCTAAAGCCTATGGCTAATCTGCTTGAAAAAGCAAAACAGTCAGGAACATCAAAATGAATTGTAATGACATTTTCAGAAAACAGTGTCTGGTTTTAGCTGAGTTGGAACCATTTGCTAAGTTAACGTTTCGTTTCAGCATAGTCCAAAGCTGCATTTTTTGTGATTAATCCATCCAAACTCCTGCCCAGACATTCTCTCAAGTTTAAGAGACATTTTCTCTTTACTCTATCTAGTTCTACTGATTGCTTGCATCATTCACATCCTCTTACAAGAGTTGGGGCTCTGTCATTCTAGGGAATGTGCACATGAAAGGTGACATCTTCCCCAAAAGAGATTGTGACTTTATCTGGGAGCTGAGGGACAAGATGGATAGAACAGTCAGATAAGGGAGAAGAAGGCAACAGAATGTGATTCATACAAGTGTAATAAGCAGCGATTTAAGCATGGGAGGTTTTTTTCACATGTCAGAATGTATCCCAGCAGAAGTGAATTTTAAGGGCCTCAGGACAATTACTTCATAGATGTCCCCCAGCTCTGTTCAAAGACAGGGCTGTAACTCTAAAATGTCCACTTTCCTGGCTATGACTAAGCCAGGGCTGCCACATGGGCAGGTGGAGAAAGACTGGGAGCTTGGTGTGTTTCTTCCTGTTCTTGAGACCACTACTAGAAGTGTGCTATCTCCTCAGTCACAGGCTTCAGCAGAATGGAAAACAAGCCTCTGTGTCCTTTTATAGTCCCCATTAGCTTTAAAGCACCACATAGGTGTAGGATGTGATCATAAAATTACAATATAAATGCACTGTCCTAGATGCTAGACTTTTTCTTTGTTTTTTGCATATCTGTGCAAAACTGTATTTTCTAACATAAAAGTTTTATTTGTTTTTAAATTACATCCATAGGAAACAGGCTTATTTCCAGTTTCATGAAGGGTGAGGAATAGTATAGGAAAAAAAAAAGAAAATATTTAGGTGAAATACTATGATTCTAGTGTGCTTGCTGCTGAACTATTATTTTGTGGGTTTGGCCACTGCAGTGTAAGAATTTTGTAATATTTCAAAACGGGGATAAGGAAACCAATTCTATTACAACTGAGAAATGAACTATGATATGAATGCAGGATAAAAAACTTAAATCTACAGTAGACTTGAATTAGGGAGAGTGAGTGGGAAGTTTAAAATCTAAATGATACAGACTATGTCAAGCCAAGTTATTATTTTCAGCCATGCACAGATAATAGAGCAAAGGAAGTAAAAATGGAAATTAAAAAAAAAAAAAGAAAAGCTTTTGGAGGAGATGTGAGGAAACACTTCTCTATTCAAAAGAACATAAATGTGTGAAGTGGCCTACCAGGCAACACTGTTGAACTTAAACACTAGGGCTATTCAAGACACTATAAGGCAGTGTCTCAGAGGCATCATGGTATTGAAAATGTAATGAGGCGTAACTTATCCCCAGAGATCTCTGATCTTATATTATATATGAAAGCTATTCTTGCAAAACAGTAGCTGAGCCTGCATGCAGTCTTGCAGGAGGAGCATGCAAAGACAAATCCATGCTCCTTGTTTAGGTTGTTGTGGTTGTTTTTTTTTTAAACATTGTTCATTTATAACCTGAGCCTGCCAGCTTTGCAGGGAAACTGTCCCTATTTTGTCTCTGGTGCAGCTTCATGCTCAGTTTTGGCACAAGGTCCAACAGGTTAAGAAGAATAGATGAAATCTTAAAAGGGAAGGTTCAGGCAATGCATATCTACATCTTTCTGATCACGCTGCTGCGGGGGTTGGAGAGAGGATTTTGTGAAAAAGAAAAATTCTGATCTGCTTAAATGTAAAGAGTCAGAGATATGATGGTAACACACTGTACTTGTTAATGTGGCCTCCTGTGATTTCAATGCTGATTCTCTTCACACTCCAACATTGTGAAAAAGGTGTAGCCTATTCAACTTTCTCTCTTGATGTTTTTTTCTTTGTGGTTTTTTTTGTTTTGTTTTTTGTTTTCTTTTTTGTTTTCCAAGTTTTTTGTTTGGGTTTTTTTTTTTTTTCCTCTTAGATCTGAAGGGTGAGGAGGCAAGTCAGCTATTATAACAGGGGATAATTTTCTGTATATTGAGGAAAATTAGGTTGGATTCAGGGAGCCAGTGGGTTAGGGAAGGCAATGGAAGGGCAGGGAGAGATGGAAAGAAGGGGTTTGGGAACAAAACGTAATTACACTCTGGAAATTGCATCCCTTCTGCTCTGCTTTTAAAAAATGGGGCAGGGAGATGTATGTTCTCTTGATTTACACACAGGACAGCAGCCCACTTCTGCTCCCTGTATAAAATCAAAAGGAGTTCTGTGCTTTGTGCTCTGGTGCATTTAATTTATCTCTAGGTTGCAGTACTGACCCCAAAATGAAAGGAATGAGGCAGAGTGCCTCCTGGTCTAGATAGTACCAAGACACCAGGTAACAGTGTAGGCTGCCTTTTTGCCAGAATTTTATGTGTAAAAGATTCAGCAGGTTCCTTGTAGGCGTCCTTTATGGATGGTGGAGGAATGACACCACTTTCTTAGCTATGTTTAGCTGTAGCCCAGATTTAGGACCTTCATTAATCTTCAATTCTCCATGAGGGAGGCCAAACAGGTCTAATTCCTTTGGGTGGTACTGGTGGATGTGTTTGGTCTTGTACCTGGGGAGCTGCACCCTGGACCTTTCTCTCCTTGATGGGTTTTCAGCTCAGTTTCTGATTTCCAGCACAGAGCCTTAACCACTACACTTCAGACTATCCTTGAGTGAAACACTTTCTGCCTTCCCTAATGTAAGAATAATTCAGAGTCAGACCAATGGTCCATTAAGACTGTTTTCTGATTTCCAACATTACCCTATAGTGACTGCTCAGGGACAAAGATAGGAACTCAGCACCTGTATGAAGCAGTCCATTCCCTGATATATCACCTGGTTACACAGGAAATGTGCTGGGTTTTTTTTTCAAACTAGATTATACTTTCAGATCACTGGATTTGTTAATTTTCAAAATCTCTTTTTAAAAAGTCCCTTGATGTTAATTGCTCCTCAGCCTCATCTTGTGGTATAGAGGCCAAAGTTTATTTGCATGCCATTTGCAAAAAAGCAAATCTTTTTTCTTGTTTCAGTGGTACCTCTGTAATCTGTGTGTAAACCTGGTCACCCACTCAATGGCTGTCTCATTTCTTAACCTTGTCTAAGTAAGCTTAGTCTGGTTTCATGCAAGAGACAGGCCAGACTTCTAATCTCCCTTTTTTCCCTTTTCCTTATCTTTCTCGTCATGCTACAACCTTTTTGAATTGGTGTGGTTGAAACTGTGCACAGCATTTGAAATGCAAGCACAGCGTGCATTTACATAGTAGCATAAAAAGGATTTCTGTTTTGTTCTCTTTTCCTTTCTTGATAATTCCTACAATTCTATTGCCTTTTTGACTGCTGCTGAGAACTGCGTTGATGTTTTCAGAGAACTATCCACAGTAACTCTAAGATCTGTTTCCTGAGTGGTAATAGCTTATTTACAGCCCATCATTGTGTAAGTACAGTTGGGGTTATTTTTTCCCTATGTGCACTTATCAACATTGAATTTCATCTTCCATTTTATTGCCTATTCACTCAGTGCCATGAGCTCCTTCTGCAAGTCCTCACAGTCAGCTTTAGATTTAAGTATCCTGCATAATTTTGTATCATCCACAGCCTTTCTTACCTCTCTATTACCTCCTTTTCCAGATATTTTTGAATATGCTGAATAGCATATGATCTCTAGTAATCTTTCACCATTGTGAAGACTAAGTGTTTATCCCTACCTTTTGTTTCCTATCTTATGCTTGGTATTAATTCTTAAGAGGACCTTCCCTCTTACCCAGGCAGCTCAGTTTCTCTAAGAGGCTTTTGTGAAGGAGCACGCTAATGGCTTTTGCAAATTGAAGAGTACTGCACAGATTGAATCACTGTTTTCCACGTTCCTTTAAGCATCCACAAAAAACACCTGAAACACAACCTTTTTACACAGAAATTATGCTGATATTTCCCAACCATGTCTTATTTACTGCTATCGTGACTTTTTTTGACTTTTTTTTCCCCAAACTTCAGGGTTAACATTCACCTTATCACTCTGAAACCCCTGCTAAAGACTGCTGGAAAATTTGCCACCTCCCTTTTCTCTGCTATGGCAACAATTAAGAGATAGGACATAATGCTGTTATCAATTGAGCAATCTCCCCAGGAAGATCCTAGCAAACTCTTACTATTCAAATATTTTTTTTCTGAAACATCTGTCATTGTCCAGTTATTCTGAGTCCCTTCTTCAGACTTATTTCCCATATACACCATCTTACCTTATGCTTCCTGAATGGTGCTTTCTGCACATTGATCACTGTCCTATCAGTGTTAAACAGTGTGTTAAACATTGACAATCACCCACAGGTGCTAGCTAGCAAATTTCCTCCTTCTGACATGTTTCGTTACTAACTTCTGTACCTTTAACAGGTTATACTTCAAGGTCTTTTTTGCCTGTCTTATTAGAATTCTATATGCTGTTTTCTAAGGCTTATATAAATTTCTGTATTTCTTAAGTAGATACAAATTCAATATTTCTGAAGGATTTTCATTTGCCATCAACTCCTTTACTCTTTAACAATGCTGAGCTTTTTTTCTGATACCTTTGGTGGTGGATTTTTTTTTCTTGAACTTCTAGTATATTGTTTTAAACATTCTCTTGTGCCACTAGCAAACAATTGATAAAGTCATGAACTCCTGATGTTTTTTCAACTAACTCCCCCTTTCTGTGGTCCCCCCTTAAAAATTAGAAAGATATTACAATGTGGTTTTTTTCTTTTCTTCTTCATTTCTTTGTTTAGTTGATTTTTGTCAATGACTGTTCTTTCTATAGTCTTATTTTGAAGAAGGTCCTACAAGGACATGGGAGTACTTAATGTCACTTGGATTTCTTAAAGGTGTTGTTTATTATTACTGGAAATGTAGTCTTCCAATAACACAAGGGGGTTTTTTGTTGTTGTTTTTTAATCTATTTATTTATTTTTTAATCTTCTCAATTGGAATTTTGGAATTTTTTAATCTCCTGGTCATTGGTATAAGACTACTATTGGTAGTCAGAAATACAGATCTGCAATCTCCTTTTCTGAGCAGGGAAAATCAGTCCTATGGATTCTGTGGTGTGGTTTGATCTTATTAATATATTTTGCCTTTGAACTTGTGAATTTATTTCAATTTTTACTGTATGCTTCTCCCCTCTGCTACCTGCACATTTTTCATTCCTCCCCTGTGAGACATGAGCTGCCTTTACCATCAGCACACCCACCCACTGATTGTCTGATATCAGTAAAAACAACCTTCAGTGTAACCACTTGAGCATCTACCACTGTCTTGTGATTTAGGCAGTTTTTAATTTTAGTTGTTGACTTTTCTTCTTTCTTTCACTATTTATCTATTAATTTATTGTCATTTTGTCATTAATATGCAGTTTCTTTAGCTGACCTATCCAGAATATTGAACTCTCAGTGTGTCCAAAATGTCCTGATCTCAATGGCTTACTCATTGAGCAGGTGAGAACGCAAGAGTCATGAGGTTGGAAGGACATCAACTGAAACAAAACACTTTGTTAAGTATTTCTAAGATGCTCATTTCACATTAGGCAACTCCCAGAAAAACTAAATGCCAACCACCTTCTTCTGATGCTCCTAACTCTCCTCCCAGGTGATAAAAGAAATCTGGATTACCCATGTGAGATTAGGCAGCAAAAGATTTAAGTATTGCATTGTCTACTGCTTGTGATTTTGCTCTTGCTTAAAAAATTATACAGACAATCTCGCTGTCAACATTTCCCTGAAATTTATTTTAAGTTTCCTTTTGTAACTTTGGCCCACTATTTCTTTGAAAATTATCTCGTAAAATAAGAAGTAATTTCTTTCACACCTAAGGAGAATGAAAACATCTTTCAAATGTGTGCAGATTTTTTCATGTCTCATAGTCATACCTCTGCATGCAGATTATATTCTTTTAATTGTTCTGTATAGGTTGTACTATAAAGTTGAAAGCTCACAAGAGCACTAGGGATTGTCTGTATTCCCCCCCCCGCTTTTTTTTTTCTTTTCTTTTCTTTCTTTTTTGTTCTGCTCAGGTTCAGCTGGCTTCATTGAAAGTGCATATATGCATCCATAGGCAGAATCTGTCCCTCTGAATGTGAATAAAGCTCTGGGCCAAATGATATTTTTAGTCACACCAGTGGGAACCTGTTGACTTCAGTTTTACCTTCAGGAGGTAGCCTTTTGTGTGTGCTGGATGAAAAGACACAGTTCAGACACTCTTAGAAATATTCTCCTCTCCTCAGAGCAAAGTGCCACAAAAGCCAAATCCCAAACAATCTCCTAAATTGTCCATTTGGAACAGGTGTTTACAGTCATATAAACAAAATAAAATTGCTTTTTACAGACCTTAGTGTCAGCATTCTACTGAAATGCCTGGCACCTACTTGAAAGCCAAGCAAACAAGCAAATAAAAACCTGAAAACCAACCAGAAAAAACAGGGATGGAGGAGGAGGTAGACGGAGGGGAGGAGGGGAGTGCTGACAGATGAACTAAAAAGTCTTTCAAAAAGGTAGGAAGAAAAAATCCTGATCAGGCTAATAGAAATTTCATGGTAATAACAATGTCATTTTTAACTCCCCACAACTTTTTACCTCATGACAAGATTTACAGTTGGCAAACTGAGTATTAAAGTCATACAGCACAAAAAACTATTAGCTCTTATAAGCCACAGAAGTGGAACCATTTTGGGATAGTTTAAAATTTGTTGTGGAGTCAAAGCAGTTTAGAATAAAAGGAGTGAAATCAGAAGAAATCTTCTTTGTCCACTTTTACCTGACCTGGGATCCTATATTCTTTAGAAAGACACAGATCTTATTGTCTTTAGTGGATCTTTTTTTTTTTTCTGAGCTCTTTAAGCTAAGTTAAAGCCTTTTTTTTTTTTTTTTTAATAATTTCTATTGCTAGTTGTTACAACACTATATGCTACTTGATGGCATAAGGCACAAAACCCTAACAAGAAGTACCATTATTATGTTCCAGAAATGGCAGGTTATAACACACTACAACAAAGGGATAACAGATTTAGATGCCCAGAGGTCTGAATTTTTATGACTTGTGTATAGTTAGTGATTCAGTTGAGGATTAAATCTCAGTTTCCAAGGGATTCCTGAAGAGAAAACTGAAAGTGGATAAGGAAAAGGAAAAGGGTGAGAGACAAAGAATGGTTTTATAGGATGAAGACAAAGAGAATACAGTTTCCTGAAGGAGTATGGGCACAGTCACAAGCTACAGATAATGAAAGAGTAGAGTTAGTAAACTCAGGATTCAGTACATCTTAATGCCTTATTTGTGGTTTTGGGAATACAGTTCTCACTCTTCTGTTTTATAAGTTTACATCAACAGACATATAAGGATTTAAGTAGAGTTGGTTTTCTTTAAGCTTGAAAGAAGGATTCACCAAATTGAAAAGACTGAGGACTGGTAGTCTAGGAACATGTCTAAAGATAGCACTGCTTTTACAGGCTTACCTTAGCTAGCTTTAAACTAGTTAATCCTGGTTGGGATAATGCAGTTGTGATAGCAGTTGATTGTGGGCAGGATCATGCTGAAGTATTTACCCAGATGTCAGTCAGGCTTTGCAGCCTGAGTTGAGCTCAGTGCTGCCTGACTGCATAGGTAGCAGCACTTAGGTACTTGAGAGCTATTAGGGCTTGATCTATTTGTAAGAGATTGCAATGTAGACGTAACTACAGTGACCCAACTCTTCAAATGTCTTTAACCACAAGATGGTATTACTGCATTTCTCCATTTCAGCTTTTATGTGTTCTTGTGTAAAGTTGTATTTCTTAAGTAGATCTACTTTGGCAACATTTAAGACAATGTCCAGATGACTTGGAAATATTCACTCCCACCAATTTGTACTGTAGTTTATACAGGGGCTTCTTTTCCCTTTCATACATGGACAACTGTATAAATTAGATGAATCATTTCACTGTACTCTATACTACCATAACATAATAAAATGTCATGCAATTTTTCATTATTTTCTTGGTTACCTGCATTACACTGTACATTCGAATTACTTCAACATGATCCCTTAGCAATATTTCCAATATCTTTCTCTCAACTGCAATGAGACTTAGAGGCCTTGTCCCTGGAATCTTCCCTTGATTCTTTCTTGAGACTGGGAATAGCTTTAGTACCCTTTAAGTCCTTGGGTACAACCACACTCCTCAGTGGCCTGTCAAAAACCTTTGCTGAAGGCTTTCCAATTTCCTTTGCTACTTCCTTCAGGATTCTGGGGTACAATTCATCTGAGCCTGGTGCTTTGTCAAATGTAACAGTCCTAATTGCCTTATTATCTTCACCAGTGCAATAGCAAAGCCTTTTAACATTTTACTTTCCCCTCCAGGAGAATGTCTCAGAGTCCTGGAGATGCTACCTTTCTTTTTTTTGTCTTTTCCCTTTTTTTTTTTTTTTTTTTTTTCCCAGTGAATAATGAGGTGAGGAATTCATTTAGGCCTGCAGCAGAATCAACCTCATCTGTCACTAACTTTCCACTTATGTTCTTCAATGCCTCTACTGTCTCACTGCCTCTTATTGAATTCTGAATATATATTTAGAATCACAGAATCATAGATATAAGGAATGGAAAATAGCTATTAGGTCATCCAGTTCATTGCCCTGCAACTGGAGGATTGTTCTATGCAGTATATTTCTTCTTTCTTTGTTCAGTCAGTTTTTTAACATCCCAAATGTTTCCTTTGGAGTCCCTTTAATGTCTCTCACAAGCAGCAAGTTTTCCCTGACGGTTAGCTCAGTTTTATCTTTCTTAATGTTAAGAAGATGTCTAAATTAAATGGTCTTGTATCAATTCCATTTTTTTTCACTGTTAATCTTTCTTTTCATGTTTTTCAGCTTTTCAGATAGATATAGTTGACTGTCCTCTTTCAGAGAGACATTTTGACCTTACGTTCACAATAACTTTCTGGAGCCTGAATTTGTCATAGTCTTATAATATCTAAAAATGATAATGATTAAAAAGATCTTAGGAGAGGTGAAAGTTGTCTCTTGAGTAATATGCCATTTCCAGCCTGTGTGAAGGGACCTCAGGTTCATTTGTAATACCCTGCACTGTTGGCATTCTCTGCTTTCTGTTGTTGGCATGAACCTTAGTGAACACGGTATGCTACAGCAGTTCTGATCCAGGCAATGTGCTTTACATCCCATTCCACTCCTTCCAAAGCCCTGAACTCTGAGGTTGTATGCATGCCAGTTAGCACAGATTTTTTATTTATCTGTTCCAGTGTCATGGCTCCTGGTGTCCAGGCAATGGGCAGATACTCAGAGCAGTGTAATGCAGAGCTCACCCATGACCCAGAAGGAAATTGCTTTCTTTCTGCCAAAGGGCTGAATACAAGTTGTCTGTCCTAGATAATCTCAGATGGACTGGTGCATGTATTATGGCACCTTCCTTAAGAATGGAGTGGCTGGCTCAGATTTCCAGTATCTAACACTGTCAGGCACAGGCTTCCTGCACAGGGGCTACCAAGTGTAATACCTGAGAAAAACAGCCCTAAGTCGCTACCTCTGTACCAGCTCTTCATGGACTCCCTGGGGAATTGCTGCTGAATAACAGACTGTCTGAAACACTCTAATTAAATTATTTGCTGCAGCTGGCCCAGAAAAATGTTGTAGGAATTGGACTGTACCCCCAAATCCCTTTGGCTCCTCTTTTTCTATCTCAGACTCAAATATTAAAAAGTGAACATAATATTCCAGATTTCTTATCATTAGAGCCATATTGGTAGATTACTGTAGGCCATGAGATTTTTAGTAGTTATAGATTGTTTACCTTTACTTTTGTTGCTATTTCATATCATTTATTACTCTCCTGAACCTTATTCCTTCTTACATTTTCATAACCTTTTCAGGCTTTTCCCCATTTATCTTTGGTTCTTTGATATTTTCAGGTGTTCAGCATGGTTCAGCAAGGTTTTAATTTTCCTCATCAAGCTGTGAACCTCTTCCTTTTTCTTTCTAGACAACTTAATATGATTTGACATTTCCCCACATTTCCAACAGTAATGTAGCTGCTTCTACATGTAGCCACTGTGATTGGAAATGACTGCATATGATTATTGTTAGACATAATATTGTTATTGTACTGCTGCTGGGCATTTCTTTGAAAGAATGGGAACCCAGAAGACAATGTGTTCTGCTCACAAATATTTTTACTCCTAAAACCCAGGACAAATCATGAGCCAAGTAAGCATACCATAAAAATATAGCTCTGTGCAAGACGGAAAAGTATTGAGCTGTTAAAAAACAGGCAGCCAGCATTATAAATACCTTTAAAAGCATTACAAAGTCAACACAGTATATTTCTAAAGTAGGAAGCTATGAAAAGCACATATCCTGCATTTTACCTTCTATCTTTTCCACTCTTCCCATCACTTTAATAATTCTCTTCAGGATGTGTCCTAGCCTGCAGTGTATATAAGGAAGTGCATTATACATATTCCTCATGGTATTTGCATTGCCTTTTATATAAAAATAAGGACTATTACCCGCATATGCATTCTGACTTGCACCACTATTTCTTCTTCATGTGGCTGGAGGAAATTTGGATAAGGTATTACCCAGCACCAAGCATGCTTATAATTTCCAGAATTATTTGCATCTTTCCTATAGTGAGACCTATCTCCGTGAAAAGATATTTTTCTGAAAACACTGTGGGAAAATATTACCTTGCTGACTCAGAAGATTTTACAACTTGACTATATAATGAAGAGAAACTAGTCTGTGTTAAACCTGAAGCCTCTGAGTCTCAGTAAACATTCCCTTGCTCATGTCAAGAACACATCATAAAGTACTACTTCTTGCTCACCTTTTCCCTGTTATTCATGTATTTTTACACCTCTGCTATGTGTCTCCACAGCTAGGCATAAAAAGCATTTCTTTATGAAATCAGGGGTCTTTCAGGCAGGAATGTGTTTAAGTATAACTAGAGCAGAGGTGTGTACTGGGCTGTCAGACTTTTTAAACACACGAAAGCTGAGCTGACCTGGGGTAGATCTTTACAATACCTGGGCAGAGGTGTCTGAGTGGAGATGGGCTGTCAAGGTAGGGATTACAGTTACTTTAATACCACAAAGGAGCTGAGTTAGCCCACTCCTGACCAGAATCAGAGACAATTTGCAAAACCTGCAAAAGTCAGGTTGCTCCTCGTATTTGTGATTTTAATTTACATTTGTGGCATATGTGAAGGAATTGAAAAGAACACACAGGTTTGAATGCTTGGTGCTGAGATTAGGAGGAAAAGGTCTTATCCATGAAAATCATCAGCAGGGATTTCAGGACAGAGAGAGGGTGCCTGGTGTGTGAGGAATACAACAGTAAGAGATGACTTATGGTTTATCAAGAGGAGAAGCAGGAGGCCTTACTAAAAGGGGTTTCCCAGATATAAAAAGTCTTTTGTTTAACAGAGCCTCCTGATTTATCATGATTTTAGAAAAATCTAACCAAGAAAAAAAGGCACTTCATGAAGAAAAAAAGGCACTTCATGAAGAAAAGTGATGAGATGAACCCAAGCTACACTTTTAGAAATTTAATATCCGTTTTATTTGCTGGTTTCTATTAAAGGATGGAGATAAGCACACACAGCTGCAGATCAAAAAAAAAGACTTGAAGCTAGACATGCTTACCCTGTTCTGTGCCAGGCTCTTTACCAAAGCAGCTGCCAGTGCTGTGAGTAAATACATCTACTTTGCACAAACTTGTCAACTTAGGATCAAACCAGTTTAACTTCCTCTGCAACAGGGGCTGAAATGCACCTGCAAAAAATTTGGTTTTATCGAAACAATTTGTGTGTTTCAGTTAAAGCAGATGAAAAAACTGAGACCTTGTATTCAGATCAAGTGCCTTCTATTATGGTTATGCTGTCAATCAGCCTTATCGTCATCAGCATCAAAATTAACAGTGAACTGCTAACATGATGGAATTGAAACAAATAATTAGCGTTTACCTGCTATTTTAATGTAAGTGAAGCCAAAGGCCAAAAATCACCACAAATCTTTCAGAGTAACTTGGCAAAGATTTAGCCACATTTATTTTCAGAAAGCATATCATTTGTCAAAAAAACCCAACAAACCAAAACAACAAACAAACCAAACAAGCAGAAGAAAAATAATCCAAAAATATCTATTTAGCTCCAGATTCCAGCCAGTCTAAAGCAATTCAGATTTAATCTCAGAGAGCACTTAATGCCAAGTTCAAATCCTTTCCTCTCTTGTACATTTTCCAATTTCTGTTCTAAATTTATTTAAAATAAATGTTCTTTCACCATGAAGTCTTGCAACAATAGCAGCTGTTTAGCAAATAAACTAAAAAATAAAAATATTGTAATTGTGAAATAAGATATATTTAATTAAATAAAATAGAGAAGGAAAGTGCTATTACAAGAACATAAAACTGTAAGGCATACGATAAAACTAAATTACTATTCAATCTAATCCTTGAAGATAAAGATGGAGCCAGAAAATTGCATGTATTGTGAAATCAACATAAGCCCTAAGCAAATATTAAACAGGGATATATAAACTGATTTATTATAAATACAAGTGTGAATGCTAGGATTAGTTAAGGGAATGCAAACCAAGACACAATAAGGTGTAAAATACTCCAGTATTTTTCTAAAATACTGGTAAATGTACACAGAACAATATCTAATGCCCTGACCATAATTTCAGGTTATCTAATTTAACACATAATGGAAGAGAAAATATGGAATAGAAGGGAAGATGGTTCATTTCTTTCTAATATTTTTTGATAGATCTGGTTCAAAATATTTCCTTCTGTATTAGGTAATGAGGTCTGACTTAAAAAAAATTCCCTTTGCTTTTTAACAATTTGCTATTTATTATAATTCTACTTACTAAATGACAAGGAGTGCATAATGCACATTGAAGACGGTGTATGAGATGCTTCTCTGTATCAAAGGAATCAGATTTTTTTCCTGTATGAGCAGACAACTATCTAAAGCAATTCAATCTACTTCTAAATCTTTTCTGAGAAGTCTGCAGGGTATGTAGGAACAGGAGAGAGACAAGAGTCGTTTGTGTCCATGTTAATAATGGTTGCATACTGCAAATATTCACATGTGATTAGTTTTCTGTGTGTTTATCTTAAGCTTATTATTGGTCCACTGGAGAGGTGGAGATCCAAAATCCCAAAGGCCTGGCCCATCTCAGACACCAAATGGGACCTTTTGGTGCATGTACCATACTGACCAGTAAGGCAGATTAATACCTTTTAGACTGACCTTGCTGTCCCTATGGAAAGAATTTTATGCGTTTTCCAGAGGATCTTTCCTGCCCTTATTTCTTTATTTTATGACATTTCTTTCCTTTTTGTGGAAGAGTAAAAGTTATAAATTGAGAGCTTTCATGGTGTATCTTGGTATCTTATGTCATATTACAGAGGAATAGGCTGAGCTACTTCGAAAGAGCACAGGTTTGTTTCTGGAGTCAGGCATCCAAATCATTCTATTATTCTATTGTAGGGATGATTTTGCCACCATCCATTCTCTGCCTTGAATGAGGCAAACTTTGCATGGCTGAATGTCTGTACAGGTACAGGTACAGGTACAGGTAGGAATGAAACAAGCAGGCATCATACTGTTTACAGGAGGACTGGACCCTGAAGACACTCTCTGCTTCCTAAGTGGAAGCACTGCAAAAGTCAGTCTTTCATCATTTGTCTTCCCAAGTTTCTCCCTTCCTTGTTTAATACCACTGCTCATGATCCTCTGCTGTGCACAGTACAGATCTCTTAGCTCTTATACAGCCTCTGAACTGCACTGGGGGATTTTTTCCCCCTTTGGCAGTGAAAGTTTACAGTGGAGATGTTCTGTGCTCATGTGCATGTTTGAGAGCTGACCTGACCCAGTTTGGAGTCCTCAGCTTGCTTTGGTTAAGGGTATCAAAAAACCTGTACATCCTAGATGGGGAGGCAACAGAGGTTTTCCACAGAGTTTCAGATTTTAGCAGGTGGTATTATGGGGCAGTTCAACTCTGTGGAGATGAAGGAAAATTATGAATTGTTATTCCAAGGGGCCTGAATATGTGTGAGAATCTGCTGATCTCACTGATTGGAATTTGCTTCAAAAGGACAATTTTAAAGTAAATAGCCCTGGCTTGGGTAGAATGTACCTGGCATGGCCAGAGCTGAGCAGGGGGTGATGCCTTGAAAGAGATAAGAGCTACCAGCTGGGTGGACACCCCTTTTCTGGGGACCATCCTGCAATGCTTGGATAACCCTCCAAGCACGATTGCCCTGGCCAGGGTGGAGGAAGCCACTTTGATTGTACTGATGCTGATGTACCTGGGTAAGGTGGCTGGAACTGAGCAGGGAGTGGCACCTGGGAGGATATAAGACTTGTGTGCTGTGCAAAGAGGAAGATGACAGACTTTGGACAGAAGCCCCTCCAGACAAGCCTGTCTGCAATGTCTCTGATGTTAATGGACCTGGCCTTGGCCAAAGCAGAACAGGGATGATGCCTGGAAGGAGATAAGAACTGATGAGTAGGTGGGGGACTGCACCATTCTGCAGAAGCTCCCCTTGGGCAAGCCTGTCTGCAATGGCTCTGATGCCAATGACCCAGGCTTCTATGGCAGCTGACTGACAGCTGCCCCTTTGGAACAAAAGGAACTCAGGGATAAATTTGGCTGTCCATGCTGGGGCTGCTTCGTTGTCTCTTGACACACTGTCATCTTTCATCAGACCCTGTCCAGGATCAGTGCTGTCTTGAAGAAACTTGATGGACAGCTGGACCCCTGGTGGTGACTCTCTCTCTTTCTCTCTCTCTCTTTCTTTCTCGTTCTTCCCACTTTCTTACCCCTTTTTCTCTCCCACTTCTCTCTCTATATATATCTTATTTTCCTCTCTCCCTCTTTTGCTTGGCTTGATCATTTTGCTTGTGTCAATTGTCAAATAAAAGCTTATGCTTTCACCCGACCCTTCTACAGTTGGACCTTGTCTCATGGATCCAAAACAAAATAAATTTTAATGTTACCCTGGACCATAAAAACATGAACATGTGCAGACACGTGCTACTTGTATTACCAGACTAGTGATGCATGAGAGACTTCCAGATGATACAGATATACTCAGTAGTGAGCAGTATGGCTATTTGATAAAATTTCTGTAGCATTACAGATTACAAAGATATTTTATGAGAAACAACACTTCCCATTCCAATTGTGTACCTTTGCCTCACTGATTCTATTAACTCTTCTAAGCTTACTGCCTCCATCTCAGTCCTAACTGAACCCATCCCCGATTCCCTCTGCCCAGGCAGTCCAAGTTACTATGTCCTTGTCCTTCAACAGTAGCCTACATCCTTCCATATTGGTTTCGATTCTTGTGTTCATGCTTAAAGACATTTCCAATCTGATGGAGGTAGTAGTGTTTCTTGGCACTCCTGTGCATACCATTCCATAGAGAAGATAATCTACTCTTACTTTCCCACCTCTCCATCTACATTATGTGTTTCACAGGAAAGAAATATCAGGACTAGAACAGACGGCCAAAAGAGATTGTGAAGTCTCCTTCCCTAGACAATTTTAAGACCTGCCTGTATGAATTTCTGTGTGACCTGCTCTAGGTGATCCTGCTTTGGCAGGGGAGTTGGACTTGATGATCTCCAGAGGTCTCTAAAAACCCCTACCATCCTGTGGTTCAATGATACAGTGTGAAAAAGCACACAAAGGGCAAAAGTGATGACTGAAGAGGGAATATATCCTGTTGCAGTTATAATTGCAGAAGTCCTTTCTGAGGCTATGAAAACTCAGTTATTTATTTTAAAAGTTATATTTTTAGATTTGACATCTAGCTTGATCATATTTAAGCAGATTCTTCGCAGAAATATCAAGTAGCAGATCAGGTATGAGAGGTAATCCTTCCTCATTTCAATTTTTTTCCCTACCTCAAAGCATGATTAACATTTCAAAAAAAAGAGTTGCCATGAGTGTTTGAATGGATAGAAAAAGTATTGAAGTTATTCTAGCCTTGTTCTCACTATTAATTTAAATTTGATAAAAAATAAATATGCACCTAGCATAGCAGAAATGATGTCAACATGATAGCTGTTATTTATGCAGTTACACTGTGTTGAAAAGTGATAATTTTAATGTGAAATTTTAGTCAATTTTACCTTTATGCGAGTGTGGATTTTATACTCTTATTTTTTGGAATGTATTTATTACTAAGATGAATTTCTCTTCCCACTCATATGTTGTCATTCTTTGCTTAGTACATCCTGAATATTTCCCATGGATTTATTCTGAAAGTTTTTACTGCAACACAAAATCAGGTGAAGCTCTTCAACCTTTCCTCTAGAGACTTGAATTCACTGTGGTTTAACCAATATACAACTTGGTGCTCCAGGGCAAAGAAAGAAAAAAAAAATATATATAAGAAAGAAAAAAGGAGGGAATACTGGATGGAAAATCAGAACACCAGATGAATGGATTCTGATCTCTTGTCTGACAACATTTTCATTTCTTTTGACTGCTGCTCCATGAGCCTGGTATCCCCACGCAACAAGCTGTTAATGTGTTTTGAGTTCTCAAGTTCACTCACATTGACACATCTTTCTTTTCTTTTCTTCTTTCCCCCTTTCCATCTGTCTGTCTGCAGATAACTTATGCTTTCAAGATTTCTTGCATGGCCTCTAAATCTTTTTCTCAGTCACATGTTTTTTTCACTAAGCATTACCCCATAAGACACTCCTTTTCCATTATTATGCTTGGAAAAATAAGGAAAATGGTACACTAACAGAAGCTAGAATTAGTTGGTAAATTTTAGTTCAATTTTTAAGCAAAACAAAAACAACTGAAGAACACAAACCCCTAGGAAACTTCACAATCAGAGGACAAAATGAATGTTCCTATTGTTTCATTTGTCTATGAGATTTTGTATCTGCAGCTTTGATGTTACATGTAGAATACCTGGCTGGTTTTGTTACAATTACTGGGAGCAAAGTTGAAGGACTTCAATGATGCATTAAATCTACCAACTTTGATGTTGTGCTGAACATCCCTGACTCAAATATGAGTTGTCAGAACTGACTTAGAATAACTGGATACATATCAAAATACAACTAGTGTGACATCAAAGCACGTATTTGACATTATTTTTAAGACCAAAAAAAAAAAACAAGTTAAAAATGCTGATTGACTGGTTACCACTGGGTTTATTGACAAAGTTCAGAAGACATTTCTTTGTTTCTGTATCAGTTACTAAGCTAGATTGGTACCACTATCATCTTTTTCTAAATACTAACAAGTATCATAGAACTATAAAATATTCCAGGTTGGAAGGGACCCACCAGGATCATCAAGTCCAACTTCTGTCCCTGTGCTGGGCACACCCAGAATCACACCATGTGCCTGAGAGCATCATCCAAACACTTCTTGAACTCAGGCAGGCTTGGTTCTGTGACCATTTCCCCAGGGAGCTTGTTCCACTGCTCAACTTCCCTGTGAATGAAAAACCTTTTCCTAATATCTAACTTAGACCTCCTCTGATTCAGCTTCCTACCATTTCCCAAGTTCTATCTTCAGTCACAGGAGTGAAGAAATCAATGCCAGTCCCCATCTCTTCCCCTCGTGAGGAAGCCATACACTGCAATGTAGTCATCCCTCAGCCTCCTTTTCTCCAAACTGAACAATCCAAGTGACCTCAGCCTCTCCTCGTAAGTCATCCTGTCCCGACCTGTCACCAACCTCGTGGTTCTCCTTTGGATGCTTTCCAGTAGCTTGATGTCTTTTTTATATTGTGGTGAGGCCATCCCAATGCAGAGTAGAGCAGGACAATCACCTCCCACAGGAATACTGTGAAGGCAGGATAAAGGAAAGGACTTGGGCAATCTGACAGAATACTATGATGTCAAAAATTTATATTTCCAGTTGCGGGAATGGAAGAGATAATGCTCAGTGGAGCTTGTGAAGTGAATAGAGAATGAAAAACTCTAAATTTGCATTCACAGAAACCAGCACAGGCCAGGGTGCGATTTAAATTCTTAATTCTTTTCTCCATTTCCAAGGGTATGAAACCTGGATCTAGTTTCCACCTCTGTGCTGGGATGACATCAATACTCTTGTGTCTGGTAGCACTTTTTGCTTTTAAAACAGTGGCAATAATCTCCTCATCATTTGCATAGCATGCATTTTATGTATTTGGAAAGTGGTAGACTGACACTGGAGGATCTCCTTGGGCCCATGGTGAATTCTGGAAAGTTGCATGTTGTTTCAGTTAAATTATTTTATGTTGTGGAGTATTCAACACCTTCTGATTTGTCTTCTCATTGCAATTAACTTTAGAATCCAATAATGGGAGTAAAAAACGAAATAACTCCTTGAGTTTTTTGAGCAACATATTATGCCAGAACAAATGTTCCAACTTTCATACACACATTCTGCTTGACTGCAGCCTTCTGTGTGTTTATTTTTTTTTCCTTTTTAACTTCAGATATTTACCAAGGACTGGCTCAGTCCATCTTGCACAAAGAAAGTATATCTTGAAAACTCTTTAGAAAATTTAAACTTGAACTGGCTAGAGCCTGGTAAGCATTTTCTGAAGTATAGTTTTGAGAAGAACAACAAAATTAAATTTTGTTGTTGCAAGCTAAGTTTTCCCATTTTAATCTGCAAAATGGTAGAATAAATATACATGTAAAGTGTAAAAATTTAGTGTTTTGTGCTCATAAAATTATTTCCGTTTTACATAAAAAATAAATTCCCTCTTTGGAATGTTGCAACATAACCCTTAAGACGTGTGTACTTAAGATTGACTACAGTAGAGGTTGATTTGCATTACATATTAGACTCAAAATTTGTGATGGTAATTGGAAGAAAATAATGAGGAGCCTAAAATGGCATTATATTATGTCTTATGTAATAATTTTCTTTTTCCAAGCAGTATTCAGATGCTGTCTAATAACCAGCATTTCTCTGAGGGTCGGTATTTAGAATCACAAAGTCCAGCATGTAGGATTAAGACAGTGTAGACTAGTATACTGTTTCTGATAGTGGACTATAATAACTTCTTGAGAGAGACACAGAGGCATTCTTCTGCTACAAAATTATATAAATTTTCTCTTTATGATTTTTTCAATTGTATTCAGCCTCCTCACTTGAAATTTAGCCTTTGCCCTAAAGCATTAAGATTTTGCAAGTCTTGCAAGTAATTTAAAACCAAGAAATTTGTATAAATGCCTTTAACTGCTTAATTTTCAAACCTATACAAAGTGCAAGTGAGTATAATTTCTTTCTGCTTGTCTGGACTTTTACTATGCTGTTGCATCCAAAACTACTTGGCACATATTTGATGAATTTGCTGATTCATAACCAATGCTGTTGTCTCTGGCTCTCTCCACAGGCTTCTTTAGAGAAGAATAATAATCAGATAGTAAAAAAAAAAAATAAATTAGTTACATCTACCCTTATAATTTTGTGGCTCAACATTAATAACCTTGTTCTGGTTTATTGTAGTGTTGCTCACACTTCATACTGCTCTGACTATAATGCAGCCTAGAAAATTAGAACTGTAGAGTAATTTAGGTTGGAAACATCTTCAGGAAGTTATCTAACCCAACCTTGTGCTCAAAACACAGCTCACTTAAAAGCTGTATCTGTTTTTTCAGGAGTACGCATAGCAGAGGTCTGAACATCTCCAAGGCTGGAGATACCACACACCCCATGGCACTTATCCCAGTGACTGACCACTCTTTTAGGAAATAAAATAAAAAATGAAAATTTATCACATTCAGTCTTTGGCCTAACTTTCTCTCACACACAGAGGGCAGCTCTTTGATGGAAATTAATGTGGCCTAAATTCTATCTCTGTCCCCATTCATGGTATTTCCTATTGTCTGGCTGTAGGCCTTCAGAGACATGTCATCAATAGAGAACAGCAGGGGCCAGACCTTGGTTGAAATATAGGCCACCAAAATCTAGGCTTTTGACTCTTTCGTACACAGCTGCAACTTTCTACCTTTCCTCTAAATACCAAGCACTTTGTCTCCTGTCATACAGCTCAGTCAGAGCCAGATTTTTCTATTCTAGCTGGGTTTGTGTGCCTTCCTCCTCCCTGGGTGCCTTCCAGTAGTGCATTAATCAATACGACTCAAAGCTGTCTCTGGCACTTTTGTTGTTTTAGTCAGCTTTTCCTCAGAGTCCAGTCCCTGGTCCACTGCTTTTCTCAGCCTTTTCCAATTGTAGAAAAGAGGGACAGTTGGGAGAGAGGATGAGGTTGGTTAGGGAGAGATGAAACTTATTTAAGACATATTTTTCTTTTGATCTTGTGCTGTCATTTTCAGTGTGAATTTTGGGTTTTGCAGTATCTGATAGAATGTCAGATCATTGTGATGGAAGCCAGACTTTGAGACAGATAGATAGATAGATATACACATGCAGAAGTAAAGACATTTAATTGAGACCAGTAGAAAACTAATATTGTGGTAATATTTAAAAATGGTAAATGGGACAACCCAAGTAATTATAGGCCTGTCAGGCTGACATAGAGCCTTGGTGAAATAAGGGAACATCTGATACAGGGCTCAGTTAATAAGGAACTGAAGGATGGAATTAATGCCAATCAACATGAGTTTATGGAAAATAGATCCTGTCAAACTAACCTGATACTTTTTTTTTTTTTTCAGATTACAATCTAGTTTTTAAAGTAATACTGTTGAGGTACTGTACTGCAAGTTATTTGACTTGGTAGTGCATAACACTTCCATTAAGGAACTAAAAAGACATAAAATGTACATGAGACACAATAAATGGACTGTAGCCTTTTCTTATCGATGGGTGACAAGACCTATTGTAAATGCACTGTCATCTTATGGTAGACATTTTCAGAATACTTGTCTCTTGGCCATGTGCAATTTAACACTTTTTAAGTATCTAGGAAGTAGTACAAGATCATAATTGATGAAGTTTACAGATGATCAAAGTAGAATGTACTAGTGAGGAGCATAGTTCTCTTTTCCACTGAGACTGTGAATGTTTGATATCATATCTAAGACCAACTGTGGCGCCCTACAACTGAGAAAAGCTTATAAGAATAATAATTTTTTTGTATGTTAAATGGTCAAAGACTTTAGAGGAGTAAGAAGGAAGAAGCAATTTCCTTCAGAGGGCAAAGAATGCAGTTAATAAGTATGGACTTCTTTCCTGGCTGAGTGTGTCTTTAATTCTCCATCTATATCACCCAGTTTAATAAAAAAAAATTGTTTTTACTGCAAATCTTTCATTCAAAGAGTGCTGACCATATGAGGTTGAAGATTACCTTGGAGCACACCATCTTTGAAAAGGCTGGAAGGTTAATCAGTGGTTAATCAGTCTATCATAGTCTGATTAAGTGAGTTAATCTAATTCTCAAGTATATAAGCAAGAGACTCCTATGTTGCTCTTCCAGCAGTTAAGTGTTATCACCTTTAAGAATATGTTGCAAATGTAGGAGAAACAAAGTGAATGAGCACTTTTTGGTTGAAAAACCTGACTGGGATTTGGATGGCAATTTCTTATCCCAGACTGTATGATCTTCTAAAACATGTCCCTGAGAGACTAAACAGGAACTTATTTAAGGTAGTTATGTCCTTCCTTTCTTACCACACACATGCTTACAGACCCTTTTCTGCCTGTCTGGAATCCCAGTATCTCAAACTGTGGTTTCCTGTACTTTCTCGGGAGGTAATGTTCATTCTCCCTTTTTCTCCCCCCAAAAAAGGGAGTGCATTGTCCCTTTTCCTCCCCAAAGTAAATGCTGTTTGCTGGCATCCATCGGAATATCTAGACTTGACTCCTTCTCAGTATATCCCTTCATATAAGGGATAAAACCTTAGCCAAGGTTTTATTTGTAGAATCTGAAACCCTTCACAGGCATCTCACAACCTGACATGCCATCACTCTTGAAGTACAAACTAATGTTTATGCAGCATGGCAGTGAATTAAATCGGGATATATTGTATTATTTGATCTTAAAAGACACTATTGCATGTGTGCCACAATGCAATAAACCTTGAAGAAACCATCAGCAAAAAAAATTTAAAATCTTCATCTAAAGACCTGGATGAATCCATTGACTGCAGGATATTTCTGTTACTTTGGCATTTCATCGATGTTTCTCTTAGGATTTATCTACTGTTGCAAGTTAATTCAAGAGAAAGTGGGCTGTGAATTTTAAATGAAACAACTGTTCCTGAATAATTCCATGTATATTTCTGATGGAAAGCCAGAGGTCTGCTCTTACTTAGTAAACTCTTTTGGAACTTTTCCACTTTTCCATCTGAAAAAAATCAGCAAAGAATTTCAAAGTAAATACTGACACGTGGTTCACAGCAATAAGAAAATTTCTGAATAATTTCGTCCACAAAGGCACTTTTCTTCAACATTCAAACCTAACTGGGACTTGCTCTGAGCCTATCCTTCCTCACTTCAGCAACACCTGCCAGCTCCACTTCCAGCTTCTTCTTCTGGCTTTTTTTCAAGTTACTTCCTTATACAGTAAACATCACATGCTCCTCTACTATATTCTAACAGAGTTTTCTTTAGGTTCTCTAAAAGCAGTTGCTATTAAGATCCATAGAGCTTCTGCTTTTCCATTTTGCTTTATGCCATGTTAATTTTCTATTGTAAGCATATTTTCTCTAGGAGAATTCCCTGTCTCCTGTTACACTGTTGCAGGCTTTCACATATTGGATGATTGGACATGGTGATCTTCGAGGTCTTTTTCAACCACAGCAATTTTGTGATTCTTTGATTCTGTGTCAAGACCTCCTTTCAGGGAAACTTTCCACACACCAGTGGATACTATTTTACTTCACCTAATTGATGTATCTGAATTTCCTCTGACTTAATTTAGTCCCATGCTTGTCATCTCCATCTCCTGCCCTTCCTTGAGGCTAATTCACTTTTTAAGTTTATGGACTGAGTTCACTTTTGCTGCATATGGGGTAGTTTCAAACCTATGATTTTCTTTTGTTATGATTGCCCCATGGAACAATTTTGCAATATGAAGTACAGAAGATCAGTGTGTGTCAGATATCATTCTTGCATAAATAAGAGTAAAACTGTATAAATTTTATTTAAGTATTATAATTGTGCCCAAAGGCCAAGGAGATTAAAAAACAGTTTGGTGTTGTGTAAAGGGATAGATAATAATTGCCTATGTCCCAGAGGTCTTACAGTCAAAAAAAAATTTTTGGCCTTTTAACTTAATTGGAAATAATTAATATTTATCACTTTTAACATCAAAATCCCAGACTGGGATATGTTTTCTCCACCTCACTTCCCATCCTATATTCCTGTCTGCTTACTCAGTCCACCTGAGAAATCATAGGTAGAAATACTGCTTTAATCAGCCATTTTAGGGCACACTAAATAGTATTCCTGACTGGTAAAAACTATCAGATTCAAATATGTATTGCTTTCTACAGAGCAATGAGGCTGCTAAAGTTTGTGGAGACCCTGCAGACATGTTTGAAGTTACCCAAATTCAGCTGAGTGTAAGTTTTTTTTTTTGTTTGTTTTTTTTTTTTTTTTGCTTTTTCTTAAGCAAAGAAGCAATCTTTCCTATGTTTTAGGACCCTTTAGAACACCATCAGCACCTATATTTTTGGTTGAATTAGATGTAATATTTTTATTAAAATGATTTATTTGGTATCCACCCAATATTTTAGGAAACATTATCATGAAAATAACTTTTACTTAGCAAGCTGAATATTAACAATTCTGTGGTCTGTGGTCTTAAAGAGAATTGCCTCTTTTTTTGTATGTTCTTGCAATGCACTTTCTATCTAGAGATAATACATCCTAAAAGATGCTATGCTGGTCTGAACAAAAGTCTGTTTAGCCTTGTAACTACTAACAGTGACAATAAAGGTATAAGAAATAAGGTATACACTTCCCATAATATTATGAGCTCATAATCAGAAATGTAAAGCCTTCTTGAACTGAAACTGTGTTGGGATCATGATGTAAAACAGCCAGTAATACACTGACTGGACTGCTAAGTGGGGGCTGCATAACAACATGTACCAAAGAGCCCCCCTGCTTTGTTTTCAGGTGATTGCATTGGATGTCTCCTTCTTCTTGCCTTCTGAACAAAAGTGATTGACTATTCCTAATTCACCTTCTCCACACAAATCCTCTGTTCATAGAGCTAGCTGAAGAGTTCTAGAGTTTTAATATCTTCTTACTTTAACACTTGTTTATGCCTTTATTCCTTCATTTGAGATGGAGGATCATAACTACAATCTGGATGCAGCCCTCATACTATAGAGGACTGGGGATTGCAGTCTCCCTCCTGTGGCACTGTGTGATGAGGTTCCCTCATCTGTACTGAGCTCACACTTGGTCTTTATGACATTGCCTCTTGCCTCTTGCTAAGAAGAGTAATTGGCTAAGGACAGCTAAAACCACAGTGATGAGAGGGAGATGGAAACAGAAAAGAGACCTATTGGCAGGAGTGAAATCGCCTTTAGGTCTCTGAAGCTGAGGATACTAGTCAAAATATGAAAGATCCATTACTTTATATAATGGCATAGTAATATTATTGTATGCTGTTTCATTATTGACAAATTCCAGTACCCTACCTGGCCTTTGTTTCAGATCATATTTTTACAATGAATTAATTTTGTCGTGGAGCCTTCCATAATTACCCAGGCAAAGCAGCAGTTTACCATACAGGAAAAAGAGATTATTGAGGAGGTATGTGAATGCATGTTATTTTTATTCTCCCTGTGAAACACATCCTACTCACTATTTCTGAATATTAGCAGGTATTTTTATCCAGTCACCCAGTGTCACAAACTTCCCCCACAACTCTTCACTGTCAGGTCCAGGTTTCCTGTCCTGCATAATTCTGTGATATCTGTGAATTTTCACATCTCACAGATTTCTCTCATTCACTAAACCATTATGAAGAAGTTGAACCACACCAGCACCAGTTAGGAGCACCCAGACAGCTGGGGAAAAGGATGAGGGTCAGAACTGAACTGGGTTTAGAGGAAGGAACTGGGTGCTACAGTCAGGACAAACTAAGGACAGGCCAGTGAAGTCAAAGATGAACCCAGCAGAGAGGAAAGCAAGAGGCTTGGCTGAACTAGGACAGCATTCAAGATGATGCCTGCATCCAGCCAGAGCAAGGCTTGTCACATGTTAAACCTGGGTTACTGTAATGCAAGGCAACAACTAAGGGAGAGTATTAATCTGGCAGTGTTACAGTTGCTATCACATTCCCTACATGCTGGGTTTGTCCTGACACAGCAGGTCAAAAGTCTATATTTCACTAATGAGGTTTATCAAGACCCTGGGAAATGAGTACAGACATTGCCTACAGGGTTGGGTTGTGCACAGGGACTGGTACCAAGCCTCTGCAATAATATTTGCAAAACTCCTCTGGCAAATGATAAATCATGGGCTACTTACTTCTCTCTCTTGTTATGAATCCATGGGGGGATTTAGATTCTTTAGGAAATTTTCTTGAGAGAAATGTTGCTTCTCTATTTTTACTACAATAATAATTAGCAGTTCCCAAACATACTATTGGATTTTTCCCATTCTTGCTGATGTATTATCAAATTATTTTAATAATGATAGCATTATTAACCATTAAAGAAATAGGAAAACAAAAAATCAATGCTGAATCATGCTTGTTGGCTGTGTTCCTTTTTCAACAATAAATTGCTCAAATGAAGTATATATCCATATTTTTTGTCATAATTTTAACAATTTTGTCTTGATTTAGAAATTCCTTACTTTTCTACTATAGAGAAATGAGATGTACTTTCAAGATGCTCCTTGTAATCTGGGTTTTCAGTGAAGGGTAACAACTGTAATTTGGTAAGTTAGAAGTTTTGTTTTCATCCCAACATGCCAATGACTTATGGGCTTCTCTGTAATTATCTATGTGACTTGTAAAGAACCAAAACACTAGAAATGTGATGAATACTGGTGTGTGATGGAAATTCTGTATCACTGATGAAGATTTTAACTTTTATGTGCTCATATGGAGCAGCCAGATTTCATATGGGATCGATAACTTTGAATTAAAGGAAATCATTGTGAGATATATTTGTCCTTGTGCTGGGACAGGGATGTTGGTAGGAAAACATTTCAAACTCTGGGTTGGGACACAACTCATCACAGAAATCAGAGTATTAGGGGCTGGAAGGGACCTCAAGAGATCATCAAACCCAACCCCCCTGCCAGAGCAGGACCACCTAGTTTAATTGTCAGGAAAGGTCCATTAAGAAAAGGTATTGGGTCCTGAATGAGAAACTCCACCTTAGATTTAAATGCAAATGATAGAAATGTTGCCATGTAAACCCAGTAATGTTCTGGTTGGGAGTTTTCAGAAACCATCACCATGCAGATGTGGAAGAACAGAGAAACATAAGTTTTGTCTGGGCATTCACGGGGACTGGTGGAGGCAGGACCAACTCCTGCCACCACAGCTTTGTGATTCTGTCCTGCAAGTAGAACCCCTAGGCTACACTCTGTTCCCTGTACATCTGCTGAGTTTACACCTTGATGAAGAAGTAAAGCAACCTGAGAGATAAAATAGCATTAATGCAGCATCTCTTACCCTTCTCAAGGAACAAACTGAACAATGTAGTAGTCAGCTGACAAAAATTTGTGTTGGTGCAGACTGTGTCAGGTAGCTGAGTGCAGCTTTCCTATGAAAATGTGGACTACATCTACAATAGCTAGAACCTACTGGTACAGCAGTTTGTACCCATACATATCAGTTCTCCCACCCCCTATAACAGGGTGGCTGTAGCCAAGGTCTGTTTTGAAGATGTTCACTGGTCTACATCAGCTCTTCAAATGTTCCTAGGTATTGTCCAGCCAGAGGTAAAACATACCAGGAACTCTGCTGGCAATGAAATATTTGACCTCTTGTGACATTCTTGAAGAGTTCTGCTGCTTGACTGTTCCAGACACAGCTAGAGGTGCTGAGTACAGCACCTGCATGAGCCAGGTGTAGGTGGACTGCAGAAACTTGCTAGAGAAGCAACAGTGATGCTCCACCATGGTCCATGGCCCTGCTTCTGAGCCTGGGCACAGCTCTGTGTCCATGTACCTGTAGCTTCTGTTTTTGGGAGGTACCTGATCATGTGGTGGGCTGAAAATCTGCCTGCTGCCTTACATGAACAGGTCCAACAGGTGCCTATGGTCTGTGACAGCACATAATTCAGTGAGGCTCCCACAGAGTGAAACTGATTTTGCATTAAGCATTTTCCAGCCCATTTTCAAAGGCAGGCAAATTCATGATAAGCCGAATTTGTCAGTAGATAAGTTATAAACACAGAAAAGGACTCTATTTGTCAAATTGGTGATTTTCTACCAATTCCTCACTTGGCTCCAATTCTTAGCTATATCCCAGCTGTCCTGATGATTAATTATTCAATATTTATGGAGCACTGTGAGGATGAAAACTGCTAGAATGGTGCTAAACGTTTTATTTACGTGGTTTATAAACAGCAGCCCAGTGGTCCCACATGGGGTTCAGCCCATCCTTGCATTCACAGACTTCCACTGCAGGTTGAATCAGGATGGCTTTTATCATGATGTGATGTATTTTTATTGCGGTGTTAAAGCAAATGTATCCTTTAAATTATGTGATTAGTTTCAGTACAGCTCACTCTCCAGAATAGCTATCATAAAGCGTGAGACTTTGAAAGCACTGCCAAGTTTAAATTTAGACTTCAGTCTATGACTTCATGTCAAAAATCTATGCACAGCCTCATTTGTCAGGCAGCATTATTGATTTTATAATGTGTAATGTTTTGCTTATTGAAAAAGTGTTCCCAGGTCTGAGCTTATTAACACAGTGTTGATTACTCTCTGGGGGCAAGCAAACATTTTTTTTCTGTTTATAAAAGGTGATAAGAAATGGGAAATCATGTTTTTTATATACACGTTATGTGAATGAAAATTATGGTTACTGATTAAATAATATGAGGTTTTAAAATTAAAGTACAAGGCAATGCTTCACCCTTTATAAACCTGCATAAGTTGCTGAAATTATGCCTGCGTGTTAAACATCTTACCAGTGTTACTTTACCTCTCTTTTTACTGAAAACAAAGTTTACACAAAATCACAGTATTGCATGTCTTTCCATCAATACCTGCATCAGCTGAAGTGATAACTTTCTGCTTGGGATATTGAAAATTGTGCCCATAGTGAGTAGATTCAAAGAGGATTATATTTTTTGTACATTAAGAGAGCAGAAGACTGCTAAACAAATCTAAAATTGTTGAGTTTGTTGGGGTTTTTTTCCTTTTTTCCCTCCATTAAATATCCTACTTAATAAAGAACCAAGCGTCCTTCTCTGATAGCATTTTCTGTACAGTTATAATGGTGGAGTTACAATCATAGAATCATAGAATGGATAAGAATGGAAGGGACCTTAAAGATCATCTTGTTCCATCTCCTCTGCTCGGGCAGGGACACCTCCCACTAGACCAGGTTGCTCAAAGCCCCATCCAGCCTGGCCTTGAACACCGTCAAGGAGGGGGCAGCCACAACTTCCTTGGGCAACCTATTCCAGTGTCCCACCATAATATAATGATATTAACTAACAATATTAAATCAATGTGGTACAGGTCAAGCTTCTGGACTTATTGGAGATAATGTCTACATGCCTCTGACTTGAGTATGGCCAAGACTTCATTTGTTATTTTCCTGTGACACTGCTCAGCAGATACTCAGTTCTGTGTAACTTGAGATACTATCAGTTGCCCAAATAATGAGCTGAAGGTTCAGATAGAAGAGATGCTCAGTTCATGTTTTCCCCTAAAAGAACTTACATGCACAACATTCTGGTTTTCACTTGGAAGTTGCTGGCAGAGGATCCTCATACATAGTGTAAATACATAAATAAGCTTTACAGCAATTAATATTGGTCAAGTTTCAAGACTTTCCCCACATCTCCACTTTTTTGGAATCCACTATCAACTTTTTCATTATTAACTCACCACTAAATTTAGCTTTATAGATTGCTTATAAACTCCTTCTATTATGTCATGTTCATGTTTATATTCCAAGTCTTTCTCCTCGTCCTAGACAAGTCTGTGGAAATACATCTTATTTTTAATACATGGAGCACTGGGCTTCATGTTGCAGGGCTGATGGTGGCTGAATAGGCAACTTAGAAGCAACTCTGCATGTCCTCTCTTCCATGTAAGCTCAGAATCTAGGTGTCTTCTGGAGCTCAGAGTCTAGGTCTTCTCTAGGTCTCCTCTGGTGGTAAATCAGAAATTACCTGAAAACTTATACCCTCCCAATGATTATCTTCCTCTCTGGAATGCAAAACAAGGGCAGGTATCTTGCTCAAAGGAAGCTGATGTGGATCTTGGGTAGGCACAGCAGGGAATTCATCACAGTATTTTCTTGTGAGTTTTCAGCCTCCTCTCCTGCATAAGTCCACTTGGATTTTTAATTATCTTTTAGATCCTCTTTTCATTTTGCTTGCTCAGAAACACAGAATAAAGCCTACCCCCTGTTTTCCATCCAATTCACTTACAGTCTTCTGTCGCAATTATTGTACTATAATCCTCCCTCTCTGTTTTAATCCTCTTCCATAGTCAGTTTATTTCAGAATTAGGATTCTTATCCTTTGATCTACTAATTTACAGTTTAACCTTATGGTCTCTTACTGCTTTTTATTTGGGGCATTACTGATGATTGCTTAAGTGGGGAGGAGAAAGCAGCACAGGGCCTTCGCATTACACACTAAGGATCTCTAAGAGCAAGGCATTAGGGGAGCCCTCCTAAGGGATGGCTACTGGGAGAAAAATGCAATTTGGATTTGGATTTTAAAGCTAAGCAGAGCAAGAAAGCTAGAAATAGAAGAGCTGGGCAACATAACAGTGATGATTTTTCATTAAACAAAACATCTTACAGTTAAATTTGCTGAATAATTTCATATGGAGTACAGCTTATAAATTTTCAAAATGAAAATTTCCCCCTCCTCAACATATACACCACTCCCTATAAACTGTTTTGATTTTTTTTCCAAAATAAAAACTCTTCGCTTTCAAGTGCTTGAGAATAGAAAAAATCTTCCTTTTTTCCTTTTTTTTTTTTTTTATTTTTCTTCCCCCAAAAGCCAAGAAACATTTGGAAATGAAGTAAAAGTTTAAATTGGACAAAACTTTTTCTTTCAAGCAGAAAAATCTATTCTTTGCAGGAGCCTGGTCTTGTGTGGGAGGTTGCAAGTTTAACAGCAATATTGTTTAATAGAAAATGGGAAAGCACACAAAAACGAAAGACAGACTAGTTACCTGAGTGGATTAGACAGAAGAAGTACTACACAGTTAAATAGTTAGACTTAGCACAAGTACTGAGCCATTCCAGAAATTTGTAGCTACTTTCCCCCCTTTTCCTCAAGGTGCAGATGTTGGAGAAGGGTGAGGAGTGAGGGTGGGATCGAGGGACTGCTTCATGTTTGAACAGCAAAAGTGTCTATGGGGAAGGGGCTACTTTAGCTGTAGAATTGCCATATAGCTTCAAGGACTGCATTTATGATGATTGAATTTATCTCCTCCAAAAAAACAGTAATAATATATTTCTTGGTCAAAGTGGTGCTGCAGTAAGCTAAGCCCATCAGTGGAAATAAAGCATTGAAGAAAGAGGCCACTGAAAAAACCTACTCTGGATTGTTAGCACCACCTGGCCTCCATGACAATGTGTGCATGATGAGGGGTCTTGTCACAGTGTACAAGTGTATGTACCTTTGAAGAACTGAAAATGCCTTTGTGGAATTTTTGAAGTAAACAATGAAATACAAAAGAGGGAAAAAAAAGGAAGAGGCAAAGACTACATGAAAATGAGAGTAACAGCTTCTTAGGAGTCTCTGCAATCTGTCATGTAAATAGAAAAGATACAGACATCTGCAAAGAAATTCTAGTACATATGGGGACACATTTCAGATTGTCTGTCCTGCACTCAAAACATTGCTCTGTGTTCCTTTGCATATTGGTGTGTTAGCAGCAAGTGGAAGTGAGAAAAGCTGCAGTCACCAGCCTCATTTTTTTTCATAAATCAAGTGTACTTCAAAGTTTGCCCTTAATGACTTTAATATTTTACCACCTGACACAGACTGCTCTGATAGTATGTGCATAGATGTGAACAACAGTCACACCCTTCTTCAGGAAGGGACCAGTTTGACAAAATATAGGACACAGAAAAAAAAGCTGTTTCAAAACCAGCTCTTTGCAGACTTTGACTTATCCTGAGTGGAACAGTAAAAAATCATGCATTTGCTTATCCAGACA
The DNA here is from genome assembly GCF_003957555.1 of Calypte anna. Lineage (NCBI taxonomy): Eukaryota > Metazoa > Chordata > Aves > Apodiformes > Trochilidae > Calypte > Calypte anna. Next base: position 107,077,145 of record NC_044246.1, on the reverse strand, counting down.
AAAATAGCACCATTTCAAAAAAATATAAAACCACTAAATAATGAAAATACAGCAAGTGGATAAACTTTTAAAGTCATATCTTCAAACCTGAAAAAAATGTTGTGGTTTAATCTTAAAAAACGTGGCCTGTAGTGAATTGTAAATATTTTAAATCATCACAGACAATTCCAGTGGTATCTCCTCATTTGTCTGATGCTTTTTTTTCAAACCACCACAATGTCTAAAAATCTTAAAGCTATGATGAATGCTGATGCTACAATAGTTATATAAATCCATAAGTGAAAAATTATTGTCAAGTGGGAAGCCTTACTGGCCCTTTCCCTCTCTGGTGTGATTTTCTCCTGAGAATCTGAGCAGACGATGCTCAGAGTGACCTCTCTTTTTCTGTACATAAACTATTTTTCATAATCTTGTCTCCATTGCTATGAACATTAAAGCAAGTCCCCAGATTTTAACTATTTGAAAACTGCCAGCAAAGACAGGGAACTCTGCTAAACTTGGAAGCTGGATGTTCCTCCTGGTTCTGGGCCAAGTGGACTTCATGAGCATTTTGCTGAACAACATTTGCTTTTTCTCTGAATAAAAGGTTGATGGTCAGTTGCTTTCTTGCATATTTTTCTGTGGCAGCTGGAGAACCATTAGTGGTACATATGCCCCTGCTTTATAGCATATAGACTCTTAAGGAGATGGAAAAAGATGCCCTGTAGTCTAGCCCATTATTAATGTGTCTGCTTCTTTAAAAGGTCAACCTATTTTACGATCAATTCTGTCCGAGAAATGTTTTTTGAAATGAGTGCTGTGATATTCTTCTGATTTTGATTCTCTTAACCCCCTGTAAAGTAATAGAGGTATAAATATTAAACATCCCATTTCCTTTACAGCTTGGATTGATTGGGGGTGGAATTCTGACGGCCAGTGTGATTCATTCTTCAAAACCAAAGAAAATCACTCTGTGATAGAATAATAAAGTACAACAAAACAGATTAGGACCACTAATATGGGGTCACTTGTACCAGATCAAAACCTAAATTACTTTGATGTTAGATTTCAAACATCTGTTGTGCACAGGGGAGAGCTGTAGATTTGGCCCCACTGACCAGGATTTCTGCTTGTTACTTTTAATCCTGTTCTGGTACACTTTCCACTGAGATCTAATACGTGGACTTTAGTTTTGCATTTGATCCCAGATAATCAAAATTCCTTAGTGGATATCTTCACAGGATCAGAAGTTTTTCTGGGGGGGGGTTGATTGTGAATAACGGTCTAATACTGACAAGAGTACTACAGTGACTGCAAACCTGAATGTTGAGTTTATTCATTCTTTGCTAAAGGATGCTTTTGATGAAAAAATGACATGTATTTTTCAATGAGAACAAATACTTTTTGATCTTTTTATTTTGTTTGTTACAAAATAAAGTTTTGTTTGTTTAGCTTCTTTGATTGGAGTATAACTTAAGAGTATTTCTCCTATTGGCTGTGAGAAATTCAGGATCAAGTTTTGTGGCAGGGCAGCAGTGAAATTGTTCTAATTAATATGCTCATTCAGCTGTGAGCTCTCTTGTACAACCAAATGGTAACTGTCTGACTTCCAGAAATTATCTGACAGACATTTGTTTGAAAATGTGCTCTGTCCTCTTTTATTTCCAAATTTCTGGGCATGAACCTCTATTCTTCTTGACTGTATTTACTTTCCTAAATCTCTAGGGCCTAGAAACCTTCCCTAACTTTAGGTAAGTACATTTCTTATGCTTCAGTTGCTTGAGGTATCTGGAGGTGATCTACAGTGATGAACAGACCTTCTTCATACTGTAATTGGTTATACACAGGGAAAAAGCAACATGCTGAATAATTTCACAAAGTACAGCTTATCTGCTAAAAAAAATTAAAATTAATCTGACTGAAAGACAGTAGGAAAGAAGTAGCTGATTACACATACCTTTTTCACTAGGGATAAATATATGTGTTTATGTGACAGGGACAGTTTAAAACAAACAAGGAAACCTGACAGTTGTTTCAAGGTTTTATGCTGCCTGCTATTTTAGTGCTGAAGTTGTGTTCCTCTAAAAATACATGATGGTTGTCTTGCTCTGAACTAATGGGAAAGATACACATGAAATCATGCCCTATTTGGACCACCTCTAGTATTTATACCTATGTATAAAATTTTATATAAGATATCCAATACCTGTCTATCAATTTCACATATGTATAAAACACACAAATATATATACTTATGCAGATGTACATGTATGCATATCTACATACACTAAGTGATTTATTTTGTATTAAAAGCTTTTTATGGAACACCAGGGAACCTAACACCCTTTTTTACTTAGAAGACTTGCATGATATATCTAGAACTCATACAGTATGTCCTACATATAAGATCAACAGGTCTTGACAGTTCATCAGTACAATTATCATTATGGCTAGTGGGTAGTTTTTCCTTTTTGAAAACTTAGTTTTCTTGGCTATCCCACCAAGGAGAAAATTTCATGGTGATAATGTGGCTTGGGGGTTGTACCCATTTGTTTTAGAATAGGATTAAAATTACCAGGTTGTCTCACATTATTGTCCAACATAAAGGTTTTAGAATAATGCCTTTAAATCACGTGCAAATACATAATAAAATGGAGATGAAAGATTTAATATTTCATCATCTGTCTCTGCCATTCTTTACACCTTCACAGCATTTACAAGTATTTAAAGCTAATTTAAATGAGGATTGAACTGGATGATCTGAGAAAGAAAAGAGTTTCAGTCACATTCTTTTTCATGATTTCCCAGTGAATCTCTGCAAGGTCTGTCTTCCCCTAGAACACAATGAAGGAGAAGCCGGATTGCTCTGGGATTGGTAATATGATACAGAGTCTTTTATTTCTGCATTGTCAGTACAATGCCAGTATAAGTCTCTGTGACTAAAAGTTGTAACCATCTGATGGCTCTTCAATGTGCTATTGGAAATGAGTTTCATGGTTCCAGTTTCCAGCAGTGAGGCCTCCAAATCAGAAAAGCCATCATTGCACTTGGCAGTACTAATTGGCATCCTTGTCACCAGCCAAGGACTATAATGGGCTCGTGGTAGTCCCTTCAGATCAGAGCTTAGGAACATTTCTGCTGAAGCTTTTATTCCTGCTCCCTGTGCAGTATATTTTTTTGTGGACAGACAGAGACATTTCTAGAGATGTCAGTCCAGGATTTTTTTCCACAAGTTACTATATTCTAATGGAAAATATTTGGTCAAAAATTTAGCAGAGGTTTAAAGTGTTTTTTTCTTCTAAATTGATGTACTGCATTTTCCACAGTGAAATTTAGAGTGCATTGGGACTTTCTATATTATACACTTAAATATTGTTGATAATTTTGGGGTACATCATTAAAATAATGCACTGTTTCATACCCATGTCACTTCCACACTGTCAAGGAGTGTTATCTTCTTAATGTATTCTTACTGCATTCTTTTGAGCCTAGGCCTCCTAGTCTTGTCATTTTAGAAAAGTGAAATAAGGGATGTGGACAGATACACTCTTCCAGATCCAGGTTTGTAGAAATCTCTGTCCTCAGCTGCCCTCCTTCTAGAAGTTACAGAGTCCCTTAATGCTCTGGCAGAGCTGTTTGGTGAATGTCCCCTATGTTGCTCCAGGGAAAATCAGGCTAACTGTTTCAGACCACACAATTATTCAGTTAGAAGTAGCCTTGCAAATTTTGCCTGAAGGCAGCTGGAGAAATTTTATAAAAACTTTCACCAGCATGTACATGTGCTCAGTAAATTTTTGCAGTGCGTAATGAAGAGGTCCTAATCTCCTCTTCTGACAAAAGTGGGACTAAAAGAAAGTTTTACAGACTAGAGGCCCAAGAAAACTTATTAGTAAAAGAAAACTTATTAGGAAACTTATTAGGAAAAAAAAAAAAAGGAAAAAAAGAGAAAAAAAAACTTAGACATGTGCTAGGTTAGCCAAAGTACACAAGTACTTAATCAAGATATTTGCTACCTGAGTGGTAGTGAAGGATTTACAGTACTAACAGAATTCATTGCAGAGTCAACGGCCCAGTACAGTACAGTATGTGTTCTTTAGGATGAACATATATCATTCATAGCAACATATCAACATAACATTATTCTATAATGTTTCAAAATTATTTTTTACTTTCAATATTTTGCCTGTGATCAGAGCTGGAAGTGCCAAAATGCCATGAGAAAAGCTGTTTTAGTGTTAATTTTGGCCAAGGACAGAAGCAGAAGTGTGAAAAATCTCACCACCAGCAACCTTTCACATTACATTTCTTTCCAGTTTGAAGTTTCAAGCAGTTAGGATTAAGACTTGATTTTGGATCCTAATTGAAATTGAACCTGAACCTTTTCAGGTACTGTCACCACTAATTAGGTGGTGAGATGAGTCTGTGTTTACATAATAATAAATAGCTATTGAGAGCTATTTCTGAGAAGATATGAGTTCCAATGAACTTCCGTTATATCACTTGTTCAGCAAAGTATGATAAATTAAATTTTGGAAGTCAATACCACAAGCTCTAATCAGGATAAAAATTTTGTGGTTATAATAAAGGCCTTTTATACTCTAACTGCTTAGGTCCTTTCACAGTGCTTATAACTGTGACATCTGAACAATACCCCTGATCTCTGTAAATCTTCTTTTCCAGTCACTGGTATTAATTAAGAATGAATGTGACAGTTTGTGTTCTAATAATTATGATGCAGTAAGGAGTAATTATAGATTTTTATTATTAAGCAGTCTATGTTATTAATGAGAATAGTAGCTGAGAAAAACATTTATAAATTGCCTGTACATGTGCTTTCAAGAAAAAAAAGGAAGGCACATAAGTTCTGGGAAGAGGAGGAGCTTTCTGGTATCAATGGTTTTACCAAATAACCAGCTGTTAATTATCATCCCTCCTCTTTGATAAAACAAAATCTTTGATAATTCAAAGTATCTTATCAAATGGGGAAGTCCCCTCTCATATTTACAAGGCTAAAAGAAACTATTCTGTGATTCTGTAATTAAAAGGAGACTGCCTTTTTCTAAAGGAGTTATTCAAGGTTGTCTTATCTATTTATTACCAGAGACAATGTATGAATTATAAAATTACATAGAGGTGTCTCTTTTGTAATTATTGTACATCAAATATTATGTACCAAAATAACTATATACATACCTAGACCTGTTTTTTTCTGTGAGTTCATCAGCTGAATGATGATCATTGGTATTTCATTGTTCTGAGTCATGTTGACTGCTGGTCACTGACCATCTTTATTGAGGTTATGGAAGTCACGGTATCCTGCACCATCTGAATATCCATCTCCTTTGGTAAGCCCTGTAATTATACAGGGTTGGCTGTGTGATTGGTGGATTTGCTGTCATCTGCTGCTACTTATCAATATCTAGCCTTCAACAAATATATTTTTCTTCTACTGGAATGGTCACTGGGAATAAGTTCAACAGCATATTTTTATAATAGCTAGACCTATGATGCAGTAAAATCCTGCCTATGATGTAGTAAAAGAGATTTATTTACCTCTGAATTTTTCTACTGACCATAACTAAGTGAGAAGCTGTCTTCAGAACAATTCAGCATCAGATTCATGGCAGAACTGTGAAGCCCTATTGAAGCCTCACAGAAACCTTTGAGGATCATTCTCTCTGGAGAAATTTTGTTCATAATACTGTACTCATTTATTTATAAATATATGAGAGTTGAGATCTTCAGCTGAGTAGCTGTATGGATACAAAAATTGATACAAACACATAGGAAAGAATTTTCTAGATACACCAGACCCAAAATATGAAAGTGAAAGACAGGATAGGTGCTCATAGAGGGTGTGCTCCCCTCTTGATTTCAGTCCCATAGTACAATTCCAAAATGCTGATTTGCTCTGAGGTCTTTTTAAAGATACTATGCTGGGAGAAATGTGTGCTGTCACTACTGCATCTTCCACCAAAATCAGCCATTTTCTACTAGTAGGTTCTTGGGTGGTACTGCAACATGTGGAGTACTGTGTGCAGTTTTGGGTGCCACGGTATAGGTAGGACATCAAGGTTTTGGGAAGGGTGCAGAGATGGGCAAGCAGGCTAATTAGGGGTCTGGAGAAACCAAAAGAGCTGGGCTCTTCATCCAAGAGAAGTGGAGGCTGGGGGGAAAGATAATTGCAATGATTGCAGAGGTTGCAGTGATGAGGGTGTTGGCCTCTTCTTCCCAGTGGCTAGCAATAGGACAAGAGGACATGAGTTCAAGTTCTGCCTGGGGAGTTTCAGATTGGATATTTGGAAAAAATTCTTCACCAGTAGTGAGTGGTGTAGCATTGGAGATGGTGAGTAGTGAAACACTGGAACAGGTTGCCCAGGGAGGTTGTGGAATCACCATTCCTGGGGGTAGATGTGGCACTTTGGGAGATGATTTAGTGGTTACAGTGGTGAAGGACTGACGGTTGGACTTGATGATCTTGAAGGTCCTTTCCAACCATGATGATTCCACGATTCAATGACTCTATGTCCATTCTCATGTTGTGATCCAGCTGCATGCCAACACAGCTTGATGCTGTGAGATGCAAATGGGTTATCACATGTGAGTTATTAGCAATTCGGATTTTGTTCTTAAGAAATATCTTCCATTAAAATACCACCTTCTGAAATTAATGTTACTCGAGCATTATTGGTCCCATAGTGCTTGTGAATCATCAGTTGGATCTTTGTAATAGCACTATATGTTTAGGTTGTGTCAGAATGCTCATATTCACACACACAAAGGGCAACAGAGAGTCAATGTCAGATAGGAGAGCCCAACAGCACTGTGCTCCAGCTACTCTCAAGACCATCATCTGATCAAAGACCCATCTTCACAAAGAGCAAAGGAACACAGTGGTGCCATGGCTCAGCGGAGGACCAGTGCCAGCCACTGGAATCAGGCTACTGGTCAGGCAACACATATGTCTGTGATGCTGGCAACTGGACTGAGGGGCAGTACTTGTGCCAGTCTTGGGCACTAACAGACATCAAGCCTCGCTATGAGTATTCATTTACTGGGAACTGGTCTGGGAGCTAGCGAGGTGTGTGTATCTCTAAGTCTGACACTACATGAGAAGTTGGCTATGAAAGAGACCGAGGAACTTCTGACCAGCTGGCAGAGACCCTAGGATGTGGGGGTGGCCTCAGAGACTCTTGTGTGTGTGTTTATGTGTCCTCATGTCTTTGTACAGGATGCAACTGGGGAGAGCAGCAGGATGGTCGGGGTATTCTGCCAAATAACAAGTGACAGAATAAGAGCAAATGTCCTCAAATTGTGTCAGAGGATGTTTAGATTAGATATTAGGAAAATTTTCTTCACTGAAATAGCTGTCAGGCACTGGAACAGGCTGCCCAGGAAGTGGCTGAGTCACCATCCCTGGAGGTGTTTAAAAGATATGTAGATGCCTAAGGGCATGGTTTAGAGGTGGAATTGGCAGTGCTGGGTTAATGGTTAACCTCTATGATCTTAAAGGTCTTTTCCAATGAAAATTATTCTGTGTTTCAGTTCTATTACTGTGTGTCTAATCTCAGTAACTGGACAGACTCACAGTGTTATGTGTTACTGTGTCGGTACCAGCAACAGCAGGAGTGAGCCTGTGATCTCGGGGCTCACACATATCCTGATGCTGCAACTGGAAAGACTGGGACCCAAACACAGCTTCTGGGGAGAATGAATGCCTGAGCCTGGCTGCTGGATAGAGTCAGCTTACAGATATGTTGTGCATATATATTCCTACTACAGACCTTCATCTTGCTTGACCAGAGAGTGAAACAGGATGAGGCCATTGGTGTTTTGTGTGTCTCAGTGTGTTTATCTAGGTGGGCAGCTGTGTATAAGTGTGTTGAATGAATGCGGTTTTATTCAGGTAGCCAGTGGGAATATGTACTGAGCCTTGCCACTGGCTTGACCAGCTGGTTAAGTTTCTGCTGTGGTGACCTTGGCTCTCTCAGGCTGCTGCATTCAGCAGCTCTTTACATTAAGGACTTTCAAATGGCAGCTACCAACATACTAATATTGATATTTCTTAAAAAAAAAATTAAAGGAAAATTGAAAAAAAAAAAAAATATATGGACACCAGAGAAGAGTCTGGCTTTCCTGTGAGTGCACCTTGAGTACAGGTTGAGATAAAGAGAACAAGACTTGGAAATTTGCTTTTTTATTTTGGTTATTATTGGTGTTTGTTATTCTATTACATTGTTCTGACAGGGGTTGGAATGTTTTTCTTGAAAACTAGGGGTCTAGTCTTAATATTTGGCTATTTCTCCAGCTAAAGGGAGCTATTGCAAAATTGATGAAATAAAGCCATGTTTAGGAACTTCATGTTCTTTAAGGTATTTTTTTTCTAAATGCTGTGTGCTTACTTGTATTTTATGTCTTATGGAACAAGTATTTTATTGTAGAATGCTCTCCAAAATTGTTGTGTGTTTCATCTCACATGAAAACACCTGAAACCCACAGTACTTGTGTTTTTGATAGGATTCTGGGAGTATGATAGGACTGGGTTGATAGCACTCATTTCAGAGCCAAGATACTGACCTACTGCAGTCACAGTTGCTGCATGTTCTCTCACTCTGTGGTTAATGCAAAACAATTCAAGGTAGCTTATCTCTCAAGAAGAGTATTTACCTTGAGTGCTTCACTTTAAAAGTGCAGCAAGAATAGTTACTGTGTGAAGTGGATACTCCTTTGCAAGGTTGGTTTTTGTGTCAGAAGTCTCATCAAATTTCTTCTGAATATTGACCAGAAAGATTTGACAAGATTACTAGTATGCTTAACAACACCCTTCAAGGATGTGTCTTAAAATGAACCCACGTGTTGAAAGTCATAACCTAAATATTTAAGACAGATAGCAGTGTCTCATGCAGTGTCTCATGCAGTGTCTCAGACAAAATTAAGAAAATATTTGTTTGAGGGAATATTACATGAGTAGCAGAAAATCTTATAAACAATGGCATGGAAAATTTTAGTGGACTTGACTCTAGAATGCTGAAAAAAAAAAATGTCTTCAGTGGGTAACATCCAAAACAATCCCTTCAGATATTGGTCTGTTTGTGAGGGTCAGACTTCCCAGTTTCAGCAAAAAGAATTGTAAAAGAATCAGTGGTCTGCATTGCCCCAGATGCAAGGTGTGGAAACAATCAATAACTCTTTTGAGTGCTGAACACCTGAAAACTGTAAAAGAAGTAGTTCAGAGAAGTTTCTTTTTCCCTCATTTCTGCAGCCAATAACGTTGCTCTAAAGAAGAAATATATACTTTTGTAGTAGACTAGATAGTGATAAGCAGAAAGTTTTTGAAAGAAATAGCCTATTGGGAAGAAAACCCTAGATAACTCCAAAACGTTTTGTGAACCATCTTCCTTTTCCCCACACAAGTAGAACAGTGTCAAGGATAAAACTTATTTTCAGAATAAAACTTAACCACTGCTAGAGAATGCGCTTCCTATCTCTCCATTTACCAAGGACTGTCTTCCTCCTTTATTTTGGCTATAACTGTCTTGCCACTTTACTCCTTGCATTTGAACAGAAATAAAAGCTGATAGATTTCTTTGAGCTATATTCTGCAAGCACATTCTCTGGGGACATTTCATGGAGCCTATCACATGGTCAGGAGGTGATCTGGTAGAAGGCAACTTTTGCTACTCTGCTAGCATATTTCTGGTGGGAATAGTCACCTGATCTCTCTTATCTGACAGTGCAACATGGGTTGTGAACCTACTGTGTTTGCTATTGGATGACTGCCATGTGTCAGGGCATCTTTTATTATTAAAAGATTCTAGAAATTTCCCACACCATGTTCCAGGCTACATATATATCAAGGGTTTCTGTTAGTCCCTTCTGACATGGACCAATTCACTTCTCTGTGTTGATAAGAGAATCCTTTTCTCTCAAGTGGGCGCCATTTATCAATGTTTGTCAGCCTATGTTCTTTAGACCACTGTTAGTTCAAAAAACCTGAGAAAGAATTCTGAAAAAATGACAGTAAGACCTCTGCCAGTTATGCCCCATATAAAAGTTTTCCCAGACAACTGGGTGAGCAAGCTAACAAAACAAAAGGAAAAAAAAAAAGAAAAAAAAGAAGAGGCAGCAAGTAAGGATTTGGAAAGCAGTCAATTAAAAATTAGACAAGGAGAAAACCATAAAAATTATTTATGTTTTTTGTTTGTTTGTTTGTTTTTTGTTGGTTTTTTTTTTTACTATTACATGGTCTTTTAGTTTAGGAAAAAATAAAATAAAATGGAGAAGCAGTGACCTAGACGAAATGAATCATTGTAAACCATGTCATGTGGATTCATGCATAGTCAGGGTATGAAAATTATTTTCTCCCCATGATGTGTGGCCCCATGTGTCTGTGGCTTTTCTCAAAGGTCTTAGAGGGTAGCTACAAAAAACAAGTTTTCAGTAATTTACATTCCCTGGTCCTGAGTTTGACCATTGTTGGCATGTGTTTAGAGCTACAGTCTGAGATATACCCTGTCGTGATCCGCTTATTATTTTACATATTGATTATGAGGATAAATCAGCCACTACTTATAGACGACGAGTGAATTTACAAAAGTAACAAGACTGTTGGATTTAAAAACGAGTTACCAGGGTTTATTTTAAAAAACAGGGAAAGCCGGGTTTACTGGCAAAAGGCTTTTGCATAAATTAATCACCTTAACGTGAGGGTCTTTAGAATAAAAAAATGAAAGAACAAAAGAGGATTTATCACCATCTGCAGGACCTGGCCTGGGGCTGGAGCTGCTTCTGGTTTTCCACTGTTCGAGCCTCTGCTGTGTCTTTCTGTAGCTGGAAACCGAGGTGTCAAGAGGAGGGGGCGTCTGGATGAAGAAGCTGCATTTTCCTTTTTTCCTGGGGTTTTTTATACCCCAAAAGAAAGAGGGGTCCCTTCATTACATAAGTCCCTGATACATACAGATTTCCAGAGTTCCCGGAGATGAGTCATCCTTATCTTTTTGTCTTCTGGTGTCCTGATAGTTCATTGTTTTGGGTCTCCACCCTGCACCAGGAGGTGACCTGATAAGTAATCTTTTAGGTGTCTGTCAGGCATACATGTTGAGGTAAACATATGTTAACTGCAAGCAGGATGAAGGAAAGAGAAAAAAAAGTGATTCAAGAGACACGTTGTTTATATTTTCAAACCCACTCATGTGATTATTAAAAAATGATAATTTAACTTCATTTTATTTTATGTTTTAAATAATCTCAGTTATAGAGCGAGATATTGACTGCAAAGCAAAAAAGACAAGAAAAGTCTCATGGGCAGATGTGACACTGAAAGATTATAATCCATTGACAAAAATTCTTCTGTTCTATCATCCTGTTTTTAGTTGTATTCTGTTGTTGTTTTTATTTTACATCCATAGCAATTACCACTACCTTCCAAAAGCCTGGCACTGCCTCTCACCAGCCACTGCATAAAAAATCAATACCCAATATCTGTGACTGTGCTGCATTACCCACTGAAAAATGAGCTATTCCAGCAAGGAACTCATGAGTTTTGTGTTTATTTCAATAACTAGCTCACAAGTTTCTTCTTCTGCCAGGTGAGAATAGGTCATGTGTGTGCAATTGCTGCTCCATCTGTAGCACTTCTGCTACATACAACTGGCTTGACTAAGCACAGGCACAAGGGGTCTGCATAGAGAAAGCAGAATTAAGGCATGATGTTTGTTTTGTATCTCATTGCTCTGTTTTTTTACCTTCTTGTCCTTGGTGAGCTGTTTCTTTTCCTTCCTGCACTTCCTTCCTAATTGCAATTTTCCCCCCCTGTATTTCTCCAGTGATGCTCACCACCCTGAGCTCATGAAGTTCATTCAATCTGGAGTGCTGGTTCTTTTTTAGGAGCTTGCTTGCCAAGCAAGTTTTCCCAAGTTCTCAGAGCTCTGCATGTAACTGAAGTAATTATGGGATTAAGCTCATTAATAATTGCATAGGAAAAATCACTCTTGTTACAGAAGAAGCTCTGGAAAAGGAAGAGGTATTTGAATGTCACTGTGAGTTTCTGTGTATACCTCTGTGTATAAGTGTACATTTATGACATATGTGTGCATTTTTATGTGTGTAATGTCTGTATAAATACACTGTTGTAGTTGCTGGTACAAAGCTCTGTTTCAGATGGAGCACTTATTGATAACAACTCTAAACCTCACTCCATATACTGTAAATTCTTTTAACACCCTGTGCTTACATAGTACAACAGATTGTACATTCATTACGTGATGGCACATGAAATAAGACACTGATAACAAGGCTCAATTCTCTGTACATTTACACTGGTTTTCTCTGTTTTTACTGTCCTTTTTTCTGTGGATTTACTGAGCTTGTTACTGTGAGGTCTGTATAAGATACACAATCCTTACAGGATTCAAGATAAAACGTGAGGAAATTCAAGTCTTCTCAAAAGCCAGGAGGACTGGCAAGGAAAAGCTAATAGTTACACAGAGTTGGAAGGGGGGAGGGGGCAAAGGGTAAGATTCCACAGTGTGTGTTAAAAATTGCTTATCACTTTGGGCATGCATGGCTACACACATGCAGACAACAATCATTATCATTGATGTGGCCACAGGAATTATTACAATGAATTTTAATAGCGAGGTAAAAATTAGACCTTTGCTGCCATAATAATAGACTTTAATGTAAAAAAAAATCAGCTCAGATTTTCAGTGGAACCAGCAAGATTGGATTTTAGTTATTCATCTGCTCTGTTGATAATATATCGCTGCATAGAGAGATGTTTCAAAAAGGGTTTTGTGTCACAAGTCTATTTTGGTCTGTTCTCACCATGGTGTCTCATGGTGCCTTCTTATTAAGTCAAGTTTTTTTCCTTATTTTAATCTAAGTCTAAATGTGATTTAAATATTCCTCACAGGTGTTATGTGAATTAGAAAAGATGACTACTGCTAGTAGCATGCTTTCTTCTTAATAGCACAATGCACACAGCTTCTTCTGCTCTCCATCCTTATGCTGCATGCTGCTTAACTGTGGCTTTTAAGGTTTCATCAATTCCTACTGACACTTTACTGATAAATAGGTCGTTCAGAAATTCAACTGCATCCTAGTTTGAAGGGTTATGATGCTGAGAGGATACTGAATCATTTCCTTGGTCTTTCTTTCACCTCCCACAGCAGGCATACCCCACCCAGTAGATCTTCAGTGAATAGATTATAAATATTAAGGAATTCACAGAAGTAGATTAAATTTCCTGTGAATAGGGGGAAGAGGCACAGCTGGATGTTCTCCCTGTTTGAACTCAGACTCAGCTACTGGATGGGGCTGACTACCCATAATTCCTGAAATGTAAAGTGGGAAGATGTTCACTTACCTAATCATGTGCTCTAAAGTTGTACCAGCACTTTCTGGGACTATTCTGCCAATGCAGTGGAAGTCAAACACCTCTTCATTCCATATCCTGAAATAGTTTTCTGCCTTAAGCACTTGACCTAAGGGAGAGGTAGTATTTCTCACTGTTTCTGGTCTGATGTCCCAGTAGATGGAAAGAGGGGGAACAGGAAGACTACTGTATCTATGCTGTAATTCCAACCTCACATCCTGCTCCACTCTCCTTTCTCTCTTTTTTTTTTTTTTTTTTTTTTTTTTTTTGTGAATAATATTCCTCTGGGACCCTTTCTTACATCAGCAAATGAATGAAGATGCACAGGTGTATGGCAGCATGCTGCCCATACCCCCTCCTTCGTGAACGTCACAGTCCACAAGTGAGCAAAAGCACCATTCACAGAATAATTTACATTTATATAGGCAAAGGCACAAACCTAGTGATGTCTAACTGGCACAAGAAAGTCCATTTTCCTTTGTTCTTCATTTCTTCCCATGATGTTACAGGATGTTTCTTGTCATAACATGGTCCTTAGGGCATTGTCTAGACTGCACTATGCCAGTGTGTTACATTTTGTACCAAATGGGTCATGAACTGCACTGCAACTTTCTAACTTTAGATTTTTGACATTTAAAAATAGTTATTTGACTAAATTTTTTATGGTTATTCCACAAGTGTCTTTTCACATGCAGGCCTAAGATGATAAGAGCTCACTTGGCTAAATCTGCGCAGCAGTCCAGCATATTGTAACTTTTAATAAATTACATTTATATATTGCCCTTATTGATTCAGTGGTGTACCTGGAATTATCTGGTTTCATAGACTTCTTTGTGGGGAGAGAGAGATGAGGGAAAAAAAGGCCTTTTATTAGTATCAATTTTTCTATGAAGCCATAAATGGTGAAATGCCAAGATGCAATGTGTTCTGGTGATGTATTGGACACAATTAGATTGAACAATGACTTGCTTATAAATCAAAGTAAAGGAGAAAGCATAAACCATTCCTAACCAAGTGACCACAGAGCTTTTGGGACAAAAGAAGAAGCACGGTTGTTTTTACCATGATTGATATTAAGGTTTTTTGTGTCTTTGTCATCATGGATAAAAAGCATGTCTTTAAATTATTTTACCTTAATGTACTTTTCCTTTAACATCTTTAGAATTAAGGTATCATCATTTTATTAAGTATTTGTGTATATTTAGACCTAAAGCATAAATGAAAAAAACAATAGAAGACTGAATATTTTTTTCTGAAATAGTAAAGAGGTAAAAACATAAGTAGTAAGTGGTTTTTCTTTTCTTTCAGCTCTCTGTCAAATAACAGCCAAAAAAGAAATTCACATTTATAACTTACTCAGCAAATTTGATTCCCAGGAACAATGTGTTCTAATGCAATTGTATAATCAGCTCTGTCCTCCCTCTCTTGAAAGCAGGGCATTGTGCTGTGCTACATAATTAAAAAAAAAAAAAGTTATAAAAGAAAGGTAAAAAAAGACTTGCTAGAAAAAGACAGGATACAGTAAATAACTTTATTATTGAACTATGTGTCATACACTACCATATAGACTTTGTAAACCTGAATGTGGACAATGTCGACCAATGCAATTCATCTGCTTGTTGTATAATCAATTTCTTTTTTTATTCATTCAAGACTTCCTAACTTGATTGAAAAGAACAAGTACAAATTTGTGAAAAAAGCATAAAAAATAATGGCATTCAGAGCACCTGGGCTCTATTCCTGATCCTACAGAAGATTTACTGCAGAAATATCACCTAAGCCACCATCTTCAAAGTTCATGGACATTAAGTTTGGATCACTTTTATGATTATCTCATACAACATAGGCAAATAACTTCTTCAGGGGTTTCTACTTCAAGCCTGTATTGCACTTGAGCTAGAGAAAATTAGACACCTAAATCTCAGATATAAGAGGCCAAGGATTTGAATCTTCTTTGGCAAGGTGATGAACATCTTCCATTTTCTTCTTGAAGTTAAAGATAGCTGTGCATGTTCAATACCTCTGAAAATAAGGCCATCTTGAACAACCTCTCCCACCTTACAGTGAGGTTATTTATATTTCTCTGCCTTTCATCAGTGTTATGAATTCACTGATATTTGTAAAGCATTCTATGGGAGGTGTTATAGAAATTGAAAATATGGTAATACATCATTTGCATTGACTTGAAAGTTCTGTGTGTGTCATCTTTCTGAATCTGGAGACAGGGTATGTGGAAGGCTGTTGCTTCTGTCTCCTCCCCATGCACTCATACAAGTACACTCAAAATACTTAGTTATCAGTGTCAGGTACAAAAGAAACTAAGATTTTGAGGTACTGGGGAGCAAAAAGAACAGAAGTTAAGAAGTCAGAAAGGCAAAATAAAATAAATGAACTTGCAAATAGAAAGGGCAGTGCTGAAATGGCTTTACACTGAGCACCTTTTTGCTTTTGAGCAGAGGCAAAGCAAAAGAAAATATTTAGATTACTTAAAATGCAGAGTCAAAGCAGCCTTACTTCTTGTATAGGTCTTCTGAATAGGATTTGCTTCTGTGTGAAATTAAGTGCATTGCATTTCTAACACCCAGGACATATTAGAAAGTGATCTGCATTGCCTCAGGGTTTTTAGCTCATGCACAATTTAAATATATTACCACAACAATTAAAATGCAGGCATCCTTTCTCAAATAAATCCTTAGTTTAATCTTCCATCAGGACATTAACATTTTCATATAAAAACATATATGCATGTATGTATATATGCATATAAATATTCAGATTTTTGTTTTGTTTCAGGAGGGGCGTTGAGCTGATCATATGAAAAATATCTTTCCTTAATAATGCAGTACAAGTAAATCCCCACAGAAAACATGCCAGAATTGTCAGGCATTGCTTGGAATATCTTTAGTATAGAGCAGGACACAGAACAAGATTTGCCCACTGCCTTGGAGACAGAGAAGGGGTTGTCATGAGGACAGTTCTTAAGAGTTTTTACAAAAATGCATGGCTCCATCTGTCTTCTCTCTTTTCCTTGGCTACAAGAACAGCCTAGCAATTTCAATAACCCAACAAGGGACCTCATGCACCAGGAGAAGTGAGGAACAGATTTTTCAATTTGGCACCATTCTGAATTTTTTTTTTAAATGGCAGTTGAAATAATTATCCACAACTACAGACAGCTGATGGATAGCACTTTTAATCTATGGATCTAGCTTCACACCCTCCAGTGTGTACAGAGGATAAACAGACATGTTATGAGTGAAAGAATGTTATGAAATAGTTCAAATACAAATCGAAGTTAGAATGATTTGTCTTTTTACTGACCTCACAAAAAGGAAATTACTGGAGTTTTTTCACAGGTATCCCCATTAATACCACAGTGGCCAGTAGAATAAATAAGAAATGGTGCTGTTGTCCTGACCCTGAAACACTCATGTATAAAGCACCCACTGCTGTAAGGGATGATTATATATATATATATATATACACATATACATATACAGATAATTAAAGCATATACATGTAATCAAAGGCTATATTTAAGGGTTAATTATAGAAATATTCCATACATTCACTGTTGAGGACATATCTCACTCTACATTTCAAAACTCTGCTTTTCGGGTAGAGAAAAATGGCAAGTTTCAGTAACACAGAATTCAGTGACTTAGTGAATATTGAAAGGTGTTTTGAAAATTTACTATGTTGCAAGATCGAACATTTCTTGATGTTCAGATATTTTTGCAAGAATCTATGAACTCTTCAGTGGGGTGGACAGTGTTGGACACTGTCCTGAGCCTCCACATGACAGGCAATTCATTTGAGACCTCCTTGTACAACTAATGCAATAAGTCTCTCTCTCCACTTGATCCCACTAGTCAGTCAGGGTATTTTCTATTTCACAGGTGATGGGCTTTGGTTACAACCTTAAAGGACAGACTTCCCGAGTGGCTACAATGTTTTGACAGTAAATTTCCTGGTCGTTTTTCAATTACCTTTCAGAAAATATGCCTTTTACAAGCAACTCCATGAACTCAGGGCAGAAGATGCACATATCTTGGTTAATTTTTGACCTCCAGGTAGATGTCCTTTATTATTGTATGATAAAGTATGTATATGTATGTATTGATACTGTTAGTACAATTTCTGCTACACTAGTACCCAGAAGATCTAAACTTGAACCAGTCTAAGATCTAGCAGTTACTGTGAGCTGAACAAAAAATAGAATGAAAGCATTTGTCTCAAAAATTATAGACCATATATCAGATGAGAAATGTAAAGGAGGAGTGAACAGAAAAAAATAACAAAAAATACTGGTTAACATCATAGACAGGGTTTTGGCATATCAGAAACTTAATTATTGCAGATGTTTTCATAGGGACATGAGCAAAGAAGAGTTATAAGCATATATTTAAAGGAAGGTAATGAGACAACTCTGTTCATAGGGAACTCCTCCTAAGCATGAAAAGAATAACAAGCTTGCTTAAAACCCGTCTCTAGTAGATGATGGAGACTGGCATGATGAGCTGATCAAAAAAGACATGTTGTCACTTTAAGGTGATTGCTAGGAGACAAGCAGTCTTTGAAAATACAAATAATTAGGTGTTATTGGATGCAACAGTGAAGAAAAAAAAGCCTAAACCAAAAAACAACAGCAGGATGCAGAAAAAAGAGTGGATGGTACACAGATAAATCCAAGGGGATGTGAAAATGATCTTTGCATTGACCTTAACACCTTTTTTTTATAAAGCACTTTGAAGTGTTTTAAGTGTTTTAAACCATTTTTTTTTAAAAATAAAAAACGCACCAAAAAACAAAATGCAAAAAGGGATGTTGCAGGAGCTGAATCATGCAGAGGATTTAGAAGAGGATCTAAGCCATGTGGCTTGAGAGAGAGAGCCTGTGACTTGCCTGTGGTACCTAGAAAGCACCTGGAAATCTTGGGAAGACCCAGGGAGATGCCTTGTGAGATTTATGGTTACAAACCAGTTCAAACATGAGCTCTGTGCATGTCTGTTACTGCTGATGATACACAGCTCAGAGCCCTCCTTACATCATTAGGGCTTGTTTATGCTGAGAGGTCAGAGACATCCCTAGGGATGGTGGGATCTCCCTGCAGGGCACTGGCAGTCTGGATGCACTTGTCTTTTAAAGGCTTCACATCTGTGCCCCTTCAGCACTAATTTTAATTATCCTGTTAAGCTCTGCCTCTATCACCCTTAGCCAGGAGAGCTCAAGGAGAGATTTTCCTTCTTCCTTTTTAGTGTTTTTTTTCCTTGAATATACTGATCTCTGAGACACAACTATCTCTTGCTCCAACCCCAGATAATCCTTTTCTTCTCTCCTTTTGGTGACAAGTTTTATTTGTCTGAATTTAATTGAGAATGTTCTTTAATGATGTTTTCATTATATTTTAATAATGTTTTTATGGCCCTTTGTGGCACCTTGAGCATATTATAAGTATTAAATTTTTTCAGTGTTTAAATGATACTGTGTCTGCTATGATAAAATATGTCATTACTAAAATGTATCAGGAACAGCCACATTTTTTTCACATGGTCTTTGGTTGTTCTACAGCAAATATGCTCAACAGCCCTCAGCTTTGCTCTTCTGTGTGAAGAACTAGGATATCATCCTTTCCTGCTGTTTATGAAGTAGAAAAGAAAAAAGTCTGAGAGAAACCACAGCCTCTGGCTCTGTTGCTCAGCTAATGTGAAATGGCACAGTGCCATTAAAATCAATGAGTCTGAGGCCAGGTTGGTCTGCCTTGGCTATCCAGTGGTACTAACATCTCATACAGACTATAATATTTCTGGAGTAATAGTACAGTTAGAAATTTCCAATGACCTCCCAAATTTTAGTCTGATTCACTTACAAATACAGTGCTGGATGAAAGGCATCCCAAACAATAGCCTTGGAACTTCATTCAGTGTGAGTGAATATTATCTTTCCCTGGTTGAAGTTCTGGAAGATTTTTGTACTGGCTTCAGCAGGACTTATATCATATTTTTTTAGATATGTAATTTTTCTTTAGAAGAAGCATATTGATACCACATTCTTGGTGCCTTTTGTTCTTCATGATAATACTTTCACAGTTACTCTTCCAATTAAAGGAAGGAGTAACCAATTAAAACAAGGAGATTTGATTTGGTAACTGAGATTAACTGGGCATGGTGTGGTGTGTGCACATAAGCTCATGGAAATCTACACTAAACATAGCACAATTTTATGCAAGGGCAGGAAATTGGTAGAGGGTCTGTGTGGCTTTAACAGCTTGTCTGTACACTGTTTATTCCAGGATTGGGACCTCACTAAACCCTGTGTATGATAAATTCCTCCAAGTAGATAAAATGAGGGGAATCACAATGGAAACATTTTGATCAACAGCACAAAAAGCAGCTGCCTGCACAGAACCACATGAACACCTGAGACCACAGCATGGCAATGGCAACTCCCTGCTGCACAAAAGACAAATTACAAGCACATTTTTCTGGGAAATATGTCCCTGATGCTGTGCAGTTTTTCTGATGCTTCTTTTTGGATTTTTGTTCTTTTAGATTTCATTATCATAGGGAAAGTATCCTCTTTTAAAAGACTGATTTTAAAGACAAACTGTTCAGTTCATTCCTTGATGATGACCAGGGTTTTAAAATTATTGCATGGATTGAAACTTCAGTTTGGAAGTCCTGAAATCATTATCTTTTTCTGTACAGGTGCACAGCATCAGTATTGCAGTTAATACCTAAGAAAGCAAGGACTCTGCATGGGTCAAGGTGAAGAGACTTCAGTGCAACTCCATCTGTATCTAATCAGGTAGAGACTGTATGAGAGCCAGGGAGCAAAGCAAGGGTTGCAAGGCTGTCATTCTTAATGGCAATAGCAGGGAATAGTGCTTATTAACTACACTCCAGAAAGGGAAATATGGAATTTCTGTACTACTGGAAGATTCCTGATTAAAAAAAAAATACTTTGAAGCAGTGAATGAATCATGAAGCCCTTCTTAAAGCAGTATTTTGGGAAAAAAACAAAACAAAATGATTTTCAGGTCAGTCAAGCCATTCTTTGCCCATCAGGGTGGCAATATTCTGTTCCTATTCTTGCAGAAATTGCTACATCACTTCACAGTAAAATACATAACAAGATCAGAAATGTAGCCCTACTGAAAAGCTGTAAGACAAAATGTCACATCTCAACCCTGTTAAAATATATTTCACCAAATATTCTTGGAAAATAAACTTTTTTCTGAACTTCAAAACAAACTAACAAAAAAGTGCAATTCCAAACAATTGTAGCACTGTCATATTTTGTTGTTGTTGCTAAAATTTTACTTATATTCTGCATTTAAATGAAGGCAATTGCAATTATTTTGTACACTTCTTCTTGCCTTTCTACCTGTTTACAGGGAAGTGGCCACCAACTTGGTCTGTATTCATACTGTAGACTCCTATGTCTCTGATGAGCTTTGTTTTAATGAAAGGAGATAATAACTCATGGGTGAATACAGTTCTTCAGTAACATTGTCATGATAAATGTCATAATTTGTCTAAGTCCCTGTGTACCATTCTTCCTCTCTCACTGCTAAGAATCTTTTGATCTAGGGAGCTTCCACAATAATTTAAAAATACAGTTTCAGTGGCATAAAAAGTTTGATTTCTTCTGAAATTAAAATTAAAAGCATTATGAAGCAATCATGACTAAATTCCAGTTAATAATTACATGAGATAGTCAAACATCCTGCTTCAAAACTCCAGCACTGGGAAGCAAAAGAGGATTCTTTTGCATTTTACATAATTATCTATCTTTGTTACAGATGGATTTTTAAAAACCTCTTTTCCACTTAAACTATCAAATACTGGTTGCCGAGTAGCACAGAGGTGGCCAATCCTGTGTGTTTTCATATGGCTGTAAACCATAGGACACATGGTGAATCAATGGGAGAGATGATTGAAGAGCAATTCACAGACAGGGGATGACAATGGCTCATCATGGATCCTATTTTGGGAATTGGTGGGTCTATGCTTGTAGTCTTTCAAGGTCACCCAGTGATATCAACTGCATTAGCCCCTTCTGGCTTGGTATTTGCTATTAGCTGGAGACTGATGATACCCACAGCCCCTGTGCCAGCATGGCCCATTACTCCTCTTTCTGCAATGTGATTTCTCCCTGGCATGGAAAACTTACTTGAACAGCTCAAGAGGTGCATATGGCTCAAGAGCCACATCTTGCTGACTTCTGGTCTAAGCCCATGAAACAAATCATTGGTTTGACTGTCTCAGAATTCCCCCCATAACATGTATCTGCAGATTGCTTTTTAGCACATTTTTGATGGAAATTATTATTGTATCAGCAAAATTAACAGTTGAGCAAATTAGAAATCAGAGCAAATCCTATATGAGAAGACTTGATTGCCTTTTCATATGCAACAGATCATGGACTCTTGGATAACATAGGTTCTAACAGCTGTTGTTATAAGTGAGCACAGTACCTAGTGGCATTAGCAAGAAACTGATGGATGTATCCAAATACTTTTAACCAGCTTTTATTATTTTTTTTTTATGGGAGCTTAAAATAGAAAGGTTCCTTAATCTCCCTAATTTATCAAGGATACTTTGCAAATCCTATCATTGGTAGTGGATATCTACATAGAAAAGATTTATTCTTATCTTAAAGCTGTTTGGTCACAGAGCAATGTTTTATCAGTTCATTGACCAGTAGGCAATGAATATACAAATGTGTGCTCTGACTTTGTGTTAACAGAAATAATGGTTTTCTAAAAAATCATTTGCAAAATCACTTATTCTGAGTATGGCTCGTCTAGGATAAATAATGTTGCTGTGGAGACCCAAGAACGTTTGACTGGCTCTGCTCCACTGTTGGCTGCTAAACCAAAGCTGTGTACTACATGGCTGAATTACTCTAGCATCTTTGGTTTCCAGAGGGACAGAGTTAATTGCTGCTTGCCTATGAAATCCTCAGCTCAAGCTGAATTGAACAACTGCTCACCACTTTTCTTTTGCATGACAGTCACCAGCAGAGTGGAACAGTGATTATCTCTTTCAGTAACACTGTTACAACTATTGCATCAAAAAGGTTGATATTAAGGATGAGCTCAGGAGTTTCTGTTCTTCCACTGGGCATGTGTACATACATAACAGAGAAGGTGTGACTCTCTTGGCTATCAAGGGCTAGGAAATAGAAGAGGCATTGTCACCAGAATGGGCCAGACTGAACGGTTACTCATAAAATCCATTAACATCTCTGCTTCCAGCTGCAATGTTATTGAATGCATTGCTGTTCAAAGGGACTGTTCAAGTGTTTAGGGTTAGAGCTGGATGTTTTTAGCTGATGTAAGCTGGTGGGGTGCCCATCAATAGACCTAACCTATCCTAAGCTAGTTAGTGGCTTGGTTCTGTGACTGCCAGAGCTAAAATGCTGTTGCAGTAGTCTTTTCTTAGAACTGTAGGAGCAATACTTTTGACTTAGCAACTTAATAAGAAAAGCTAATCAAAGAGTATGTGGCTTTCAGTGTTGACTTGAACAGGTCATGCTGAATGCACCTGTCCAGATATGATGAGAAGTTTTAGTCTTGTTCTCTGTTTGGAAGGGAAAAAACCTTGGCAAAAGGCAAGGACACCTCAGCAAACATTTTCTTACAGAAGTCAGAAGATTATTTTGACACCCTAGGTGAGTCATGTTGAAGGAGATGCAAATTCCTTGTTTCTTTTTTAATGGGTGTCATAAGAGTCCATAGTGGCCAGAAACCGTAATTGCAAGAAAATCTCTCTCTAACAAAAAAAAAAAAAAAAAAAAAAAAAAAAAAAAAAAAAAAAAAAAGAAAAGAAAAGGAAGAGTTAGAGTGAAAAAAAGAAAACCAAAATACCAAAATAGAAATTTTTCTAAAGGTATTAATGCTTCCTGCCAGTCTTCAGGGCATTTTGTTCTTCTAAGCTTCTTGCTGTTTATTCTGTATAATTTTGCATCTCTGTCTTGCAGTAGGCATTCTCTTTGTATGGGAATAATTTTTAACTAAATGCTGAAATTCTGCCTGGGAATCAAAAAATATTTTTGAGTTTTAGACTTAGGGTGTTTAAGTAAGATCTCAGCGTGATAATCTTTGGTAGGTCATTTTCAGAATCCCAGTGTGGATGATGTTATATCATCCAAATTAATTTCTAAAGTAATTCTGTTTGATTCATCAAGGATTTAGCCTGCCTGAGATATTTTTTTGGCATGTTCATTGCCTTAGAGACATAACTGTAGAATTAAGTGTGTGGAGACTTTTGAGGGCTACAAATAAAATTTTATCACTGCTAGTGGTAATATTGTTTTCCAAGAATTTGATGATTTGTGTAATAATGTCACTGTGCTTTAGAGACTTGGGAATTTCATATATGGGCCTTTGAAGATGTTGGGTTCTTCCCACTTCAATCTATGGACCAATAGTTTTCCAACCCTGAAATCCATACAGCCTAAGTTTACCTACAGATATATTTTTAAAATATTAGATATCACAACTTTTTTTTTTTTTAATGAGTCCTCATTTGCTTTTCTGTCCCCTCTTCATGGGGCCAAGGAAAAGAGAAGGTGAAAAACACATCTGCTGAGGGATAGGTAGGCAATCTCCCGCCATACTGAACTCAATGAGAATGTTGTTACTGATGTGAACAGTGCTCTCTCTGATGCACGTGGCTTTCCTGTTACTTTCTACAGGTATCCCAACAAGGTAGAACATGCTTTGGGCAGAAGCACCTAGCAATGAACGTCTGCATTTCTAAAATATTCCTTTCTTTTTTATTCCTTTAAATTTGCAATGTTTATGGAAGATACTAGCCAGGACACACAGTCTGTTCTGCAGGTCTCTGTGAACAACTGCTGATATTCCTGCTAAAAAATCAAGAATGCTCTGATAATAGGCCTTTAATTTCCCTTCCCTTTTATTTTTCCTCAGGGTTCCTCTTGTTAATAATATCAGATTCACCCATTGCTTTGGAAATAGGTACTGTTTGTGTACTTTGCTATGTGACTGTCTCCCCTCCAAGTCTGAAGCTGTAATTTGAAAATGTCTATTCAGTGGATTATTCATTTAGGTCAGGATTTACAGAGAGCCTGTGGGGTGCCAGTTTCTGTTAATTAGTGTGGGAGTCAGAAGCCAGAGAAAACCACAGGATCTGCCCATCCAGCTGCTGGAGTAGAAAGTCTTCTTTTCCTACATTGATACTGAGCTTCTCCATTCCTGGAGATGTTGTCATTAACAAGTCACAAAAAGATGATGCTTCCTCCATCATATGCTGAAATCCTGAGAAAATGATTCTTTTGTCAGATTTTCAGCCCACTGTTGCCTTGAATTGCTGGGGGAGAGGAGGTAAAAATGAGGTTATGGTTGGGCCAGAAACAATGGCTTTTTGAATGACAGCACCTACCTAATTCCTAGAACCTGTATTTAAGAGCCTCAATGGAGAAAATACATTCTACAAAGAAAAAGGGGAAAAAACAATTACAAGCAGTTGTGCATGGCCTAAGGTCCCAAGGGGAATAACAGAGTTTTACAAACCAGAGAAGAAATATGTTCTTCAGCCTATGGTTTAGAAGCAAAACAGGAAAGAGGAAATCACTTTTTCCACAGCTCAAAACCAACACATCTTTCAGGTGGTTCTTTGGAGTACAGGGGAATGCGATTCTTTTCCTAAGAAAACAGGAAGCAAAGCAGAAAGTTCTAGTAGAAATGGAGGGGGAAAAGGCATCATCCTGAACTGGGTGACCTGACCACCATGGAGGTGATGGGGTGCTAAGAAGCATTAGGTAAGGGTGAACCAAAGAAATGTCTGTCATAGTTATGGTCTGGCACAATTCAATATATTAATACTCCATGCCTGCTCTGCTTGAAAGAGTCTCAGACACAAAATGGAGAGGAAGGTTGCACATGTTCATTCTCTGTGCTTTTCAGTGTGAGAAGACGCAAGAGATTAAAGTATAATCTGGTAAGTATGTGCTCTTGAGAAGGGTGCCATCCTCTAAGAGGGAAGATGGAAGGTGTTTATTATCTGTTTCATCAAAATCTTAGAACTTCTGAAGCTTGTGTTGCCACATCAGTATTGCTTCCAGACCGTTTTCTAGTGTGCATGTTTCCAGTGTGCATGTCAAAACATCTCACAATGTTTTGGGTGGAGGTGACTGACTGCTGCTCCCTACTGCTAAGCTCAAAATGTGAAGAAGTGTGGTTAGCATCTCCTGCTGGTCCCTCTTCAATCTCACAATCATCAGGGTGCTCCTCAGCCAGGAGCCTATTTCCACAGGTTCATGTTCAAATGTACTCACAGTGATTTGTCTCTCTACTGGTGGAAGTCAGTTCTTGCTTCCATGCACAGCTAGATAAAACTTTACATCTTTCCTGCTCTGGTGCTGCCACTAGCTGCTTCATTGTTAATATTGGCAGAGGTACTGCCCTTGCAGTCTGGAAAGAGAGTTTTTTCTAGTGGTAGAAAAGAGCACTAACTTTTCTAGCACTAACTAGCAATGGAAACAATTTCTGCCATGATTTACAGTCTTTGTATTTGACCATCTCTCCTGGTGCCACCTGGGTCTACATGAGCATGTGGCTGACCCCTTCATTCTGACATAGCCCTTGAAATAATGCTGATACTTGATCACCAGCTCCTATCCTGCCACTGCAGATGCTGCACTGCAGTCTTAATAAAACTGCTCTACAGTTATATATGCATGTCCAAGACATAATCAGGGCTCCTACTCTGTGTATTGTCATTGCCAGAGGGATTTCTTCACTTGAATTGTGATGGCTGGGATCATGCTCGCCCTTCATGGCATTTGTCAGTGATAATTCAACAGCTCCTGCTGATGAGGCAAAAGTCAGGTCCAAGATAGTTAATAACAAGGCCACTCCAGCAGCAATGGAGTGGTCAAGGCAGAAGTGTCAGGCCTACAAAACTATTTACAGGAAAAAAAAAATCAGATTATGCAGTGGATGAGCAGGAGTTGGATAGTGAAAGGCTCAGTGTTGGTCAATACCAATCAATCAAGTAACCCACAATCTATCTGTTTACTATTACAGCTCTTCATTAGATCCTTCCCATGTTCTGCAAGGCTTTCCAGATTTGAAAGTGGTTGTTGATGGTTATCATCTGATAACCATTAGTGGGTTATGAAACCATCTGGTAGTTTAATCAGGAAGAAAATGTAAGTGAATTGTAGTGATGAAGCTTAGAACAGGATGGAAAAGTTCACGTGGGAAGGCAGAAGGTGGGGTGAACGCTTTGTGGGTAGCACACCTATAGGTAAAGCAGTGGACCATGCAGGTACTAAGCACTGGCACTGATCACTTTTTTGGGGAGATTTCAGCTGAGTTTTGTCTTTCCTAACTCCAGATCACTGTCATCATCACTTCAGAGGTCTTAAAATGCTATCCCTCCACTTTCATAACCTCCATATCTCCTAATGGAACTGAGAACGTGTTCTTGAGTCAGTGTTGTGCATGCAACCTAGAAGATGACTGGGGATAACTGCAACTCCTTGCATGGTCTAGTCTTACTTTCTTCTCTTGCTGTTGCTTGGAAAAGGGCAAGACAATCACCCTCCCTTTCAGATTGGAATTCTCATAATCTTTCCTGAAATAGTGCCCCAGATACTACAACGTATCCTTTCTCCCTGCATCCCTCTCTTTCCCTCCTATCTGTACTCACTAGATTTAATGAGATTTAATATTTCTGCCACTAACCCTTGTGGAACAGAATAGAAGAAAGCAGCCCAATTCTATCTAAGCATGATGAGAGCAGAACACATTTATTTATGTCTGTTCATTAATTAGACTCCTGTAATGTAGCCAGCTTCTCCTTTGGTTTTTGAATAGGAGTAGCGTGGGTTTTCATTCATTTAACAAAGATTTTATGACTTGATGAATGGCACATAGTAAAAATCTTTGATGATAAACGTGTCTGCTTGCCTTTGGTGGCTTGAGCCTCTGGATACACAGGAATAGAGAGCCCAGTGGAGAAATAAACTTGAATTACAAGGTGCTGGGAACTCATTCTGTCTGGCTTTGTGTTCCTGCATCATTCTCTCTGGTGCCTATTGGACAGTGAAATGAAAGCAAAATTTCTGAAATCCATAGAAAAGAGAATGCATAGGGAAAAGAAGACCAACAGAAAAGTTGTTAACATTTCTTTATGTATTTGAAGGCCACAAATAACATTGGTCTGACTTCTTGAGTATTACAGACAGTATTTCAACAAAGTATTTCACCATTGAATCAAGGAGCCACCAGTGTAAAGCACCTTCCAAAGCATGTTCTCTACAAAGGAAACAAGAGATGTATGTCTAGTACCCTTCAGAGTCTGTTCTAATATTTAATTTCTCATTTAAATTTGAATCTCATCTGGCTTTAACTCACATCCACTGATTCCTGTTATGACTTTCTCTGCTAGACTGGTTTAATTTTACTTCCCACACCCTGTTCCTTTCAGATTTATTGGACAATTTCTAAAAAAAAATTGAAAGCAACAACACTGGGCAGAAGGAGAGAGGGAAAAACGGAAGGAAGGAAGGAAGGAAGGAAGGAAGGAAGGAAGGAAGGAAGGAAGGAAGGAAGGAAGGAAGGAAGGAAGGAAAACGTAGACAAATAATTTAATGACTAAAGATTAACAATGCCATAGAAACACCAGAAAGTGCATGCCACATCTATCACTTGCTTAGAGTGGCTATTTTAGGGTAGCTCAGTATGGCTGTCTTCTGGGCACCCATAAAGTGAAAGTGTAAAAAATAATGACAGAAATAATAAAGATCTCTGAGATGTGCTCATTATGTCCTTTCATTCATAAATATTTTTCAAAAACTCAGACATTTTCTAGAAGCCACGTATTTTTTAAAACCTGACTTTATGCAGGGCAGTTGAAGAAGAACTCATGAAGTTTTAAACACAACTGTTTTACTCAAGTTCCCAGTCATCTTCATTGCCCTGTTTTCCCCTTAGTTGATCGATTTCCTAACATGATGCACTTCCCTTGTGTAACCTGGATTTAGGATACTTCATGGAATGGAGCACTTCTGCCTCTTTGTGAATTTAGCAGAGTTCTCTTGATCTCTGACCTGAGGGTAGTGCTGCAAGGGCAGAGCTGCAGATGAACCCTCCAGCACCTCTGTCTATAAAATTCTAGTTACTGGAATTTTAGGTACTAGAAGAGACTGTGGGATAAGCTGTGTATTTTGCTTCTGTCATGTACACAAGCAACCATATGCACTTGAAACAAGAGTCCAATGACAATGGCTCTGTTATCTTTGAAAGCCTTTAATGAGCTCCATATGTCTGCCAATCTGCAGCACAGATTCAAGACAAAAATTAAAATTTGGTTTTTTTTTTTTTTCCTCAATGACTCATTGGCTTATTACTATGGATCATGTTCTGAATGTTAGGACACTGGGAGGTGGATGTCACTGGACAGTGACTGCTTCCTGATCTGAATCCTGTGGAAAGCCAAGGCTAGCAGGGATAGGTAACAGCTTTTATTAAACCAACTGTTACAGAAACTAGAGGAGGTGTCAGGACCACAGACTCTGCTGCCAAAACTTCACTATTTTTATCCTTGTCTGTAGTAGTTGGCTTAATAAAGCCTCTCTTCTCAAAAACTTTCTCATCCAATACCTTCAGATCATCATGACTTCAACAATAAATGTCTCTGTAAAAAAGAGCTGGGAAGGTCACACTAAGTCACTATTATAATTCTGTAAACATCTAGTCTTGCATAAAAATACACCCATGGTATCATCACTAGAGAGAGAGTTAGACCAATGACTATATACTTTGTGCAATTTTGTAAGACTACATTTGGAACCAAATTTTGATTCCTGAGCTCATCTACAATCACAACAAGGTGGAATTCTATTTTGCATATCTTACAGCACTGTCATGAATAGCAGCAAGCTGTGCATGATTGCTGGCATAGGGTAGGTTATTTCAGCACTGTACCAATCTACCTGGAATTTAATACAGCAGTTACTGGTGAAGTCTTCTCTACTGGCAGCAAAGGCTCATTGTTTCTCCAGCCATCTTCAATCACAGCATCCCTACGTCAGGCTTTGGGAATATTAAAGGTTTCTCACAAGAGAAGACTTTGATGAATTCAGTGATGCATTAAGGACAGGCTGATGCCCTGCTCAGAAAATGATACATAGCTCTGCAGCTGAGAAGTGATGAAAAGGAACAATCAGGCTCTCTTTGTGATGTTATGTCCCCACAACATGGCTGCATTTGAATTCCTTCCTCATGGCTTAACTGAAGGCACAAACAGTTCACAGTTAACTAGTGATGTCCATCAGTCTGGAAGAATCTCTGGTTCTTTAAGGCACAAAAAAGACCACAGATATTGAAGCACCTGGCTTCCTTGGAGCAGCAGATTTTTCCTGATCATTTCACAGAAGAGAAACTGGTGAAATCTGACTATTTTGCTTGGACATTTAGCTTCAGCCAAAGGCTAAGTGACCTCTCCTGTTTCTTGTTGATAGGGTGAAATAACCTCAATTTGCTTTCTAGCAGAAATTGCCTTGAGATTATCTAATGAATGTATTATTATCATTATTATGAAGTGAATGGGAAAAGTGTTTGGATAATTGGCAGAAGAGAAAATGAGTACAGTGAACAGGTACAACTCTGAGGCCCCATGGCAACAGATATCTTCTCAAGTGTATCTGAAACAAGCAGCTCCCTTGATCAGTACAGACCTCTCTGCTGGAGAGGCAGCTTCCTCTAGAAGTGTAATTGTGAATTTAAATGCACAGAAACTGAGAAACAAAAATAACAAGGTTCTTGATTTCCACTCCTCCCACTAACTAAATATGCATTTACTGCTAATTAATTTAGAGGTAGAGACCACATTCCCTGGCAAAGATTTGTCTTGTAGTATTTGTTTAACTGCACAGTAAAGAAACAACTTTTCCCATTTGCATTAGTGTATCCTTGTTTTGCTGTGTTGCTTTTTAAACAAACCTGTTGATTTTAATGCTAGAAAAGTGTGTTCAGATTCCTCTTAGGAGGCAGCATCTTTGTCCCACTCTGCTGGAAAACAGGATTAAGTGATGGAGCAAAAAATGATGAAAACCCCATGCTCAAGACCTTTCTCTGCACCTACCCCTCCACTTTCAGGAGCAGTGGAAATGCACCAGGAAGTGAGATCCTTCCAGTACTTCTCTGCTCAGGGAGGGGGATGGATGCTGTGAGATCAGCTGTCATTCTGGGACAGTGAGTTTAGATCCCTGCTGCCACTGGTGATGTTGTTCTCCATCTGGGGAGGCTCCAGGTGCAATGTTGTAAATGCATACCCAGTGTTTTTTCCCTTCCCTTCCCTTCCCTTCCCTTCCCTTCCCTTCCCTTCCCTTCCCTTCCCTTCCCTTCCCTTCCCTTCCCTTCCCTTCCCTTCCCTTCCCTTCCCTTCCTTCCCTTCCCTTCCCTTCCCTTCCCTTCCCTTCCCTTCCCTTCCCTTCCCTTCCCTTCCCTTCCCTTCCCTTCCCTTCCCTTCCCTTCCCTTCCCTTCCCTTCCCTTCCCTTCCCTTCCCTTCCCTTCCTTTGTTTTTTTAGAATTTTTTTATTTTGACTTTTAAACACAGTACTTCCTTTCCTATTCTTCCTTTCTTCCTTTCTTTCTTCCTTTCTTAATGGATCATGTTTAGCTTCTGGTGGCCCCCCCCCCCAGGTCCTTCTCCTCAGGGTTGTCTGCAATCCTTTCTCCTCCCAACCTGTACTCATGCATGGGATTGTCTCGACCCAGGTGAAGAACCTTCCACAATGCCCTTGGCTGTTGTGACAGTAGGTCCTATATGTTCTACATCTTTTCAGTCAGCCTGGTGCAGGTCTCTCCACCACCATCTCAGAGGGTCTAAGAGGGAATCAGAGGTGTTTAGACAATTGAATTCTTTTCCTGAACAGTGTTGCAGCATCGTATGTTTATTCTCCAAAACCACACCTGTTAGTTCTTTGACTTTCACAGTTTTCAGGGACTAAAGTTTTCTACAGAAAATAAAAATAAAAACAACAACAACATGATCTCAATATTTCCTCTTATAAGAAGGCATTTGGTTTTATTCTTGGTAGGGGTATTGTTTATAAACAGGGGATGGGGAGTTGCATAGCAAGCAAATAAATTATACATTTCTTTCCTCCTCCTTTTGTGTCCTTGTGATTTTTGGTGTTCAGAGAACCTTCATTGTCCAAAGCTACATGTTATTATGCTCCTGGCTGAAGCATCAAAATGAAAGAGGGTAAATTTCAGCTGTTGTAATGAGATATGAAGCATGATCAAACGTGTAGGGGCTGAGACACTGCATGGGAGCTGCTGAAATGACTACTAGGGAAGGTAATTTTCTACTTTATGTGCCTTTTCTCCATTCCTACTAATTTATATAGATTGTAATTTCTTAGCATGTTCCTGTGAACCTATGCCTTATACAACATGGTTTCAGTCTCAGTCAGAGCCTGTAGAGCTCCTTGCCAGAATGTATAATAAATACTTACAAACAAATGATAATAAATTCTAATAGCAGTTAGTGCTGCATGAGGATATCTCAGAGGCACTGATTGTTCGTTCATTATGCTGAGAAACAGAAACATTCAGGCAATCAACGTGGTGAGTTCAAGGCCTCGCCATCAGCACTAATAATGTCACTTGTCACCAAACCTAAGCAGGAACCTGCCAGAGGAGGAAAGGGCCACTATCTACCAGCCACCTTCAAAGCAACCCAATATGATGATAATTTTTCCATGTAAAATTTTCAGGATCTTTTTATTTTTTTTTTCCCTGAGAATAAGCTACTGTTAAAATAAACCACAAATGCCACAACCCTCCTGGCTCTCATTTGCCTCCTGCAGTTTAATCACATGAGTAAAGTGTGAGAGCATGAAGCAGCTCTCCAGCCAAGCTGAAAGAGGAGGAGCTGACAAGCCAGGGAAATGTTCTCCTGTAACCTTGAACTTGTATTCACTTCTCTCTGAAAACAAGATGTCTCAAGGCAGACAGGGGTGGAGGTGAAGTACTTCACAACATCAATACAATGTTATAAATACCTCAGAACTGTGTTAGCCTGAAGGTTTTGTGGGCTCCATGGAATTTAAAAT
The DNA here is from genome assembly GCF_003957555.1 of Calypte anna. Lineage (NCBI taxonomy): Eukaryota > Metazoa > Chordata > Aves > Apodiformes > Trochilidae > Calypte > Calypte anna. The sequence goes on along the minus strand of NC_044246.1, from coordinate 107,044,686 downwards.
CAACCTACCACAGAGAATTTCCTTTTTACAATGAAAAAAAAACAACCCAAGTAAGGCTTGTTGCAATTATAAATCATTGAGAAAATAGGGCTAAACAAAATAATAACTTCTGTTCAATGATTCAGTGACTCAGCTGACAGAGCTGAGCCAATATCTTCATGATAATCTAGAGATCAAGGGTAGGGCTGAGAAGCTATAATAAACTCTTGACACATGCACGAACTGTGTAATAATGGACAAGTCAGTAAGTCTGATTTGTTTCTCAGTATATCCTTTCTAAAATGGACACACTCTTTCCCTACTTTACAACATAACTTTGTGTATAAAAATCATTAAAGTCTGTTGAGTGATTTGTCCGGGCAGGAGGGCTTCTAACTGTCCATGCCACTTGGGTATTATACCAGTTATCAGATGGAGGATAATGAGATATGACCCCAAAGCTTGGTCTCTGTATCCTTTACATGCTTTATCACGTTCAACACATGATAAAGTGCCTGGAAAACCAGGATAATTCTGGAAGTCTTGTGAAAAGCCTGTGAGTGAAAGTGAATAAACTTCCTGTGAGAACATGTATTTTGTTTCTCAGCTTCTCTTGGACCTACCCCGAGACAAAAAAAGGTACATATAAATACAAAAGTCCTCAACTTCTCTCAGGAAAAGGAATGGAGAGAAACACAGATTTCATGAGAGCTCAGAAAACACAGAGATAGGTGAGAGCCATACTAAGGCATGGAGACAGTAAAAACCCATGAAAATCTTTCTGTCTCTGGGGGTACATAGAGTAGAAGGGCTCCAGCAGCTCTGCTACTCGGTTTCATCGCTGGTGATGTACACAGGCTCAGGAAAAGACAAAGCCAGTGGCAGCAGGGTAATTGAAATCCAAAGGAAGAATTAAAAGAGGCAGGAAAGATCAAGAAAAAACAGAAGTAAGTAACAGAAAACTTCATGGCCCACCCTGCATTTGAGTTTATTATAGTTTTTCTCTCAGAAGAAACAATGAAGATTAGACAGTTTGTTGCAGAAGACTGGGAAAGCACATAATAGAGTTTTTGGAAACAACTTGAGCGTGGGATTGACCAGATAATCCTAGACACAGCAGTGGAAAACAGAAATGAAATGGTGAAAATAAAATTATTAATTATGTAATTTAGTCGAATCTCCATTGGAAGAATATGACAGAAATAGTAAAGATGATAGGATCTACTTTTAATATAATACTACTCTGCAGGTACTTCTGTTTTTTCCAAAATTACTTTTAGACAGCAAAATTACATGAACTGATTCTTACCTACAGGACAAACAGCAAGATACCCAAATTTCCTAAGTCCCAAATCCACACTCAGCCACTCAACTATGCTCTCTGTAGAGAAACAAGATAAACCGAGTGCCTCAAGTTGGCAAAGAGTGGGTATGAGTCCACCTGTGCCTGGTTAGGACAGGCCCCCTTTTGGGCATGAGCAAGACAAGGGGGCCAATAAAGGTGGGACCCACACCCACAGAGCTCAGCTCACTCTGGTGCAAGGCAAGAAAGAGGCCAGCAGCTCATTGAGCCTCAGGAGCAAGAAAGGCTCCTCCCGCTACAGCTCTCCTTTTATGTGTTCATAAATTCCTCCTGGTTTTATCATCCTGACCTCGAACAATGTTTCTAAGCATGTTACCTGATGGTGTCACAGAAGTGCTTCCTAAACAACAGTGATTACAAGCATTTTCAAATTGAAATCTAGAGAACAAATTGGTTACTTGCCAAAGATTTATAGACCCCAGGAATGGACACCCAGAGTAATTTGAGAGGCAGGTCACCTTATCAGTATCCTCAAAATAGATACAAGTGATCTAAAAAGTGAAATTTGGATTTCAGGAAATTCACGGACACTTCTATTTTCAGGGAAATAGAAATTCACAGGGAAAGATAGAAGAGGCTAAGGATAAAAGCCAGCACAATTCATCTGCTATAATGAAGACCCCCAAAAATTATGGGTTGATGCCTGTCTGCTGTTCTCATGACAGTGCTGCACAGGAAGGCGTGAGAAGGGAAAATTGAGACAGGTGTCTACCACAGACCTGCTGCAGATGAAAAGTGGTTAATAAGCAGGGTGCTAACATGCGTCATTCAGATCCATGTAATCAGAGCAGGCACTTTATTGAATTCAGGATGAAGTTAAAGGCTTCACTTTTCTAGGCATCAAAAAGGAAAAAAAAAGAAGCGTGAATGAGAATATATGCACGAAATCAAAATACGCACACCCCCTGTTGACATGAAAAGGACTAATTAATTATCTAAGTTGTCACATTCCCAGCTACTCTGCATTCCGTCTCGCATGCACATTCTCACTTTATCACAGGGGTTTTTTAAGGCTAGGAAGCAAAATTTAAATTAAACACCTATGAAGCTCATATTAGTGATCACACCAATAAGAGAAAGGAAAAGAGAAAGATATATTCAGAAAAAATACACCCAGCATTTAAAAGGAAATTCAGGTGCAGAACATACCACAGAAGCATGTAATAATAATAGAGGAAATAAATAGGAGGCACGTGCTTGTGGAAACAAGCACATATACACTCTCACACAAAATCTCTTCCTTGGTCAGTAATGGATTATAGTTACACCTAATATTCACTTTATTTCTGGTAAAGAGTCACTCACTACCAAGTCTCTTTCTCTAAATTTCTAAACTCTCGTTTCTGAAATAAACAGGGTACCAGGCAGCTGTCCTGTCTGGTTATTGATCTTTGTAAATAGACTGAAAATCAAGGAGTTAAAAAAAAAAAAAAATTACAATAACCCTTTCTATTTATTTTAGTTCTGGATTTTTACTCTGATTTCACTGTGTTTTCTTCAGCTCATCAGGTTTCTCAATTTCTGTCCTCAGCTTGTCTTTATTTCACATCGCTCCCTTGCTCACTATGCTTGCTGAATTTTGTTCAACTCATGAACGACATCAGCACTGACACAGGGTGCAACAGCTTCTATTTCTCACTGAGTGATGTTCAAGGACTTACCACTTTAAGATCCAATTAAACCAAGATGGAAACCAACCCAGGATTTGCTTTGCAGAACTTCAAAGTTACTTCTTTGGCTGGTTTGCGCTCACTCTGGCACTCACTTTGTTATTTCTGTTTCTGTGGCTGGAAAACAGCATTTGGATTAAAAAGATACTATTAATAAAATTTTGATAGATTTTTGAAAATAGAGAAACAGAAAATGCAGTACAGAACTGCAGGAGATCCAACTGAATTTTTCAGAATGTAATTAAAAATACAAATAGATACATCTCTTATGATTTCAGAATACACCTTGTTTTTTTAAAGGGAAAACTGATGTAGTCAGGTAAAAAAAAAAAAAAAAGAAATTCATGTTAATCAGAAATACCTCAGACCTGAACCCAATCCCCACTTCCTTTGTCAGCTTTGAAGTTTCATAGATCTTAAAAAGACAACTTTGACCATTTAGTCTGACAGCCTTAAAAACACTAAAAAGCCATTAATTTAGCTTCATCATTTCTGCATCAAACCCAATAATGTGAAGATGAACTAAACTATTACTATGTCTCATATAGAAATATTGTTTTTCTTAAGATTTCCAGAGACAGGTGATCTACAACAGCATGTGACTTGACATTTATTTACGTGCCTCATTAAAAATGAGCACTTCTATCTTCACTTTGGATTTCTTGCTCTCCATCTTTGAGTCTGTCATTTTTGTTATGCCTCTGAGGTTAAAACTCTCAGCTAGATTTGGAAATTATCTTCTCGGGTAAACCTTCTCCCAGTCTTATACATGACTATGTCTGAAAATATCCTCTCTATCACCAAAACCTGATTAAATATGACATAGCTTGAAGGTAAAACCAGATGCCTTAGTGACAGCTTTTCATAAACTCCAGTTAAAGGCAGTAATGCAGTTTTCAAAATCAAATAAATGAATAAATAAATAAATAAGAAAACAAAGGTAGATAGTTATTCAAGGGTAAAAGAAATTGGGAGAAACTTCCAAGCATGTCCAAAATAAGAAAAACCCTCAAATGTGTATATATTCACTCCAGGATCCTGCTTGTCACCCTTAGTGGGTGCCATCTCTCTGTGGTATCCCAGGGGTTGCTCAGCCCACACTGGGCAGGACTGCTGCTTCTCTTGTGCCGAGATCACTCTCTACTGTTGAAAAATTTAATGCTATTCTAATGTGCCTTTTCAGGTTGACTCCTCTGTTTCAAAAGTAACTTTGAAATTACTCTCTGACTGTTTAGTCCAGCTGATACTCATTTATTTATTATGATGGGTTTTAACAGACACCCTCCAGAGACTATTGTGTGTTTCATCTGTACACACTGTGTGCTTTCACATTTTCATCTTAACAGAGGCTGTCCAGGCCATTTGCCAAGGATGCTTGGTTGCAGGGAGTGCACAGGCACCTACCTGCCTGTGTCCAAATGTCATATGCAGCCTGGCTAAGCACAAGTGGTCTGTTTGCTTTTAGCCATGCTAAAGTACAGTTGCAGTGGTCATTAGACCACCTCTATAGAGAATACTGATATTTAGTCAAAGGCATTAGAGGAGTATAGTATAGCTAGGAACAAATAGAACAAAAAGTTAGTTGTTTGGGTCTAGGCAAGACACTTTTTAAAGCTAATGGAGAGGAATCAGAATTACTGGAAGCCTAATCATTTCACTTCTTTTAGAAAGTCATTTTAGGATGGGAAAGATTTATTTCTGTTTACTGTAAAGAAACCTATAATGACTCACTTTGATTTGACCAAAAATAGTTAAATGTCTGAATTGTAGAAGGGTTCCGTAAGCTGGAAAACAAAGGTTTTGAGAATTGTCTCCTGTTTACTTCTTTTTTCATTACCTCTTTTGTTAACATTACTTTTTTTAGGTATTTTCAGTTTTTCTAGACCTTTGAAAGAAATACACTCAAAAGCAGGCAAATGAGAGGGATTAGTAGGCTTGATTGTGAAATAGAAGTGTCCTTGGATATAAAATTTATCAAGGGAAAAAGAAAGATACAACATAGTAGCTAAGTATTAATCCCAGAGTTGCTGAACTGAAAAAGAGAGCCAAGTTTATGCTGGGAATAGCAGAATAGTCTCAGCTGTGAGTTTCACCATGGGTCAGAACTAGGAGTAGGAGTCATAGTGCTTCACTATCAACAGTTGCAGGCTTCCAGGGTATGCTGACTTTTGCTTGTTTTTCAAGAAAATTTTCCAGTTTCTAGTGAAAAGGTGGCTCTTTGAGAGTCTCTAATACCTAAGCATCCACCTGAGCTTTCCATTAGGTGTTTTCTGTATAATCCATATTCAGAACTAGTTTGAAATATGTTTTGTACACCATGGACAATTTACTTTGGAATAGCCAGCAGAAAAAATTGCTTCTTCAACACTCACACACAGACACATATACAGAAAAACAAAGAGAGTTGCTATAAGGCAGAGGGCTCATACTTTTGATACAGTCATCAGCCTGGCTTTGCACTTACATCAGAGCAAGAGAAAAAAAGATAGGGGGATCATAACAGTACACTAATCTGATCTTATTCTGGCTTTCTTTCTAAAATCAAGAAGACTGTATTGTAACATCTGAGAGGCACGTTTTTTCATAACTGTGTAAGCACTCTTTATCCCATGCCATGTGGTTCAATTCTGTCTTGAGATGAGAAGTCAGCCAAACAGAGGATAGCAGCATATAAGGGATTCACACCCAGGAGACCAGCCTGCTTCAACTCTAATTGCTAGGCACAACCACAAAGATTCTCTGATGGCTTGGGTATCACACAGCCATCAAATGCTGCCTCTCCTACTTTTAATTTTTTATTTTATTTTATTTTTCCTGCCCTCGGATTATGAAAATGTTCTTCACAACAAGTCTGAAACAAAATCCTTGCTTCCCTTTTATTCGAGTAAAAAGCCTCAAACCAAGTCATAACAAATCACAACACCTTGTATTCACTGGTTGCATGAGACATTTACAGACTTGGAAAAGTATTGATCTTTATAAGAAAACACTGAAAACCAGCAGCCCAATACAGAGCCCACTCTGAACAGGTAGAAGAATGTACAGGCTTAGGTGATGGTCTGTATAAACAGAGGTCTCTCCCTTCAACTAACTGAAGGGTATAGACATCAAACCTTAAGAAGATTGTCTGTTTCTTTCCTGCCTGAAGCTGTCCCCCCTCTCAAGAAGTCCAGAGGCTTCCCTTGAATGATTGATTATTTATTGTGTAGGAAACTGTATCTCTGGAGGATGCTTACCCTTCCCCAAAACAATAAGTTCAAAACTCAACAGTCTGCTTTGTATGGGAGACTGCAGGTCAGCTTGACTTGGCTTATTGACTTTCTTAGCTGTTTTATAACAGTTGACTATCTAAGACCACAGGAACTGAATTTTGAGGGCCAGATTCTCCCTTAGAGGGAATATTTTTCTCTGTAGATTGAGACTCTTGAATCAAAGATTCCTATTGGTTTTTATAGCAGTATGTACCACATGGAGTGATGGTGACATCCTCAGTCACAGATCTGGGTAGGGTGTAGAGTTCATTTTTTCCCTGTTAGTTACCAGGCTGTCCATATGTGGGCAAAAATTGTATTTTGGTAACCAATCACTCCTTCAGAAAGACATGAGCTTTTGTGTAAAAAGAGGGGACTAAAAAAGCCAAAAGCCCCTCTGTTGCACTTACATATGCTTTATGAATGTTTTTATAACAATCTATTAACAGGTCTATGGAAAAAACCTCAAAAACTAGACAATATAATTCTTATATTGGAGGCTGAAAATTTTTGCCACCTTCAGAAAAGCATCATCCTCCTCAGGAAGGATTAACTTCTTTCTTCTTAAACTGTCTAATGAGATGAACAAATATCACACAGCAATAATTTTTTGTAACTATAGAGTCTAGAATAAATTAAAGCAGAGAAATACCTTTTTTTATTTTTTTTTTTTTCTGTAAAACAGCATTTTCAGTGTTCATCAACATTGCCCCTAAGGCAGAAAAAAAAGCAATGCATGATCAATTTATCTTGCATGTCTTCCAAAATAGTTCCCTGTCTCCATTTAACACTGTCAAGGTTTGTTCTTGCCATTTCAGGCAAGATTTAGAGCTTCCACACTTTGATTCTTCGGATGAGCAAGGATTAAAGTTTTCATCACTTGTTTGTAATGAGGCAAGTTGTAGCTCTAATTATGTAACCAATTTGCTGCAGTTAACTCTTGAAAAGAACATCCATGGTCCAGACAGAGGTTCATTTGTGTTGATAAGGTCTTCAGTCAGTGCAGACAGTGTTAGTTGAAAGTCAATAGAATCTGGGTGCCTAAAACTGACATGGCTTTGAAAAATCCAATGATAATAATTGACTGACTGGAAAAATAGACACAGATAACAGTGACCGCTGAAGGCTAATGTAAGGAAATTCAAATCTCTGCGTGTTTTCTTTACTTCAGTGCTGTTCTGAGATCAAGGGATTTCAGTAAAAGACCCAAGCTACTTAAGACCTAGCCTCTGAATATATGCATCAATCAATTTTAAGGGAGAAGAGACCTTTCTGATCACCTGCATTGCATGGGTAGCAGAAATGCACCCTTCACTTTTTATTCAACTGTAACTTAGTACCAAATTAATAACTACTAGGAAGATGTCTTCTTCAAAGGACTCCTAAATATGGAAGTTCATTCCTAAATTGCCCCAGTTTTTAATTAATCTATTATTAAGAGTTAGCAACTTACTTTTCATTGATTGTTTCTTACTTCAGCCTCCAGACTTTGGATTTTCTTCTGTCTTTAATGATATAGCATTAAAAAAGGCATGTGCATTTCTGGTATTGTCTTGTGCCAGTCCTCTCACATGAAGCTCAAATTGCTTCTCTATATCCTCTTTCACTAAATAAATTTAGACCAGATTTCTTTTCAGATTCTCATTAGAAGAGTATTTGTCAGGTCCAGGGGGAGAATTTTGGACAGAGGAGAGTGGTTGCCAGGTGTTGGTTCTTCTTAGGATCAATATTGTATCCAGTTTGTTACCTCCATATCTTAGTTATGAACTTTTTAGGAAATCACTGATCTTCTATAGTGTAGTCCCACAGTTCACATGTGCAGTCCTCACTTTCCAGTTCCAGATAGATTGTGCTTTGCTGTAACATGATAGAATAGAGGCTGTTTGAACACAGTGAACATCTAGCATTATTGACTCTGTACCGACGGCTGAATATTATTATTAATCAGGCTTCAGCTCTTTATATTATTAGCAAAGCTTTTTGCAATGATATTTTCTTCCAATCCATTGACAAATCTATCCATAAAGAATGTGTTAAAAGTACCGTAAGCCATTTGTGATATCCCACTTAGTGTGCTAGACATTTATGTGTTTCTGTATCTGTGAGTACTTCCTAAATATCCATTATTTTGCGGTTGATGTTTTACTTTAGATGTACAGAATCAAGTGCATTGTTAGAGTACTGAGCAATGTGTGATGGGCTTGTTGTCTTGTGAAAAAAAAAAAAAAAAAGACAACGGTGAAGTTTGGTTTGCTACCAGTTAAGAGACACTCTTATTTAATTCAAGTGGTTGAATCATGGTAAATTTTCCAATACTACAAGTGAAAGCTTTTGGAACGTCCTTGGGACATCTTTAGGAGTACAGAAAAGAAATAAAAGATTTCAGAGACAAGTGTGATTGCTTTCACTGTTTCTGCTTGTTGACAGCTAACATTGCAACTGAGAAAAACACTCTTGCATCTTTACAGCTTTCCAGTGTGCTTCAGAAATTCTTCTCTGGGACAGCCAAGTAAATAACTAAATATATTCTAGCCTTTTACATTGCAGTTATTTATCTCATGTAGGCTTCATAAAAAAATCTTCTACTGAGAGGAAGAGTTCTGACCCTTTGGATTAACAGAACTGTAATTCACGTTTTAAAATCCAGAGCCTCTTCACTCTTGCCTTAGAGATGATGTGGGGCACAAACCAGGTAAGGATGTGAAATTTATTACTTTCAGAAAAATAAAATTTAAGGCAAAGGCAAAGGCAAAGGCAAAGGCAAAGGCAAAGGCAAAGGCAAAGGTAAGGCAAGCAGAAAAGGAAAGAAGAGAAAATAAGCAAGAAAGAAGAAAGAGGATGAAAAAGAAAGAGGAAGAAAAAGAAAGAGGAAGAAGAAAGGGAAGGGGAAAAGGAAGCAGGAAACATGAGAGATTTGTAGTACAGTTTATTGTGGAAGGGTCTGGCAACTTTGCCTGAGGGATTATAATCTGAATCTGAAATCCACTTTTGTAGCAGTAAGAATAAAAATAAAAATAAAAAAGATTAAATACTTAAATATTTCCATGTTAGGCTAGAAAATTATCTAATAATACACAGAAAGTTGACTTGCACTATTTAAACATATTTGATATGATATCAGAACAACCAAGAAAAAAGTAGGAGTATAAATTGCTCTCTGAATAAAATACAGACACCAACATTTAGGAAAGTGAGTCATGCAATCCCTCACTGCAGCTTTTGGGGTCTTCTCACTGGGAGTTTCTTCCTCAGACTGGTGGGATTCAGAAAAAAGACATCCTTATGCTATTTTTTTCCTATTCTCATTCGAACAACCCTGAATTCAGCTGAGACTGTGGCGTTGGTGTTTCACTGTGCCTTGTTATAATAATAAGCTAATTGATCATGCAAGGAAGTGGGAATCTTAGGATTCAAATGTTTGGTTCTAGATTATTTCTAACATTTACTGAGAAAATGTCCAAATACCCTCGAGACTATAAATGTAGGTTTTGTCAGTCTACCCTTACATTTCTCCAGTTTTTGTTTCTTGCCAAAAATGTTCTTTTTCATACTAGCCAGACAGTGTGGCTTTTCCTCAGTATTTGCCACAATGGCACAACTCTCCTGAACTTGTGTATATTATCAGTGTTTTCATCTGGCTTTATGTGGAACCACATGGATTAACATTTAGAACAGAGTGAAGATCTTTTCAGCCGTCCCCTGATGGCTCCCCTGATTTTGAAGCTGCTGTAAAGTCTATTGCTGTGACATATTCTTAGATATTTTAAGTTATTTACTGGTACTGAATAGTTATCCCTGTCATCTCAAGTTACAAAACCAAGTGGGATCTTTTCCACCAGATCTTCAGGATGCAGTCTCTGATGGATGTTAAGTGCTAAACCACAAAGAGCATAGGAAATGCTGAATGTAAAATGTGAATTCTCACTGTTTCTTTATGGGAAATGATTTTGTCCCCACAGAAACCCTGCCATGCAAAACAGTGAAAAACAAGATCCACATTACAGTGTGCATAATAAAGCACTGATCACCTGTGCCACTGGCAAGCTGCAATGGTGGGCAAGTATGAGAGGACAAAATTTTGGAGTCATTAACAGAAAATCATGGAATCATAAAATCATAGAATCATAGGAGTTTGAAGGGACCTCTGAAGATCATCAGGTCCAACCCCCAGCCAAAGCACGATCACCTAGGGAAGGTCACACAGAAACATATCTAGGCAGGTCTTGAAAGTCTCTTCAAGGAGACTCCACAACTTCTCTGGGCAGCTTGTGCCACTGTTCCATCACCTTCATAGTAAAAAGTTTTACTTCACACTGAGGTGGAACTTCCAGTGTTGCAGTTTATGTTCATTATCCCTTGTTCTATTGCAGGCTACCACTGAAAAGAGACTAGACCTTTCTTCTTGACACCCACCCTTCAGATATTTCTAAACATTAATAAGATCCCCTCTCAGTCTTTTCTTCAGACTTAACAATCCCACATCTCTCAGTGTTTTACAAGAAATAATGTTGATTACTTCCTTCTCATTGCTTTTCTTCTTTATGAATACTGGGAACTCAGAAAATATCTACTAGCTGGCTGTCATGATCCTGCTGTGTTTCACCTAAAGCTTTTCCTGATATCTTTATAGTCTGTGTTGTACTGATTGCTAATATTGCTCCAGAGCACAGTTTCTATCCTGGTATTTGTCTCACTGTTGAAAAAAGTTACCTGCTATGGCATTACTCTTGAGGACCAATAGCATATTTGCTGAGGATGCCCCATCATTGGAAGTAGTCAAGTTCAGGTTGGACCTGATCTAGTGAAAGATGTCCTTGCCATTGGCAGGGATTGGACTAGATTATACTTAAAAGGTCCCTTCTAACCCATCCCATACAGTGATTCCATGATCCTTTGGTATGCATATAAAATATGTATGTTTTTGTATATGTGTGTATATATATATATATATATTACCTACTTTTACTGTATGTAAAGTTCAAATAATTCATGCTTTGTTCCAAAGGAAAAAAGCTCAGTTTCTGCTGGTTGGGTGTGGTCTTACCAGGATGTAATTGTCCCACTCCTATTGCCACTGTAAATATGGGGTGTTTTGTCCTGGTCTGTATGGTATGGATTTGCTCCTAAGTACACCTCAGTATCTCTCCCCACTTTATTACACTGCTTAAGGTTTTTGTGAAGTTTTGTGATACCAATAGTGGATAGTTCTGATCTTGTACCAGATTCTGAACAGTCCTGAGCTGAAAATTTAGATATAACAACCAACCAACTGCATTTTATGTGCTCTTTTGCAAAGTAGAAGTTGAACAATATCCCTCCTGAAAACATACTTCATTTGTAACAGTGTATCTGTGATGAATTTTCAAGAATTACTGTGGAGTTGGAAAGTGGTCTGTTATCAGTCCATAACCGCATCTAAAACCTAGAAATATTTACAGTAGACATGGTGCTTTTAACTACTGCATTTTGGCAGCAGATCAGATTATATATGTGAGCCACCCAAATTGCACACTTTCCCAGGTGGGCATTAGCAGAACCATCTGGCAATTAGAAATCTCTGGAGCAGTCAATCCAACTTTGAGCTGGATTAATTCTGAAGTTTCAAACACTGCCATGGCTTTTTCATAGTCAGAGAGGTTTTTGGCCCTTGTGAATCAGACAGATTGAGGATAAAAGGAATTATTCAATCATCTTCAGCCTTGTTCAGCTTTCCATGAGGTCAGTCTAAATCACCTCTCACAGAGCACATATATTGAGAAAGTGTATATGCGTGGCTCAAATCCATCCAATTTTGGGGATGAATAAATTGGATGATCATGCAGAGAAGATCTGTAACAATCTTGGAGCTTTACATGGTGTTGCAGACTGTGGGTAATTTTGGACAGATAGTACCCAGTGTTGCTAATTCACAGAAACAGTTTAGCTTTTGCTGTATTTCAGCAGTGACAAAAGCTCCCACAGATTCACCATAGGCCCACTTGGTAACAACCAACAAAATCTGTATCTTCCAGATACATTATATCATTAGATGAAGTGGACAAAACCAAAACAAGTATGTTTATGACTTAGCCTGAGGAGATAATTAACTTTTGAGTGCTGAGATCCTTGATTGCATTCCTAGCATGATCTTAATTGGAAGTCTGAACTTGTAAAAGGTTGTAGTGTTTGGAGGATGTCTGAAATGGTTCACTGAGAAATTGTTTGTTCATAAATTTGAAAGGTAATCCAGACAAATACCTTTTCCTTTGCCCCATTGTAATTGTTGTGGTTGCTGCTGATGATAAAAATAATCTATTACAGAAACAGCAAAGGCACCAGACTATGCAAAGTGAACATGTATCAAAATGTATTAAGCCACTTCAGGGAATTTTAAAAGAAATAAGATTTACAGAAAGGGTTGTATACATACCAGATGATATTACTTTGCAATATTTATCACTGCTTTAGATGTCATATTTAACTTTTCTCTGCAGAAACTATTGACCCTTTTTATGTCATCATCAAGAATTTTCATAATCTCAGTATTTTGCATAGAACTATGTTATGTTGTGGATGCAGTACAATAGGCTGGTAGTGATAAGATGAAAATGCAATTCTGTTCTACTTATTTATCCTACTGTTAGATGTGGAAAGCCCTGGATGGAGAAGAAGTTTGCTCAAAATAATGAAATACTGACCTAATGTTTGGGCAATTACTTTTTTGACATACTAGAACCTGCTGTAAGTCTTTCTGTTGGCCTCCTGGACTAGCTGAATCCTATTTGCCACTGGCATTGACAACAGGTCTACATGGTACAATGTCCTTCCATGCAGGGCCCCAGAAGCTGATGAGGTGGTAAGGATACCAACAGTAAAGCTATCATGACACAGTGCTTCAGTCACAGAAGGTCTAATGCTGAAGTACAGTCTGTGATGGCCTGGGATGACCCAGCACTGCTTCCCATACATATGCTAGACTGAATATTACCAGACTGAATATTACTGGATACCAATCGATGGCCTCCTAGATCTTTGCGTGATCTAAGAGCACAACAAAGTGCATCCTTCAATCTGGCCAAGGATGAATCCATAAAGTATAAGAAATCATACACATCTCTCTTAAATTTAGCCATTCAGAGGTTGGGAATGGGTGAAGGTAGTCCAAGTGTTGAAAAACAGACTGCAGGTTATTTAACATGTGTAATTTAAATGAGACAGAGGATATCTTCTTGCAGCCTTTCAGTACTTAAATGATTCTTGTGAGAGAAATAGGACAGAATTTTTAGTAGCGCATGTAGCAACACAAGGAGGACTAATGGCTTTAAATAAAAGAAGGTAGATTCAGAGTAGATACAAGGAAAAAATCTTGTATTATAAGGGTGGTGAAACACTGGAATAAGTTGCCCAGAGAGGTGGTAGATGCCCCATCCTTGGAAACATTCAATTTCAGGTTGGATGTACCTGAACAACCTGATTTATTTGAAGATGTTCCAACTCATTGTAGGGGATGTTGGGCAGTATTAACTTTAAAGGTCCCTTCCAACACAGGTCATTCTATGATTCTAAATGTATAAACAGAAGATAAATAAATATCTAAAGGTGGTCTTGAATATATGCAGAGACCTCATGACCATCTTACACTAGAAAACTGACTTTGAGATGTCCAAAAAGTTTTGGTGAAATTAATATAAAATAATGTGACAAAGTTATCTGATTGTTCTTCTTAGAGGAAGACAGACAGAAGAAACATAAGCAAGTAACTCATTACCTGTTCCAGGTAACTGGGTCATCAACCCCAACACTTAACACAGCAGCCTACTGTAAGACTGCTTGCATTACCTTGCAGAAATCATACAGAAAAAGAAAATTTAACACTGAATTTCAGATGGAACAAATTAACACCATTGACAGGCAACTAACTGGAAGGATGGAGGCTATTGGAGCAGAAAATAAAATCTGGAGCTCTCAAGAGAACAAAGACACTGAGTATTAGCAAAGCAATGTATGGTTTTGACAAAGCCTTCAAAAGGAAAAAAATTGTGAGTCTCTTTGAATGACCAAGTACTTATTGTCACAAGGATGTGACATTCTTTGGAGAATCTCTTGAAGTCATTTATAATAACAAAAATGGTTTCACATTCACAGCCTCAAAAACCAAGCTACTAAAGCTTCTTGATGAGGTCCTTCATCATCCTCCTCACAAAGGAGGTATAGTAGAAGAAAAATAACTTCTTCTCAAATCCTCTCAAAAGCTGGACTGGGAGCAATGGGGACTGACTCAGATCATGCATGGCTGGAGCTTAGGTACTTGTCAATGTGTTTCTTTCTCATAGAGCCTGTAACTGTGAAAAGAAAAGAAATTGCACCCTGTATATGTTTGAGTTAGTGTCCAAAATTGTAACAACAACAGTTTTAGTGCCTTCTCTCTTCCAAACCTGGGCTTCATGCATCAGCAGATACTTTGACTAGCAATGTTTATTGAACTTTATTATCCTTGTTAGTTACTCATCAATTTATTGGTACCCATCATTTTTAAAGAAAATGCTGAGTAGAAACTCTTAAAATTATAGAATTTCCAGGATTCAAAGGGACCTTTAAGATCATCTAGTTCCAACCCCCTTGCCATGGGCAGGGTCACCTCCCACTAGATCAGGTTCTCAGAGCCCCATGCAGCCAGTTCTGGTGAAGAACTTTTTCCTAATGGCTAATCTGAATCTGCCCTCCACTAGTTTGAATCCATTCCCCCTAGTCCTGGCACTACCTGGAATCCTAAAAAGTCCCTCACTAGTTTTCTCGCAGGACGTTTTAAGATACTGGAAGACCACAACAAGGTCTCCTTGGAGTCTTGTCTTCTCTAGACTGAATAAACCCATTTCTCTCAGTTTGTCTTCATAGGAGAAGTGCTCCAGCCCTCCCATCATCCTCATGACCCTTCTCTGGACACACTCCAGCACATCCATGTCTTTCTTGTAAAAGGGGCTCCGGAACTGGACACATTATTCCAGGTGGGCTCTCCTGGGAGCAGAGTAGAGGGGGAGAATCACCTCCCTCGACCTGCTGGCCACACTTCTCCCGATGCAGCCCAGGATACCATTGGCTTCTGTACATCCAAAGTTTGGGTTTGGTTCTTAATAGTTTAAAGCTGTGAAGTTCTCTTGAATTTTGAATCACACAAGCTGAGGATTTGGCTCATGGTTTCCACAGTTACTTACCTTTGCTGTTTATTTGTCCAGATCATCTTTCTTTGTTAAATTCAAGGGCACAGCCTAGACTTTAAATTAAATAGCTTAGTTTTCAGTTATGATTTTGGTGTTTAGCAAAATCATATTTTGCTGCCATGGATAGCATTCATGGCATGTTCTTGAAGGAAACTGAAAATAGCTTTCTGGTCCTGGGGATTTAAAGAGTAGTTTTTACCTATGCTGTCAGCTTGGCTTGTTGTATTTTTTAAACACAGTAAGGAAAAAAAAATAGAAAAGGGGAAGTTTGGCCTCTATCTCTCTTGTACGTTTTTGTAATTGAACATGAAATAAAGCAAGTTAAATGGGCAGATAGCATTGTATTCTGGTGGTGCAACGTGCCAGAGACCATGTTTTGCCTGCACACAATTTGTGTCCTTTTATTTTTCACTCATAACAACAAAAGTGAACTATTAAAAATCAAATATTGAGATGAATGGAACTAAACAAAAGCATGCCGAAGGTGACAGGCAGGGTTTAACACTCTGTAACTTTTATCCTTCTTGTGTCTCTGATGGTTGACATGGCAAAAGAATCCTCATAGTGCTTCTGAATTCTGATCACTTTGCTAACAGCAGCAAGGATGTTGCTGCGTAGCTTCTGTCCTTAAATCCCTCTAGACATAATTCCTTGCTTACCCAATTGATATTCCCAAGGCACTGCTCAGCATCAAATATTTAATAAAGGAAATGAGTAAACTTCTATGACATCAACAGATTATATAGCTGCATTATTATTAATTATTATTATCAGTATTGCTTTATTGTTCATGATTTGTGCCATGGGAAACAAATTAAGGATCAGAGCTCTGACCTAAGATGTGACAGACTTCCTCAGTGGTACATAGCACCATGTAAATTAATGGAACTGAGTTAAGATCCTACACTTATGACAGGTTCCAAAGAGTGGGGTGAGGTGTGTACAAGTAAATGGAAAACTGAGAATGTTTCTATAGCCATTAATATAGTCTTCGCTCAACAGCCTCCCTAGACTCTATCAGTCCAATACGTTGCAGAGACTTACAGAAGAGTAATGAAGTCAGGACTCAAGAGATTTCAAATGTGCTGGTAATATTGCCAAAGGTTTTGTCAGTTTTGTCTCTGTGGGGAAAAGCTGGTTTGTGAAAGCACTAATCTGAGGCTCAAAAGCTTTTCGCTTCATTCTTGGTTCATCGTGAACTTCATCTTTGACCTTGGGGAATAACCTGTTTTCCTCACGTGAAAATAAGAAAGGTGATAATAAGCCTTTGCTGCCCTATAGGTTTAGGTAGCATGAACATTTCAGGCCATGGCATCTCTGCATCAGTGTACAAACAGAAGGGATATGAAGTAGCTGCAGTCTTAATTCACTGCTCTAACACAAACCATCAATAGGAAAAAAAATCAGAATAATGGAGTGCACTTAAAGGAGATTTTTTTTTAACCTTATGTTATACTCATTCTGTCCATAAAAAGCAAAGTTTTGCTTCTGTGTCTGGAGGTCTTTTGTAAAAGTAGAAGTGAAATTATGGCTATAGGTGAAAGGGACCTATAACATGGGGTAAGCTGATGTTTTCAGGTTTCTAAGAAATGAGTTAGTTTCTGGTTTTATTAAGTGACAATGATTACAAGAGGAATAATGTGTGCCTCTGAAAGTTTATTTTAGAGCCTCATAAGATTTTATACAGTGAAAATTGGATTTTACTTTTTTATAGTGGTTTGACTGTTGTAGTATATAGACATGTTCTGAGCTGGTTTAGACAGATCTTTCCTTTCCTTCCAGCTATTTCTAAACATCTTCAATAATGAAAATTTCTCAGACTCCCTGAGTAACTTACTGTAGAGCTGGACTAGATTTTGAGATTGGCATTTTTTCTTGTAATTAGCAGTAAATATAATTTTTGTTCTTCATGTGAAGGAGAAAGTTCTTGAAGGTAAAAATGTCATCAGTTTACAGTCAGTCAGATGAGCTTCCAGGATACCTTTGTTATTATTTTTTCTTATCCTGGTTAAATTTCAGAAGAATAATGGAACTGGCAAGTGAGAAAGAGTTGGAAGAAGGAATTGAAAAGATGGCACCTTGTAATTTGTAATAGGATCTATGTATTATATAAGATAAAACCAAAACTTGGACATGACTATATTTTGGGATTCTAGTGGCATCATAAAATATCCTTGTTTTTTTGCTAAAAGCTTATCTTGATGTCAGTAGAGCCCTGAGGTATATCTGTAGCCTTGAAATTCACAAACATCTTCTCTGTAAAGCATTTAGTTTTAAGAGGCAGATTTTTCAGTGGCAAAAAAAAATTATTTCCATTGTGAAATATCAATTATTTGTAAGTGCTTGGATTAATTTATTGGATTTTATGGGTAAAAGAAATGGAAATTGTTTCTTACATTAAAAATTAATATTTGACATCCAGCTGTGTCTAGCTGGGCAATAAATCAGCTCCTTACAATTACTTATTTGTCAGCCAGCATGCTAGTTCAAAAAGCTAGGGAGCTTGCCTGTGCAACTTGCTCTACTTGAAAGGCAGAGAGAGTTCAGGTCAAATCAATTTGAGCCACAGTAATTAAGAACAAGATTGAAGATCCTTCCCCACCTACGTAGTAAGCATCTGGAGTTGCTTTTTAGAATGGATCAACTTCTCAGCAGCAGCAGAAAATACTGCAGGCAGAAAGCACTACTTAGAAAAAGATTTTAAAAAATTTTGGGAGGGAGATACATGAACCAAATACTCAGACATACCTCTGAATAAACGTAAATACTTCATATTTACTAAGCAGGAAAACATTTTATCGTTTCAGCATACCTATTTACAGCTGAATATCACATAACCTTTAGAAGATGTATTTACAGAGTCTCTCCCTATATGAGCAAATTAAACAAGGCCAGGGCAAGGCAGTGTTCCATGCTCACCAAAAGAAATGAGCTGTTAATGTAGTACCTGGAATCTAACTTTGTAAATCTCTATTTTAGCAGGTAAGAAAGTTTATCTGAGATGGGTGCATTCTGCAGCTTCAAAACCCAGGAAACAGAAATTGGACATAAGCTCTTTTTACTAGTGTAGATGTAGCCATAACGTTTGAGTTGATATCAGTAAAATGAAAACCTAATGGAAAACCAGTATCTTTATCACATGAGTGAGAAAGGAGGCACAAAGGTACAATGAAATTGGAAAAAAAAGAGAGCCAGTATTAGCTGTTGATGTAAACAGTAAGTTTCCTTCAGGCATTTTTTAGGGTGTTTTGATTTGACAAGAAAGCATAATTAAAAAAAAAATGTTGATAGGAAATAAGTTTTTGAAGCTTTTGCTTGGCCATCAAGATAAGGAATTAACTGTAGCTACAGCTCTAGTTGTACAGTGTTCCTAGTGAAGATCTCTGTCAAGATAGCGGAACAAAATTAAGTCAATCAGACACCCAAAAAATATAATTAGCTTCACACCTCTCACACATGCAATATAATATCCAATTAGAGGTAAATTAAATAACTCTGGAAATAAGGTCACTTGAACTTCCACTGTACAGAGGAAAATCAGCCCTTTTGAAATCACAGGAGGTGAAGAGAAAACTCTGACTTCTGGCTTACCAGATATCCTTATGTATCAGAATCACTGCATTTCTTCTGCTGGTGAAGTGCATGGACTGTATAGGGCTGGGAAGTGAGTGAAACATAGCGGCATGATATTGAAAGCAAGGAGTGCCATGCAAAGACTGTTTCCCTGCAGCATTGCAATGCTAGAAAAACTCCCATGTAAACTGACCCTATGTCCTGTGTCCTGTGCATAAAGAACATGCTTATTGTAAATTATGCTAAGGCACATGGAAAAGAAGGAGGTGATTGGTGACAACATCATGGGTTAATTAAAGACAAATGATGCCTGACAGATTTGGTGGCCTTCTGTGGGAGGATTACAGTGTTGGTGATATGATTTATTCTGGATGTATTTATGAGTGTTCTGCCCTAGTTTTTGTCCTTCTCTGGCAGGGGGGTTGCACTGAATGGTCTTCAGAGGTCTCCTCCAGCCTTTGACATTCTGTGATTATATCTACCTGAACTTACACAAAACATTTAACACTGTCCAGCACAACATCCTTCTCTAGACTGCAGAGATATGGAGCTGATGGATGACAACTCAGTAGATAAGGAAATTGTTGGATGGTCACACTCAAAGACTTACATTCAATGGCTCTTTGCCCACGTAGAGGCCAGTGATGAATGGCACTCCTCAGGAGTCAGTAGGAGCTGTTTAACATCATTGTTGGAGACATGGACATTGGAAATGACTGCATCCTCAGCAAGTTTGCTGACCACACCAAGCTGAGTGGTTTGATTGGCACACTGGAGGAAAAGGATGTGATCCAGTGAGACCTTTGCAGGCTTGAAAGGTCAGCCCATGACAGTCTGATGAAGTTCAATAAGGCCAAGTGCAAGACGAGGTGGAAAATAGATATTCTGAAGAAAAGGGCTTGGGGGTGTTGACTGGTGAGAAGGTCAACATGAGCCAGTAATGAGCACTTGCAGCCCAGAAAGCTAACTGTGTACTAGGCTGCATCAAAAGAAACATGGCCAGCAGGTAAAGGAAGGTGATTTTCCTCTACTCTGCTCTTCTGACACCCCACCTGCAGTACTGTGTCCAGTTCTGGAGCCCCCAACTCAAGAAGGTCATAGAGCTGTTGGAGAGAGTCCAGAGGAGGGCCACAAAGATGATTTGAGGGCTGAAGAACCTCTGCTGTGAAGACAGGCTGAGAGAGTTGGGGTTTCTCAGCCTGGAGAAGAGACGGCTGCAGGGAGATAGTTATAGTGACCTTCCAGTAAGAAATGGCTACAGAAAAGCTGGGGAGGAATTTTTTATAAGAGCACATAATGGTAGGTAGACTGGTTTCAGACAGAAAGACAGCAGATTTAAATTGGATATTATGAGGAAATTCTTTAGTGTGAGGTTGGTGAGACACTAGCTCAAGTTGCCCAGAGAAGTTGTGGATGGTCCACCCCTGGAAGTGTTCAAGGACGGGCTGGATGAGGCTTGGAGCAACCTGGAATAATGGAAAGTGTCCCCGCCCATGGAAGGAGAGTTGGAACTAGGTGGTCTTTAAGAACTAATAATTAAGTCTAAGAACCAAACCTAAGAACTATCTGGTCCCTTCAAACCCAAACTGCTCAACAATTCTATGCCTCAATATGCATTCCTCTTACACAGACACTTTTTAACAGAATAAGATTTCTCTTACTAAACCCAGAAGTAATATTTGGCATTTAATCAGGTTTTTCTGGTTGTATCAAATCCCATGTATTTCTGATATTCTGTTACTGACATAATTTGGTCTTGTATTTATGTGTATTCAGACAGTCATTTATCGAGCCCGGAGTAATGATAAAAAGTCTGTCTGGTGAAACCTGATCGTTCGATCACTCACCTGTAAAATACAACTAACCTCAATGCATTTGGATGATTATTTATGAACTAATTAGAGATTGAGCGAATGATTTGTGAAGCTGTGGATAAATAGGAGAAAACAAGGCAGTTAAAATAAATTGTCAGTGGATATCTGAAGGTCCAGCAAAGCTGCACTGTTCAAATGATAGTAAGCAAAGAAACGAGGCTGATCAAATTAAAAACTGTATATTGAGTTACAAAAGGAGAGTAGAAGAGTAAACATGGGACAGAGTCTAGATTTATTTGCTGCAAATACAGCAGCAATCACAGCATGATGTTGAGAAGTCCAGCACAAGGAATTAGGATTCATAAATAATAACCATCCTCTCCAAACCTGTGTCATTTTCATTACAAATGACAAAGTAATAACAAGAGTATTTCCAAACATATGGCTGCAGACCTAAAGGTTTGATTATGAAAGCAATGAAGAGGCATAGGTCTTTGGGAGCTCCTGATCAATTTACAAAGTAACATTCCCCAATGAATTTGTTCGTGAGACTGAAGACAAATAATTGAATCAAAGCAAACTTCATCAGGTGCAAGGAGTGTATGCAGTGGGATCACAGCAAGGATAAACAACAGGAGCAAGGCAGCAGCCACCACTGCATCATCCATGCTGTGAGCAGAAAACAATCTCCTTTGGCCATGTCTCAGAAAGTTATGCCCCACATACTTTGGCATGCAGGCATCATAGGCAGCCATGGCACAGAGAGAAAGGGGTCGTCTCTGCATTGGAAATGGTAAAGGGCATCATCCCACTGACTTGAGCAGAGATCTCATGACTTTCACCAATATGGCTATAATGAAGTTCTAGTTTATTGCCAAAATATACCCAATTGAATAGATTCAAGAAGATGTTAAGTTATGAGTGTTGTGTGCTTGAACTATAATTGAACTATAATGAGCTGTTATTTAAGCCCTAGGAGTTTATTCATATTTTTGGATTTTGATGAGAATAAAACCACACAGGCATAAAAGCAGAAAAGGGGTATTTTCTTCTTGATACAATTTACACCTTTCATTGGGATTTTAGCGTAGCATTCTCTCCTGCATACGTAATATGCATGTCACATGTCACTCTTAAAATTTTTGGTCTGTTGTATCACCTCAAACTTTCAGTGTCCCTGCTGCTGCCTCCCAACCATGGAGATAACTCCACTTTTATTACAACAGATGCCAAATTTTCCAGCACTCTTCCTGTGGTCATACAATTCCTATCTTCAGTAGTGACTGAATACAGGTTTTCAGGTTGGGGCTGATCAGCACTGACTTTATCAGCACTTTTGTTTTGTATTCTTCAATAATAAAACCAAGAATAACATTTAACTTTTTTTATGACTGTGATGTTGGAGGCTTCCTTTTCTCTATTTGTCCCAAATACCATTTTTATTACTGAATGGAACAATTGAGTCATTTCTCCCCTATATCTTTCAGACTTTCCCCTTGGCTCAAGAATAATTATTTCACAGTGAAATACTGCTGTCTCTGACAGGCACAATCAACCAAACTATCTGGATTTTGCTGGATCTGAACACTTTTTCTTCATTTTTTCTTTTCCTCTACCTCCAAGTGAGTAAGTGTAGCTCTAGGGACTGTTATTTTTGTGCACTCTTTACTGTAACACATACAACACTGAATGGTTCTTTTAGAGTTTCCAAATATCCTCCTTTTTAATTTGCAGGTAAGTTTTCCATTCCTTAATGATCTTGACTGAAATGGTCCACGTTTCATCTCTATATCAGATTTTCTTTCAAATTAGAATTAAATGGCACAGTCAATTTTTAGAAAGTCTTTCATATACTTTATTAAATCTTTTCTTTTTAATTCATTATTTTGGTGTTGCAGAAGGTATGTCTAATTAATTAAGCTGTGGGAAATTAGAGGTCTGCTGGGATTTTTCCACGTATCTTTAGGTATGCTTGCCTTACAAATGTTGGGAATGTTTTCCAGTGTTGGAACTGCTCTAGTGGCTTCTTCATGTTTTGACTGTTCTCTCAGCACCAAACATGCTTTCTGCTACACAGCAGACCTGAACAAGAGGCATCCAAGAACAAAAAAGGATGATGCTTTCTGTGCCCTCTTTAAGTCTCCTTTTGCCTAAGGCTGTGAGTCAGGAAAAGTTTAAGCTTTTTTGACATGTATTAAGAGCCTGACTTCCAGTTCAACTAATGCTTCCCTCAGTCCTGTCCCACAAGTAGTTGATAGTGTGGTCTTACACTTGAGCTTTTTTTTAATAAGGTGAGTGGGTTTAAGACAAAGCTTAAAAATATGCTAAATTGAAATTCATGATTTTTGGAACCAGTAAAATTTCCCAAGAGGATACAGAAGTCTAAAGGAAAATAAAGCTGGAAGCTGGAGGCAAGAACAGCAGTTTTTGAGTATTTAGAGCATGAAAGAAGTTAGTTTTATTTAAAGTCAGCTAGAGAAAACAGTTTCTAAAGGGAAGTTAGCAGTGGGAACTAAGAGATATCTGTGGTAGCCAGGAAAGATGCCTGAAGGCCATAGCTGGATAGGACAGCTGCCTAAGTAATTATAGCTCATCTCAATAGAAGCCTCACATTAAGAAGCAAAGGAAGAAAAGGTACTGACAGTGGCAAGCAGACAGAAAGACCTGGAGGACAAAAGGGCTCTGTAATTCACTGACAAACTGAACATGCTTTGCTTTAATATTCCTAGCTTGGTGTAGGCTCAAAATCCTGTATTAAGGTGACAGTAGGGACCTGAGGGAACTGGTCAGGCTGAAGCACTCACTCACAAGCTGTAAGGCAAAGTGTACAAAGTGTGGATATTCCTCATCCCTGATTCCTCCTGTAAAGCACTTGATATTAGGAGCTGGATATTACCTGCATTCTTAGAAGCATCTTTGGCTCTAGATACTAGACAGGTGTTTGAAAGTATTTTAAAGTAGTATATTTAATGATGAGAGATACCACTTGGGAGTCTAAGTGAGGCTTCAAACTTCCTGAACTAATTGGATTGCTATTATTTGAGATAATCTTATTGGGATGCTTGGAAATGAGTTTTATTCTTCATTAAAAGGATAAAGGCTTGTATCTTTAAAGGGCAAAACTAATGTATGTACAGAGGGCAAAAAATAATGCCATCTAAAACTCTTTATGGGCTCCTGACAGTTGCAACTTATGTTGGTGTAGGTACCAGGAAAAGACAGGCAGATGTGATAGTGAAGAAAGAAGAATGGAGATTAAAAGAAAAGTGATTTGAAAGCTCTACTCATACTACTGTATGAAGAATAATATATGAGACCTCTGTAATGAAAATGAAAACGTTGTCATTTTATTTCAAATAATTAGGCTGTGATCCTGGAAATTGCTTCCTGTGGCTGAAGAATCTGGTTAGAGTTCTCCTGCACACCCTTTGGCTTCATTCCAGAATCCTTTCCTGCTGCCTAGTTGGACCCCGTGCATGCTGCTGGGTTCATGCTCATGCTCAGAAAAGGAGGAAATAGATTGGTTTACCACAGATGGATATTCAAGCCCAGAGAAGGAAAGGGGGGCTAGGTTCAACTAGAAAACTCATCTATTGCCCAGCACAAAATTGTTGCTGGGAGACATGGCAGATTCCAGTGGAAAAAGGCAGCTCTGCTCTGCTGTCTTCCTTTCCTAATCCTTTCACATTAGAAAATTGACTTTGCCTTGATGGCTGCAGGGAAGAAGTTGAGGTAAATGCAGGATCCATACAGGAGGTCTAAATTCAAGTGTTTGTCAAAATAATTCTCTCTAAGCAAAGAGCTGCTTTCTGTGACTTTTTGGGTGTTATTTTCCTGCATGGTAAAATCTGTCAATCTGCTTATTAGAATTTTAAAGTGCTTTCCAAGTATCTTCAGCAGAAGCAAATAGGATACCATAACCCTGAGTAACCAAAGATCAGTAACTTGATTCTTATCAAAGAAAAAAAGGTCCAGGGCCACATGATCTACCTTCACCATCTGAACAAAGCAGCTCAGTTCACAAAAACCCAGTGCAAACACGATGCACACAGAGAATTGCTTTCTGAATAACTGAATGGCAAATACAGGAAATTCGGAGTCAACCTGTGGGAAAAAGTGGCTACCTTTATTAACCAAAGTATTTGCTAACATGCCTTGCTTGTTTCCTCTTTCTGTCAGAGGCCACATTCAGCTGTGTCTGGAGACACCAGTGAAAACTGTGGGTCTCTATGTGTCTGCTAAGATCCATGGGGTATAATTTGATTATTCAGCTGGATGTAGCTGTGTCTTAGACAATATATAGACAACTGGGCATGGCAAGTGATGAATATAAGCAAGAAGAATTTCGGGCTGCAAGTTCAATATAATTAATGAACTGTTACTAGCACATTTTAAGAGAAACCGGTTCCTGCATTTACAATGTGTTGTAATGATTTACTTAGAAGTCTCCCTTTAGACTCAGTGTACAAGTTACAAATGATGCAAAATGTTGCTGATCAGAGATATTGACAATCGCTCATTGGTATTGACATATACAAGAGTCTCCACTCATTGCCAGTGCAATTATGAACTGACTTTAAAGACTTGCTTTTGGCCAAAGGCTAAAAAACCTTATTTTTCATCTTATTTCAAAGTTTCTGCTATCTTACTCTTCAGTTGTTTCCTCCAACAGGCCAAAATAACAAGAAAACCTGTATTAATATTAAAAGTTACTGAAAAGTTTTATGTGTCCTTTTACTTTCTCTTCCATCTGTCTATTCAGGACTATTACTCACCCTGAACAGATGGTGAAGACATCTGAGATATTTCCAGTATTACACCAGTAAAATATCCTTCTTATCAATGAGACATTTGGAAATAGGCTCAGGTTTAATTTTTTTTAATATGTTCTTCAAAAGAACTTCAAGTGATTGAAGGAAAAAAAATCTCATGTTCTCTGATGAACACAGGGGTTCTCACTGAGACAGCTAGAGTTCTACCATTTTAAATTTTTTTTTTTTTTAACTAGTAATTTCTGAACATCTACAAATATCATGGGAGTCAGGAAAACAAAGGTAAGAAAGACTCAGCATCTAGAAGATGTTTCTGAAACAAAGAAGCAGAAAAGCAAGTCTCTCATTGGAGAAGATCCACTTAGGTAAGCAAAGATCTAAAAAATGCACTCACAACTACAATGAGTTAGAGAGCTACAGAAAAAGCATCTCTGAAATGCACTGATGTTCAATTAGGGAGAGAAAGGTTGGTTTAAAAAATACTAGAGAAATGGCAGACTTACCTCTATGTTCTTGCTTGCACTTCAGGGCATGAACTCACAGAATTTTGCTGCTGAAGTCTATATCCTTTCATTTTGCATGAGCATCAAGAGGGCACTCCTGTCAGGTGAGAACCATTATTCTTGACATAGCCTGAAAGAAAAGCCTTTGCTCTTCGAGAGTATGTGAAAAGCAGCTTTTAAGTGTCTGCTTTAGAAAGTCTATTTACCACTATAGAACCTTTAATTTTACTCTCTACTCTGTCTGCTCAGTTTCTCTAGAAAAAAAAAAAAACAGCTAACAAGTTATTATAAGGCTTATGGACCAGCACCAATAAACAAATCTGTGTCTTGTGCTCGTGGGTGATTACCCTCTTCCTCTGGAAACAGAAGAACATCTGGTGTCTGCAGAAGAGCAATGAAAAAGAAAAGAGAGGAGCCAAAGCTGCTGTCTCAGGTAGACACAGCTGCATTATCCTCACACTGCTGATCCACCTGAGAGCCATGTCTTCTGTCACTAGTGGGCTGGGACAGTGAGTGGGAGAAAGAAGAAAATACAAAAGAGACTTTTCTTTTCACGTTCCCCATTGTGGCTGAACCTTTTGACTTAGTTCTTACATATCTACCTATTGTTAACTATTCCTGTTCTGTATTCCTCACAGCCATGTTAAAAAGACTATTAGCTGGCCTAAATTATCATGTTTATGATCTTTCCTTCAAATTTCCCTGTGTGAAGATGACAAACGTGATATCTGACACTTACCAGTGCCTCTAAGGGCTTATATTCTGACCTGTAGTAATAAAGATGAGAAGTTTGCTTTCTGTCTGAAATGTCATCATTTCACAGTTGTTCGCCAGCAGAACACATCAAACCAGAAGTCTAAATCCTGTAGTTATGAAGTGAGTTTTAAAGAACTATAAGATTTAAAAAAAAAAAGTTGGCAAAGGTGTACAGACCAAATGTGTGTTCCTTCATGTCCTTTTGAAACATTTGCTAAGGTATGAAAATGAAAAGTAAGATTGTCAAATGGTACTGAGTTTCTTAAGAAAAAGAATACTAAATATTGTGAAAAAATAAGAAATATATTTGTATGCTCTAGAATATGGTAGCACATACTCATATATTTGTTTGAACTGGGTTTATTTTTAAATTTATAGAATAAAACTATGTTTTAAAATTCTTCCTTCCCCCTTTTTTTTTCCTCAGAGCAAAAAGAAGGGTTAATTTTTTTTCAAAGAAAAATTAATCTGAGTTTCTTCTTCTTTTTTCTTCTGGCAACTGGGCCTGGATGAAAAAAACTCTCAATATTTCTTTGAAAATCTAATTTCCATTCCAATAGATAAGCCATTTTCTGTCACATGAAGGGAAGATCTGACACAAGTTGTGCCATATTAAAACATTTTCTAGCTTGAGCCAAATTCATTCATACAAAATCAATACAGACTGGATGCTGGCAAAGCTGCTGTAATCTGGCATTAGCTGCAGAGGTGTCTAGAGGTAAGAGTTTTCTAAGAATCAGCTATCAGCAAGGTGTCAAAAGGTGACAAATGCCAGAAGTTACTTTACTTTACATCTTCATATTTATCAGTTCATTTCTTCATTTCCATTTGTCCTTCCCTTCCACTATTATTGTGGCTCTTGCTGCTCTGTCTTCCATACCTTGATCCTGGTTCCATGAGGAAACTTTAACCTGGGTGGTGGGCAGCCTTGATTTTATTAGATTAATATTTGTTTAACATGCCAAACAAAGTAAGTCAGTGAAAAAACGTTTTCTGCATTTAATGGCAACTAGGATAGTGGTAAAGGG
Source organism: Calypte anna (assembly GCF_003957555.1). Taxonomy (NCBI): domain Eukaryota; kingdom Metazoa; phylum Chordata; class Aves; order Apodiformes; family Trochilidae; genus Calypte; species Calypte anna. Next base: position 107,016,780 of record NC_044246.1, on the reverse strand, counting down.
TATTAAAATGGTGCAGATATGGGAAACAGAGAAACTATCCCTGTTCAATAAAATGGTCTATATTACAGACAGTTGTGAAAAGTGGAAATTATACTTCTGCATTTTCATTTGCTTATTTAAGGTCCAAAGTGAGACTGGGTAATTACGTGTGTTAGTCTGTCAATCCAGCAGAACAATGTTTTGGTTTTATTAAGTTTGACTTTAGTGTCCCTAGTTCTCAGTTTAGTTTATACTCTCTTTTATTTTTTATTTCTTCATTAATAGCATAAGGCACAACTGCTCAGCACTGGCAGAGGAAGATCTATCCTGTCCCTGTACATGGTGAGTTGGTATAGATTTATTTTATTATTTTTTTAAATAAATGTTTTCTCTCCAAGTGAATTGCCCAAATTCCCTCTGCTAAAAATATGGTAACTGTTGAGCCTGAGTGGTTGTAAAGGAGAGGAATACAGTTGGCTCATACATATTCTGAAGAATTTTTATGAGAATCACTTTTTACAAAATTTCCCAATTGATTTCTTACATTAATAGTCCTCTGGCTCCCAGTAATGTTATTTGGACAGAGAAATATTCCAACAGCACATCTTCCCATTTACACTTTGCTTTCAGTACTGGCCTATAAATAGGCCATTATAATGTGGAAAAAAATGCAAAATGTAAAACTTTTACCTCATGTTGCTTTAAAAATGTAGTCTAATAGTTGTCTGACATATATCTGCTATTATAATTTAGAATTTTTCTACTGTGCTAAGCATGCAGAGGTGGACTAATTTGATTAATAAATAAATAAAGATAGTAAACAGGTAAGTTTATATCCACAGTGCAGAACTGATTATTATGGAATATTTCAGTGTCTTCAAGGAAAAAACTATGAGCAAGCTCCACAGCAATAAGAGCAAGCCCAGCAGATCCATTACTATGCCATGACCAGCAGATCCATTACTATGCCATGAGTGGGTTTTAGGTCAATGAGGTTAAAAAAAAACTTGCTCCACACCAACTCAAATCCAGGTAATCAGCTTAGACAAAGCAGTCAGTATGTGCTAATATAACGCCCAGAAAAGAACTCAATGTGGTAATGAAGTCTGGGCCAAATTCTGCCTGCTGTGCTGGTGGAAAGTAGCCCCATTAGCTTCAATCATAATGCATATGCAGGAGGCAAATCCATTAGTAGACAACTAATCAGAAGAGCTCCTCCTTGGAGGCAGCAGGTGGCAGATGCCTGGAGGGGCTGCTCTGATTAGCGGCTTGCCCCACTTCTTCCATTCAGTGCATTAGTCTCCAACTGAACCAGAAAAGATTTGAGCCAGGGCCACCTGCTGGTGTAAAGAAGACAAAGAGTCGAAAATTGCAAGTTACCCATTGATGAAAAAGTTCCCTTCCACCATTTGTGCATGTGGGGTAACTCCCAGATGTTGCCACCAGACAGTGCACCCATGTTCTGACTTGGAACTTGCAGTGGCTCAATGTGAATTTTAGCAAATTTTAGTTCCTGGTTTATCACTTGCGTAAGGAAAAGCTTTTCTAGTATAATACAGCATTTTTTTTCTTGTCATGAATCAAATGAGAACATGTCAGACAAAATGCTAAACCTACTCTAACACCCAAAGCTTTGTTTATTTGTAGTTAAATACTGGGTTCAGTCCAACATACGAAGGAAATGGAGCAAGCCCATAGGAGAGCTATGAAGTTGATCAGAGGGCTGGAGCACCTTTCCTATGAAGACAGGCTGGGAGAGTTAGGGTTGTTCAGCCTGGAGAAGAGAAGGCTCAGAGGAAATCTTAGAGAGGCCTTGCAGAAGGGACTACAGGAAAACTGTGGAGAGACTTGTTACAAGGGCATATACTTATAGGAAAAGGCGCAGTGGTTTCAAACTGTAGGGAAGGTTTAGATTAGATACCAGGAAGAAATTCTTTACTGTGAGAATAGTGAGATGTTAGAACAGGTTGCCCAGAGTGGCTGTGATATCCCCTCTCTGGAAGTGTTCATGGTCAAGTTGGATGGAGCTTTGAGGAACCTGGTCTAGTGGGGGCTGTCTCTGTAGTGGTGTGGAAATGGTCTCTCACCATGGCTTTGGTGTTGAAACTAGATGATTCTTAAGGTCCCTTCGAAGCCATTATCTCATTCTGTGATTTTTCAGTAACAATGAAGTAACATAGGCCTACTGCCTTAGGGAAATCAGCATATTTCCATCAGTGTCAACAAAGCTCAGTATGGTTTGTGGTACTTGAACTATGTATTAAGACACTCTTAAATGGAATATTTTGCTCATGGTATTGGCATCTAACCTGTTAAATTCACTACTTGCTGGGTAAAAAGTCACCAAAATTTCACTGCCTAAACAATTTTGATGTATGGCAAACTGCAAAAAGTATATGCCTTACAAACAACTTTCTAACTCCAACTAGATAAAAGCAAAGAGGATCAAATCCTGCTCATTTGTTTATCTGAGCAGATTTTGGCACTTACACCTCATTGCGTGATGTAAAGGAGAATGGCAAGCTGAAATGACAGTCAACAGAAAGTGGTGACTCCTTTTTTGAAGGATGGAGTAAGTGGATAGGAAGGATAGACTGGGAAAATTGAGAAGGACTGTGCCAATGAGCTAAGGAAAATCCTCAGAGGCTCAGACACAAGGTACCTATAAGGGAAAGGAGAAATGTCTCAGTTATGCCTGTGCAACAGCAGCGAACAGTTGACCTCTCAAAAGAAGGGATGTGTTCAAATTGAAAACAAAGGCATTGATTGTTCAACACAGGATTATGGTAGACATTAAGAGGTGAAATGCCAATATAAACCGATATTACCACAACAATAAAATTTATAAATTTGCTATAAGCAAATTAGGTTGCATGTTAAAGCATTCCCATCCACCAGTGTGATTCCTGAGCAGCCATCTCATAAAGTAGTTGAAGTGAGAAACCATTTTCAGAGGGAACTTGATAACAAGATTATGTGATGAGGTTACAAGATAAGACTGGCAGGATACAATTATCTAAATCCCTTCCAGGCCTGTTCCTCTGGGAGAAAAGAGGAAATCAAAAGCAATGGCTTATGATGCACTGCAGGTGTGGATGTGACCCAGTGTATAGTTTGCCAAATCTGGACACTAATCCAACTAATCTAGAAGTGTGACAATGAACTATTCTCCCCATTAGCCCCTAGATAAGCACATTGCTGTTAAATGATCTGTCCTAAGATCTGTATTAATATGCAGCTGATGCATGCCAGTACTTTACCTTTACTGTAACATTGTTCCTACATTCAAAATAGTCTCATGGTTAAAAGATGATAAAATAAAAACTAAAAACATTAAGATGGCAGTGATGCTACTAGAAAGAAGAAAACATTCAGGAAAGTTTGCAGCTCCTTTGCTCTTTTCAGATTTTTGTTTGCAGATAGTTACCAGCAATTCATCAACTTGTCAATTTGCCCCATAATCTCTGAGTGCCCTAGCCAAGATCAAGCCTAGCAGGAGCAAAACTTTCTGTCCAGTTGCTAGGTAACTCCAGTGTCTGTTCATCTGTTGTACCTGTTATCAGCTGTTCACATTTTTATTTACTTTTCATCTTAAATATCATAATGTGATATAACTGGACATGGAGTCTCCAACATGTGAGACACTGCACAGCTACACATGCTGCAGTCCATCTTCTTACCAACATGGACTGCCCTCCTCACAAACTTATGTATCATTCAGATCAAGTTGAAAGGATATTTCAGTTCTCATCTTTGGTTGACTCTGTCCATATTTTAGGACTACATTGAAGCTGTGAATAGGAACCATTTTGTGTGAGATTTGTATGAGATTTGTGATGAGCACAGGACATCACTTTGTAATAACTTTTAAATTCAGTTTTCTGGTTCTGGGTGGCAATGAACAAGGAAGCACACAAATGGAAAAAGTCCTTCCCCAGGATCTAGGGATAACAAACCCATCAGTATCTAGTGTAAGAAACAACAAAACAACAGAGGTATTTTCCAAACTTATAGAAAAAACTTTCCAAAACATAGCACTTTGCACCTCCTTTGGAATATGACAGGAAAAGACAGGAAAAAAAAATATACATAACCATGTTGCTCACTGCATTATTAGGAATTACAATGAGAAACCTGACATAAAATTATTTGCAAAACAAAGGAAGAAGAGAGCAACTGACTTGATAATATTGAACTGCAGTAGCTACTAATAGCCTTATTCTGTTCTTCTAACATAAGAAAACACCTATCTCACATATGACAGTAAAACATCCTACTCCCAAAATAACTGCTGTAATTGCAAATCTAGGGACAGGGTGAGGATTCAGCAGACAGGTTTAGTGGAAGTTCAAGGCAAGATGTAGATAACGGTGGGAGACAAACTAGGAAATTATTGAAGAATATCAGCTTAACCAAAATTCAAAGGGCTGGAGAAATCAGGTTTGACACATCTTTGCTGACATTACTGTCTACCAGAGGAAGATTTAGTTAGTAGTGTCTTTTACATAGCAGGATCTATATCTGCCTATATATCTCTGTCTTTATATACAGAGACATTTATCAACAAACCACATATATTATTTAATTAATTATTTATTAAGGAAGGAACAAGGAAGCAGACTTATATTGCTTCTGACTGGAAACAAAAATGATTCTGCAGCAGTCCAGTCACTGGATGGTGGCTTTTGCTTTACTAGGAGGGCAAATTTGACAGACTTCCTTCACAGAATTTCTTGGGAACCAGGAAAACAAGAACTTCAGGAGGATTAATTAAAATAGTTTTAAAATCCATCACTCCACTGATCTAGGTATGGAAATAATAGGGACTGTTTTGTGAGTGGTTTCTACAATGTGTTCAGAGTGAAAATAAGACACCCTTCTTCAAGCATTTCATTAATTACTTAGTATAATCAATAGGCTGAATTTCCATCATAAACAGACAGCCTTCTCTATGGAAATAGACAAATAAAAAGCTCTAGACAGATAAACACTTCAGGATGCTTTATATAGGCAGACCCTGTCAGCTGGTGCTAATAGTTCTAGGTCTTTTGATATTTAAATCCCTCCAACTTCTGGTTTTCACACTACTTTACTTGGAAGTCTGTAACGTTCATAAGTTTCTCATTTAAGATGCTACGCATTATGACACCTTGAACTTGTGTTTATGTTGAGGTCTTGAAGCTCTATGACTTCCTCCTTAATGGGATAAACTCATGTCATAGAGAAAACCTGTTTGACCTTTACACTGTCTGGTTTGCCTTCTGACCAGATGTCATATGTAATATAATCTGTATTTTATATTTATGACATGTCAGAGATGAGCATGGAATAGAAGATGCCTAATAGTGCACAAGGAATTTTATAATCTTGACCCATTATTTTATCAAGTGATTGAGACTTCCCTGGAAGAAACTATATTCAGGTAAAGCCCTTTGTCCTATCACTTCATGTCCTTATAAAAAGTCCTTCCTCAACTTTCCTGTAGTTCCCTTCAGGTATTGGAAGGCTGCTATGAGGTCTCCCTTGAGCCTTTCTCCCCTCCAGGCTTCTACTCTCTCAGCCTATCTTCACAGCACAGGAGAATAAAATAATATCACCAGTAAAAAAAGAAACTGAGAACCCAGGAAAGGAAGTGAATTGCATTGTTATATTTTTTTGTTTACTCTTTTGTTCCCTGATATTTTCCCATAACATTTCCCCATTATGATAGTATAAAGTAATAAGAAACAAGGAAATACCAATATACATATGATCTCATGAAATGCTTTCAGTGATAGATGGACAGTGACAGAATCATAATGGGAAAAATACTGGATGGTGTTGGTGGAAATATGAACAGAATTACCTGAAAGAATGTTGTAGGGATGTGGGTCACTCTGTTCTCCCAAATAACAATGATACAATCATAGAATGGTTTGAGCTGGAAGGGGTGTTTAGCTCTCACCTGTTGTTGAATGCTTTAACCACTGGAAAATTATATCAGAAATTCTTTGCTTGGCTGATTTGGAGTTGAATTCAGTGCTCTATATGTGTATTAAGGATAATTTGTGTAGGATTAAGTAATGTTTAGGTGCTTTCTAACTGCTGGTGAGTTGCATTACAACACAGCTCAAAGGTAGGAAGGACTTACATCTCTTGTGAAATATACAATGTAATATAGATGGTATATAGAACCATGGTATAACTAGAACCAGGTTATCTCTGACAGTAAGTGAGTAGAACTGCTCTCTACAATCAATGTGCTTAAATTCCATTTTAGATTATTTTGATGTGGAATGTATGGATAGAGACTCAAGTGATTTATCAAAAAGGAAACATGACAGAGGTTAGGTGATCATTCAGGGTTTGAGGCATTCAGTACAGAAGGATGAGAAAGAATATTGTGAGAAAATGAAATGGAATTAATTTTGCCTAACAGGAAAAAACTAAGAATAAATATTTGTACCTGTACTTTTAAATTACTGAATGGTATGCCTTCAGATCTGTGAAAAGGAGTGGGTTGCAGTCAGGCTAAACACAAGCTTGTCTTTAATAGCACAAGAAGGAAAGAAAAAAATAAGACAAATTTGGTGACTCTCTTTCCCGGTAATATCTAGAAAGAAGGGACACTTTTCCTTTTGTGAGCCCACAGCAGTGTTTATCATACCAAGCTTTATGGAAAAGAAGTACACTGTAAGTTGTTAAATGCAAAATAGTTTTACTATTGGCAGTAAAACTTTGGAAATGTTGTTGTCAAAATTTCCACTTCTTTGGGTGAAATATGTTATTTTTCGCTTTCACTATGAATCCCAAAAAGAAATATTTTAGGGCCTGAAAGGAGGATAAATAGTTTTACAAGTCATATGCTTGAAGGATTATCTGTATTGTGAAACGTAAATAAAACAATTGAAGTGTAATTCTAATACCTCATTGTATTAGTTTACAGTTGTATCACCATATACTTAAAGGGAATATGTGTTTCAGAAGTGAGGTTTTAAATTTTATGCATCACAATAAAAGATGTCACCTCACATATTTTCTTTAAAAGATTATTTGACCTTTTATCAAAATTCCTCTTTTTTCATCAGCCACGTATTTCAAATTCATGTTAGATATTAATGAAGATTCCTAAACTCACATTCACCAGAGGCTTGTGCTTAGAATTTAGATTTATGTTCTTGGATATCGCAGGTTTTTTTGTGAATCTGAATCACACTTTCATACTGATTTTTCTTTTCAAATTGTGCCACAACAGAAAGTAACAAATGCTTCTGATGAGTCAGCTTCACTGCTGAGTTTTATAATGGTTGAAGAATGTGGTGTGTTCTTGTTTTCATCATGCAACCAGTATCTTTGCTTTGTTACTGCTCTTAATAGGTAACTTCAGAAAATTTTGACTGTCCATCTTAAATATTGAGTCTTATTATGTAATTGAATGGAATACTGGAAATATTGCCATATCCTGGGTAGCTGAAGCTACTTGAATTGACATAATGTTCTAGTAGAATGTCTGTCCTGTGCTTAGCAAACTGTCTGCCTCTACTGTGAGAAAACACCAAACAACCCAAACACAAAGTAGCGATGATTTTTTAGTTTGTAGTTAGCAAATAGATAATCTGCAAGGGGAAAGGAAGGCAGAATATATATACACGTAGAGAAGATACCTGATGTGGGGAGCAACCTCCTCCCAGCTGTTATAGTGAATGCAAATATTTTTTTGAACCTTGTAAGATATTTCTCAAAGCTCAAATTACTTAAAACCATAGGGTACTAATGTTCAGAAGCACAGGAATTATTCACAGTCCATCAGAAAAGGAATATGATGAAAAGTGACACAAGAAAAGACTACCTTTTTGCTTCTTAGAATTATGGCACTAAGTGCTCCTTCTTGTCAATATTAATTTGGGTTTAAAATGTGCTTAGGCAATGGGCTGTGAGCCCAGAGTAATACCTGTTGAAAGTTCTGTGGGTGTTCCTTTCTTCTGTAACCTTCTTGAGATGTTATTCAGGAATCAGAACTCGATTCAGAGAGCAATGTAATTACTGTACTCTCTCCTCCTCACAAGACTACACAAGCCCATTTCCACCAACCTCTTACAGGTGCCATAATGTAGAGAAACAAGATAAACCAGGTGCCTCAAGTTGCCAAAGAGTGGGTGTGAGTCCACCTGTGCTTGGTTAGGACAGGCCCCCTATTACCAGGGGGCCAATAAAGGTGAGACACACCCACAGAGTCAAGCTCACTCTTGTGCGAGGCAATGGAGAGGCCAGCAGCTCGTCGAGCCTCAGGAGCAAGAAAGGCTCCTCCCTGCAACATCATAATGTCATTATTATTTGTCAACTCTGCATAGATGCTCCCCAGTTTCTTAATAAGCTTCTGAGCTTGAACAAGGAGGTTCAAACTAGGACTGACCCTGATGTCTCCCTCCTAGCCTTCCTCTTAATTCCAATCTTAGGCTTCCAAAGCTTATCTACCATGCTGGGCATAATGGCTCTTCCTTGTCTGCAAGCAGCCCAGCAAACTGAACATTGCTAATGGCACTGGCATACAGAAATTGCCACTGTTGCTCTTCCTTCCTTTCTTCCTAGACTCAAGTTTGAGGCATTTGGCAGAGATGAACCTCAGTGTTTTAAAAGGAACTCTCACTGCCATAGTCTTGGCTCAGATGTATTGAGTTTGTTATGTCTGATTCCTGAAAGCTTTCTGGAACTTCTCCACTGGAGCTACACTACTGAGCAAGGCTGAGATTCTGTTTTGGCACAAAAACTTTTAGTGACATAAAATCATCAAACTGAAGAAAAATTCTCCTCTCTTACTGAAGTATGAAAACACTTTGTCCCCTTGGATTTCATTAGCTTGTCTTTGCTTCTGTGGAGTTTTCCTTGCTGCAAGTTTGTGCAGTAATATTTTATCTTCTGCTTTTCTCTCAATAAAAGTATGCTAAGGAAGAACTTAAATTTTACAAGGCTTCTCTCTTTCCTCAAGAAACATTCTAATTGGATCATCAGTCTCACCAAAACATTCTTGGTAACTGTGCTTATACAGTGCTGGAAATTGGAGATACTGCATATCACACCACTTTTTCCAGGAAACTCATTAGGACTTGTGAGTTCAATTCCTAGTAACTGTATGAAAAAATTGGAATGTACATGTCTTAAAATGAAAAATGAATACAACTCTGTGACATCACATGATTTTATAGTAATTTAAGACTCTGTATCTGATAGTGAGGAAACCTGCGGTTGCTGCGTTAGCCATAACGCATTTTTACAGATTATTTTCCCCTGAATTTTCTACCTTTCTGACATATTTTGATCTTGTTTTTAAAGTGATCATCTTGATGGCACACCAAACCTCTAGTCTTTTTGAAATACACTTGGATCTTCCTCACATTTACCAGCCTCCTTAAGATCATCCTACTGGTCTCTATGTTATTGTACAAATAAATATGCTGAGTATTTCCACAAAATACTTTTTCTTAAGATTTGAAATGTGCAATATGACCAAAGATAAAGGATTATTAGCAAGAATACTTTAATAACCAAATAAAATGGAAGAATAATCTCAGGATATTACAGTGCTTTTGGAACTGCAATTGTTAATACAGAGACTACCCAGCTCCATAGTGCTCATCTCTTCATAGAGATGACAGGCATCTTAATCTTAATTCAGGAAACATATTCCTGTGATGAATAGAAATTTATATAAATATTAATTTATAATTAGTCCATGATTGCCCCATTTCCATGCAGTCAAAGGAATACTAATCTGGCAATGTATTTGGTTTATATGGCAAAGTTTTGTTAGTGTTGGGGCCTCAGGACTGGTTTCTGTGAGAAGTTGCTAGAAGCTTTCCCTGTGTTTGATGAAGCCAATTTCAACTGGCTCCAATTTCAACTGGCTCCAATGCACACCCACCACTGTCAAGGCCAAGCCAATGGTCCAAGAAATGGACCAAATATGCCCCTTAAGGAGACTTGGTTGTTTTTTCTTGAGATAAATGTATTTTTTCCTCATTTATCTTTTCATATTAATATACCTTACATTTACATTTTAGCTCTACTTTTTTACCTCTACTTTTTTCTCTGCTTCATGAGTTTTAGCTGTTGTCAGGAGTTTGATCTCACCAACAGGAAAAAAAAATATTTATAATGATGAGTATGAGATTTTACCTTGAAAGAGACTTGAAACATTTTAAAATCTTTTGAACTCATTGTTTAGCTTGCTGAAAGTCCTCAGCTACCAGTCAGTAAGCTTTAAGCAATAGGGACTTGGGTTAATCTCCTTAAAAGAGATATCCCCTTTAAATTTAAGAGCTCAATACACTTTGGATCATAGATTTATTAAGGTTGAAAAAAACCTTTGAGATCATTGAGTCCAACTGTAAACCTAATACTGCCACAAAACTATGTCACTAGGTGCCACAACTAGACATCTTATAAACACCTCCAAGGACAGTGACCCAACCCCTTCCTTGGGCAGCCTGGTCCTTAAGTTAGGCCCTTAGCGGCAATTGAGACAACCAAAGATGCTCATCCTGATTTCCAGGTGTTGTTTCCAGGAACCTGTTGTTCCAGGTGTCTGCAAGTCTCCTGCAAGTCCTGTATCTTAGCTGCCAGATCCATGCAGATGTCTCAGGTACTGCTGAAGGATTCAAATCTCTTTAGATTCCCTTGCTTAAATGAGTGAATTGAACTCTGTGTGAAAAGTTACTGTCTATCCTGGACTTTTAAGCTAAGATCTTTTAGTGCATAATGGATCAAAATAATCACTGATGGTAGTGACAGCCTTACACTCCGAACACTTTTAAGAAGAGATTAACTTCACCAACTTTTTACTGTCTAGATGGTATGAAGCAATAAATCCCACCCTAGATATTTGACTTTAAAATACCTTTAAAGTTAGGTGAAATTAATCTATATATACTGTGGTTGTTTGTTCATTTGCACAGACATCTCCCACTGGCTGAGCTCAGTACAGAAAAAATGCAGGTTCAAGATTCCAAATTACATTGATTGCACAATATTCACAAAATGAAGCTTTGATAATAAATTTACTACATGTAAATTCTAAAGGAAAAAGTAGGATGTCTGTGTTGTATGTTCTGCATTTTGACTTTGTCTACAATTTAACTTTATGGATGAAATTTTTATTATACAGCTCCACACAGCTGCAGGATGAGAATTATGTAATTAATGTTGAGTACTCAAATCCTGACTTGTAGCCATGGATGCACACCCACCATGCAGTAATGGGAGTGAATTTTCTCTTAGCATGCACGTATGTGCTAATGTGGAGCACACTGTGAGTTTTTCTCTTCCCATTGGCTGTAAGAAAAGAAGGGTAGAAAATAAGTGATGTTTTATCACAAATTTTTTCTAGCCCTAGTCTTCATCTGCCTTCTTAATTAGCCCTGCTGTGTGGCTGAGACTACACATAAGCTGTCATGCCACGGTAAAGACCTATATATTATAATATAGCAATTATATTATTTAGCCTGACACATTCCTGCATGAATGACTAGTTCTATCTTGCATGCTGCAAGCATCTGTATTTGGCAAGTATATGGCTGCTGATTTTAATGACTGAAACTTGTTTGTTTCAGTAGGGTTGGTCTAGTCTATTTTCAGTCCCCCCCTCTTAATACAGCCATGAGTAGAATACCAATGGTGAAATGGGAGCAGTGATTGAAATAAAATAATTTTTGTAATGATCCTTTTATCTATCTTATGCTTACAAGATTCTAGCTCCTGGTGCATGTGGGGAAGGACTGATATTAATAAATTGAATTAAATTTTTGAAGCTGGGGTTTTATGTCTAAAATTCTGGTGTTCCTCTTATTAGACACACTCCTCTGGACATGTCCTCTGAACTCTGTCACTTCCAGTGGTCTCGATATGAATGAGATAGCTAAACATTACTATTATTTCTTATTTTCACCTACTTCATTTCTGGCACCGAAATTAATGATTTATGGGTCCAATTTTGCCTGTAAGGGCAGGGATCTTCTTTTTTATCTGGGTGGTGAGACTCTGGAACAGGTTTCTCAGTGGAGCTCCAGATGCCTCCTCCCTGGAAATGTTCAGACCAGGTTGGCTGGAACTTTAAGCACCCTGGTCTAGTGGGAGGTGTCCCTGCTCATGACAGGGGAGTTGGAAATAGATGATCCTAAGGTCCCTTCCAACCCCTACCATTCTATGATTCTATGATATTTTCATGTGTAATTTCAGAGTCAAATAGTTTTGTACTAATTGCTAAAATGCTGTTGCCCAGCCACTAAGCAAATCTCTTCCATGAACTTTGGAATTCAGCTTTTAATGGTTGGAGAAGATCCTCATGATTGAGTAGACTGTGAAAAGCCTGTAAAGAATTATACACATCAAGAATTCATAAAGCTATGCAATAAATTTTTATCAGAAATCCACAATTAACAGTTTATTAAAACTGGATAAATAAAAGATTCAATATGAATAATATTCTTATGGGATCAGTGGAGCATTGTACTGGTTTCAGGAAGTCAGCTTTAGTGTCTATGACTGTCATTCACTTGTATCCATGTATGATAGCACCGGATTTGTGTTTTTCTTTTAAATTAGTTTTTCTTCCACTAGGAGAAAGCAATGTTGAAACTAGAATATCACAAATCCTTTTCCTAAAACCCAAAGCGAGTTCCAGTTCATATATGTAACAACTACACACTGAGAGTATCAACTTCAGAGTTTTATAAGGTTCCCTCATTTTTCATTTCTCTTTAAACTATTCATTAATTTTCTCATCCTCCAGATTCTGTGGGATTATATGTGAAGCTCTGTTTTATTGCAGCTGTTACACTGTACTTAAAAAGGTTGAAGGTTGTCAATTCAGTCTTAACTTTTATCTTGGGTTAAAAATATTGTTTCCTAGTTCTACTCCCAAATCTATGTTTTCCTCTCTGCTTTTCAATTTGTTCAAGTTACATTAATCTTCTTTTACTCAGCTGCATCTTCAACGTGCCATGCATCTACCTACAGATACTAATGTGACATAAAAGTTAAATCAGCAAGATGTACACAAGTGTAAACTGCTAAATCATATGTTCTTGCTGTGTCATATTATATACCCTATCCTCTGTCTATCTTAAGGCAAAAATAATTCATTGAATAATCTCTAAAATGAAAAAAGTAAATTTAAATACTATAAAAGTAACACTATCTACCTTATAAGGTTACTTCAATACTATCTTTCAATTAATTAATTTAAACAGCATTTTAAAGGTGAAAATCTGACTTTTAAAAACACTAAAGTATTTTACATTTTTTTGCCATTTTTGTAAAATCTTGTAAATAAGATATTTATTTTTCTTAGGTTTGACATCTTTAGTTTCAGTAGTTTCTTTAGTTTTCAACTTCATGAAGTTTTAAAAAGATAGATCTATTTAATTTTAATGTTAGCATATACTATCTAATTCTGATATAACATTTCAGCCCATGTAAAATTTCAAAACTTTTGGTTTGATTAGGAATAATAATAACAATTTGTCAACTTTTAAAAGTACTGCAAGGCTATAAATTTAATGTTTTATCCTGCTCCATATTTATGTGTTTTAATGAAAGGGTTACCATCTTTTCAGTGGGTTTCTACTGTTTTCTACTCTCAAGTAGCCCGGAATGACTAGCAAGTATTCGACATCCATCCTACTGGGTATCTGTAATAATGTGAGGTGAAATTCAACCTGTCCCTTTGGGAACTGGAGGACGTTAGACACAGGAGAGCAAGAAACCTGTGGAGAGAGAGCAGAATATGGTCAGTGGGTTTGGCTTAGGCATAACTCATAGGTTTTGTGATGGCATCCACCCATCTTTCATATCCCAGGGCACTCACTTGCAGAATAACGAAGTTTCAATGGAAGAAACAGGTTGTATCTTCAGTGCTTTAAATATCCCCCTTGGGAGGGCTTGTGAAACAGTACAAGGATCTGTGGTGGAGCCAGGTCAGCGAACCACAGGCAGAAAGGGGCTGTATAAAGTTACAAAGGAGTGGTAGCTGTAATGAGTTCTCTGAAAAGTTTCCTAAGGACCTCTGTTTGTTTCCCTGACTTTGTGCTAGATCACATGGTCTTAACCTGTTTATATGGATTTGCCTGAATCATGCATATTCTGAAAGCACAGGAACAGGCTGTCCCAGAGTCCCGGAAGGCGAGCCGGCGGGGAAGGCAACCAGTCTGGCTGAACTGGGAGACTCTGAAAGAAATTAGGATTAAGAAGAGGGCCTATCAATTATGGAAACAAGGGCTAACTTCTCAAGAGGAATTTAGGAATATAGTCAGGTCATGTAGAAAGAAAATCAGAGAGACAAAAGCACAACATGAACTGAATCTTGCTACCTCTGTGAAGGACAATAAGAAATGCTTCTACAGATACATCAATAGCAAAAGAAGAGGCAAGGAAAACATTCATTCTGTACTGGACATGGGTGGGAATATAGTTATCAAAGATGAGGAAAAGGCTGAGGTATTTAACACCTTCTTTAACTCAGTTTTCAACAGAAAGACAGGTTATCCTGTTGACAGCAGGCTTCTGGAGCCTATAGAAGGTGATAAAAATCTAAACAGCCCCCCTGTAATCCTGAAGGACACAGTCAGTGACCTCTTGAGCTGCTTGGACCCCCACAAGTCTATGGGACCGGATGGGATCCACCCAAGAGTGATGAGGGAGCTGGCAGAAGAGCTCGCCAAGCCTCTCTCTATCATCTACCAACAGTCCTGGCTCACGGGGGACATCCCAGACGATTGGAAGTTGGCGAATGTCACGCCAATCCACAAAAAGGGCCGGAAGGAGGACCCGGGAAACTACAGGCCCGTCAGCCTGACCTCAGTGCCTGGCAGGGTCATGGAACAGATCATCCTCAGTGCAATCACACAGCACCTGCAGGATGGGCAAGGGATCAGACCCAGCCAGCACGGGTTTAGGAAGGGCAGATCCTGTCTGACCAACCTGATCTCCTTTTATGATCAGGTGACCCGTCTGGTGGATGAGGGGAAGGCGGTGGATGTGGTCTACCTGGACTTCAGCAAGGCCTTTGACACCGTCCCCCATAGCATTCTCCTGGAAAAGCTGTCAGCCCACAGCTTGGACAGGAGCACCCTGTGCTGGGTTAGGAACTGGCTGGAGGGCCGGGCCCAGAGAGTGGTGCTGAACGGGGCTGCATCAAAATGGTGGCCGGTCACTAGTGGTGTCCCCCAGGGATCAGTATTGGGCCCAGTTCTGTTTAATATCTTTATCGACGACTTAGACGAAGGGATTGAGTCCATCATCAGCAAATTCGCAGATGACACCAAGCTGGGAGGAAGTGTGGACCAACTCGAAGGCAGGAGGGCTCTGCAGAGGGACCTGGACAGACTAGAGAGCTGGGCCGATTCCAACGGGATGAGGTTCAACAAGGCCAAGTGCCGGGTCCTGCACTTTGGCCACAACAACCCCATGCAGCGCTACAGGCTGGGGACAGTGGCTGGAGAGCAGCCAGGTGGAAAGGGACCTGGGAGTCTGCATCGACAAGAAACTGAACATGAGCCAGCAGTGTGCCCAGGTGGCCAAGAAGGCCAATGGCATCCTGGCCTGTATCAAAAACAGCGTCACCAGCAGGTCCAGGGAGGTGATTCTTCCCCTGTACTCAGCGCTGGTTAGGCCACACCTCGAGTACTGTGTCCAGTTCTGGGCCCCTCAGTTTAAGAAGGATGTAGAGGTCCTGGAGCAGGTCCAAAGGAGGGCAACCAGGCTAGTGAAGGGACTCGAGCACAGACCCTATGAGGAGAGGCTGAGAGAGCTGGGGCTGTTCAGCCTGAAGAAGAGGAGGCTCAGGGGAGACCTCATTGCTGTCTACAACTACCTGAAAGGAGGCTGTAGCGAGGTGGGAACTGGACTCTTTTCACAGACGACCTTCAACAAGACAAGAGGACACAGTCTTAAGTTGTGCCAGGGGAGGTTTAGGTTAGATATTAGAAAGAATTTCTTCACGGAGAGGGTGATTAGGCTATGGAATGGACTGCCCGGTGAGGTGGTAGATTCTCCGTCCCTGGAGACATTTAAAAAAAGACTGGATGTGGCACTCAGTGCCATGGTCTAGCAACTGCTCCGGTGGGTCAAGGGTTGGACTAGATGATCTCTGAGGTCCCTTCCAACCCGGCTAATTCTATGATTCTATGATTCTATGCTGACAGACTTGGGCAGGGAATCAAGCACCTGGGAATCCATGTGGGGGCACCAACCCCTCACGAGGTCACTTTCCTCCACCAGGTATCTCTGCAGTGCATTTGGTGACTGACTTATTTAGCTCACAAAGGAGACAGTAAAAGTTGCCTTTATTCCTCCAGTGTCTCCACCTGTTTGGTATCCTTCAGGCACCTTTATCTGAGGATAAAAAGAATTTAAGTGGAACCTTATTTTAGTTCTTTACCATTTCAATGCAGTTTTTCCAATGAAATTGCTGAATAGACTTTGCACTGTTTTCCAGTCAAGGAGTCTTTTTTGAAGGATGAAAACCAGACAAAATGTTTGTGTGTGTGTGCATATGTATTGGTCTAGATGACCTTTAAAGTTCCCTTCTGGCCCAAACTGTTCTATGATACCTGTGTGTGTGTGTGGTTTTGTGTGTGTGTATAAGATACAGAAGACTGAAAGTTAAATGAATATGCATACAGCACTGTATGGTGACATCTGATTGATATTTCTACAAATTAATTCCAAGTGAGTGGTACAGTGTCATGAGTTCCTGATGCACATTCTCATCCATGGACATAATATTTTGTTTCTCATAGTCTCATTTGCTATGTGTGTCTATCAGCTGAGAATCCTGTGAAGATTCCTGTTCAAATTGCTTGTTTGTTTTGCTGGTTAGTGGGCCTTGACGACTGAAGAACAGGGGACCCACACAGTTCTTTGTAATTTTTCCTGTAATTGTGAATATAAAAAACCCCATGTTAACAAGAATAATTTCATGTCCTCTATGCAAGATGACATGCAGCCTTCACTGGCACAAAAAATATACTTGCTTTAGGGGTCTGATCCTGGAATTATTGAACCTTTCCTGGGATGAATTCAGTGTTTGTAAATTCCCTTGAGCTCCAGAGCCCAAAATTACCCAAGGGCAGCTGGTAACACTGCTGAGGAATTCTGAGAACTGCTTTCCAAAAAGGAAAGGATGGTGTTATTTACCAGATCCTTAACAATACATGACATTGCTTAATATGATATCCATTACGACTGCTGAGAAAATTTAGGTAGGCAGAATACAATTTCTCAATTTGGAATTTGGTGAAGACACTAGGGATATAATATTGCTACAAGGGTAATGACATATTTAATCCTGCCTGAAGAAAACAATCCTTTGTAAGAGATACTTTCTAATTTTTTTCCCAACACTTTTTTTGAAAATACTCCTCTGTATTCTTCCGATTAAAACTAAAAACAAGATAAAAAATAAATATAAAATAAAAAAAAATCAGATTTATATATTTATCAGATTTATAATTTCACAGCTTGGTTTTATGAATATCTTTTACATAGCACTTGGATACTGCTGTGTTCACTATCCTGTTGTGAGACAGTATTTATCCAGTAGTCTGGAGCTCAGAATTTCCAGTTTTGGAAAACTATGTTTCCAGCATATTTTATTTTCTGAAATAAAATAAGAAGATAACATTTGGAACCTTCTAACAGAATGGAAAGCCTAAAAAAGAAATGTTTTCTGGTATCTGGATAAAAGCAAAAATGTTCTTGAATCAAATGTTCAGACCCTTCTTTGTGCCTTCCTGAATCTGCAGAGCCATCTGACAATAAAAATTCTGTGTCACTCACACTTCCCTTGTTGGACTAGTGCTGGGCAACATTTCTGAAAATGAGTTTCAATTTTTCCTGCTGGCACAAATGATCTAAATTGGGCTGGCTCAGCCATAGTCTGTAAGCCCCAGGTCTCTCTTCTCCAGTCTTGGACATCACTCCAACAGGGCCTGTTTTACCTCAAGGTTGGACAGGAGCAGAAAGCTACTGCTGCTACAGTGGCATTTTTATACAATTATATCACTTCCAATTCTTTTCTTTCATGGTATTTTTGGACACTGAAAGAAGAACTGGGCCTTTTCTGGCCCCAAGGAATTGGGCAGTAACCTGTATTAGTAAAACAAAGATACAGAGCACCAAATACATGAATGCTTTTCAGTGTTTAACTATTCAATATATTGACGTCCCCTTACAAAGGGCTGTGGGCCATAAAAAACGCACATAATGAATTTCAGTTCTAGTTGAAAGAACAATTGGACAGCTATGATGAATCATCTCCTATAAAAAGAGAAAATACGCTAACTTTTGGATTGCTTCCAGATCAGACACAGCACTGCTGCTCTGAGAAGGCTGTGAGTTGGAAAGGTGTTTTGGGTGGTACTGAGGTGTAAATAAATCCGCTGAGCATCGTCCTCTGCTCTGGGGTTCTCAGAGTTAGAATTGTTATACTACAGAACTCTCCAAGGAAAGACAGAAATAAACAAACTGCTGATATCTTGCAAGCTACTGTGTTTATTTAGGGTGAAACTGGGTCTAAGATAGTCAAGTCCTGCAGCTTGTGTTTATCTTCCACCTGACGGAAGGAAAAGAACTTTGTGCACATTTATTGTTTTTTTCTTGCATGTTGTCTCATTAGCACTGTGGGCAAAGCCTTCATCTGTAATTGCTTTTTTGGTGTCATTTGGTTTGATTACATCATGACACTTGCAGCTGATTGGATGTGAGAAGAGGTTTGATTACTATCTTGAGTCCACCTCTGTTGTCCTTTGATCTAAGCAATGCTACCGAGGAAGTAGAAAAATGCAGGAGAAAAGTCACTAAGAGCAAAGGCATGTGGGTTAACTCTAGTTGTTCTTGTTTCTGAATCTGGACATGAGATTCTAATAATGGACAATAAACCACACATAGTTTCTCAGTAATCAATATCCTTTCCTGTGAGGACAAGCTTAATTTTTTCTGTCACTTCATATGCTTACAGTCCAGAAGCAACTCTGGTAAAGTGAAACAGATAAGCTTTTAAATGCTGAAGTCAGTATAAAATTGGATAAAGGAAGGAAATACAAAATCTGTAACTACTGTGTCTAGAAAGTCATACATACATGGATTTACTACTTTTTGACAAGGTAATGCTAATGCAAAGAGATGATATTGCAGTTTTAAGTTAAACTTCACTTTTACATAAGCCATTAACTTCTATAAGCTTATTAGCCTGACTTCTTTAGAACTGTTTGAACAGTGGAATTATCTTCTGTAAGAAATTTTGAAATTACTTGCTTTTCTGAACCCACCTAAAAAACCTTATAATTCATGGGGAAAAAAAAGGGAAAAAACCCTTCTGACTTGAAAATCTTGTGATAGATCAGTCATTATTTTTACCAAAGTGAATTTGTTATATTAAACTGGACTTTTAAAAAAGCTTACACATAGATTCTCCCCAAATGAAAATGGAATAATTTTATTGAATCCTGTAGGAGTACTATATTTTGGTAAAACTGTGGGTGAGAAAAAATATCGATCTCTGCAGCTCGTAATTCTCCAGGATTTTTATTAATTCACAATTTTATTACTAATGAATAGATCCTGTATTTTTTGGAAGCACTGTTAAGATATGAAATGGTGCTCCTAAGACAGTTCAGTGCTATTATAAACATGTAAGTGCTATTACACACATTAAGGACTAAAACATCCAATTAAAACGGTCTATTTAAACTAGACATTAAACAAATGAGAATTATGGAATTAGAAACTCTAGAAATACTAGTTCCCAAGAGGGTTTCCATGCCTTGTATACGGAGATATGTGTGTGCATTTCTATAGCGTTAGCTAACAGCTACAAGTAAGTAAATAAAACCTGGTGGAAAAGAATCTTGCAGGAGTAGAGAGTCACTTGCCACTTTAACAACTTCAGTCTGGCATTTCTTTGTTTCCAAACAGATTATTAAATCTCTCCAAAATTAAGTTTATTTTGTTTGGTTACCTAATTACTGAAATGGAAGTAGAAGGAACTTCTGAAGCTTTTGCAATTTAAGGAAAATATTAAATATCACAACTCCTCCCCAAAATCTTGTTATGAATAATATGTAAACACAAAATTACCACAGAAATGGAAATAGAAAAGAACCAGAGACACTCAGTCCACATACTAATCACTTTTGAACCACAGAGCTACCTTCAAATTTGATCTTTAATGATGGATGGATGAACAATTTTATTTTCTGGACTACAGGGACCCATTTTACCTTGCTTTTATAGAGAGCTCATACTGTATTTTTTTTTTCCTAAAGTTCACTAAGAATTAATTTATTCAAGAAATATTTTAAATAAAATTAAACATTCATTAATTTTTTTACCAAAACAGGGGACTATCAATACATGTCTACCTGGTACATAGCAATGCATACAGTAAATAAATATAAGAAAAACAGCTAAGTCCTGTCAGTTTCTCTAGTGCCTTCAGCTTATTGTGTAAGTCAGTTTTTCAGAAGTTCATCAGGGTCTATTCTGCTACTGGGTGCTATTATCTGTTCATTATTGATCTTGGTTTTCTCTTTGGAGTAGCAACAACTACGAAAAAATACTAAAAATTACTTAAGCCTGAATGTCATTTCTGTTTTTGAGCACTCCTCATGAGATCAGCTTCTCTTCTGCAGTTCAGTGTGTTGCTTGAAGATTTATTTGGAATTACACCTCCATAGGAAAATTTCATTTTGTTAACAAAGCAGCACTTCCTATAATGAAGATTAAATTTATTTTCTATTGACTTTCTCAGGATATTTGTAGCAATGAAAGATGCCTCTCTTCAGCTGCAGAAATGTTACCCTCCAAGATAGTAAGGGGAATAAAAGTGTATAAAGGTAAGGTCTTGTATGGATAAGAGGCCACAAAAACACACGGGTATTACTTCTGAGTTGAAAAAGAACCTGCACTTAGCAGCCTGCTCAAGTCAAGAAACCTATTGAGTGTTGCACTAAGTCCTGATTTGAAAAGACATTGATCAGCTTCAGTGCTAATTCCTTCACTGCATTTTATGGGAGTGGGATCCCATCGAGCTGATGGTAGCTCTGCCATTGATTTCATTTGGAGTAATGGCATCAGCCCAAGTGTCTGTTGCAGGACAATAAAGTAGAGTTTATTTAAGTGCATGAGAGGATTTTATGAGACAGCGAAGAACACGGGCTGTAGAGTATAGAAGCTGCAAATAAGCTAGACAAGTAAAACAAGCAATTCCAGGCTCTGTTCTTTGCATTCCACCTTTTTATGTATCTGTTGATTGCAAATCCCAGTTTTTTTTATCTCTTCAGTTATCAGATTTCCACATCACTACTTTTTTATTCAATCCATATTCCTTGTCTAAATGCTGCTTTTCTTTTTAAGGATCGTTGCTTTGTTTTTGCTCCTGGGAAGATTAATCTTTTTTTTTTTTTTTTTTTAGCCTATTGAGTTCTTTCCCTTCTATGTCATCACAACATGCTATGCTGATTTTTCTGTATCATGAGGGCACTCTCATAGCTGTGTTCCATTTGTGTCCACTGTTATTTTTCCAGTTATTTCAATATACTGATTTACTGTGTGAAACAATCCTAATAAATGTGTTAAGCTATTTCTTTTCAACAGTACGCATCAGTTCTTCCACTTCATTATCCTCTTAGGAAGATCCTGAGGGCTTAATTTAGAGTTGTCTTCAGGAACTTTTGCCTCAGGGTTTGAGAAACTTTCATTATTACTAAATTGACCTCTTTTTCCTTTCATTTATTGCTTGCATTACAGGCACAGTGCTTGAAAATTAGAAATAAAAATATATAAACAAGTAAATAAGTAAATGAAAACACATTTTGAAGAACCTTCATTGAAAGGGAACAGAAATACAGTATAATAGAGGATGTGGAGTTGTGTAATGGTATCACAGAAGTGAAAAGTGGACACAGACATGCAGAAAAAACTCGTAAACTTCCCCCACAACACATTTGGATTATTGAAATATCTTTTATTTGCATTGGAGATGTACCTATCTTTTATGAAATTCCAAAAATATTGTATAGAAACTCAAAAAATTGTCACTCTCTTGATAAGATGAAAATCCATTTTCTATGTGAGTTAATTTCACATGGTCACGAAAAATAAAAAGAGAATGAAAACTTTATAATAGACAGTATATTTCCCTCTCAGTCTTTCCTATTTATAATCTACATCACATAATCCATGGCTTTCCTACAGTCTTTGGGGATTTCTGTTTGTTTCTTTTTAATATTTTTATTGTTATTAATTCAGGAAATTATGCATTATTAGAATTTATATTCCTAATCAAGTTGTGCATTGTATTTATTTTATCATTGTTGTTTTCAATTTTACCCAGTTAATCTCTTTTTCCAATGTGCATTTTTGCTTTTGTCCTCAAAGATGCCTAAATTTGCACTTAGAAAAAAACAGAAAATGTTATCTCCAGTAAAAAAAAAATAACTGAAAATCCAGGAAAGGATGTGTGTAGCATTTTTTGTTTGCATACTTTTCTTACATTTTCCCATAAATATTTCCTCATGGTTATAGCATAAAGAAGTAAGAAACAAGAGAAATAACAATTTTCATAGTAATGTGGTGTTGTACACAGTGCTGGGTTAATGGTTAATGTCAATGATCTTAAAGGTCTTTTCCACTCAAAGCAATTCCATGAGATATTGTCAATTAATTGTAATATTAGTAACACAATTATTTTCAGCCTACTTTGTTTTTGCAAATATGTTCCAACATTTATGTTCTTCCCTCCTGCTGCAAACTTTCAGTTATATTCTGTAGAATGTATTGATAAAGCTATAGTTTGTTAAGTAGGTTTGCCTTCATATTAGTAGAGTTTACTTCAAAAATCTTTGAGCCCAAATTATGGAATAATTTCACAAGGTCATGTAGGTTTCTTTGAATCCCAGAAGAAAGGAATTGTGAGTAAAATTAAAATACAATTACAGAAGCTTGGTTTCCTCATGCGTCATCCATGTAGCAGTAAGACAAAGGTGGAAAATACAAAATATAAAAGTTCTAGGGGAATACAGATTTCAGTTTTACGAAAGATCCATTTGAATTTGACAATTTACACTACATTAAGTCAGTTCAGTGTGCACATCAGAAATTGTTAGCTACAAATAGTTTTGCTAGAAACATTTTAGTCTCTCCTCATCTTGGACAACATGAGAATGCCACAGCTCCATCTTGTTCTGTTTTATGATAAGAGGTAATGCAGTACTAAAGCTGTTTGCAATGATCTAGCAGAAATCTCTTGAAGAACCCTGGGAGAGTGGTACTCATGTTGTTGCACATGTAGTATTATCTCTGAGCCCATTTAACTACAGGACATTATTAACATACTGAAGGAGATAGTGAATTTAATAAAGTGTACTGACATATAGCAGTGTATGGCAGTCTTCCTTTCAGAAAGACAAAGAAGGTTATGAGCAATTGTACCTTAGAGTCTTGATGTATTTATTAGGTTCTTTCTTTATAACTGTAAAATTATTAGAAGGAACCATGACATAACATTCCCATGTAGGAAAATCATTTGGATGCATGCAATAAAAGATATTCCTGATGTTGTATCCCAGTGAAACTATTTCCCTGTTGAAACAGAGAGCCCATTTGAAGCTACTGTCAAAAGACGAATCAAGATAAGCCAGAAATGAAATTAATATGAAGGAGGAAATACTACAAATGACTAGAAAAATTTACATATCCTTCAATACATGTAGTCTTCTTTCTTATCAAGAACACTTTTAACCTTGAAGGCATCCATTTTTGCCACTGGTTTCTGCTGCTCTTGCTGTATTTGGTAACTGAACAAAAGGCTTTGCTTTGGTTACGTAAATTATTGGTGAACTGCAGACTTGGTACTTGTGTAAAGGATGATGATATCTGGAGAACTACGGCTGGACTGAGATGTGGCAGTTCTCCTGCTAAGCAGTGAAGAAGATCAAGAACATATCAGCCAAGTGTGTCATTTTCTGCTGTGGCTTCATAATTAATCTCAATCAAGATCAACCTCCAGAGGCTTCAGAACTGGAACTATACTGCAGCTGTAAAATAAGTGAAAAAAGTAAGTTTTCCTAACTTTAGAAGAATCTGTGAGTAATAATGTCTTACACTGCATCTGAATTCTGTAATATCGCAGATGAAGGTCATGTAGCAATGCTTGGACTGAAATTTAAATAGCCCCATCATTTGGAAGTCCTTGCATGTAATGCTTCCATACTGGGACTGATTTAAAAAACCTTGACTCTAACAATGTTGAAGTTCAGAATGAGCTGATTTCACTAGATTTTTAAATACCATTGCTTAAATAATGCATATGCAATAATAATTTAAATTTCCTCTATGGATTATTCTACTAGTTTAAAACTAATATGACTTGTCAATATTTATGGTATTCACACTTGTTGTGAAGAATTTTTTAACTTCTATTGTTCATTCTGAAAATAAAAACAAAATCAGGTCTAAAAATATTTCAAATTGTTTTTCTTATTATGTGGCTTCTCTTTATTATATTTAAGGCAAAAACAATAAAAAGCAATTTTTCTCATGAAAGATGTGACTTACATACATTTCTTTAAAATTCTATTGATGAGAACAATGCCTAGGAGATGGGCATTTCATGAAATACAGATTATCAATTTGGTTTAAATACTACAGAGCATGCAGATATTTACTTGATTTAACTTTACAGCTCTTAAATAAGAGCAACTTAAATAAGCTCTTTGTATGTGTGCACATGTAGGTATGTGTGTAATATTTGCCAGTAATGAACAAGGACTTTTCTACTGCAACACTTGATTATAGAGATGATATAGATATAGATATTGATAGAGATATAGATAGCAGTTACACAAAGAGCATATGAGAGATATTTTATATTTTTAGCGTGAGTATACAGTAAATTAAAGGGAAAACATTTTCCCTGTGCTTGGTTCTGAAGTGATATATTTTGAAGGATTCCCAAAATAGATAAATGGACAAATTACAAAAGTGGCAAAAGAAAATCTGAATGTAAAACTATTACTTCTTTGCCTCTAGGATTAGGCATCACCTTTTCTCCAGATAAATCTGTAGTTCATTACAAAGGACTACCCTTTTGAAGGATCTAGATAGATGTCTGACAGAATTCTTAAAATTGCCTAAATATTTGACTCTCACTGATGGAAAAGTGGAAAAGGTGCTTGAAATTATTTTTAAAATCCTGCACATTGCACACCAGTGCTCTTTTAAAGATATATAACTGCATGAAGAATTTTCCATATGTTTCTTCACATGATAAAAATATGTGAGTAGGTTCCATATACTTTCACTTATAGTACATTTAATTAAGTGGGACAATATAAAATTTGTATTACAAACTCAATAGATTCATATTTGATCCATAGCTCTTAGTAGATGAGTTAGTTGAGTTGGGAGATTTCCTTTGTAAATTACTTTAGTAATCGATGAGACAGAAAATAAGCAAAAAAGACATCTTTGCTGTCTAATGTGATACAAATTTTAGCATCCATTATGAAAAATTAGCTGAAATGTTACAATTTTTTGTATGAGATATTACAAACTCTTCAGGCCAGATCTTATTTGGTCAAGCAAGAGGACAAATAACATTAAGATTTGGGTTAATGTTACTAAATATAAACATCTATGGTATCGACACTTGTGCTGGTGTTAATGTCAACATATTTCCTTTAAAATCAGTGGAGATGTGGACAAAACATTTTGCAGGAAATGAGGGTATAATTAGTTTGTTCCTCAACATACTTCTAAAAATACTGTAGAATATTTCTTTCTGTTTGTTGCATTGACCACAAAGGGACATACATGTGACAAGTGTAGAAAGGGGTAGAAATGGTATCTGACTGCATTGCCTGACAGCAGTAGGCAACATAGCCCTAAATAAAAAATAACATGATATGCATAATTAGCAGTGCTTCATGGAAACTGCTGTATTACCATTTCTTTGCCTGATTCGTACATACCACTTCCAAGGGAAAACTGGACTGTTTCATTTAATAATTTACATATAGAAACTTGTTGTAATTGAATTTCTGTCAATGTGAGAAAGTACTCAGTTTATTATTTTTGATTTCTTAATAATAAAAAAGAATATTGGAACAAGGAGAATATATTATGGCATTACATTTCAGAGACTTCCTTTATAAAAACAAACACTAACATCTGGGCCTAAAATATTGCGTTTGGCATTTTTTTTTTTTAACTTTAAGGGTACCCTTGCCAGGAAAGACAAATCACTCACTTCCAGATCCCAGTCAATTACTTCAAGAACTGCTGGAGAGTTTCACTTCTGAAGAATTAACTTTTTGACTACCAGAGCTCTCAAAAGTGACAAATTGCCTAGCATGTAGCTTGAAAGATCATGTGGGAAAGTGAAATTTAGCACTATTTATGAGTTTCTCCCTGGAAAGTATTGATTTTACTTCATTGCTTTGGAAGCTGAACTGAACACCATATGTTCCAGGTTCAGCATTCACCACATGCTCTCATTATTAGCTCCAGGACTAGCATCAGACTCTCTCACTGTAGCTTGAAGATTATGTTTTTGTGGATTAAGTCTACCCTTTTACAGGTTCTAGGTTAGACAGAGGATAATTTTTATATCACTCCTCTGGGGTTCCTGAAAGGATTCACAAAGACAAGTACTTCAGACTTCATTTTTCAGGGCAGGAGCAAGGTCCTTTCAGGTGTTTGCATGGTTTTATAGTGCTGATGGATATTCCAAACACAGTCACAGTAGTAATCAAGTAATCACCATGTTAAATACTCGGTTATTTAGTACTAGATATCCTAATATGAATAGTGCCATAAAAAGATAAAAATCACAAATCTGGGAAAAAAACAAGCTCAAGAAATCAAAGAATGTGTAAGAATTAAGCAATTGGTATTTAATTTTTTTAATGTGTCCATTATGACATGTTTTTGACTGTACAGAAGCTCTCTGAAAAAAAATATTATAGACTGAAATATCTCATGCGTTATCTCCCATCAATGTCTGATGCACCATGTTAAGAAATAGATTAGTGATGATGATGACAATGATAATAGGGTGATATTTGAAATAATTCGATTGAATGCTGCCTGAAAATATTGCCCCCCTATTTTGTACATACAGTTGGCATTTTCATAAACGAAACAAACACCTGCACTCACAAGCAGTCCTAGCTCATATAAATGCAAAGTTTATGAGTTTGGACACCTGTGTTTACTAACAGTTGTCACCATAATTTAAAGGGTCTTGGGAAGTGAAGGGTAGTGGAATTAATCTTGACATACTTTTCTAAAGATGAGCTTTTTATGCAGACTGTCTGCTGCATGTCAGTCTATAAATGTATATCATATTAAAATGTAAGATATATTAAGGCACAAGCTATTATATTTTATAAATGGGTCTTATTTTTCTGTTTGTACAGTTCAGAATTCAGTGAGACACTTGATAGTTAACTATCGTGCCTTCACTTACTTTAGTTGCGTAAATTAAAGTCTTTTCCAAAGCAAGGGTATTTTCCTGAAACAGGGCCAAGAAGTTACTTTTGTTAGCTATTCAGTTATTTCTACTAATCAGCTAACAAAGCATGTGTATTTCCCTAATATGTTATTCTATAAAATTTCCACAAAAACATTATTCTATAAAATGCAGTTATTTCATTGACTGGTTAATTGATTTTCATGGGAGAATCAAGAAATGACCATCTCATTACCAACCAGAAGTTAGCAGCCAGGATACACCAGTTTCTCCAGAGGGTCAGAAAACCACACAGGTGGAAGAATAAAAATGAAGCAAACAGAAAATATTGCAGTCAAAGGCTCCAGTCATTGTTCAAACTTCTCCAGCCTGTACTTTAAGGTATTTTTAATCTCATCTCTTTTCATTTACAGTGGCAGGTAGAGCAAATATAGAAAATGCTACATTGGGAGAACAGGTTGTTTTATTTATTAAGTCAAAATGATATGTTGATTTACACTAAGAACAAAAAACAAAACAAAACAAAACAAAACAAAACAAAGAAGAGATGATTACAGCTCCACTTTGGCTGTTCAGATTCTAATAATCTGCATGTAACGAGACTGGGAAGTGGAGAAGTCTTTTCCTGACAATGCTGGCAGCAAGATAACTTCTACATGCCATTGATTTTTCTTCATTGATTGTAATCTTCCTATTCCTGAGTTTCTCTGACATATTGAACACCGAATAGTCCCTGAGTAATTCTTGAACTGTTTGGGATAATTTTTATTTTCACAGGACAGTTAAGACCAATGGAGTGATTTATGTGTACTTTGGAAGGCAAAACAAAACAGTACTGCACTGGGAATAAATACAGACACACAGTTTTTTTATTTTTTTTTTTAAAGCATCCCCTCTCCTCCCTCATCTTCAACCCCCCTTCACTTCTATGCACCAATAATTTCATAAGTATCTGCCAAATCATGTAGAGGAGAACAGTAAAGCATAAACAGCTCTCACAGCTGTGATTTCAGCCATGATTGATGATGAAATACCACTGGAGGGGTAGCAGGAAAATGAATATTTATTAATGATATAAAGTGCCACTGGTTTAAATTCCAAAGAGATCCATCATTTTGTATCCATGGGATGTATGCATTGAAAGCAGAAAGTTCAATAGAAGAAGCCAAATACCTTAGTTAAAACATAAGTAATTCTAGTGGGCTACTGATTGAATTCCTTTCTTAAAGTGAGCTAGCCATAGCTCTATTCATAAAGATTTTATTCCCACTTTAGCTATCATTAAGATTACATGAATAGTAGATCTTTTAGACCTAGACCAGAAAAAATTGCAGTAGTGATAGCTTTAGCATACTAGCAGAACTCATAGATATGCACAACAATCATCCTTCTAGTACTAACATGAAATTTGCAATCATTTTCTGCAGAGGTAAAGACTCCACAATTGTTTGATGTGGAACAGTTGGCTTTTTCTGCCTTGACTTCATTAGCTTTTATTTTAAGAAGCCGATAGGTCAGAAAACCCACACCACACTGCTACAGGCAGCTCCACATATATTTTATTCCCAGCAGAATTTTGCTATGAGTGATCCTAGTCTTTCAGATGTTAAATAAGGCAATTTCTGACTTATCTGATGTGTGTAAGATTTTTTTTTAGTTTTGTTTTGCTAGAGAAAAAGATAATACACAAATATCATTGTGTCTTTCTCTTTTGAATGTAACCCCAATTAGGAAGCATTGTCCTATGCTGATCTTTTTTTTCCCCTCTGATGTTTTTGCAGCCTGTTATATGGGATGAGCTTGTTCAGACAATAAAAAATGTAGCTGCTGTGTTGACAGCAAAGGAGAAATTGACTGATGGAATTCAGCTGCATAATTTAACATACAGCTTTCAAGTCAGGCTGGAAGTTCCAGAATGTTAAACTTTGGCTAATGGATAGTGCTGAGAAAGGCAGGGTGCACAGGAAGTCTAAAAATGGATCAAAAGCATACTCATGGCAAAAAAAAAAAAAAAAAAAAAAAAGAGAACAAAAATATTTATTTACTTTGATTTTGGTAAGGCAAGAAGGAAAAAAAAAAAAAAGAAAGTATCTAATTGATGCTGTGGTATTTGGACTGTAAGGAGAAACACACACACTACCCAGTGAAAGAAGAATCATTACATCATATAAAATTAAAAGCAAGAATCTGGACAGCAAGTGACCTCTCCTATTTTATCAACATTGCCCTTACTAAAACTCAACAAGACTTCACCTGATCAATGGATTCAGTGTCATATATGTTTTATATGTTCACAGTGCTCAATGGAAAATAACCTGAATTTCTTATTGAATTTATTATTATGATACTCGGCTTTTACATATGCCTAAATAATGAGCCCATAAAAAAAAAAAAAAAAAAAAAAAAAAAAAAGAACAGGGAGTAGAGCAAAGAGATAGAAGAAAGGGCGAGAAGAAAGGGAGAGAGATGGGGTGGCTAAATCCCTGGAGAATCAGACAATGGCTTTTGCTTCACATATTAACAGCTCCCACTTCTAAAATCTGTGAAGGGTTGGTGGCCCTTTCTGGATCACAGCTGAAGAAGTCAGTCCTGTTTAAATACATATGCTATTTAATGGTTCTTTGCTGTATTGTTTTATTTCAAAAAAAAAGGATTTAGGAGTTAAAAGGTTAAAAAGAATAAATTATTGTAGCACAACAAATTATTGTAAAAGCAAATGAGCCATACACAGCTTTGTTTGTCCTGCGTGCTGAGCCAGCAGTTTGCTATTGATGGCTTCCCAAGGTATTCCCAGTAGCTGCAGCATACCGGGAAGGTTAAAAGTATCTTTTCTGAGAAACAGCCACTCCTCTGTGAAATACAGTATAAAGTTAGTGATATTTTTGGGAAGAATAATGACAATTATCTGAGGTTTTGTGTGAGAAGATCAGAACATTTCCTTCAGGCAATCAACCATATTTTGCAAGTGTAGGTGAACTTAAAGACACAGAAATCAACTAATGACCATAATGAAAGGGTCTTGGATTTATTTTCTCTAATGCTGGGGGTGGGATTCAGATTCTTCTTCAGAAGTCTCTCAGTTCTGCCTATAGGCATCTGCTGCCATTTGAAATACCCTAGTGTATCCTTTTTGCTTTCATTCTGCCTATCTGGCTGTATATACATCTTTGGCAGCTCAAGTAGTTCTGGATTCCCAGGTGGGGCTCTTGGAAGTAGTTTACCAGATAGCTAGAGACCCCAGGGGCATTCTTCCTTCCTGGCCTGATTGTTGGAGGTTGATGTTTTCCATGTCCCCGGGCAGGGTGAGTAGGGAGGCACAGATACACACATATGTACAAAAAATATAAACACAACTGATCTACACATATCAGCACAGAGCACACCCAAATCTGCACAGAACACTCATCCTGCTCCTCTTCTTCAACGGATCAGAGATGAAGTCTGCTGAGGGGATATAGACACACAAGATGTGTTTGTCCAGGAGCTGTCCTCAGACATTCAGTCTACCCAGCTGCTAGTCCTGACATCCCAGTGTCTTCCACTTGCTCATATTTGTCTCCTGTTTCTCCATACTTGTTCCTCCCTGATACCCCTTGATCTTTCACTTGCCCACATTTTGTCCTTCTTCTATATGTTCCATAACAGGTGTTGTACCTTCTCACAACCCCTTAAATACCGTAATTACTTCTTCACAAACCAATAATCCTCTTCCACTGCTTTCCATACTCATTCTTATGCTCCCATAGGCAAACATCTCTTTTACTACACAAAGCACCCAGGGCAACATAGTCTCTCCCATGAGAGTCTCTCCCATTTCCAAACAAATGGAGTCAAGTGTGAGGAAACTTAGCCAACTTTTAGGCCTTTACAGGTAGATAAAACAAATCCCATACCAGGAGTCAGTTGTGCATTGGGCACTGGTATACAGCAGTGCTATATCGGTATATATTCTGATATACAGTATACAGGTATACAGTGTTGTGGGATCTGGCTGAGAAGGAACAAAATTTCCCTATAACATTTCTCACAGCGCTGAGCTTGGTATTTTTAGCTAGAACAGTACTGGCAACACATTGCTACACACACCAGTGTTTCAGCCACTCCTGAGTAGTGCTCACACATCATCAAGGCAGTCTGCCAATCATCCCTCCTCCCAGCCCCTGCAAAACCAATAGGGTGGAGGTGGGGGAGAATTTGGGAGGGGATGTGACCAGGACAGTGGACCCAAAATGATCAAATCGTTATTGCTTACCAGATGATGTCATACCCAGTAATAAAAGCTAAAAGAAAGGAGTGGGGAGTGAGGAAATGAATGGGGACATCTGTCATTAAGGTGTTTGCCATCCAAAACAGCCTCTACCCTTTTTCCTGGGAAGTGCCTGGACATCACATGTTGATGGGAATTAGACAATAAGTTTTTGATTTTTTTTCCTTACATGTATGGCCTTTGCTTTTCTCTATTAAAGTGCCTTTATCTCAATACATAAATTTTAAATCTTATTTTCTTCCTTTGTCCCACTTAGGAGTAAGAAAACTGTTTGGTGGGTGCCTGACAGTCAGCCAAGGTCAACCCATCTCAAGGATAAGTGAGCTTTGTTCAGGTCATATGATATGACACAGACTATTGGACAGTATTTCACCAGTGTTTCTGGACTTGGGATCACAAATTTTCTTAGCAATATATGGACAAATAAAAAGAGAAAGAAAGGAGGACATAGTACCAGAAATTCAATGCCAAACTTTGAATGATTTTGGAACATATCTGAATGTTCAGCTGGGTTAAATCAAATTAATCTTCCTGCACCACTCAGCAGGTAACCCTTCAAGTACCCAAAGTCACAAAGGAATCTTCCTGGTCAGCCAGATTTTCCTTCAGTTCCCTCATTAAATGGTGATTTGGAAAATTTGTTGATCATGGCTATCATGTACATCTCAGCTGAGAAAGCTCTCATTAACCCAAGAAAACAAAACAGTTAGGAGCCTGGTTTTATAGTCACATATCTCAGTCTTTCTTTATCTGGTGTGAGGCTGGTGTTGCATCCTTCTGTAATTACAGAAGGGGAATTATGTAGGGAAATTTAAGTCCCTCGAATTCTATCTTAACTGTCTTCCAAAACCATCCAGACTAATTTGCAGCCCCTCCAGTCTTGAAAAATGCATTCTTCTCAGCAGACTTCAATGTGTAAGATGAAAAGAGATCGAGTTGTTGTACTCTCAGGGACAGATCATAATTTCTCATCAGCAAATTCTTAGGGGAGCAAAGTTATTGACAAGAGACAAAAAGGAAATAGATACCCATATACCATGCACACATGCAAGAGAGCTCCTTTCAAGTACTCTCACATGTAACTGCAAAAAAGAGGTTGAAACTCCCTATTGGCCTAGATAAAGCCTTCAAAAGGACCAAGGGGATAAATGTTTCAAGATATTTCAGTGTTTCCAGAAATCTAACAGAAAAAGAGATGGCCAGTTGATCTGTAAGGGAAATGAATGGTCTAGATCTGCAGTGGAACATTAGAGCACTGAAGTAATTTTTAGTCTGTGCAAAAGATATCCAGTTAACTTGGGATAATTTGATTTGTTATACCTATATTTGTCCATCAGTTAAAACTACTATAATGGAAGTCAGCTAAAGATAGGAATAAAAGCATACCCAGTAGGATGCAAAATTTAAATGTATTGATGCTTTCTCAGCAGTAATGATGAAACTCTGGCTGATTTTCTTCTTTTGTTTGCACATGAATATAAAACATCAGATTTCAGTAACACATTGGTTAATATGTCAAAAATAAAGCATCAGACAAGTGGAAACACTGAATCTGGTTAAGATTTGGTGGTTTTTCACAGATGAAAAAATGACTTTATTGTAAGCAGACAGATTTCAAGTATTTGATATCAGCAGGTAATAGGAAATTACCCAGCTTTTTCTCATATTTCTGCTCCAGCATCTTAGCTTGAGCACCCAACATCATTCTACTTCATGGGCTCTGACACTTGGTAAATGGGTTTAAAAACTTTTTAAAAGAAGGAGAAAGCCCATAAAGTCCTTTTGCTTTGAGCAATTATAATCACAGTTTTCAGAAAACTATATCTATCCTGGGCTGATGGTACAATACAATGACATGTCACATCTGGATATATCAACCACGTAATATCGTTTGACTGGTGGCAGCATTGCCAATTCAAGAAATGGCACCTCTAAGAGGCAAAGTTTCCAAACGTATCTCTACTTACAGCTTATAACGTGTGCACCTCTGCCTCTTGGGTGCTATATTGCTCCTTCAGCTGGTGTGGTGATGAAAATCATAAGGAGATATCCACAATGTTGCCAGAGCTTCTAGGATCAGTGCCTTGATAGATGTACCTAGATAAATGCATTATCATATGTTTAAGCAGCAGGTAATAATCAATAAAGCTATGAAAACTACCTGTACCCCAATCTACTAGTGGAGTTAAATTTACACTTCTTCACCAAAAAATCAGTCTGATCTTATCAGTTGTGTCACTGATGCAGCTCCCTGTATTTACCATGTGTCTTTTCACTAGCACATTTCTTGCTGTTCACTGTCTGCTTGCATTTGCTTTGATGGGAGGTAAGAACTATGTATGAGAAACATACGTGGAAGGAACCAAAAAAATATTCTTTTAAACTAAAAAGGCCGCAACTATCTTGCAACCTGAAAGCTTTAAACTGTTTTCACTTTTGTCTGTGAGGTTCAAACAACATAGTTCTAGATGCATGTTTTGTGCCACTGTAGCCAAAACAGTGATTCCTGATGACACGGAACAGTTTTTGGAAAACTGTAGCCACAATCTCTTGTTTAAGCAGTATTTAGTCAATGATTTCAGTATATTCAGAGAATAATCTTCAAGATAATCTCATAGTTTTAAAATTTAGGAAGTACATTACCTAAGTTATTCCCTTATGTGAAAAACTGTTAAATCAACTCTGGAAGCATAATGAAACAATAGAATTTAAGTGACAGAGACAAATTGCTAAGAGTAAAGAGTCATGCAATCCAGATATGACAGGCAAATAAGTCCATTTGGTGTATGATGAACACAGTCTACATCCTAGCTCTCAATTAACAGAGTGAAAATACAGGAAAGGTTGACATCCACTTGGGGGTAAGGTTCCTTTCATCAGGCTTTTATACCTACAAAGGACACATTTTTCACTGAATGGTTGTCTAGACAGATGGAGAAGTGAAGACACTTCTAGAGCTTTTATACATTTAATCTGTGCACCTCTATTAGGGTGAAATTAGCTTCTCTCTAGATGTAGCAATGAAAGGGGTATATTCACTGGTACAATCGATGCAAAAATCTGCACTGTAGACGTTTGTATTTAGCCAGGTGAATCATGCTGACAGTGTCTATAAGAATTTATCTCTTCCTCATCCTTTCTGATGTAGACTTATTTTTATTTGAAACATACATCCATGAGCAGCACTCAAAGGGAGATGATTCTGCACTCTTCACTGTTCTGAAGTTCTTTCTGCTTTGTAGACATCAAAATAGCAGAAAATTACTATATTTTTTGACCTTCTGTGGTCCTGATCTTTATTACCAACAAATCAAATAGCTGTGGTAAGAAAGAAATGAAATGTATGTGCAATAAATTCCCAATCAAATTTGGAAATCTTGACATTTAAGGAAATGACATTTCATTTCTATGTCACTGTTTTAAAAGTGCAGGTGAAATTTCTCTATTTTATTTTAAAATCAGAAGTCAAGACCTTGAAAATGTGTTCCAAACAAGGTTAGTTTTGCATCTAAATATGTAAAAAAGTGAAAGCTGGTATGACTTAAGGCAGCAAAAATGTGGGATTCAGAGATGAGCCCTTGAAAATTCATAAATGCTTGTTTTACTGCTTCTAGATAAACCTGTTTTTGACCAGCGTATACAGTCATTATATTATCTTTATTTACATCAGCATATTTTTAAATTTTTTTTCAGTGTTTTATTCCTTCTTTATCATACATTGCACAGGACAGATACTGTGTTTTAAAGACCTTGATAAATCTGCTATTTGCTAACTTTTGAGACAGCCTGATTATCTAATAGTACATAATTTTTTCCTGCAAATTTTAATTACTAGTGTCCTGGACCTCCAATTTTCCTTAGTGCCAGTGTAAGCATTAGATACACAGCCTGTTCCCCCTCTAAATTCATGTCATACATACCTCTACCTCAAAGGTCTGCCCACAGTCATCATCATACCCAAGCTCATGCAAAATATTTTGAAATTTGCTGAAATGCTCAGTTCTAAGTTTGTAACTGAATGCATAGCATTTCCAGTACTTGACTTCTGAGTGTTGGTTATGGGAGAGGATTATTGCTCTTCAGAAAGTGAGGTGAGTCTTGCCCTGTCTCCTCAAATCATCAGGGCCAAGCTAAAATGCTGCAGCTTTCTTCTTCCTGTATGATAAGTAGAGGTGGTTAATAGGACAATGACAATTACAGGTACCTTATGAGCAGATATTTTATTTTAATGCTTGTAATGTGGCTAGATGCCATGGTATAAATAACACAATGAGCAAACAACTATAACAACACTAATGACCTTGTGAGTCAGTTCACAAAAAGCAAGGAATTGAAGTTTGCTCCTTTTTAAGAAGCTTCATTTACCTTCCTCTTGTGAGGGGAGGGAGACAGCAAGTGTGATTTTACAGGCACCCGGATCCTCATGGGATGTAAAAAATTATGCATAATGGAGCTGTCAGGAAATTTTCATATTTAGACAAGAAGTTGACGTAAGTTTGGCTTTTTGCCAGTTCTTAGGAATTCTGTCACTTAGAAGGTGAAAAGTATGTGGGTTTTTTATGTCCAAAGACTTTTCTCCTTGACTACATATAACCCTTTACTTTTTAACTCAGTTGGAAAAAAAATATAAAACCAACATTTGGAGGACTGAAATGTTCAGTAATTTTCCTGAGATGACACAAATGCAAAACTCTTGCTACCTAAGCACTGTGTGATACCCACAGCAGAGAAAAAAAGAATGTCATGCACTTTTTATTACCATTCTGTTGATGAAATGATGTTTTCATACTGTTTAACTCTCACCCACATACTGCAACTTTAAAGTAAAAGAAATATTGCCAGTGCTTTGCATATCGAGGGGCTGCAGGACAGTTCCAAGCCTTCTTGCAGCAATATTGCTGGAGGTTATTATTCATTCTCAGTTTGTTAACCTGCTTGCAGTGCTCATAGATGTCTGACACCTGAAGCTTTACCATGAAAATACAAGTAGTGAAAGAATACCTTGGCTTGATAACTTCAGGACCTGACACTTCCTTATGAAGTTTTAGAACTTAAGGCATTTTCCTTGGAAGGGTACATATAGACAAGCTGCCATTATGATTGATTGCCTCCATGCAGCATTTCTGCCCTTGTCTCATTACTTCAGAATACATCCTTGGCTCCATGCAGTTCCTCCCATTGTCTGTCATCTTCGATCTTTGATGATATTCAAATCTGTTGCAATCTGAAAAAAAAAAACCCAACTTTCAAGCAATTTGAAATGCTCTAATCCTTCTTTCCACTTTCTGTTAGTCTGTGGGGCCAGAAGTTGATGTGTTGTGGTCCGGTGGTCCAGTTGGTCTAGATTGTTCCAGAAGATTTTGATCTCTGCCTGTCCCTTGAAATAAAGGAAAAGAGCTGTAAACATCAATCCTTTCTCAAATATGATGTTCAGGTTTCAGCTACCAGTTTTGTCTCATTATGTAAAGAACTTGGTTTGGTTTGGTTTGGGATGGTATTTACCTGAATCTTTTCTATATTCAGAAGAGATGCAAAGAAAATCTGTAATTTGAATCTTCAGGCACTTTGAAGAAATGCCACGCATGCAGACCTACAACTGAATAAAGGACAATACTGTGTTTTCATTGATTGCCTTGGGGTGAATCACATGTGCTTATTATTTATTAAGCATTATAATAATATTTTAATACAAAACTAAATGATGACAGCATGCCACAAAATTAGCCCACAGAGAAGATCCAGATTTACAGTCCTGTTTCTGTTACAGGTTACTTTTGAGCTGCCCAGTCCAGTACAACTAGAATCAGAAAGTAAGACAGATGAATAGGACAAAATCTTACCTAGAAAAAAAAAAAGGAAAAAAAAAAAAAAGAGATTATGATCAGTTTGATTCAAGACTTTAGCTTACCTAGGCTATTTAAATCTTTCAAAAGGATATGTATTTTTTTTAACTCTTTACTGTTTGTACAATGTGTTAACGTGGGTATTTTTTTTTCTATCAAAACAACTGAGTACTACTTTGCTTGGAATTACTCTTCTTTGCTGATGACATGATCTCAAAGAACAATTTCAAAGTACTGACTAGCCTGGCTCCTGGAATGATCCTATGAGATGATGGTGGTATAAGTGCAGCTACTGGTGAATGTACTAGAGGTGGAAAGTGACCGCTTCTAAAATATCTAAAAGGCTTTTTATGGAGAAAAGGAAGATTGGAACCTGGTATTACTTCTGCCATTTCTTACAGCAATGGCTGAAAGGAGAGAATACAAAATAAAGTGAATTTGGAAGTTATTAGTTTAAGGATTATAGAAAAAACCCACATTCCTTAAACATATTATCTTCCAGTGCTTCACTATATACAAGCAATTTAAATTGTTACTATTCATGTTTTATATTTCATGTTAATTTCTGATATTTCTCTTCCTTGTGTAGTTTCCATCCTTCCTCTGACAAAGATGTTTGTT
This sequence comes from Calypte anna, assembly GCF_003957555.1. Taxonomy (NCBI): domain Eukaryota; kingdom Metazoa; phylum Chordata; class Aves; order Apodiformes; family Trochilidae; genus Calypte; species Calypte anna. The sequence continues at coordinate 106,978,565 of NC_044246.1, read as the reverse complement.
TTATAGTTCTGCTTTTAATATATTTGCATTCTTTCTATTTTGTAATTGGTAATTATAATTTGCCTATTAACAGAGATCTTTCGTCTTTCAAACATTATCTCATTGGATTCCAAAATCCTTTCAGACACACTGTGATTTCCAGACTTCTGTTGCCTAATCTGTCTTCCTGTCTAGTTTTAAAGTCTGTATTTTTTTATTTGTTTTTTCTTTTGTGTGCATGCTATACTTTTGAAGTGGTGAGATATTTGAGACTGCACTTCCTCTAGGTAAGATGCTGTATCTAGCTATCACCTTTTGCTTAATGATTTTCTGTGTACACAGCTTGTCAATACCTCCTAGCTACAATTCTATATCACAGTTTTTGTCATGCTAATGTTCCTTATATGTACTATTAAGAAACCAAAGACATATGTAGGCAAAGTATGTAGGCAAGTATGTGAACTGCTGCAAACTTCTCTGAAGGGTCTTATATACTATTTGGAGTTATTCATACAGTCTGCAGATGTATCTTCTCATAGGGTTATACCATAGCAAGACCTGGAAATGACTGCCATAAATAAACTGTTGGTACAAAGAACTGGACACACCTACGGTTGATCTGAGAGAACTCCATTATAATTGATGTTTTCTGGTTTGTACAACCCCTGAGTGCCAAAGACTTTTTTCTCAAAAGAATTCTGTAACAATTACACCCGGGGGCTGTGTGTATGTCATGACATAAAACACAGTCTGAATTAATTATTTAGTATGGCTCAGCCCACTTTGACTTATAAGCTATAAAAAAAAAATGCCTGAGAGAGAATTAATTATTGCTGGAAATAACATATAATTACAATGTTGCAGGGAAAAGATAAGAATTAATGTGCCAGGTGTAAGTAGATTAGACCAGCTTGACAGAAATGAGCAACTAAAAAAGAATTTATAGATGAAAGCTTACAGCCATTGCACCCATAGTGACTGGAAAGCACTGCCATGTGATGGCTGCTTAGTGGCTTATGTGAAATGAGATATTGGCTTCAGACTCATTGCTCAGAGACACCTTTCTGTGTCACAAATTTGACAACAAAATGGAGCGAATTGAACATCTCATCAGAGAAATGAGGAGAGAAAAAGCTCAGAGGCTAAATTAAATTTCCTTCCTTTCTTGAAATTGTCTCCTTGGGTAGCAGTTAAAGAGTCTTGTGAAAGAGAAAAGACTTTGTTAAGAAATACATTTCACTCTGTGTTTCTGTCTTTCTCCAGTGGTGCAGGACCACAAACTCAAGAGTAGAGAGATAGGTGTTTTTCATGAAGAAAAGAAGAAAAATAGTTATTTATCCATGGTCTATCAAGTACAGTGCAAAGAAGAGGAAGAAAGATAAAACAAAGAACTTTTCACATGATGTACCACTTTTCCTAACCACCTCATCTTTTTAAAACAAGAAGGAGCATATATAATATTCTGCTTTTTGACACCCAGGACAGGTGTTTGTCTCAAGGGTAACAAGTGTGTTTTGCATGGGTTGAAGGCCAGTGTGAGAGTGATTGATCTTAACTCGTTGTATGGAGTTTAGTCAGGAACACCAACAGTCTTGAATGAACATGAAAATTGAATTAATAGATTTTTTCTACCTGGGACTACAAGATGACTTCACTAAGTCATTACAGATAACTCAGAACAACATGAAACCAAGGTTTCAAAAGAACAGGTGTGTAAGACAAAAGAAGAACCATCAGTATAAATAGTCTTTGTGATAATATAGGAGAAATTAATAGCTCATGGGAACAGGAAAAACAACCCACTAAGCATTCATTATTCCCTCCAATGGATAGAGGAATTTGGGAGAGTTGTATATAATGTGTGTTTCCAAATTGTACAATTGATGGCAAAGAGTCAGTAGGTTTTGCACCTGGGTCCATCTCTCGGATGAAATAAAATTGGAGTGCTTAATCTTTCTCCATTTTCTTCCCCACTTTACCTGCAACACTGATTTTCTTCTGTTGGTGTGGTAGTATCCGGCACATGGTTAATTGAGCAGGTGACTCCAGCTATTTCAGGTTGCTTACAACTTGCCACCTCTGTAAGGATTTAGGGCTAGGAATCATAGAAAGTAGATGCATATCTAAGAAATTATATCTTAGTAAGAACTGATAATCCCCACATCATTTTAATGTTCCTAATAGATTTAAGATGCCTTTGAAGCTTAGTCTTGAGTTTTTCAATTGGTTTCTTTGGTTCACAATCTGTGAAGCAAATTTCCAGGGTTGGTTAAAAACAAACAAAAAACCAACTAAAAAACAGAAGCCTCAATTATTTAAACCATCCATGTGACTATTGATAATAGGTTGTTCTTCAAAACCATATATTAATGTTTCAGATAATGTATCATCAAATCATAGAATGGTTTTGGTTGGAAAAGACCTTTAAGATCAAGTTAAACCATGAGGTGGTACTGCCATATCCATCTCTAAACCATGACCATAAGCACCAGGAAATAATACCTCCAGGAATGGTGACTCAACTACTCTCCAAGGCACCTTGTTCCAGTGCCTGACAACCCTTTCAATACAGAACTCTTTTCTAACATACAATTTGAACCTCCCTTGGTGCAACCTGACACCATTTCCTCTTGTTCTATTGCTTATTACTTCCAAGAAGAGACTGGCACCCACCTCCTTACAACCTCATTTCAGGTAGTCTGAGAGAGTGATAAGGCCTCCTTTTCTCCAGTCTAAACAACCCCAGTTCTTCCTAAGACTTGGGTTCATTTTTGTTGCCCTTCTCTGGACACTCTCCAGCATCTTGATGAGGTGATGAACACATCCTGAACACAGGATCTGAGGTGATACCTCACCAGTACTGAGTACAACCTCCCCAGAGTTGTTAGCCACACTATTTCTGATGCAGGCCATGATGCTGTTGGCCTTTTTGGCCACATGGGCACACTACTGGCTCATATTCTGATGGCTGTTTATCAACACCCCCAGGTCCTTTTCGTCTGGAAATCTTCCCAACCACCCTTACCAAAGCCTGTAGGGGTTGTTGTGACCCAAGTGCAGGACCTGGCACTTGGCCTTATTGAATCTGATACAACATTGATCCTGCCTATCCAGATTCCTCTGCAGAGCCTTCCTAGCCTCAGGAAGGAAAATATAAAATTATCCCATCCCACTTCCAAAATTTGTCTGACTTTCATTCCATTTATGTGGAACTAGAATGAAGACTTTCAGGAACATGATTTAGTAGAATAAAAAGTAGAATAAAAAGACTTTTAAAAGCCATTTTAATAAAAAGATAGTCTGGCCTTGTGGTTTTGATTATAATTCCTTGGAGTTTTGGGGAAATCAGCTAATCTTATGCGGATGTGTGTATATGTGAAGAGGACCTCTGGAGGATTGCTTGGCGTTGCTTAATACTTCTATAAGCAAAATGCTAATACACAGATCTAGGTTTTGGTTGATTGCCTCAGAGAGATTGCTAGATGTAATGAACATGCATGAATCGATCCATTGTTTTGATTTCAACTGTATTGGGCCATGCATAATTTTGATTGATTCTTGTGAGCATTCACAAATTCACATAATGAAGAGTTTAGTATAGTGATAGAATCAATACACAATGAAGCTTTACTAATGTTAAGACTTTACAATTAAAATCATAAAAAGTATCTCAAAGAAGTTAATGTTTCAATGTCCAGATTAACGTTCCCCAGTTGCTGTTTCATTGGCATTCATTTTATAACAGAGAGACAAGAGTATAAATAAGAATAAAACCAACACATATTCATGTGTATATCTACAGAGTAGTGTCCTGGTTGCCACTTACATAATCAGGCTGAGTTAGTGGTAAAGTTTGCAATGCCACTGATATTCTGGCTTGAAAGGAAGAATACCTAGTAAAAAGAAACCATAATCCATATGGAAGATCATAGTTGGTCTTGTGCTACCTTGTTAGTTAAGGCAATGCTGGTGTTTGATAGGGCTCTTAGTTTACTAGGACATGCTTGGGTGGATCTGTTTCATTTACCCTGTGTATGTGGATTGCATAACCTAAATGCATAGGCTATACATATAGGCTGTGTCAGAGTTGTCTCCAAAGATCAAGCCTTGGAATTTGGTTTTCTGTCTCATTAAAAGGTTACAGTAGTCTCTGACAGGTTTTGGTTTGTGCAGCCTTCAAACATTTCCCAGAGTACAAGAGTCAGAGCAAGCCAGGGAGAGGTCACACTGTGTGTTTTCCAGTGGCTCTCATATTAGGTGAGCTAGGAGGACTCATGAATAGGTATGTGGTTTGTTCTGTGCCTTGTTGCTGCAATGCCATATACATGTTGCTTTATTATAACAGCTTTAGAATACATAAGTACCAGTGATTTTGTCTCTCCCATCTTTTCCTCTTGTCTCATTCAGGTTTGAAATTCTGAACCTTTATAGTTTTGTCAAGCAAGATGTTCTGTTTCCTGTGCATTTGAAACAGGGCAGTTAAAAAACCACAACCAACCAAACAAGAGTAAAGTGTGGGAAAGGCCTTGTGTTTAAATGTGTTTCACTGAAATAAGAACACAGGACAGAAGGGTCTTTTTTGACCATCAGATCCATCCCCCTGCTGTCATTGTCACAGGCACACAGTCCCTCACATAAATGGATCAGTCTTCAATGATTGCAGTCAGTCTCTCAAGTCCTCAGCTCACTGAGTTGAACAGGTCAACCTCTAGTCTTGCCACTGTCAATATGTAACAAGACTTTTCTTAAAGTTTTCACTATAAAGAGAGGAGGGGAGGAGAGAGGATAAGAACACATTTTAAAATTGAAGATTGATTTTTCATGATTATGGAAAGATGTGAGCAGGTTTATCCCTTAACCACAGTTTTTTGCTAAACATATCAGGTGCATTTGGGATGGATTTTGTAATACATCCTTTGGTTAAACAGTATATTCTTTTCCTGTAAATTGTCTAGGTAGTGCCTGTAGAAACATACAAAATTTTGAAGCTCTCTAAAGACAGTAAAATGGGAGTTAGTACTCCTCTCAAAATCCGCATGCTTAAAAATCTGAGAAGTACAATTGTGTACCTATGGCTTGTATTTATGCTGTTAATAAACAGACATATTTAGAATGGAGCTGTGATCATAACAATACTGAGTATCATGGTAAAACCAGCTTTACCTTGTTCTTACAGTTCCCTTAACACCTGCTTAGGGACACTGTAGAAGATAGGATATTGGGCTATATGGATTTTGGACCTGATCGAGTGAAACTGTTCAATGTTCTTCCCTATTTTCAGTAAATTATGCTGAAAACATTTTCTCATTCTCACTGCACAGTGACATTTTCTCATTTATTACTTAATTTGAAATTGCTTCCAACTTTCAGGAAACATTTATTTCTGCTCAGTCTTTAAATGAAGATGTTAGGGTGGTCAGTTCTCTGTAAGATTAAGAAATCTAAATTTAGTTATCTAACATAGGAGTCTACTGTTACTCTGGGTGTCTATGATCCTGTTACAATCAATGAAGACCTAATCAATACAGATCAGTCTCTCCAGTTCTCTTGTGTTTATAGATTGCATTGATTACATCTCAGTTAAAGATAATGGGAGCTTATATAATGATCTTGATTCAGTTTCCTAACATGGGTGTGTTTAATCACATTTGAGACACACTTCTGTATCCCTCAGCAGATGATTGCTTCTCCAAAAGAATGTACATGTCCTCCAGCAGGTCTTTTGTTATATCTACAAGCCCATTTATGTGTGTATAGGTGCTTTGAAAAAGGCAGTGCATGTCTGTATTGATGGAGTAGAACTGAGCCTGTTGCGCACAGGTGGGCACTTGAATTTAGCATGATAATAAAAACCTCATGACGCAATTTATTGCCTACAGGCTGGTATTGCTGCTCACAATTCAGTAGAATTCCTTAACATGAAATGAAAAATATACCAGTCCTTGGGTGCTGAATGTAATCTGAGATTTCATTTTAGCAGTTCTTTGAGTGTCTGCAGTTCTGTTGTAGTAGGAGAGTGACAATGAAGATAACTGAAAAAATGAAGGCTAAGGACTTGGTGCATATGTTGTCTTGCTGCTTCATTTAACTGCTTTGTTTTTCATGTATTATATTTGCCTGGGGGGTTTAACTGACAGGTTAAGCAATGATTCTCATACTTTTAGATTTTCTCCACACACCAGACCCAGAAACATTTTCAATAAATGGCTTCAGTATGTGTTCAAGAGCATAATAATTTACATAATACCCTTTAGCAGAAGACTGCCTAAAGCACTGTGTTGACAAGAAGCCCAGTATTGAAATATAAGTGAAAGTCCAATAGTGGCAGCCTAAGCAAGAATCAGGAACCCTGGAATGATGCTGTAGAATCAAACATGTTATTACTTACCTTGTTGTCCAGCATCTGCATTGTGCACCTTTGCTACATCTGCAACCTCCTGTAGCCAGAACACTGAAACTGAAACACAGACACACGCAACGGAGAGGAGTCTGAGAATTTACATTGCTGGATTCTATAAGAGTGGAGGATTTACTTTAAAAAAAGACAATTGCTATGAATATTACATTAAATTTGCAGGATATCATGACACCTCTGGTTGTCTAGCTTTGTCCTGAGGAATACAAATGAGTACTCATTCCAGCTGAATTCCCTGTGGCCGACTTCAGTGGTCTAGGTGAGAAATTTCTATCCTTAATCATAGCATACATCACACATTTTCCTTCCATTCTGACAGATGTAGAGATTCTAACAAAGAATTTCCCCAAGAAGACCTGGAATTTCATGTGAATGCAGACTAGAACCTGAAGAATTAAGATATAGAGCTCTTTTTTCTTTTCATTACCACTGTACAAAAGTACTTTCTTTTAGGACAGTTCCTAAAAGAGGCTGAGAAAGACATCCTAAAGTTTTTGAATTAATCTAATCCCAGAGAATTTTCCCTAAGGAAAGGGACATTTACTGTCTGGTGAGAAGAGTGGCATTTTCCTGTCCATTTTATTACTGACTGAAGAGAGAAAAAATAATCTCATCATAAATGGCAATGGCCTATCATTCTCAAGAGAAGAAGTTGTGCATCAAGAGAAGCAGTTTTAGGAAGGGTGCAGATTTAGTTCCCTGAAAACTAGAAGAGAATGTATCAATGTACAAAAGCCAGGTGGTTTGCTGCTCTCACATCAGCCAAGTGGATGTGTTTTCTTTTCCTTTAGCCTAAAAAATGACCTTTCAGCGCAAATAAAAAAGTGGAAAATGTTCACCTCAAAGCCTATTTGCCTTATAGATGTGTAATTCTTCATAACCCCTTTAAAATGAAAATGCTTCCTTAATCAAAACTAAAAGGCAACAGAAATCATAAGAGAGAATTCTAGGATTGATCCTGTATTATGGATAGAGATAAATCAAGGGACACATTCAGATTAATAAAGTGAGTTCATATAACAATCTTCCTCTTGATTTTGAATCATTGCAGCATTTTAGCCTAACCTCAATCCTGCCAGTGGGAATGAATCTGCCTGTTGAATGATGAAGTATAAACAGAAATATCTGCACAGAGGGGGATCATTCAGCAAACTGACTCTGAAAAAATCCAGCGCTGGCTGTTTCTATGAAAAAAGCCAGGATTTAGACTAAAGATAGCTAGAAGACAGTTTTCTTCAGGACACTTTTCTACCTACCTCATGCTAGTTAAAGACTGTGAACAGATGAATTAGGATTTAAAATGCTACCAAAACTTGCACTGATGGTTTCGATAAGTTGCAAGAAAAAACTGTGTTACAGTAGACAAGAAGCAAGTAGCAAGTCATTAAGAACAGGGAAACAGGGATCTACCTTGTCACATCATTTTCTTGGCTGTAAGGACTGGCACACCCTGAACATTCTAGTCTGCTGTACTGCCAAGTGTGAGACAGACTATTGACTCTAACTCTGACCATTCTTATTTTATAGCTGAAATGTCCATTCCTGCTAAGCTCTTAATCTCAATGTGGATATGGCTGGTTTAGCAGTGTACTTGTATAGAAGTGACAGTGGATAGACAGGAGGATGTGATGTCTTCATCAGCAGAAGGCTTAATATTTCTGGCAACTGCTGATCAGTGTTGGTTTGTGAGGGAAAATGTATGGACAGGATTGTGGGAAGTAATGGTTGCAAACTCTCTCATGAGGTTAGAAGCACAGGTCAAGAGGAATGTTAATAGAAATACAAGTATGATCAGGACAGACAGGAAACTAGATGGAGCAGCCACTCCTTTTAGAAACTCCTGTGAATTCATTCTTTTCTAATTTTTTAGTTCAGCAAACAAACATGGCATCTAATGTTGCAAAATGAACCTTTTGTAAATAGCAAAACAAACAGAATTAACATCAGTTTAAATCTCCCTAAATAGCAGCAGCCTCAGTGATTTTTCCAGAGGCTCCTTAAACACTTATGTTGGTGAACTGCATCTCCTCCTCTTAAGGGTTCACAGATCCTTGTTGATCCTTCCCAGCAGAAGGGAGGCTGTGGTAAACAGCCCTTGCTTTGTCCCAGCAGGATCTCATCTCTACTGTTGAATTAAAGCTGCACCACTTTTTGTGAGATACCTAACTGAAATCTCTATGAAAGCACTATTGCACTGTGGGATGAATCCTTTCAGAAACTGTGAGCCTAACTGTTTCAAACTGGTATCATCTCTGTTCAATTTAAACACAAACAGGTGTTATTCTAGAAATGTTGCAGCTGTGTATAATAGCAAACATTCATTTGTAAAGGAAAAGAAGGAAGGGGCAATTAATTATCTGTCTAGAGGTTATAAATAAGGCTGTAGGTGAGTCAAAATGAGCCAAAATGACAAAATGGGATGTATTTTTTTATTTTTTTTTTTAATCATTGATGCACACATACTTTTCCTTGCCTGGGTATCTGTCTGACCTTGTTTCAGCTGAGTATTTCAGCATTTGGCTTGAGTGTGCTGCGATTTTTGCATATGGATGCATATGATCTACAAAAAGGAGAGCTATATTCATATTACCAAGATTTCATCCACAAAGAGGAACCGTGAAGTATTTGAAAAGTTTTCCCCACACTGCCAGTATCTTATTGCTATATGCTTTCATGTGAGTTCACTTTGTGAGGAAGAGATGGAGAGAAGAAATTCTGAGAAGTGATAAACTATGGCATGATAATGACAGGAGAAAGTAGACAAGTAGGTGGAGGAGTCTTTTTCACTCTTCAGACTTGAGAGGTCTCCTTTAAGGTGTGTACTACTGTTGGATAAAGAGACAAACTTGCTGTGATATGTCTGTCAGCACTGCTTAGCGTGAAGGAAGAGGGTGGAAATTGCACAGGAGTCTATTACTGTTTCCTTCCAGGTAGTCTGTAGAAAAGCAAGTGTGCAAAGGAAGAGCTGAAGTTTACAGTCACGATTTGGCAGCTATTCCCAGCCAGACTTTGTGTACTTAAAAATCCTTTCAGTACAAATATATGAAGGATCACTCTCTTTCCCTGTGACAGTTCACTTAAGGGGACAAAGAAGAAATAAAAAACCAAACCAAACCGAACATAAATGATGTGTTCCACTCTGCATTCATTTTAAATGCTGGGAGTTCTACCTGTTTTTCTTTTTTTTTTTTTTTTTTTTTTTTCTGTGTGTGTACACACATCTCACATAGTTTTCAGTTGTTACTTTTATGAAGAGAAAAATGGGGGAGTGAGTCTGTAAACTTGAGGAATGAGTCCCCTGCTCTTTGAAAGCTGCATCTTCTGAAGCTACAAATTACAGCCCATCAGAAGAAATGACAATCTATCAATTAAGGAGTACAGCTTTATGCATAGAGGTAGCTTATGGGTGGCAGTCTATAGCTCAGCTCCAAAAGAGGCAGTTTTTGATGTTTAATTTAGGACACGGTGGCCAAGGTGCCAGATTTTCTACTGCTGTTGGTGTAGGAGTGGATTCTGACCCTCAGCCTACACACACTTCCCTGGGGAGGCCACAGGGATTTACAGATCATGTTATTGCTCTGTTTGAGTCTAATCTTATCTGGAAATAAAAAGTTCCTTGGGTCATTACTTCTTTTTCTTTTGCTCACCAATGTCTGCTCAAATCTGTCCTTTAGGAGCACTTTGTAGAGTTTTGTCATTGTCTCTGGTAGGAGCCCAGTAGTATTTCATTAAGACACTGATAAATGGAAAGACATTATTTTACATTCTAATTGCTGTTTTGGATAACATATAAAATAATGTAATAGAATTAAAACATTTCTAATAAAATTGATAGACTTAGTACTATTTAATGCTTATGGCAGGTACACAATTTTGAGGTTTTTTTGTTATTTTATATTTAATTTAGGGGTAAGAGATAAGTTTTTTTGAATGACTCAATTTTAAAGCCTTATGTTTTACAATGATACTTAAAGAATGGAGAAGAAAATTAAATCTAGATAATAGAGTCATGTCTGAATAAGCCTTAGAAAGCAGTTATGAGGTGACTTGACTGGTGAGCAATGTCTGGGTGATATTGTGATTCAGTATGTTCCCATTTTTGGCTTAATTTCATACTTTTCTTGACTGATGCTCACTATGGGATACTTGGTGAATCATCTGTTTCAGTGAGCTGCTGTGGAGAAGTTGTGCCTTTGCCTTTCTACACCAGCTGGACATTCAACTAAGAGCAGCAAAGTAATGTCAAACAAATTTTTCTACATTGGCAAAAATGTGGTGTAAAAGGCCTGTTCTAACCAAATATTCCTATGTGAAGGTGGTATCTTAGCTAGAAGCTAGGATAGTTAGAAGTTTTTACCTATTCAGTTAAATCATAAGACCTTCCAGATTAATACCAAATGCATAATACAAGGGAGGAGAAAGTAGCTGGCATGTCTTCTGTTTTGTTATTTAGTTGTTTTATGAAAGGAGCAAACTGTGGTAAAAAATGAATGTTGCCTTAAATCTAATGTTTATCCTGCACTCAGAAGTGATGCAGCAGCAATTTTTGATTCTGGGTAACAGTTCCTCACAGAATTGAAGCATTTAGGTTGGAGGGGACATGGAGAGTACCTTGTCCAGTAAAACAGGGTAAACCACTCTGTATGTACCCTGTTTTCTCCATGAATTCTTAAAAAGGATAATGCTATAAATATGCTTGGGTTTTGTGGGTTTTTTCTCTCTTTTGTTTTTCTTTTGCTTTTGTTTTAATGTTGGGGGAGGGGAGGCTTGTTGTTTTTTGTTTTGTTTTGGTACTGTATAAGGGAAAATAAAAGATATCATAAACCAGTTTTCTTCTCATCCAAATAATAGTCATCTTTCCTTAGTAGCTGGTCAGCTATTGTAATTTTTATGAACCTGCCCTTCATACTTTGGAACAGTAGAATTTGTCCTGTCTCTTCCATCCTTCCTGTGGTACCTAGCACAGAGGTCAAATATCAGCCTATGATACTGCAACTGCATTTCTGGATTGATATGTAGAAATATAGTAAGAAGCCGTAGGGTTCTTTGAACCCTAAGTGGGTGGAGAATCCAAAAGAAGAAAGTTAATTTAAAACATGGCCAGTACTGCCTCAAAATAGAGATTGAGTTGTCATAATAATTACCCAGTCTCTGATACTCCATTTGTTGATTACTTCACAATCTTTGAAGAAATTGTACTCACAATGCCTTTGAAATTTGGTAAAACTTTACTATCTCCATTTTTGGTTTTTTAGGGTTTTTTTTAATAATTTTTTTAGGTAGGATAGCAAGCTACAGACAAGTGAGGGCTATATTTTTAGAGAGAAAGTCTCACATAAAGGAAGAGAACAGGTGCCAAGTTGAATATTCAGAAACAGCTAAGTAATACCAAAATCCCATCAGGAGCCTATCATCATTATTAAATGGCTAAATACCTCTAAAATTCTGTCCCACAGCCACGGTGCCATATGCCAATATGCTACTAGCAGAAATATATCCTTTTTGGAAGGCAGCTTTTCTTAATTGAGCTGATACTTTCACTGCAAAATTGAAACAAATCAGTTTATCTGTTTTTAGCTTCTTCACACCCCTCCTCCCTGAGCCCTCTAAATGTCGCTTTTTCCACTGGAACTGAAGGTGTGCTGAAAAGCATGTCCTGCACAGAAATGTGATAATCTCTCTTCAGTGTTTGGCAACCAGTATCTATTAATTAAGAATCTATCATTTGTACTCTGTAATTATATTTATTAAACCCTAACTCATATCCTAACTATAATTAGTTCATGCTAATTAATTTTATCAAATCCCCCTAGATTCATATCTTAAGTAAATATTGAGTAGCCCTACACTAATTATTTCAATCAATGTGGAGTGCATTTCAAATGACTTTGAATAGTTTCTATTAATTAAATTTAATATAAAATAAATGTTCTATATACTAAATTTTTAAATGTTAATATTTTAAGATAAAAGAGAATAAAAGACTGGTATAATATGAAGCACTAATTTATGTATTAGACCAGATTAAACAAGGCAGCTCTGCCTAACTCAAAATTTCTAAATAAGAAAACAAAGTTTTATTTGTTTTAAGAGAAATAGGTGAAGTATGGCTCAGTACTATAATGATGTACCTTGAAAAGTTTTTCCATATCTTTTGAAGCATATGGAAGTCCCTAGACTTTAAAAAAAATAACTTTCTTTTTTAAAATGTGTGAAATTGGATAATGTTTGTGGAAGTAACTGTGCAAGCATAGATACAGTATAATAGCAGAACAGGAGCACACATTTGGATGACGTACAGTGTTTTTGTTAGAATGAACTAGGGAAAGCATCCTTACTCTCCAGTACTGAAAAACCTGCTTGATTACCTTTCCATTGGTAATTCAACTTACTCTGTACTGCAAATGAAATTATGGTGTTAATTTGGATTGCTTAAGGAAACTTATTAAATATTACATAACAGCAGGAAGGTAGAATGGATCATGGTCATTTTGGACTCAGTGGAGCATCCTTGACTTTTAGCTGGATAGTACTCTGTATCCTGTATGCCCTGTCTTATATCTTCCATCTATCTGCAGATGTCTCAGATATCCTAGGGTATCTATAAATGATCCTGCATTTAAGCTGCTGCAACCCTCTGAAAGTTTCTAGGCAATCTAGTCTGTGACCTGAGCTATTTATTGGAGTTAAAAATCTAAAGATCTTTTGTCAGTGCTTTAATCTAAGTGAGCTATATGCTATATGTCTCAATTTATATACTGGTGAGAGAAAACCTCTGAGATATTCCAGATCTCTGCTCTTCCAGGAAGAGACAAGGCAGAGGGGGATTAATCTCTCCTAGTTTGAGAAGTCCATGCTATACTTTCCATTCTCATTTTCCTCTAAATCAAACAGGCACTTTCATCTGCCTTGTTTTAGGCAACAACTATAAAACAGGAAGAATCACATCCTAAGAGTGTTTATTTCTTTCCATTGTCTCTAAATGGAGGTAGGGTGACAAGCTCAGGTAAAAGCATTTCTAGTGTAGATGCCTGATTTTGATAACATTACTCCTGCCTGTAGAGACTTTGGAGGCTTTGAGCAATGTTGTGTAAAATAAGAATAGAAATAGCTTAGTTTTTTGTCTTGTTTCTTTTTTTGTCTCCTGTTTTTGCTTCCTGGAGCTTTCATAAAATCTAGTGACTTGGGAGAGGAGTCTGTATTATTTTTGAAGGATGAGAGTTTTCTGTCATGGACTGAAGTTTTAATATTCAGTGACGGAGAACAGATTTCAGCTTTACAGCTGCAATGGGTTAGTTTTGACTTCAACTACTGTAACAGAGGTCAAGTGTATAAAGTAGCTTCCATCTGTGAATATTTGATTTTAATTAGCAAAGGATACACACTATGAGAAGTTAAATCCTAATCCAAGCAGGAGATGTGGCACTGTGATTCAGCTATGTTACACTACCTCATTTTAATCTTTCTCTTCATGATTTAGTGTATCACCTTTTAATTGACAGTATGGCAGTCACTTGCCACAGCAATGGCACAGTTCGTTTAGTTTACAGAGAACCTCAAATTTCAGTGTTTCAGTTTTTTTCTTATTTAACTTCAATTTAAACATCTATAGACATGCACCTAAACAAGATTTAGCTACTATGGTCTGTTTTGTGTCACTTCATATTGGTATCAATGGTTTATTTTCATATGATATCACTTTACATCTCTAAAAGTGTTTCAAGGAAAGGTCTGCAGATCCATAGGATAGTGAGACCATTGGTTCAAATCTTCTGATGATATATATTTCCACAGACTTTAGATTTCCTGCAGCTGCTTCTGTTTTGAGCTCAGTAACATGTGCTTGTGTAAAATATTTATTTTCCAGAAAGATATGCAATCTTATTTTTGAAAGTATCAACAGATGGTGAGTCCACCTCCTCTCTCAATAGTTTGTTCCAGTGGTTTATCATCTATGCCATATGCTTAAAATTAATGCCACATTTCCCATCTGATTTTTTCTGACTTCAATAAAACTACATTCATTTCCTTGCCAGTCAGTTGTTTACCCATCCTCAGGCCTTTTGGGTCATTCAAGGAGAATCCAGATTGTCCTTCACACTTGAAGCATCTGGGGTGTGTGTACCTGCTTGCCTGTCACCATTATTTGCTGCAGCAAATGTCAACCCAGTATCAGTCAAAGTCTTTGTTTAATGGTTGCTTTACTGAGTTGGTTACTGCTTTTGGATCTTTTCGCACTTTCTCTGTTCTCCAGTTGCATCGAAATGCTTCTACTTATACTGTGTGCTTTGTTTCATTCATTTATCTTGTATGTGGTTCTGCCTCTCCCATCCTCCTTTTTGTTCCAGTCTTTCTGTTAGCATTGCCTTCGGTGTGCAATAGAAAAAAACAGGCTGCACAAAAGTACCTGAGAGATCCTGACAGCTATTCCATTTCTCTCTACCTTACTTTTTGGGGTACCACTTTTCCTTCCTTACATTTAGCTATGAATTCTCTGGATCTGTTTATTTTATTTGCTGATGGAAAGGTTTGGTCAATTTGTGGATATTGGGGGGGGGGAAGAAGCAAACACAGAAAAAACAAATTAAGATGCAAGGCTTTAATTTTTCTTGGTTACTGACAAGCATTTGAAAAATCTCAATATCTAGGCAGAAAACATTTGCTTTTCTTAATGTCTGGTCAAAACCCTTAGGATTTCTTCAGACATTTGGTCCTTTTTCTTTCACTGATGTTATATCTGGGAGCCCATCCAAGAGTTGCTGTCCTGAAGAAGAGGAGGTGGAGGAGGAAGATTGTGAGTTCTATGAGAGGAAGTGTGAAAAAAATGACAGCAGTCTTGCTGGCAAAGCTTCTGGTGACCACTTCTTTCACACCCAGAGATTTTTCTGCTTTTTCACAGCCATTTTGATGAGTACTCCAATATGAGCACATATGGAAATCTTTTCTTCTTTGCTAGCCATCTCTGACACATAGCTGGCAATATTACTCACTGACTGCAGTACTACTTCAGGTCAGTGTAACCTTGTAAGTAAGGAAGTCAAAGCATTTTGAAGGAACACACAGTCAGAAATGTTTCCTAAAATAGTCCTTTTTTGGTACCTACAGGGTTGACTGATAATTTTGTTATAATAGTATCATCAACAGCTATGAATGGCTATGGTCTGCAATGCTGTTTCCATCTTCCCTTCACCAAAGGCAGCCCCATCAAGACTGATTGTCAGTTTGAAACGAGCACTAGTTTTCTTTGGTAGTTTCAGGACAGTGTACTATTTTTCTTCTTCTATTGATCCACCATATCTTTTTTAGCAATCAGATTACAAAGTGCTGGCTTTATCCTTTACAAAATAATTTTAACATATAGCAAATAATTGAGAAAAATGTCAGTGGTGAAGGAGGAAAGTCTACTGAATATCAGTGAATATGTAGAACAAAGATCTTGGAATTCCCTCTGGCTTGACATACTCTGGAAAATTGTCAGAATGGTATTGATTTTTACACAGAACATCAAATTGGCTAAGGCTTGAAAAATAGGTGGTCTGTGCTAATGATATGTGTGGAGAAGCGACGAATATTCATGGCTGGTATTTGATATTTCCAAGAAGGGTGATACATATGAAGTTCAGGAATAATGCAAAGTACTTTCTTGTGCATTGGAGTAAGATACTCACACTGGCTCCTCCATTTACATGCAAATGTGGGTATGGATGTATTTGTTGCAGAACTATTTGAAAATGTACTGAACTAGATTCTTTCCCTCTTCCTTTCTTTAAGCAAAAATAGATTATTTTGATAGCACCAGGAACCACACTGAAGCCTGAAGAATGAGAAAAATGGCTGAAGTGAAAATTGCTCAGAGAAACTTTTCTCACAGAGGGTGCTGTCTTTTCTTTTCGTTTTTTTTTTTTTTTTTATGGTTGGTTGTTTTTTGTTCTGTTTTCTGGGTTTTTTTGCTGTTGTTTTTTTATTTGTTTTGTTTTACTTTGGTTGTGGTTTTTTATTGTTTGTTTGTTCATTTTTTCTAGCCTGCTGGGCTGCCTAAGGAAAAGACTGAACAGATCTATTCCATGTCCTCACTTCCTCACTGCACCTGCAGTAGAATTTCAGTAGTACATTATTATTTAAACAGATATGGTATAATCCGTTACTCCTCAAAAGGAGAAAAAATTGCAGCTTTAATTAACACATGGTACAGTAACTCTGACTAATATTATATTTAGCTTTGTGGTTGTCTCTTAATTATGATTACTGTTCAGCACATTTCCTTAACAGTTCTTGGGCCATCAGACATTCAATGCAGCCTTTCTTGTAGCATCTGCCCATGCTCATTTCCTTATGTACTACTAACTTTTAAATTATATTTGGATTACAAAAAGTGAAAAGAATCACTGGAGCATTTACTGCCTAGCAATGAACCTCTTCCTGACCTAATACTCATAGGCTTGTTTGTGTCCATGTCCATCCTGATGCTCTGCTCATGGTAGGCTGCGTATGGCACAGATGTTTCAGTCATATTACATGGCTATTTTCAACCTGTTTCTCAGAATAGATGTTCCTATATGTATTCTCCCTCCTTTCTCTGCTGACACACTCTCTCTACAAACAGTAATGTGCATTTCTACAGTCCTGATTTGTGGACAGAATGAAACTCAATATAAGTGACAGTATTTTTCTTTCCAGGCTGTCTTGTAATGGGGCATGTGAGCTTGGTCTTCTTTTAGTCTTTTTTCACCACTAGCAAGATGCTCCAGCTCTTGATTTGTCTGGTTTTAACCCATTTTCTTAATTGTATGGAATCACATTTGAAAGTGTCATGTGTTTTCTATTACAGAAATCTATCTCCTTCAATATGCCTTCTAGTGATCCTTCTTTCTAACCACAAATGGCCATGTAAAGTCAACAGTATGTATGCTGGGATTTACTGTAAAGAGGGAAGCAGCACAGTAATAAAATCTCATCTCCTGCCATCTGTCTCCTGCACATTTCTTTACAGTCCAAATGCATTATATTTGAGCCTAAATGCCTCAGTGTTGGCAGCACTGTCCAGTTATGGTAAGAAATCCCCCATGAGCTGAAATATAAAATGAAGGTGACATATGGACAAAATACACTAGGGATGGTAAGGGCTGGAGTTTTATTGCTAATATGCTGGAAGTCACTAAGCCTCCTGAACAAGTGCATTGCTGATTAGTAGCAGCTTTGGTGTATTTTGCACATTGCTTTAGTTCTGTACCCCTACAACCAAGAACAAGTGGGGAAAATAGAAGGAAGGAAGGAAAAGGAAACCAAACCTCACAGTTTATTAGGTTCCAGATCCTTCTGAGCAAAAGTAATTGCGTGTGGATGGGGATAAATTGTTTTCCTTTCATGAAGAGGGATGAAGGACATTCAGTTTCCAATCAGGCTTGTTGTACCAGAAATGGTGACAGTGACCAATGCATCACTAAAAAATTACATGACTGTACCTTCCATCTTGCTTGTTTATTTGGAAGATCTTTGTTTTCTCTGTTGGGAAATGCTGCTTTCTACATATAAAGAGTTTTAGAAACTGGAGATTGGTTAATCTTTGGTCCTGTCAAGTCTTAGAATGTAGGAATGTTCAACCATACAATGAAGCTGTGAGGAAATATTTAAATTTAAATTAAACTCAACACATATAAATTACTCAATTAATCAATACGGGAATTATTTTGGCATTGTCCTCTAAGAATTAAAATTCTGATTTTAGTACGAACAAGCTGATTGTTGCTGTAAACAAATTAAATGCAGCAGATCAGGAGTGGCTTTTTAGTCACAGCCAATTGGTCCTATCATGAGAAAATATGTCGGAAAAAAATTGGTAACACTGCCAACACAAGTGAGATATTAGTTTACCTGTAAACATACATTGAAAGAATTTATAGTATGAATAAAATAGGAAACTGTAGGGAAGTCACAAGGGGAAGGACTGGTTTGCTTCACTTCACATAACTAAAAGGGAGAAATATAAGCATGTTAGCTGATGCTTTCCTTAGTTGATGAAAAAAAAACAGCCATCTAAGCCCAGGGTGACTCAGGTACTCATTTGTCTTTTTGATGGCAAGAGGAACTGACCTGATTTGACTGTTGGATATAGAAAGTGAGATGAAATAAATCAAATCTATAATATTCCATTTGTGAGTTCAATCGGATAACAAATTTGGCCAGCTGGGCCAAAATATCAAAAATTGTCAAACCAGGTGTGATTCATCTCTTTTAACTTAAAATTACTGTAAGTCTAACATCTAGGCTTGTCTCCTAGACAGTCAGAAGAGAGAAAAAGTTTTTCCAGAGGCCATGCCAGTCTGTATTGATATTAAGTGACATGCATTATTTAGAAGTGCATGAGTATGGGGACTCAGGAGCAGGCTCTTCACTGAGAAGTCTAATCTTTAGATGGCCAAAAATAGCTGGCATGAATCTTACTATGTGTGTTTCAGTAATTATCAGTAGCTGCAAAGGTGATTTCTATGGTGGTCAAATGACATAGCAGGACACTTTAGAGTGTATTTAAGAATCAGTGGGAGCTCACTGAAAGAATATAAATAGGCTGTACAGCCATACTGAAATTCTTAAGAGCACAGAGACCTATTCTAAAGGTAGCTTTCTAGGGACTTGGCTGACTTATGGGATTTTGACAGCAGGTACCCTTGCCCAATTGGAAGAGAACAAGAGGAAAAGAGGATTCTGCAAACTGCAGATAAAGGGAAATTGTTGAATTTTTTTTCTTCTGTAAGAAGCAGGAGTTCCTTATGGAAAATTTGAATGCTACTGCATTGATTCTGGGAAGTCTAAGCCTATTATAAAGGAAGTTTGAGGCAGATCATGGAGGTTGTTCAGCACAGCAATTGTATTTGAAGTATTAGTGGTAAATACTAAATAGTAAATCCATGAAAAAAGGAAGAAGCAGGACAGGAGGTCCAGAGGAAAATTCTCTTAGCATTACGACTGGCCACACTCACAGGTATTTCAGTGCTATAACTAAATCCTTGTTCTTGTGTGCTTAGGTCAGCAACATATGGACACATTTGCCCATATATTGAAAAATTGCTCATAGTTTTGGAGGTGTTTATGTGTCTTGTCTGTCACACTTTGGACTTTTCAGATGACCCAGACTATGTCAGGCATTAATATAGGGCTGGCAGGACTTATAGGAAACCTTGTGCCCTCCTGGTGTGGCAAATGGGTGCTGTGAGTAGCACTGTAGTATTTAATCTGTCTCTGGACACCAATCTGTGAGCAACTGAACTGACCTCCTAGCAACTTAATTGGTTTCTAATGTTCTGCAGCAAACTCAGTGGCTATTATTCCCAGTCAAGAATAGCATCTGCAAGCAATTGAGACTCTTATTGTGGTAGAAGACCTATAAATTGATGAGACCTCTTTTTGTAAAAGCAGAAATGCTGTTATGTTGAATGGTGCTAACAGTTTCCTGCTAGTGAGTATCAGATCCACAATCACAGACATTGCTAGAGGCTGTTGAGGGGCAAAGTACACTGTTTCAGATATAACCCAAGTGCTGTATGGCCCTTTTGAACAGGAAAAGCTGGCTGTAGGCAGCAGAGAGCCATAAACTGTCAGGCAGCACAGCAGCCAAAGCTACCTCGTTTCATAGTGTGTAGGACATCCTTGGGTATTATAATGGATCCATATGCATTTTGGTGGAGAAAGACAGGAGAAAGAGATGAAAATTGAGCTTTGTGTCTGTGTCTTCAAGGTCTCTGATGAGTTCATGTGAACATTTTTTTCCCCTTTGAGCTCCTTTCTACACTGGGATTGAGCCACCCTCACAAAGTGCTGAACCTGAGGTGGCAATCCTTCCTGGCCACAGTGTTTATTAACTCATCTAGAAATCTATCATAACTGATCAATTGAGTGTTTCTCAACTGGAAAACCAGTGGTACTTGGTACACTTTGGTATTCCCATGAAGGGAAAAGTCTATCTGTTGCTTGACTCCCCTGTATTGTATGAATGAATATTTCCTCCATATATTTCATGGAAAAACAAGACAATGCAGTTTCCTATTTAATTCCTTATTGTCTTTGTGGAGACAGAAGGGTGAAAGAGACCAGTATAAATGGGAAGATCTCTGGATTCCCTGTCCTAAAAAATGTGATCACAAAACAACTTGACAACTAATTCCCTGATCAAAAACTGCCAATTTTTTCCCTGAGATTTGTCAAAAGGAAACGTGCACATTTGGAATAAGCTGATGGCTTCTGGTATTCATTGACCAACTACAGACTCACTGACCTGACAGAGATTTGCAGACATTGTAAATCTGACATTTGCTAAAGACATCAGATTTGCTGAATTTTTGGAGCAGATTACCTTACACCAGAGGTCAAAGGCTCCCTATCTGCATATGTTCTCCAAATTTGCAGTGTACATGCACAAGATGGGCTGTGAATTTTGCTCATTCCTAGAGGTGATCCTCCAACCAAGCTGCCAGATGTTAGGAAAATCTGCAGGAAATTTAGTCCACGTTCCTTGAATTCTGGCTGTACAAAATCTAGAGACAGAAAAAGGAAGAACCAGATTTTTCATAACCTGTCATTAATTTTCATGAGGTTACACCCTGTTCTACTTCAGGGCTGGACAAAAAATTTAGATACCATGTATGTGACCACATAAGCTCAGTTACAGTAACTGTGAGCTGGGAACTTTGCCCTACACAAATGTGCTGTAATTTTCATATACATCCATAATGGGGATATGTTAATTTGATTACAAACTGTTAAGTATTTTGAAATAGTAACAGCAAATGTACCTCTCAAAAAGTCAATATGTAGTGGAATATATTAATGAAAAGATAACCTGAATTGCTTCAAATATAAATTCCTCTTTTCCATTCTCCAAAAGCACACCACAAGTCTCACTCTTTTAATACAACTGGACCAACTCCCAGTGGATTTTAAACGGTGATTTTTACTTAATCACCCACAACATCAGATGTATCCAATAAGATCTGTGTTGCCCTCCTGGAGCCTGCTCCTGATGAGATCCGCATGTTCCTGCCTCCTCCACTGTCACAGTTCCCTCTGATACTCTTTCTGTAGCTGCTTTTATCATGGTGCCTTATCTGTCACTGCTGAGTGTGCAGCACAGAGACAGCAGCATGGGGCACAGTCAAAGCAGTAACAGTAGAAGCAGAAGCAGGGATGGCAGTAGCTGCTGAGGTGGCAGCAGGAATAGCCTCACTGACAGCAGCTGAGAAAGAAAAGCTGTTTTCCAAACCTACAAGTGTGAGATTAAATGTTTGCCTGCTTGATTTATAACTGGCACAATCTATAGATGCCAGAACATTTATGTTTTGGAATGAGCTGAAGATGTTAGAGGGCAAAACTCTAGTTTGATTTAAAGCTCAGTTTTCCTTGAACAGTTTCTAGCTCTGGTTTTATGGATGCTACGTATGCTTTTGTATGTTAGATTATGGAAATGGTCTGGTAATATGTACCAGGTTTTGATAACAAGTTAGTCTTAGCAGGTAGCAAAAGCACTTTACGATTTTTTCCACACACCTGGCCCCAAAAAATTTCATGCTTTCGATCACATTAGGTAGCAGACAGACAGAAAACTCAGACAGTTAAATTCTTCAAGTTGCTGAGTGGTCTCCACTGTATTTGGTATTAAAACAGCCTGGTATTTTATAGTTTTATGCTCCAAAATGCAGATCAACATGCAAATAGGTGTATAATGGGTAACAAATATTCATTTCCTGTAGTCCCTCATGCCTGTATGAGTGGCTCTTGTCTTCCCATATCTCATCTTTTTTGAAAGCTGGCCCCAGTGGTGCCGTCTGAGGTGTCCAGTTTTGCATCCTTAACTTCTATTGACATTAACAAGGGCTGCAGATGTATGCTGAAGGGAGAACAGCCTTCCAAATGAGAGCAGTCTGCTGTTTAACACTGCCTTTAGCCTGAGCAATACACAGCAAAGTGCTGTCATGTAGAGGGACAATTCCAGGTGATTCTCATGCTAGGAATCCTTTAGGCTTTTGCAGGGACTGCAGATATGATTACCAGAGTTTGGAACATTCTCTCTTCAGGGTCAGCAGTATATGCACACATCGCACAGGAAAACCAGGTGTTTCATAAGGTTAACGTAGATTTTTCTTCCCTTCTTTCAATCCCTCTGGGAAAACTAGCATACTGAATTCCTCTCCCGTATAGCATTTGGGTGAATTCCATTCAATATTTTGTTAATTGTTAAATGATGATGCAGCCCTGAAGGAAATTAGAGTCCCATCAGAGTTGTGGAGAAAGCATAACACTGCCTTATGCAACAGTTTCATAGAGAAGTCTATTTAATTCTCTGAGGCAAATCTATATCTTAGTAAAGGTCTTATTAATCATATAACATTTTAGCTCCCTGCATCTTAGATATTTACATCTGTGATAATAGTCTAGTCTCTGTTTCTTGTCACTTTGAAGAATCAAGCACTTTGGTACAATTCATCACATCTCAAGCTATATCTCTAAGAAAGCCTAGATGAATCATGTTGTGGAGAAACTACAAAAGAAAATGCTTTTTTCAGTCTATTTAGTATTTCACTGTAGATATTAGGTATGAAAACTTTTTCTGATGAACTAATGGGAAAAATTACCAAGGGAACCGATGAAGCCTCTGTTCCTTGAAGTCTTCAGATTAAGACAGGATACCTTTCCTGTAGTTATATTTTTCCTCCAAGCAAGTTAGTGAGCTCAGTACAAGGCTGACTGGGGGAAGTTAGATGCCATATGGCAGGCTGGAAGATTAGACTAGATGGCCTGTTGATCTCTTCTGGCACTAGGCAGCAGAAATTATGCCCAAATAAGAGGAGTGTGACATGAATTCAGCTGTGTTTGCTGTATGTCAATTATTTTTCACCAGAAAATGGCAAATAGGTTTGACTTTGTTAATCTCTATATCAATTTCCTGCTTCTCCTTTCCATTAATTATCTAGAAGGAAAATGCAAAATTCTCAGATATTTGCTGTTAGCAGTATTTCTATAGTGCATGATCACATCTGTAGTTATTGTTAATTTTCTTCAAACCTTTATTTTTTATTTCTGTACCTTTTTCTTTGTTTATTCACCTGTTGCACATCATTCAACTCCCAGAGTTCAGTCTCCCAGGATAGATAATACCTTCATCCTCATTCTTTATGTCTAATACAGTCAGGAATTGATTTTATTTTTTTTTTTAACTTAACTTTCATTAATAATAGTAATTCAATTCTTTTATTTCAAACAAAGTAATTCTTCAGCAAATTGGAGAGTGAGGATGAAGATTATTCACAAACAATTGATTGACGATGAAATCCACTCTGTGTCGGGCAGCTGTGGTAATGAGTGTAGAAAAAGAACCTCCATTAGCAGATGAAATATGCAGTTTTGTCTCTGTTCTCAGACTGTTAATTTCTTATTCAGTGATGCTAGTATCAAATTATATTGCATCTCCCTAAAATGTTTATCTTACTCTCTAGACTTTCCATTTAAGTGCCTTTCAGTACTAAAGCAGTGTAAAGAACTGCAAGATCTTTGTTTTCTGAGGTGCTGGGTTGACTTCATATTGCTCTTTTGGTCCCTTTGCCTATTCTTATGGAATCTTAGTCCCCTCTGCCCACTTCACTATGTGCACTGATGTGTAGCAGCTGTTTACTTGTCAAAGGAACGCAAATAGGAGTTTAGGCATTACCACTGAGGAAGGTATAAACATAGCTCAAAAATTCCCTGCTATTTACACTCCTAAAGATAACATTGGATTGCAAGTATGGTTTCCTGAATGATCAAGGTTCTGTATCAAATAAAATAAATTTGTAACATGAAATCTGCTGTTTAAATAGAGAATGATCAGTTTCCATGTTTATCTTTTATACACTTCTCTGTAGTATCCTAGTACATTAAAATGCTAACTACATTGCTTGATACTCCTATGGGGGAAGAGATATTACTATTTCAACACTACTGACATTGAGATGCATAATTAAATATGTTTTTGAAAGCAATTAAAAAGGCCGTGGTTTTTGGTTTTTTTTTTTTGTTTTTTTCCCAGAAAATCTGACATCACTTTTCTATGTCGTGTAAAGAAACCTGAATTCTGGTATACCCTACTTCTATTCCCTTCTGCAATGGAATCTGGTCACTTTCTGGAGTGGATGACATAGAATCATAAAATGCCTGGTTAGAAAGTACCTCAAGGATCATGTGGTCTGGCATTTCTAGGTAAAAATAAATTTAAATGTGGCCCAGCACCCTGTCAAAGCCATCTTATAACTGTCCATTGTAGGAGAATCCACAACTTCTCTTAGGACATTATTCCAATGTCTAATTTTCTCATGGTGAAAAATTTTCTCCCCAGAAGTAACTTGTAGCCATTACACCTTGTCTTTTCTATGTGACTCCTTGTAAAAAGAGTCTCCATCTTCTTGGTAGCCACCCCTTATATACTGGCATATAGTAATAACGCGTCCCTTAAGCCTTCTGTTCTTGAGACTGAACGCACCCAGTTCTCTCAGACTTTCCCCATATAGCAGATCCTCCAGTCCTCTGATCATCCTTGTAGCTCTTCTCTGGACTCTTTCCAGCTTTTCTGCATTTGTTTTGTATAGTGGGGACCAAAACTGAATGCAGTACTCTAGGTATGCCTGGGCAAGAGCTGTGTAGTTGTGTGATGACTTTTTTGCCTTTGATGGTGATGACCTTGTTGATGCAACCTAGCATCCTGCTGGCCTTCTTTGGCACTGCATTTGCTTTCAAACTCTGTCCCAGAAACTTCCAGACGTCTCTTACCTATATTAGTCCCATTTTCTTAGATTCATTGCCTGTCCAGTTTCAATTCTCTCCCATTCATGTCCTCTTTCAGTCTCTTTTTTTTCTTTTTCTTACTTTTATATCACATTCTTCATTCTCATAAGTTACCTCCATTTTTGCTATATCTGTCTCCCTCTTACTAGGGCTGAATCCTCTAATTATAGTGTCCTCAGACTGATTCTTTGTCTCAGTCTACTCCCTATGCCTTATTCTACTTTTACTGTGGTTTAGCTGCCTTCGTTTGTGCTTTCTAGTTTGAACAGCCAAAGAATTGTTGAAGACTCATAAGAGACAATAACCCTGAAACCATTTCCTCTGGATGACTTGGGAGGGAAAATTGCCATAATTTCAGTGAATTTCCTCCCCTTCCAATGTGTTCAGAGATGTCAGAGCTGTTTTTGTGGAAGCTTCAGAAAGTCTGGAATGCACACACACTGGAATGCCCCCATCTCCCCCTCCAATCTGACTGTTGATTTGTGGATTTCTGTTATGGTGGTAGAAGATGTAGTTCTGGTATAAATGCAAAAAAAAAAAAAAAAAGTACTGAATGGAACACACTAGAGTACTAGAGAGTCAAAAATAAATTTAAAAAATAATTGCATGTATTTCTTGCACATAAACAAGAGTGTCTCTTGTATCAGCTCTTATTCTTGGGTTAAACTTTCTGCAGCAGTTAACATGAACGCATTTCACTTAAACTAGTTAAGTTTTGGTAAAGTTTTAAGGCTTTGTAAATCAAATTTTTAGATAGAAAATGTTGAGAAAACTTACTAATAGGCAGCATAAACAGTCCTGTTTATAATTTGTGTGTGCAGAAAACATGCATGATTGGAGCCTTATCTTTTAAACAATTTTTGGGAAAAAAAATTATGCATATAGCATAATAAGAAAAAACCTGACTGAAATATATTCACAGATCTTTTAGAAATAAAATCCCAGTGAACTAGCAAAGATGAAAAATTTAAACTGAAAAATATCTGAAAATGATAGAATAAGAAAACCTTGTAGGCCCCTTCCCAGTCTTCATCCCATGTGGATCAAAATTACTTTTTCTGGTTGCAATATAAGGAAATGAATAAAATATTTGTTCTCTGCTTCATACTTACTTGCTAAGTTGTGCTGTGCCAAATGGATCATTACAAGCATGCTTTCAAATCCTTGATAGCAATGGATTTTTTGTAATGGAAACTGTGACATACCTAGTAGCATTTGTAAGCACTTTTATACTTAGCTGAAAATTTCATCTTGTGCTTTGCATCAGATTTATTAGCTGTATAGACAGTATTTCAAATATCTAAAATATCTAAAACATTTACCTGTGTGTCCATAGAATTAGATAATAAGCAGACTGCTGCCTCACGCTCAAAGTGGGTTCTATGTAGTAATTTATTTTATTCCTATAGTAAGCTAGAAGTGAGATGGTCCCCTTCCCTGTGTGTGTGAAAAATATTTACATTTCACTTGAACTGCCAAAACCAAACTTAAATTTAATAGAAACACCTATAAGCTGAAATTAAAGATCCCATGTGCAGTTTTACTGCATATTTTTTGTACACAAAAAATTTAATTGAGGTGGCTGAATTGCTACCTCATGGTTTTCTCCCTACTTCAAAAGCAATTTGCTTTAAATCTCATTGTCTTTATATATTTCCAACAGTCATAGGCATTTGAAAAAAAGGTGTATAAAAATATCTTCAGGAGCCAGTGTGAGGCCAGTGTTTACAGCTCTCTTCTTAACATTGTGAAACTTGGGAGATCAGCTTGAGAATCAAAGCATCAACATGCAAATAACCACATGTGGCTTTTAAATGTGTACTAGGTATCCAAGCTCCCTTTGCATCCAGTGCCTCTGAGTCTTACATGTGATGATAGCTACAAAGCATGCTGAGAGTCTGTAAACCTTTCTGGAAGGCAGTTGGACACTGAAAAGAGCTTCCAAAAAGACAGGAAGTTCCTGTGTTAAAATTGTGGAATCATAGAATAGATCAAGTTGGAATGTATCCATAAAGATCACAGAGAAAAGCTCCCTGCTTCTCTCAGGACTACCTGAAACTAAATCATGTGACTAGAAAGAAGGCATGTGTTTTCTGTAAACTGTGCAGAATATCTGCCAGCCCCATCTGAATTTTCAGATATCTGAGGGCACCTGAAATGATGTTAGAGGATCCTGCCACATATTTCAAATAGAAATGTAACGTAGACAAAGTGCACTAACTTACATCTTTATATAAACTTCTCTTCTTTTTTTCAAGAAGAAGCATGACCCTCGCCACTGACTAATTGCCAAAGAAAAGTTTTCATTCAAAATGTTGTGTAAAAGTATTCTCAGTATTTTGATATGATGTTTAGGATGGTCATGTTCGTTCAAAGAGTACTCCCTAAAGAATTGGGCTGAGACCCATACTATTTTTAAAAAAACAAAGATGTTGTCAAAGAAGGGACTTGTTTTCCCTATAGCACTTCAAGAGGATCTGGACCTGATAGTTTCATCAGTGTTTCTGCACAAGCTACGGAAGGGAAGTCTGTAACATTTTAGTCTTCAGCTCTTAGACAGAGAATAGTGTCCAAAGTGGGATGAGTGAAAAAGGTACAGTATCAGTTGCTTCCAAGAGATACTGTGGAAAGAATAACCAGTGGACTTCTCTTCATCCTTCAGCAGCCCCTGGATCACCCTTGAGTATGCTTGGAAAAGGAGCAACAGTACAGGAAGCTTTATTTTGTGTCTCTTTTGTCTTTTACTGACTGTATAACTTACGTCTACCTTCTTACAGCCATTCCTTGGCTTTCCTCTATCTCTTCCCCACTTCATTTGGCTTTGTGGCACCACATACTGCAAACACAGAATGAGAAACATGAACTGCTCACTCATGGTGCCTGCAGAAGGCTTAAAGGGTGACACCCAGTATTCACAGTGCTAAGGCAAAGAAAATGTGAGAAGTGTTTACACTTGGTAAGAGCTTCCTGAAATAGTTTTGTCCTCTACTGACAGACAGTGAACCACAGAGGGGCATCCTTGTTTTCCCTCTGGCTGTTGCAGGGACAGGTATTTGCATGATTGCCTCCAGGATGGGTAAACACATCCTACCCAGTGCTCACTCCTTGCAACGTCCCTGATGGAGCTCTTGTTTTGCAGAACAGGTTTGTTTTTCCTGGGAGTTTGAATGTATTACAAATGGGAAAAAAAGAGTAAAACAAACACAGCACAGAACCCAAAATTATCTCTTTGTATCTTTAGTTAAACCAAACATACTGAAGAATCTCATCAGGTAAATTGTAATTTGTCCTCCAAAAGGTTTGATCTTGCAAACTTCTTTTACAAAATCTTCCATTATCCCCTTTCCAACAGCTGGGAACTCATTCTCCTGTTAATAGTACCAATTAAGGTCCACACTTTAAAACTTTAGTAGAAAAAGACACACTGAAAATAACTGCTTTATCTCTTCTTTTGGGCAAATACTTAAGCAATTTAACTCTGCCTGAGCTCTTTTTCAAAGGGGAGTTAAGTTAAACAAGGACAATCATAAATCAATATAATCCAGCTTTTTTGTTAGCCCTTTCTTTCTACTGCTCAGAACAATGAGATATAGCTGAGCTATGTTAACAGTGATTTTTATTATTATACTCCTCTCTAAAGAATCTGTTGGTACGATAGATGGTCATCCTACAAAATTAAAAATAAGTCAGCAAAATCCTATAAAGAAGAGTTCTCTCTTCTCTTTCTCTTATGATCTCCAGTTCATCTTTTTATATTGTTGAGATAAATGTCACCTGCTAGATATATGAAGAGATGTGTCGAGCAACTTATTAAATGGCTTCATGCAAAAAATGAAAGCAAAATAATTTTAACTACATACTGCACTCTGAAAATATAAAACCTGAGCTGTGGGCATATGAATGGCATTGTAGTGACCTTTGCTTTGATAACACATGGTTCCTGAGTCTTTTTGAAAATTGGATGTGAGCATCTCTACCCAACATTCATTCTGTGAGCTGCAACTACAACACACAAGAAGTCTGATCAGAATATTTTTGGTCTCCTACATGATGAAAATATTAATCCAGAGATAAGCCTGTAAAAAGACCGTTAGATCTGCTTACCATCAGAAGCCTATAAAACAAGCTTGGGAGACATATGAAGACATAATCTGTTCCAACCCTGTGCTCAGAAAAAGGCTTTGCAGTTCCTTAACCATTCCAGATACACTTCTGTTTCTGAAAATCTCCACTGACAGAAAGGACTGAAATAAAAATGGAAGCCAAACCCCCCCAGAACGATGAGGATATTAATTTTAAACCCTACACACTATTAAAGATCCCACAGATCTGTTTCAGATCCCACAGATAAAAAATCTCTCACTAACAGGTTTGCAACTTGCCAATCAGTTAGCAGATTGAAATTAGTATCAGAGGAACAGTAGGCAGAAAAAGGTCACATGGCTCTCCTTCCCTGCTCTGCCAGTTATAAGCACCAAGACTTTCCTGCTTGAGAACATTTTACAGGGTTTTAAGACACTGTTGCTGACAGACATCTCTGGTCTCATCACATCCAGGAGAGAGGATGCGCCAGGAAAAAAAGGCAGAGTAAGGGGAATTTTTGAGTGTTATGAGAAGTCGCTGTCCTAATTTATGTCTTATTTTGCCCCTGTGCTCATGTCAAACCCTCTCCCTCTGATACAAACATGCACAAATTAGACATTATAAAGTCAAATGAGTCCTTTAAATGCTGCTTTGTGACAGACACTCTGAACCGTGGCTGTGTAGCCAGTTACAAGGATTTACAGGAAAATTTCTCAAGGGATGCACATCATGGTAGCTATCTGTGTGCTGTGTAAACTTTTCAGATCCCATGGAACACTGGAGATCCAACAATACCCATCAGCTATTGATCAGTGAGAAAAGAAGGAGCTGTCGATAAAAAGCAAATTATTTCTTTTTTATTTCATTTCAGACTTTGGGAAATATGTGAAGAAAAATCAGTAATAATAGATGCATTTTTAAAAAGAGCAATGATTAAAGTCTCTGTGGTTCTCATATTTGAGATTAACAAATTAAAACCATTTCTGTTGTTTTCCATTAGGCTCCCCTGTCCCTCATCACAGACACAGGCAACACTTTTTTTGCAGCTACACACAGTGGCACAGGCATTGCTAAGTCAATCACAGGTTCTTCAATTACTAGAACCTGTCAAGTCCAGCAAACAGCAACTGATGCTTGAAGACATTGGTGTTGTTATTTATATGACTGCTCACTATACTTGTATAATTTGGTTATGCTGAAGACTGGAATCTGCTTTTTTTCCCTAAGCACAGAGAGCAGCAGTACTAATAGCATTAATGAACAAGCTTCATGTTGTTGTGAATATAAAAAAAAAATACATCTCTCAGGCTTACCATTGAAGCTCTAATTAAAAGGGGTAATGTTACCTGGAATATATAATGGGTTTTGAACAGGTGATCATTCTTATTCACAAAAGAGTCTTTTGAATAGATGTACCTTGCTGGCTCTATTCAAATGTTAGAACAGGACTATACAGCCAAACAAATGAACAGGTACAAGTAGTCCAGAAAGTGTTCCAGAAAAACAAGAGAATACAGTCAGGAGAGAATATGTATTCCAATGTATCTGGGCTGCCTTGCTCTTATGTCTTGATACATTGAAATAACCATGGGGAAAAAATCTATTGATTTAGCTAGCCCATAAACTAATCCCGACAAATGTGCAGTGCTCAGAAAATCATCTGGGAACAGTCACACACAGATTGTTTTGTTCTAAATAAATCTGCACCTACTCTAACTCCCTGTGGGAAAGTCCTACTGAGACCAAAGATCTATTGATCAGGCATCTTGGTGATAAATCTGAATTTCAGAAGTTGTATTTTTGCCTATGGTGTGAAGTCTCTGAGAAATGAAATGGGGAAAGAACACAGGGAAGCCTTGGTTATGTTCTCCATGAACTGTCTGAAAATGCTTATTGTCATAGTTTTTCAAAATAGTGAACAGCAACAGTATGAGAACCCAGATGAAAAAAACCAGCCCTCCCCAGCCCAAAATAGCAGTTAAAAATACCTTTGCATACACGGTGTATGTTAAAACAATTACCTATGTAATTTTTATGTTTTCTTATTATGAAAAAGGACAAATATTTCCTTTAAGCACTTCTCTAAGAACCTTCTTTTTGCTGTGCTGAGTAGTGTGAAACCATATACACAAATATGCTCATCCACAATAGCTACTGTCATATATGCCAGTCTGACCTAAAAATGCTGCCAGACTTCCTATGCACACTGTCAGTGACCAACTATGAGTACAAAGGTAGTTCTGGGACCTTTTAAAACCATTCGGTTTTGACCTAATTAAAAAAGACACACTTTTCTCTTTCACTCAGATAGCTGCTTTCCTATTCACAGCTTGTGAACAGTGTTCTCTGTGCACTTTCTCATATGCTGGCTAAGCACACAGGTGTTGACATTGCTATCCCTTATTGTCTGAAGATTGTGTTCACCAGACATCCTCAAGCTGAAGGGCAACAGCAACCACCTATCATAAAAACAACTTCCCTTTCAACACAGTGTATGGTGCAGCGTGGCTATGGCAGTGTATGAGCAAATTAGGTAGCAGACTCACTCCTACAGAAACATAGACACTGTATTATGTTATATTATGATTTTCAGTGACTATTCCTATAAAGATTCTTGCTGTTGCTCTCGTACATGGGGGAAGGTCTGACAACACTGTAGTGTACAAAGTAGAACTTCAAGGAATTTCTAAACTCTTCCAGCCTTGAAAAAATCATAAAATACCACCTACAAGCAGAACTTCACTACCTCATAGATGCAAACATGAGGCTTGTGAAGTGCTGAAATATTAAACCTGCATTTCTGTGGTTAAAAGAAACATTTTTTTTTGTATGTCCTCTCTGCAGAAGAACAAACAATAGTGATACAGTAAATATTCAAGTTACCACAAATAAAGGCACATAACACCAATATTTTTAATTTTTTTTTCTAGGAAAGGCTATTACAAAGGAGATATGTAAAAATATAATTTCTAAACCCATGGTATTATTTTCCAGACTTCCCACAAATGGACCACTTCAGATTGACTGCCAGAGTTCTGAGGAAAAAAGAACCAGCACATACATTTCTTACTGATATAATACGAGGTACTATGGATCTGCTGAAAGGCTTTCCGATTTATGGTGGGACCTTGTATATGCCATCCTTCAGTTCTCTGTACCTTGGTTTAATTACATGACAAAAGGATGCATGGGTGAAATTTATTGCACA
Source organism: Calypte anna (assembly GCF_003957555.1). Taxonomy (NCBI): domain Eukaryota; kingdom Metazoa; phylum Chordata; class Aves; order Apodiformes; family Trochilidae; genus Calypte; species Calypte anna. The sequence goes on along the minus strand of NC_044246.1, from coordinate 106,946,076 downwards.
TGTTTTGAAGAGCCTTGAGAGAGGTGAGCTGTAATAAATATAGTTTGAAGAATTAAAAAACTTTAAAGGACTATAATTATTTTATTCAAATGGATAAGAACCTTCACCACCACTGCAATCTACCCCGTACCAAAATAACTGAAATCAAAATTCTTCAGAAAGTACAACTCCTTTTCAAATAAATTAGAAATATTCAAAACTATTCGAAAAGAAAGGCTGAGGTTTACTCCATGTTTCAAAGAATTTGTCTCCACATGTGCCTGTCATCTCTCTTCAGACAACCTATACAAGATATAATGGAAACAGTGTCGAGGGTGATGAAAATGCCAGAGCATCTGTCAGTGGATCAACTTATGACAGCAAGTGATAAGCCTCCTAATGCTGAAGTGATGAATGTGCCCAAATGTGGACGCTGTGCTTGTGTGAGACAGCTGAAAACACAAACATGAACAACTAGACATGAGGACATGCCTCTGGGGAGACCCCTCTAGTTTTTTGGTACTTGACTGATTCTAGAAAGCAGCACATTTTTACCATAAAGAAAGATAACTGTGCTTATCAATACAGCAGCATGGCTCAGAAGAGAAGTTGCTGGGATGCAGAAAAACATCAATCTTATCTAAGTATCAAATGTGACCTTTTGTATATGTTCTCCTTGAAAATGATCTTTTGTTTTCTGTACCTTCAAAATTTTCCTAATGCTTTTGGAGTGCTTTATAATTGAGCAGTAATATAAGAGCAAGCAGCAGCAGGCTTATTTAAACAGTAATTGCATACATTAAATTCTGGTTACCAAAGCAGAAAACACTTCAAGAAAGGAAGTATGGGGCTTCTGTTTGTAGTCACAAAGCATGATATATAAGTAGGGTATGATTTACAATGTCTGAAGGTCTAATGCTGACAAACATGTTTCTATAGAAAACTAAAAAGACAAACTATAGATGAGGAAATCTATTTTGATATATAGGAAAAGAAGTCGTTTATACTTCTGGGAAATATAAAAATATATTTTCCAGTCTGAATAAAGAAGCCATAATATACTTCCTTTCTAAATTTTTTTAAGGCTATGTAAGAGCCTTAAAGACTGATTTTATTAAGCTATTTACAGGATATAGACATTGAATTATGTACCAAAATTATTCAACTTATCTAATGACAGTAAATGTGATAAAGAAAGACCTATCATTTGAATTCCCACAAGAATAAACTTTAATATATTAGAAATTTATATAGAAATCTGTATTACAAATGGGTATAAATAAATTAATTTGTATTTCTTTGAACAAGATGTTAAAGAAGGGAACAATCCATATTATTGACCAGACTTTAACAATTTTTACTTTAGATTAGCTCAGTTAGAACAAAAATCTCAGCAACCCTTCACAATAATCATTCTAACTTTTGACTAAATTTTTGATCGATAACTTCTTGCATGCAAAATAAAAAACCCACCACCTGCAACAGTCTATTCTCAAAAGGTAACGGGTATTTTCTCAGTTTCTAATAAATGAATAAGGTAGTATTGACTGGTGGTCACACAATTGAACAGACAAAGCTTTTTCTTTTTTTACTGCTGCATCCTCTATTCCACAGAAAAAGACTACAGGAAGGAGATGAGGAGGGTTCCCTGGTGCCAGGAAATGGGCAAAGCTGAAGAGGCACCCATGTAGGTTTTTCTCTGTCCTCTCAGGCAGATGGAACAGAAATTACAGTTCTCTTTGCACCTAATTAGGGACAACTCTACACAGAAAAGGAAAGAGAAATGTTACCTTAACATCTGTTTGCACTGGTAGGTGAACAGGGTGGGTTTCATCTGGGGTTAAGGCACAAAGGAGAAACCTGGTTCTTGGTAGAGCCCATATTCTGTTTCTCTGACAGGACTCAAACCTCTTGTGTTTCCAGCAACACCAGAAACTAGAGGGCAGCTCTGGGACCTCTAAAGGCTCCTTGTCTCCAGGATCAGGGAAGGGAGGGGCTGACCAGGGAGAGAAGGAGGACAAAGCTTCTCTGAGCTGTTGGAGGGCCAGGACAATATCGATATAGCAGTGTTCTCCTTTCTCAATTTGTGCTAAAGGTCCTCCAATAGCTGCTAATAAAACACTTCCATTATATTATTACACAATTCATGGCAGAGATCCTAATCTTCAATTAGAACTCCCTCAGCTGGGCTTGTTTCCTAGAGACTGTCTACCTGACAGCCTTCATGGACCTAGGGAAGAAAGTCTTTTTCCTGAATTCATCTTTGCCTTTATGCACTCCTGAATGAATGACACCACAGGACCTAGCACAGGCTGTGTGAGCCTCACTAGCTGTATGGTTTTACACCACATGACTGACCTCAAGTGGGAAACTCACTATGTCTTTAAGGGAATCAGATGTCAGGGTAGTTGCTAGCTCAGGAATCAGCTCATCATCTTCAGCTAGGGCTCTGTCCAAACTCTACACATAACATACGAGAAACAGAACTACCCCTGCAGAACTCTTATGGTGCATAGACCTGAGTGCTAATTTTTTGCAAGTCTGATCCTAAGAGGAGAGAGCAAGAGCACAGGCAGGCTTTGGTTTGCCCCATCCAGCCTGGAGCTATTTTTTCTGCTCACTGTACACCACAGACTATATGGCTCAGATGTCTCCAAGGGTGAAAAGCCACTGTGGAGAGACAGAAAATGGGATGGGAAGGGAACCTCTTAGAAAAAGCATAAAAATTAAGAAATTTACAAGCGTGGCCACCATTCTCCCTTTCTTCAGTTCCTAATCACTCTGCAGCTTCCCAAGTCATTCTCTGGACTCAGGGAGACAAGTTTCTTATCTGCTTGAACCAGATTTTTCACCTTCTTGATAGAGATACACACCAGCTGCTCAGTCTCTGCTCTCATATGCACTGAAGGCAATTAATCAAAAGTAAAACTTTAAAAATCCTTTCCCCTTTTTTGCTCATTATTTTAAAAAAAGTCTCTGACTGAGAATAACTATGGACAATTTCATCTTGAAAAGCAAGTTATAAGCCAATTCTAAACGTGACCTTTCAGGTGGAAAGCTATACAACTTTAACCAGGTTTCATGCTGGGTCCCTAGAATATTTCAAAGACATTTCTTTCAGTCTAGCCCATTTTTCCATCAATCTATGCTATAGTAAGTTGGATTCATATTTCTTTGATCTGTGAGGCAAATACTTTACATAGTTTAAAAATAGATCCACGAAGCTCCTGCTATACTCTTTAGCACTGAAAGAAAAGCTAGTTAATAACCAATGTAACAGTCTAACACTAGTGTACTCCTTGTGATGCTCTCATTGGAACAAATTCATTCCCACTGTAACTCCACTGGCATTAACAGAGCTACCAGCTGAGATGAATTTGCCACATTTTTGTTAAGCACTTTAGAATTTGATGTCACAATTCTCGAAAGACACCCTAGGAAAGATGTCTCTTTGCTTTTCTTGGTGTGCATTCATGCACATGCCAGTTTTCCAAGCTTCTTATGTTCCTTACATTTCTTTTCACACCATCTCCCCCTACTCTTTGAGACCCTCCTGTTGAGCAGATATTATACAGCAGATTTTCTTTGAAAATAACTGAGTTGAGCTAATTATAAGACTATTCTTATTTTTCATGTGTGAAGGTGGATTCAGCAGCAGAGACCGGAGTAGGAAGCCTGTTTCAGAGAATCATGAAAAATTGTCCATTTTCAAAAGTGCTGCATGTCACATTGCTCAAAAAAGTCCTTGTGGTACAGGCTAGATGAAGATGTTATTTTTTAAAATGTACATTGCTTGGACATAGCTGATGATATGAAGTGAAATGATGGATTTACAGATCAGAACACATAATTGAAGCAGGTTACAAAATGTTGTGTTACTTTTATTTTTTAGACAAGGCCAGTTTTCTGGAAATGAATTCGTTTGCAAAAAAGTGACTAGTTTTATTTTCTTTTCAAAGACCTTCCAAATTCTTCCGGTATCTCCTATTTTGTGATTTAAATTCACCTTCTGGATCTTAATTCTGAGTTATATTCAGTAGCCCTTAAGTTAACAGAACTGCACAAACAATTTCAGTGGAAACCGAGTGTTACTTTACATCTCAAGTTTTTAGCAATTTGTTTATTTCTGCCTTTTGATTCTGATTTGGGAATGGAGAAAGAATTAAATCTAAAGTATTTAAATGTATTTTAAAAACACAATAAAAACCTATGAAAGTATTTTAGAAAAAAGAAGAATCTCTCTCTACATAGATTTTTTGTAAACATGTTTAAACTTACAGACTTTTGTTTCTATCAATTATTATCAGTTACAGCTTTTTGTGGACTTTCTAACCATGGTTGCCACACATGACTATGGTTGCAGCACACAGAATGCCTCCTGAAACAGTTGTAAAGGTCAGTAGCATCTGAAATGCCACTTAATATATGTTTTGTATATTTGATTTATTTTTTTATTAATTAGAGCATTTGATGTGTATTTGTGAAAAGTATTTTGAAGACAGACTTTTCCTTCTCTATATTTTCAAATATCTAAATAATAATTTAGAGAAAGATCTCATTTTTAGCCTTAAAGGGATGTAGGGTAGTTCCCTTAAGCATGGCTGAATACAGGCTCTATATTTCATATACTGACGGCCCGGAGTAAATATTTTCTGACACTATCCAATAAATCATGTTTTCTTCCACAGCAAATAATAGAATTGTACAGTACATTATATCTGCAGCAGCAACAAATAATTAATCATCTCTGACCTTTCCATAATGACAACAATCTGAAGAATAGAGACTAATTTAAATTTTTATATAATGTTTAATATTTAAGGACTAAATCCTCTTTTATACTAGATTCCGTCACACTGCTTTGGTAATAAAAAGATGCCTTAAAGAGAAAACAAGTCTTTTTGTTTGTTTGTTTGTTTTTTAGCTGTTACAAATTAGCAGAGCATAGGTTTCTCAGAGTCCTTTCATGTAAGTGCAAATAAGGTAGACACACCCATGATAATTTTTAAATTATCAAATGTGTCCAAGTGAAGGCAAGTGAGGAGTGGTGTTCCTCAGGAGTCAGTATTGGGACCAGTGCTGTTTACCATCTTTGTTGGAGACATGGAAAGTTATGGAAAAGCCCCTTCCTTGGAAGTGTTCAGGGCTGGCTTGGATGAGGCCTTGTGCAGCCCCATCTAGTGGGAGGTGTCCCTCCCCATGAAGGGATGTTGGATCTGGATGATCTTTAAGGTCCTTCCATCCTAAACCATTCTATGATGCTATGGGTTTATTAAATGATAAAAAATATAGTGAAGCCTAGAGGACCTGAAGAACAGCCACACACTTGTGAAAAAAAAAATCTTCATACTGATTGTTAAATCACACATGATCGATATGTTCCTTTATTTATTCATGGGAAGGGCTGTTGACTAACCATCAGACTAATCAACAAGGTATAATAAACTGCAGAATATCTAAAAAAACCTTGCTGTGTAAAAATCAATTTCCCAGTCTTACTATGCTACACAGCTATTGCATAGAAAACTAATGAAAAAAGGAATTACAACTTCGAATATAGGCTCTAGAAATAATTTAATCGCACAAAAATGATAAACCTCTTCTTTCTCCCCTGACACCTGTCCAAAGCAACCAGAGGTACCAATCAAAACTAAGTAATACCCTTCATCACCTGTCCTTCCAATGCACATCACCCCTGGCCTTCCTGGAAGCTGAGGGATGAAAGGCATGTTGAGGCCAAGTCTCTGAAATTGTAGTGATTTGGGCTCTTTCATGCCTAAAGGTCTAAGCTGTTTCCCAAGAAGTCTCACCACAATCCCTTTGTTATCAAATGGTCTTTTTTTGTTTGTTTGTTCTATTTTAAAGAACCTCCATCCTAAACAACAGATTGGTCTCATGCTCATTGTGGAAACTGCTGGAGGGTCCATAGAAATTTATCAGGAAATCTAAACACTTGTGTTCTTAATACTACCAAGAAAGATGAGGTAATGTACCTCAGGATCCTGTAATTAAACAAATATTAAAGATCAGCTACTGCAGGACTGGAAAAATATAACGTGCATCTGATCCTTAAAAATGAATGAGCTGCCCAATACTGAAGTGAAAGGGCAATGACTGCTCTGCCCCTCACTGTAACTGCAGCCAGTGTGGCATCTGCCCTGTATCTTCTGTACTCCATGAAAGAGCCACATGGGTGCAAGTCAGCAATCTCTCCCATTCAAAGCAGATTTGAAGCTATTTGATGCTTTGGCTTGGTTTGAGGTCAAACAAGATGATGCCTACCCTCTAAACAGTAAGAAATACTTCTGGAATCCTAAATCAGTTACTATATATCATACATCTTTTTCAGTTATCACCTCAGGATATTTTACTGATCCTCTCTACAGATGGTGATGCACATGGCACTACCTCAGTTAGCTCAAATTCTTTCAAGTAGTCTACATAAATAAGACTCCAAATGCATCTGATTCCTGTAGTCTTTTCTTTAATGAAGACTATACTGGCCCTCTATCTCATTACTGTATGTCCTTGTGCAAATGTTAGCTTCTTTGCCTGCTATAGAAATAACCTCACAACAAGCCAAATATTTAATTGTCTTTATTATTGAAAGAAAATGAAGATCAAACCCACAGCTATTCAGAGAGCTTCTTTGCTGCACAGGCCATTTAAATAAAAGAGAGAAAAAATATAATCCTTGATTATTGTATCTGTAAAATTATTTGGAATGTACATTGTACAATTAAGACTGATTATCCGCTTAAATTTCTTGGCCTTGCTTTTTGAGAATACTGTCTTCTGTGGGCAAGAGGTTACTGAAACTATACACTAGTGAAAGAACAAAACAAAACAGATGGTGCATTAATAATGGAAGTATTAGAAAAATGATACTCTTCCAGATTTCAATGTATTCATTAATACATTTTAGACAATTTAATTGCTTCCTGAAACACTAATTGAAAGAGTTTCATTTGCAAAAACCTAGTCCTGGTAACATAAACTAGGCATGGTGCCACAAAGAACTTGAAAGCTATGATAAGAAAATGAATAGAAGGGTTTAATTTTTGTTTTGTTTTGGTTTTATTTATTTATTTAATTTTGTTTTGTTTTATTTTGTTTTATTCTGTGTTTATTTCCTTCAATGAAATCTTAACTACGGCACACAAGGCACCAGAAAAGAAAGACTTTTAAGAAGTACTGAATTTTTAGAAAATATGAAGGTATTTTTGGTTTTCAAGAAGTCAACCCATATCAAGGGACTAGGAGTTCAATTAAGAGTTCAGGAGTCTAATGCAACATAAATCTACCAATTATATATGATCTTATACTTGTCTATTAATATAAATAGTAGATACTTTTAAAATGCTTTCTTCAGAAGGCATCCAATTCAACTGCTTCAGTGTGTCTTCTAAATATGGGTGGACAAGCAAGTTTTGCCTGATTTTGAAACCTCTCACCTGCTGCATGTTGAAAAATTTGAGTAAAAACTTTACGGTGATAATTCCCTCATACATCTCCAAGAGGCTGAAGATGAAGAATGAGATGGAAGGTGGAAGAAAACAAACTAAATAAATACACTACAAAAAGAGGTTCAGATCATCAAAGAGAACATACATATAAAAGGATGACAAACACGCAGAGAAACAAGAAATAAAAGATAGGTAATAATGATGAAAAAAATTCAAATAGAAAAACACAGTTTCTGCACTACTGCTTTTGAAAGTCTCTCAGGGAAAGACCAAAATGATGCAGAAGATTGTGTAAATTACCTCCTTTAAGGGGATGTTTTGACAGTTACCCACAAGAAGTCTAATCCCCCCTTGCACCCAAAATTTCACACTTTGGTACTGTTTTAGTTCCCAGTCACTAAAGATCTATAACTAGGAGGCTCTCACTTGTTTAATTTGAAGCAAGTTAGGTTGATGTTTGTACTTCATTATCTTAAAGGTCTTTTCCAACCAGAATGATTTTGTGATTCTGTGAATAATTCTTCAGAATTTTCACTTGTATCAGTATCTGAAGGATATGCACAGACTCAGGCCATGGTCAGACATATTGCACAGTTCAAACATGAGCTGGACAAAGATGTCACAATCTGATGATTACTCCACCCTGCCTGGGAATTACTGTTCCCTTAGATCCGCCGGTAAAACTATGCTCCCAACCTGCTGATGTCAAAATGATTAAAAACAGCAATCACTGTTGATATTAGAGTTAGTGTTGCAAGGTTTTCATTTGTGTAATTTTGATGAGGGGCAGCCGCACATACATTTTTTTTTCTAGGAGATTTGATGGGTGATTATCATTGCTGGATAAGTAAGTGAGAAGTAGATGGGAATGCTTTTCTCTTATCTTGACCCATCTCTGCCCAAAGACCCTATCTAAATGAAGTCTCATGCTTCAGCAGACCCCTGCCTACTCATTAATTTTGTATTAGTACAACAAAATTGATTAGCAGTGTGATTTTTTCTAATTATGTAGTTATAAGGGAACAACTCCCTTTATGGATGTCATTATACCAAAGCAAAAGTGCCTCATGGTAAAACAGATGGCAGAGTTAGATGAACATGACACAAGGAAAGACAGGGCCTGTATTTACAGAACATTCCCTGCTAGGTGGTACCTGTTCTTTGTTCTCTCAAATATAATGAGGTATTTTTTTGAAAGCTTAGGAAAAGTTTCTTGCTCAGGCAAATAACCCCTGACATCTTAAATATTTATACACAAATGATTAGAAAACAATTACATTTATGTGTTTGATATAGAGGTTCCATACATCAAAACTTGGTTTTGTCCAACAGTGGAACTCAAAATGAACATATAAAATTACCTGTGAAAGAAAATATTCCACAGTATTTCTGAAACAGCAAAAGGTAAAACTCTTGTTGCATGTTGCTGAAAAAATGAAACCTTTTTGTTTTCTGAAATTGAGTGGTCCTGGTATGCTCTATGAGTCTGAGCCAAGAGAGCAAAGGAATCCTTTTTTCCTTTTCAGTTTGTCAGAAGGTGGAAAGATGAACTTTCTGTGTATGAACAGGTGCAATATATACAGAAAATCTAGGCTAGACCTGGAAGAGAATGGGGGTGTGATACATCTTAATTCTGACATTCACAAAGTCTCTGTGCTAGCTCAAATACAATAACAAATAGAATAGCTTAATAGCAACCTGATCCAGTAACACAAAAAACCAAACAAAAATTCATACATAAAGACCCTCCTTCAATAAAGGTAATATCCTAAAATATTAGGATTTATGTTCACTGAAAAAAATGAAACAATATTTTATGCAAACCATCTCCTCCTTCAAAAAAGAGACTGTTCTTTTCAACTGAAAAACACATTGTCAGAAAATTGACCAATTTTAAGAGCTTTAACTGGTGCCATTCTGAGCTTTATGAAAATTTAGATGTACAAATCTAGTTCCACTTCCATTCAGAAGGAGGCAGTTTTTTCCAGATCTGTTTTCATCTGCCAGCGTTATCATATGTGAGTAAATAAATGTAAAGACACTGAGTCAACAAAATGTGCACCAGAGTTTAATTGCTCACAGCCAGCCACAAAATCAATGGCAATTTTAATATTTAATATCCAATTTGGTATCTAGAGAAGCTCAGGGCTTATCTGCCTCATCTAGAAGAAATCACTAAACTAATATATAAACAAGTCCATGCCCTCCAGAGCCTTAGTAGCAGCTTGCTTTATGAATCATTGCTGCCCTTTCCAAATTACCAAGGAAGAAACAGTACCCTGATTTGAAGAATGTGGCATTTTAAAATCATGGTAAAGAAATATAAGAGTTTAACTATAAACACTTTTTTTTCTTAGTTTCTACAGAGTTATTGACTTGAGTTACATTTTCAGTAAATTCCTTGTAGATCCAGAAAATCTATGCTAAAGCAAAGATTTGTTCATGTAGTCCTGGTCTCCATACATGCTGAAAATTAGCTGAACTTCTTTTGATTTGTTTTGCTTTGGTGGGTTTTTTTAAAAAAAATGTTGCAAACTGTTTAGGATCTGGACTGTCACCAGTGGCTACATTTCATCTCAGTTATCCAAATCCCAATTGAGTGCTTCTCTTGGCTACCTGATTTTTAAGCATGATCCCTGGTGTCGGACTAAATACCAAGTCTGATATTTATGTGAAATACCTTAAACCAAGCAAATAAATAAAGGGGTCTGTGTTTTAGCTCTCAAAGTAAGCAAGTAAAATCTGTTTACTAGTAATAGTTCAAATACGGTGTGGAAGTTGTTTGCTGTCTCTTAGATAAGTGACAAGAGATGAGGACACCTCTGAGGATGACTGCAGAAATGTGGAGGTAACGCACTGGTCACCTAACATTGGTTTAGAGAATGAGAAAGCAGAAGAATAGATAAGAACAGAAAGTTGCCTCCTTGTAGAATACCTCCACACAGCTAAGGACACTGCAAATATTTCTGAAGTAGATCTGGTGAACAAAAGGTATGTTTTTGAAATACAGTCATTAAATAAGAAAGTCTAAGTGCACTCTGAATGCAGGTTGAAAACTGATAAGCTAAAAGAAAATGGAAGAAATGGAAATAATTTTTCATAATGACACTTCAAATTGAAAGACAGGAAATTTTACCATTTCAAAGCATTGTAAAATTGAGCTGTATAATTCCTGATAGCTACTATTGACCTTCAGATATTAAAACTAGGATAGTGTGGGTTCCAAAAGATAGGAAAATCTTTCCAAAAATGTCAGAGTTGATGGTACAATGAAAAATGCTCAAACTTTAAGCTGCAGAAAGTTGTATAACTAAGATAGTGTGTGGATCATCAAATATATTCATAATTAATCTAAAGGAGAATTAGGAAATTAGACCAGCAACTATGTCTGTTAAAAGTGCTAGTCTCAAGAAAGTTCTTTCTATCATATGTGGGTTGCTTAGTCTGTGATCTTTCCTGTATGAAGTCTGTCATTGTGATCTATATCTTTGCTACTGTAACCTGGGTTACTGTAACATTCTCTGTTTTACTATTTAGAGGCTTTTTTGTGATGTGGAAAATACAGAAACCTGGCTCCCACGGGATGAGTTTGCTTTATTTGAATTTCTGCCTATTGTTCATATTTGCCTAATCTCTGATAAATTGCATTTTGCAGATGTTATATATGAAATGTAGTGAATTAAGAAAAATAACAATAAAAAAACCTCCTTGAATTAATGAAAGAGGAGTTGAAGATCTGGGTTAAATCCAGATGGCAGCTAAACTACACATGGCACTTGCTCTCTCCTCCACCCAGTCCTAGAGTCTCATCAACACCCTGTCTCATCAACAGTGTTTCAGTTACAAATCCAAAATATAGCACCATAGAAGCTGCTATGAAAGAAGAATAATTCCATCCCAGCCAGACCTGGTAGAGTTGAGCACAAACAGATGATTCACCAAGCATTGTCATTGTGTTCATTGTCTGCCTATAATGATGATACTGAGTCTGTATATTTTTGTTAGCAGCACGGTGAGATACATATTGGCCCAAATTAAAATTAGAGGTAAAATATTAGGACAAAAAGGTCTTCAACAGGTCTTTGCTTAACAGTGAATCAAAAGTTTCCTCTTCCTAGTAATTTTTGCCATTATAGTTAATAAACAGGAAATTACTGAGTGACACATTGTCATCACTAGTTAGCTTTTTGAAATGTTAATTTATCAGTTTGACTTTTCACATTTCTTTTAATTTTGAACCTGGTTGTGAAGAATTAGAAAGTTTTGATAACAGCTTTATTAATTTTTAAATTAAAATACTTTTATTATAAAAAGGAAAATATTGACAGTGGTAATACCTTGAAAGATATAGAGTTCTTTTTTTAAGAAAGGGCAATTGAGAATGAGAAAAGGCTTAACTCAGAAAACACTCTGGATTTAATGGCATTTTAAATATAACTGTAACTTTGTTGATAAAAAAATATACTGCAAAATTTAAAAGACCCTCTAAGATGTCGCAAGGGTCCAACAACGTGATATCTTAGACAATTCAGGTTTTTGCCAAGTATCTTCAGAAAAAAATTGCTTGAGAATATGAAAGAGATTAAATTGCAGTCTAAAGCTGATAGTGTCCTTCTGCTGATATCACATAAATAGTATTTTCTCATTTGTAGGAACTCGTTTGTGAACACTTCATTTTAATTTAGATAGAACAAAATGATACAGTTGAAAACTGTTATATATAGAGATATAGGCAACACTATAGGTAGGCAGTTCTGTGTAGGAAACCTGCACTGGATTCTAACTGACAGCAGAACATGGTGGCACAACTTGAGCCAAGACTGAGGGCAAAAAACTCTCAAATGACCCAGCAAGCTATGCAGAATCACAGGTGATGGTATTTGATACTAAACTGGCCCAGAGCAAACATCTGACCATAAAATAAAATACTATGCATTGAATGTGTTTTTTTCTAAGAATTTCTGTATTTCCCCTTGTCTTTGTCTTTCAGGCAAAAATGAAAAAAAAAAAAGCCTTAATGTTGTTATAAATTAATGTCTCCAGGTAAGATGTTTTTACTTAGCTCTACCTAGTCTGTTAAAAAACCAACTTGTCAAACAGGTTACATATATACCTTATTCTTCTCCTTCCTCTTCTTCACTATAATAAGATATCTCCTCAACTAGCAGGATAAATTTACCAATTGATTCACTCTGTCATATACTGTAGTTGTATAGATACCTACTTATTGTACATATATGTGCATGTACATTATATATATGTTTACTGTACCTATACAAACGTTTACTATGATTATGAATACCAGATTCTTGTCTATTTCAGGCATGACTAAAGTGCTCTGAAAAGTGAGATCCCAGGATGTAGCTGTAGGTACTAGCACATTTTGTATTCCTGGAGCCTGTTGGAGTTTTTTTCTTATAGATTATTGATCATTGAAGGAATATGTATATGAGCAATACTCTTGCTCTCTCTTTGTCTTTTTGTGTCACTGACTGCCTGTCATTTTTACTGTGATTGCAAGGAACTGGCTTCAATGATCTTGTTCTATTCTTCCAGTCCCAGGTTTTGTTTTCTCAAGGCAGACTTCCAGCCCTTCCTTTGCCGAGACCAACTTTTAAGAAGACTTAATTTCTTTAGTATCTTTCTTTCTTCTCTTGCAACAAGCTTATCAATATCACAGCAATACATTACTCTTCAGCAGCTGTTGACCCTCTCTCTTGTATAATAGATTATGTAGTGGGGGAATATGTTCCAAGGAAAAGATTTTTGGTAAAACAGCCAATGATTTTACAAGTGGCAAGTAACAAAACATTGTGGGTTTTTTCCCCATTTTTTATTTTCTCTTTATTCTAAAACTTATCAGAAATACAAAAAAGACTTCAGTGGGAAGGTCTTAGCAAAAAAATGGTTTCTACTTTCAGAGCTGGAAGTCTTGAAACCATAGTGGCCTAAAGCACTAATTCAGTATTTAATTTGACTTTTAGCAATGAGAACATTCTGTTCTATATCATAAATGTACTGCTTGGAGTCATTTAGACTTATGCATAGAGGTGGACAGCAGCAATCCTGGAAGTTGAGGAGTGCTGAATTTTTTTCTCCCTTTCTGCTTGTTTTTCTACTAGTTTTTCTAGCTAGTTTCCTGTTATCTACGATTCTCAAATTATCTTAAATTAGATTGTTTCCAGAAATATTTTTAGATGTTCTTACCATACCAAACTCTCCTCTGTACACAGATGAAACCAGAAGTTACTCTGAATAAACTTTTTTCTGAAGTGTAATTAGCCTTGAGGACACATTGTCTAACAATTGCACATCACTTGGAAAAAAAACCCAAAACCTAAGAAAAACCTAAACTTTTGCCACTTGCTTAAGAGGCAGAGTTTATTCCCGCAATCCATTGTATGTCAATTTTATGCTTGTAAAATAAATAATGAAACACAATTTACAGAGAACTTCCATAGACTTCATTAATGCTCCACTAATTTAGGTTGAAAACAGCATTGTTTGATGACTTGATAGTTCAGTAAAGTTAACTTTTTATAAAAAAATAAAAATATATATTTTGACAAATAAATAATAAATGCAAAGAAAAATCCAAGGTTTTCATAGGGTTTTCCTTTATTGCCTAATGGACAATTTTTAATTTTTAGTATCATGAAATAATGTTTTATGCTGAATTATTTGCCTTAAGATAAAGAAATAAATTATGAATTTGAGGCCCCATTTAACATTATGGTAGTCCTGGCTGAAGCTCTACCTTAGGAAATACCAGGGTTTTAGCTACTCATGCAGAGAAATAAAAATATGCACCCTGGTGTTCTCAATATTTTCTATAATATGGAAACTATGTGGCATAATTTATAAAGTGCATTCTACTATCAGCAAACTATTTTTGAAATTACTGAACTGAGAATGATTAACAGAGAACCTGTATGGCATTCACTTTCTAAGCATGATCTCTCAGTAACTAGAAATTAAAAAAAAAAAAAAAACTGAAAATGAGAAAAAATAAAAATCACTCAAAATAGCAAGAAAAAAAAAAAGCCAATATGATCGATAATAGCCAGACCAAGCCTGTCCACTCTTGACTATTATTCCTTTAGTTTAATCAAGCCACAGTACTAAAAGAAACTGATTTTCATCAACCTGATTCAGCAAATCAGAGTCACAGGCTCAGCTACAAACAAGGAAGTAACCATCCTGAGTATAGCTAAACTAAACTAAATTAAACTAAACACTTGCTTAGTATTGAACACCCTAGGACAGATTCAGAAATATATATATATATATATATAAATTTGGCAGTTTAAGTTAAGGATCTTAGTGGGGAACCAAGTGTCTAAATAAAGTACTGATATCCTTGACATGAATTTGCATTGTATCCCTTGTGCTGCCCATCGGACACCTCTCCCTTTTCCTGTTCAGATCTTCTCACCTTCTTTTCTCTGTAATATTGTATTTTTCTGTTGATTCGGTGGTCAGTTCATTGCACCTGCCACTCTGCAAACCTGCAGTATCAGAATGCTTTTTTTATAATTTTTTTCCATTTTTTTATTTCCCACTATCAGCACAGTTATCTTAAAAATAACCCTCAGTTTTTGCTTCTGCTTTAAAATTCTATACGGTGAATGAAATCCAAATAAACATATCAGCTATTATTTCCACTCTTCATTATTTTATTTTGTGTGTTGACACTATTATTTCAGTCTAAGTGACCTATTTTGATATGTCTTAAAGTTGATCCCTTTCCAATTTAGCTAAAGTTGTACAAAGACACTCATATTGAAATAAGAGGCTCCACACAAAGCTTCAGTCTAAAACAGGAAAAGCTGTGAATTACTATAGAGATTGTTCCACTCATGCTGCAGATAACCCAAAAATCATTAAAGTGGGTATCAGTGATGAAAAGACACAAGAAGACACATAACAGAGGCTTCCTGTTTTGCATTCTGTTCTCCTTCTCAAGGGAGCTTTTCATCTACATGTAGTACCAATAAATTTGCATCAGGTTTCATCATATATTGGTTTGTTTGAAAAAGTATAAATTGTTACTGGTAAGAAACTATTTTCTTCCTTTTGGGATATATACATTATTATAAATCATGTCAGTGCATCTGGATGGAGTCATTCCTGATTGCTATAAAATTTCTGATGTCAGTGGCCCTCAAATATTACACGTGGATTTGGTAATTAACTGAATCCATGAAGAGTAGAGACAGAATATGTTTTATTTTGTCAAAACAGTTCTGTCTTTTCAAGAATCACTAGCCGCTTTTTCTCATCCCAAATAACCATGTGAATTTAGCAAATCTGGAAAACCTTTAGTATTTAAACTTTTTGTGCTGTTTCGAATGCAATGCTTACTATTGATGAGCAGAGCTAAAGTAAATGATTTGCTATAATCTTAATTCACCATAATGCCACTAATTTATTTGTTCCTCAAGAGATCTTATTTCTGATTCATTATTAGCATTATAGCTACTGATTTCGAAAAGTTCAAGGCTTACCTGCAGGTAAAGACTTCTGCTAAGGTGCCTAGAATTTCTTTATTGGAATAAAAGGGGAAAAATTGTTCTTAGATTTCAAATGTTGTAGTTGAATTCTGAGCTAGGAATGAATGAGGAGGTAATGTGAATGTAATGCTATTTCAAGTAGAGCATCATGGTTACAGCAGTCAATGAAGATGATCAGAAGAAGCATTAGACTGGCCTATAAAAATAGGTGAGGAAATGTACTGTACAGTGGATACCCCTGAACTGTGTTAGAAGCAAACAGGTTAAAAGGCAAAAGCTTCAGATGCTTTCACATATATATATATATATATATATATATATAAATCAACCATAAAAGTTTAAAAAGGAAAATAGAAAAGAATAAAAAAACAGCTCAAGAAATAATCCAGGGACCCAGTAGGGAATATCAAGATAGGATATTAAATTGGGTTTAGAAAACTGTACTCATAAGATTATGTGAAGGCAGAGATTTGAGGATCAAAAGAAATAGAGTTAAATGGCTCAAATGCTTTCACATCATTCTAAATCGACTCAGCATGAGCAGCTTGTGACATTCTGTCTGCCAATCTTCCCAGGATATGTGTATTCTCTTCCTAAAGCCCTCATTGTGATCTTTGTAAAAGAAATTCACATACTAATGATGTCCCTTAGTGTACCTTATGAAACATTCAAAATGGGCTCTTATGGATATAGAGTTTAACAGGGAGCAACTAATTGTTTATGCTGGGTTAGCCTGAGGGGGTTTCATTTTAAAACTTTAAAATTATAAGGCCTGAATTTCCAGGGTAAAGTTTCTCTAATAGATGGTTCAATAGCACATAGCTAGTCAGTGAAAAGCATACTGTGCATATTTTTTTTCATATGAAACTCTCTATAGACTATGTGCTGTTTATTTATGAGGCTAAGGTCTGGCTATGCTAATAGCAGGGAAAAAAAAAAAAAATCAGACAGCCACCCTACCTGCTAGCATACTAGAATGCCTGTTGTGCCACCTTCCAAGCTGCTGTTTTATTAATGATCTTGAAACTGAAATAGTAGGGCATGAAGAAGTGTTAAAATGACTTACTGATATGTCACAGACATTTGCCAAGAAAATGAAATGCACTGAAAGGAAAAAGCACGGGGGAGGCCAATGAGGAACCAAATGTTCCATATTCTGATTTTTCTGACCTTCGTCTTTTTGAGCTCTAAAGAGGAACAAAGCTGCCTTGCTTGTACTGTGCAAACTTGTTACCCATAAGATCAAAAACTGTGTAGATTATAACCAGAACTTACTTATTTTTATTAAAAATAATACTGCTTTAAATAGAACACATTCTTTGCTTTATTAAGACAGAGAAACAGAAGCACAGATATTCCACATTGTCTCTGACCCCATGATTTCTCATGCTCATTTCTTCTCATCTGTAGTAGCAATTCCTTAGAAGAGAATTAGGGAAGTACTGATATTGGAGTCGGTCATAATGGGGGAAGAAACTGAAGGAGTATAAACAGTTATGTAGTTCCAAATGGCAGAGAAGAATTTTCATATATTCTTTTGTCCATCTATTACTTCTCGTGAGTCTAATTTTGCATTTTTTTCTGGGTAGTAAACAGCCTGTTTGATGTCACAGTACACACTATAAGAGGTCTGCGTCCTTGATATGGGTCCTTTGATGGTGAACTGAAATCCACTTTTCTAGCAATGTGGCAAATAAAGACTTTCTTCCGTTTGGTTGTCTCACTGAAAAATAGTGCTAGCAAAGAATCTTCTATGTCAGCTCTCTGACCCATTTGAGCTGAGGTCATCCAATGAAGATGGCAAATTTCACCAGGATCTCTGTGTAGATGGAAGTATTCTAGCACAATCTGGAGGAGGACTTCTGTCCTCACATTTTGACCATTTGTTCTCCAAGTACACCAAAAGACAGTCTGAACAGAACAGATTTTCTCAAATGCCTGAATTGAAAATAGTTCCCAACATTGAATAAGCTGAAAAATCAGTTAGAGGATTTAGAAATACACATAAGATAAAAACCCAAAGTCTTGTCAGAGAGCACATAAATTTTGAGTGATTTTTTTCTTTGGATATGAATTTTTCCCACACTATCAGAAGGTGCTTGGAAGCAAGACTGTTATCTTTTGTGAACTACTCTTTTCACTCCCTTTTTCCATAAGTTATCCTCTCTTGTTTTGTTTTTTTTTAACTTTTGCTCAGAGATTAACATGAAGTACAAGACTGTTTTAGGTGAATTGGTGGCTTCATTTCACCAGTGAATGAAATAATGCTTGTCTATTCCTCACATATGAAGTGCTTCAGGGAGCTTAAATGACTCTCTATAAATATGCTATCTGAAATTATTACTTACCATAATATCTATATGACATCCTGTAGCTAGAACGGGAGCAGTAACTGTGAGCCTCTGCAGCAAATAGCTATTAGAGACACTAAATGATCCTAAGCTGGTTTAGACTCTTTGTCAGATAGACTCGGCACTTTTGGAGGGAGATGAGTTCACTTTTGGAGGCAGAAGACCTTTACCCACAGCTGATGCACAGGAGGGATGGCAGCAGTACCACCCCACATGCCTTCTGACAGGTTGTGGCACCAGCTGGGTAGGTCTCTTTGTAGATGGGGAAGCTGAAGTCTGCAGTCACAGCATCCCTGTGGAGGCTGCTAGCAAACACAACTGGTGCCACTTGCTGTGTGCCTGCGTATCTAAGCTGATCACAGGAACAGGGTTTAGAATCCCAATTCATTTCTAATTTCATTTCAGTTTGAAGAACAAATTTTAGGTCTGCTTGAATTCCTGCAAGCCTGCTTGTTTCCATGAGGCTCGAAAGCGTAAAAGTAATACGAAATTTAGCTCTCTGTCATGACTAATTTGAGCAAGTTTTAGACTATTAACCCAGAGGTGGAAGGTTCACTCTTGTTATCACAACATCATCAAGTCCTGCAGCGTTTCTCTGTCTTCTGATGCTTAATTGTGTTTGGTTTCTGTTAGAGGCCCAGAATGATTGTTAGATGCTAAAAAGGTGTAAAACATAATCCAGTACTGTCTCCAAACTAGTACTCGAGCAAGCACAAACAGTGCATCTAAGACCGTGTTAGTATTGATCTCGAGTCAGATCACATTAGCACTTCCTATGCTACCTGGCTAGAGCCTGCCAGGGAGTTAGCAATGCATGGAAAGACAGACCCAGGCAGTCAGATCGATGGAATAATGACGTCTGTCTCCTTTGTACAATTTTACTTCCTACCTATCATTCTTGATTCCCTTGTGCCCTCCCTGAGAATGAACTTTTTAAAGGTCTAGAATACACATAAAACAATTGTGTGCAAGTCATGCCTGAAAATAACAAATATTTAATAATAAGAAAAGCAGATGGAGACAACAATGCATGTCTAGATCTGTGCCTGCACCTACAATCATAAACACGTAGTTTTGCTCTCATAGTAGACATTTTGATTTATGAATGTGTTGTGTGCTCTTGCATCTTAGACTAAAATGCAGGTTTTAGAAAAAGAAATTTATCTTTGGCAGATGGTCATGTTTACATGATACACAGAACTGTATAAAACAGCTTGTAAAATTTCCAGTGTGTGGATGAATAATAACCATAAACTTTCCTAAAGGATTTCTAGGTTTCTTCTCATGTTTATTTCATGTCTATCTTGCTTTGAATTATTAGCATTTCTCATTACTAATTGGTTATATGCACACACCTTCACATATTTATGGGTGGATTGAAAATAAGTTTCTTACACTATCAATACATTATTCTGTCAATTTGTTCTAGCTTTTTCTAAGTTAACACACAACATGCAAAAAACAGCATGCTGCAGCTAAATATTTCACTGTGTGTCACTGAATATGCCACTCTGTTATTTCCTTCCAAAACACATATCCATTTATATGTCACTGTACCTTTACATGTCCGTCCTAACCCTCCTGTTTATGAATTTTTCTGAAGTGGTAGCTTTCTGGTTGAATTATTGTCAAAGACATATCAGGTCTTTCTGATTTATATTCTTCATCGGAAGGAATCTACCAGGGAGCAATATGTGTAAAGTTTCATATCTTCAAATATCATCTTCTTGTAAATTAACTATCTGTTTTTTTTCAACCTATACCATTCCACCACCTCTTTTTACAACTTTCTTTGACATGTTTCTCACAGATTTTCAATCTGCCTTATTTGACAATCATCACATAATTTTTACTGTCTTAAACCTATCTTCCCAAGCCCTTCTGAGAATCTCAGTCTTGTATTTGTGATTGTTTGTAATACAGTAATAGCTGTGGGACCTAGATGAAACCAGAGTTCTGTTTTATTAGCACAGATTCATACAGAGAAACAATATTTACTCTGAAGACTTCATAATAGTGGGATCCAGTCTTGGACACCCCAGAGACATCCCCACTTTAAGCATATAGTGAGGCAGTAAAGAAAATACCTGACTTCCTCACACATTCAGAGGGAAGAGGAAAGTACCATGAAGACTGGGGCAACCTCCCTAGGGTAGGATAGAGGTTTTCAAGGTGCAGTCAGAGTACTGGATAATCTAGGGTTCTTTTCCCATGAAAGGTTGGACCAGACAGTCTTACAAGGTCCCTTTCAACCTGGGCTGTTCTACAATTATTATAAAAGGGAAGTTCTCTACTTCCCGAGAAATCATTTGATTGCCTCCACCTCACTTCGTTGACCACTCAGGTACACTTGGCTGTGTATTAGTAATTCATATTAAATTTGGACATGTCCTCAAATCAAAGCCAAATCTCTCTGAGTATCAGCACAGTGTGTATGCCCCTTGTTTGTCTTGTCTCTGGTTTGATGCAAACCCACTCAAAGAGAAAATCCTAGCAGAGGTGGGTGATGGGTGATGCTGGACTGTTGTATGCCTGGGTGATAAACCAGGCCCTCAACCTTGAAACAGCACAGCAGCTAAGGTGACAGAGATGTTGTTGGTATCACATTTCTGGGGAGGAAATCTTCATTAAAATGTGTTGTTTGTTTTTTTATTGGGTTTTAAATCACAAATTGGACATTTCATATATTAAGGATGGTTCTGACCAAAAAAACCAGTAACTAGAAAAGGAAACAAAATGCAAGTGATTTACCCAGGATCTAGCACAGATCTGTCTGGACTCCCTTGCTTCTAGTCTGAGGGCCAATCTCTTGCATTTACTAAACACCAGACAAAAATACATTCACTTTCCTTTTCCCCCCTTCACAGATCTTCTTGGGCAGAATGCAGGCAGACAACATGAAGCTTTCTGAGCTGTAGAGAAACAAGATAAACCAGGTGCCTCGAGTTGCCAAAGAGTGGGTGTGAGTCCACCTGTGCCTGATTAGGACAGGCCCCCTGTTGGGCATGAGCAAGACCAGGGGGCCAATAAAGGTGGGACACACACCCACAGAGAGAAGCTTAGCTCACTCTGGTGTGAGGCATGGAGAGGCCAGCAGCTCATTGAGCCCCAGGAGCAAGAAAGGCTCTTCCCGCTACATTTGTTGGAGAATGCGGGCAACATACAGATGTCTAAAGAAGCAGCAGTGTGAGGAGCTGGCAACAGGAACATTCTCCCTGATTTGAAAAAAGTGCCTGGGCTAACACTCTCCCTGAAAGGTATGACCAGCAAGCTCTTTGGATTGGAAACCCCTGAGCAGAGCGAAGCCAAGATAAGGATTCTCTCTTTGGAAACCTCTGAGCAGAGGGAAGCCAGGAGGATGGAATCCCATGAGGAAGGGTTGAAACCCATGTGTGGAATCCCATGAGGAAGGGTTAAATCCCGTGATCCCATGAGGAACCAGAAACTCGTGAGGAACCAGCAAGCTCTTTGGAAACCCCTGAGCAGAGGGAAGCCAAGATAAGGATTCTCTCTTTGGAAACCCCTGAGCAGAAGGAAGCCAAGAGAAGAGCAGATACAGGAGGGAGAAGAGCAACTCAAGTTGGAAAGGCGGAGACTTTGTGAAAAGTATTTGTAAGCTAGGGTTAAATCCCGTAAGCTATAAGTGTATGTTTGCATCAGTCGAAAAAAAAATACGTAAAATGTATGTTTGTATGTTTAAGTGTAATGTTCAGCATTGTGTCAGTCTTAGAAGCTAGGGCTAAATCCCGTAAGCTATAAGTGTAAAATGTCTGTAAAAATCCTGTAATCAGTGTTGTAAAAAAAAAAAAAAAAAAAAAGGGGGGGGGAGATGTAGAGAAACAAGATAAACCAGGTGCCTCGAGTTGCCAAAGAGTGGGTGTGAGTCCACCTGTGCCTGATTAGGACAGGCCCCTATTGGGCATGAGCAAGACCAGGGGGCCAATAAAGGTGGGACACACACCCACAGAGAGAAGCTCAGCTCACTCTGGTGTGAGGCATGGAGAGGCCAGCAGCTCGTCGGGCCGCAGGAGCAAGAAAGGCTCTTCCCACTACACTGAGCCATCCAGGGCAGGCACCTGGGACTAGTACAGAAAGTTGTCTGCAATGTAATAAGGAGTAAGAGCTGTGGTGGCATTCACAGGCAAAACCAGTGCCACTGTGACTCTAAGTTCCTACTTAGAGGTGCTGGGAATATTTTTCTAGCCTGTATGGGAGAGGCATTATAGTTTGGTGAGTGGCTCATAAATTCAAATAATAACTCTGACATACCACAGAGCTCCTTGTATTTTTGTTCCCCAGAAGAGATTCATGCAAGCAAGGATGAATTCTGCTCTCAGTTATGACCATGATTATCTATGGCTTCATTATATATGCAGTGGATTCAGTTTCTTATCCTAGGAGAATGGGTTCCTATAACTGTAGGCTCACAAAGATGCTGAATATTTTATGAAACTGTGTTTCAGTTTGGAAGGGATCTGTTAGGAATGTATTGCTTTCTTCCTGCTGAACTCCCTGGACACTCTTAAAAACATAATAATGCTCCTGACAAACCTTTCAAGACCAAGCAATTTCTTTCAAAACAGGAAATAAATTACGCATCTGAAAATTGTTCACACACTTGATCTATCCTGATCAAAGCCCCCATCCCTCAAGACTGGACAGGTTTTCTTCAAGGCACTTTATAGTGGTTTCAAGTTCTTCTTGTTAATTTAAGAAAAATGTTATAGGCCAACCATATTTTATTATTTATGACTATTTTCAAAAACTCATTTCCCTTTGCCTATCCCTCAATGAGAACATTGGTGGCATTCTGGTTTATGGAGCTCATACTGACATTTCTGCTAACTGTAAACTCACACTGTAGGATTTAAAACTGCTGCCCATCACAATAGTATCTGAACACCTATCCTTCAGTGTGCCATCCAACAAGCTGCTACCCATATCAATGTAGATTTCCTTTGTCTTGTTTCTCCCTTTATACATGAGGAAGAAAGAGATTGTAAAATTTACAAATGAAGGCTATTTCATGTGAGAAGTTAAATAAATTCCATAGGCATTAGACTTCTTGTGCAGCATGGTCAAATATCCACATTTTGGTATCAACCCAGTTCTTACATTAATCAAAAACATGGTATTTGAGCAAGTGAAGAGGTATACTGAAAGTTCTTGCAAGTATAATATATTCATCCTTGCTTGTGCTGAGTACGAATACAGACTATCCAGAGAATAATGAATCTGAAGAAATCCTGTATTATATTTCTGTTTATCATGCAAGGGTGACTGTACAATGTGTACAGACCAAACATGACCCAAACACATCATTGTAAGGATAAACATACATTTATTTGCAAATTATTTGGGATTTTCCCCAAAAGATAAGAGCACTTTGCTGGCTTAGTTGATTTTTACATACCAGCCCAAACTTTACTTTTCTGGGTTTGTGGGATTTAAGTCAGGATTACACTTTTCATGAATGAAACACAAGGGTGTTATTTTGTGTGTTCAGGTGAAACTGGAATGGTTACATCCTTTGCAGAATTGTATGTTTGTAGATTGCTGTGCTAGTGCTTTTGCTTAAACAAAAGGGGAAAAAATACAACAACTTGTGGTGAGAGGGAGTTTTTATTTTCTTTCCAGGTGGAGTTCAGCAGTAGATTTTTGATTCTGATAACTTTATCTTCTTATCACAAAAATATTAGATTGCATTTAGGTTAAAGAAAGGATAGGTGAGGGCTGATGAAAATGAAGGTGATTTAGGATT
This sequence comes from Calypte anna, assembly GCF_003957555.1. Classification (NCBI taxonomy): domain Eukaryota; kingdom Metazoa; phylum Chordata; class Aves; order Apodiformes; family Trochilidae; genus Calypte; species Calypte anna. Next base: position 106,922,006 of record NC_044246.1, on the reverse strand, counting down.
GTGGATAAAATTGTATCTTTTCAGAAAAGAGTTTTATTTTTACAAGGACCAGTATTTAGGAATAAGTTTTATTTTTCTAATTTTCTTTTTTATAAGATGTAGTCATTAAAAGTTATTAAAATATTTTGAAAAATGGATTTTGGTTAGGAGGAATTTACAATAAATTTTTCAATAACATCCATGAACCCTGCAGGGAAAAACAACAAAATGGCACAAGAACTTGTTCAGAGCAAACATGATGGAGCTCCTTCAAAAATGTTGCAGGAAAACCACTTGGAAATTATCCTAGTGAACATATTCTTGTTCTCTGACCAACTCATTGTTTGTAATGTATTATTTATTCTTTATGTAAAGCTGGTAGCAGCACAAGATGTCACTCCAAGATAATAACTGGGACATAATATAAATTCGTCTCACGCTGACTGACTACAGGAAGATTCATCACATCTGGTAGAAAAATTTGAAGTTGTCTCAAGTTCTTATGCAAAAGTGATCACATTTTTACTTTAAAAGTCTCTAGTCCAAACCTCAAATCTACACAATCTTACTCAAGAATTTTGAAGTTCTAATTTTCAAAACAACATTCCTGGTTTTGCTTATAAACTGCGCCTGAACAATTGTGGTAATTTTTAAATGTGTTTCAAAATTTGAAATTAAATTAAATTAAAAATTTAAATTTAAAATGTGTTTTTAAAACAGGAAAGAAAGACATCACATTTAGCTCTCCAGAACTTCAAGGAGGATTTGACTCTGACTTTTTAAACTATTTCACTAACAAGGTACATTTCAAATCAGAAGTAGGATGTTAGAGGAATTTCTAAGTTTCTGAAAAGGCAGGTTGCTAATAAATCTTTTGTCAGATTTAATTATAGCAGCTTTTCATTAATAATAAAGTTAGTCATTCAGCACATCTGTATTTGTGTGCATCAAATAATAACCAAACTATGAATCGTGAACCTGTGCAAGGCTAAAGTTTAGAGATGGAGCAGGGGGAACTCTTCAGTGGTGGTGGTGATTCAGACCAAGCAGTCTGGCTAAGGCCCTAAGCTCAATTTTTATTACTTCCATCAATATTAATAACTTCTTTTGCCAGGCTTTGTGGCCTTAGATAGAAAAGTTTCTTATTCGGGAAGATCACTGTCATTATCTCTGTTATGGAAAATGAGACAAAATAACTTGCCCAGAATCACCTTGGAGACAAGGGCAGAGTCTTTGCAGGAAATATGATCTGAGAGTTTCCAGTCTGTTCTGGCAGACATTACACAGCACTTAGCCATCCTTCCCCTGCAAAACACTTGCATTAGTGCAGGGACAGAAAACTATAGGTTTATAAACCTCTGAAGTGGTTATGTTATACATTTTGTAAGGACAGGAACCTTCTTAGATTGTAATGTGGAGGAAAGGCACCTAAAGCTTACTCCTGTCCTGCTCCTAGTCTCCAGTCTTATAGCTGAAAATCTTATTTCTGAGCTGTTACATCTTGCTTGTGAATGCAGCGTCAGGTGTGAGCAGAAGCCAAACCAAACCAAACAAGAAACCGCCAGCATAAAATCCCCAAACAAAGCAAAACAAAAACCCCCCAAAAACGCCAGACTGAGCAGTACATTTCTGCATATTAGAGGCCAGATTAGACTCACATGCTATGAACAATAATAATAATAATAATAATAATAATAATAATAATAATAAAAAATATTGTGGTGTTGTAAAAACAAAAGAAAATACATCTGTGGCAGAACGTGCATCGCATTTTGGTTAAGAAATGGCTGTCAGTCAGTTTCTGATTTCATATAGAAAAGACCAAATCCCTCAAAATTCTTTCTTTTTGAACACTAATGTAGAAATTAATGCAAAAACTTTTTCTGTTCACCCAGGGATGTGGGAGAATAATTAAAATCTATTCTAAAGATATTTTGAGATCTTCTTGTCAAATCTAATTAAGTATACTAATTTCAGTAAAGCTTCATCCATGTAGACTTACAGAAAGAACTGAAAACAGAAAAGAGTAGTTTTGGAGTAGTATTTCAATACCGTCTGCATTTCTGTAATTTAAATTCTGGTTAGTATCTTGTGTATTTGAATCCTTCTCTAAATATTTATGTCATAGATATTATTTAGGTGGCTAGAATTAATTTTGGAATTAGTATACTAGTTAGGTCTAGAAACCTAATTGTAAAGGAAACCCCCGAGTTATTCTTGTAGTTCATATTATCCTTTTTTGAATATGTCTTCAGACAATATTATGTATTCAAATTAAAAAGCTCAGTTCTGAATCAGTCCAAGGTCATCACAGTTTGTCTGTTACAGTCTCCCTCAAGTTTGATGAGAGCGCTATATTAATGAAAATGCATTAGAGTAAAAAAAAATAGAACACTGTTAAGTTCTTGTATTAGTGATGATAATTTTGCATTTGACACAGAGTTAAAAAGAATTTCTCTATTTGATGGTGTATTAATATCTGTAGTGACAAATCCTTCAGCACATACTATAGATGCCATTGCCTGGAGGAAAACCTAAGGACATTCTAAAGAACACTATGGAGGGAAGTTGTAAAGAAGTACTTGGTTTGGAGTTGTTAGACTGAAAACAAGCAGAATGGTTTGATGTATTGCCAGAAGGCTTTATCTTCTCAAAAAGTTTATAATCAAACACAAAGGAGAGCCTACTGCATATTTTGTTGTTCAGTGAACATGAAAAGTTGTTTTTCTTTCATTAATGCATCTCTCTACACTTAGCCTTATCCAAAACAGCACATTCTGTAGATATTGTTACCACTTAAAGTCCAGGATTAATTAACTTCAGTGAAATTTTGATTCCTTTTTAAATTGTTTCTAAGCTGAGTTTGACAGAGACACTTGAATAACAAGTCAGAAAAGGGAAAGTTAATACTGTAACATTTTCTAAACCTTCTGTGCAAAATCTTGGAAATATTTCACACATATTATGAACAAGCTGCCATAGAATATCTGATTTAGAAAGGTAAGTATTGTACCATTTTCCCTTGGGAAAATGTGGGGTAAGGAATTAATTTAGGCTATATATATATATATGTTTCAGAGTAGAACAGAAAATATCCCATTATTTCACCACTAACTTTCCATCGAAGTTATAGGATGACACATATGAACTCACACATGCACAAGTGCTCACACAGGCACCCACATTAATGTTTTTTTGTGAATCACTTCTTATAATGTTTACAGCATAGATACTTTTAGCTTCAGAACTTGCTCCAAGTTTCTCTTAAAACTGATGGAGAGACAGACATTTTAAAATATGATCCACTTAGTCTTACTAGGTGTCAGCTTTAAGAAGTGCTAATCACCTTCCCAAATGCCAATCTTTTTTTAACAGCACTAAAGAGAATCCAGATAAGTAGCTCAATTCTAAATACACTCATTTAGAAAGCTGCCCACAACAAGTGCAAGTTTCAGAGTATGTTTCTGTGATTTTTCATTAAATGAAATTGAAAAATACATGAACATGAATATTAGGCAACAATTCAAACCTTTCTCAGTTTTGAATGCACATATACCAGTTAGGTCCGCAGTGTTAAGGCATTTAGACATCTAAGGGTGAGATGGACATTATGTATTATGTGTGGCTTCTTACTTTTCAACAATAAATAAGAAGTATTATCTATATTAATGATTTAGCAAATAAATTTGGCAGAGTATGAGAAAGAGCAAAGCTATATGAATAAGTTATTTTAGAGATATACAAGTCCCAGATGAACCATACTGAATAATGTCACCTTGGCCAGGTGTTAATGTTTTTTCTGTGGCCTTACAAATTACTGACTAACTTGCTGTAAATACCCACCTGGGTTTAGTATGCAGGCTTTGTTCTTACATGTGCACAGAATAGTGTTTTATTATATATAGATAAAAAATAATTCACCCCACATATACTTAGTGTTGGGTAGAAAACATAAAGGTATGGCTAACAGTTGATAACCTGGCTACAAAAAGTCAGCAGGAAATCAACCACTGAGTTGAATGTGGTGGGACTTTATATTTCACCTTGTCTATCATAGAGCAGCAAATACATCGACCAATATATTTAAAGAGAAGAATATATTCTTTCAGGGTAAAAAAAGCCTACTTTGTTTTTTTTTCATTGGCTTGAGTGTTTTCAGGCTGAAAAAAAGGGGCCATTTTGATAGTATTTAAAGAATAAGAAGGAAAATGAATAAGAGATTTGTCCTGGGAGACAAAACAAAAATGGCAAAATCTACAAAGTGGTTATAAGAATCTGTATAGGATAAATGGACAAACAGTAAGTCACTGATGTAATTCAGTGTTTTACTCAGTGTTTTACTCTACAATCTGCCTCTTTTCTGAAGCACAGACCACAGCCTGAGTAGAATCACTTTCTGCGCAGCTTGAACAGAGATGCATTTAAAGAATCATAATAGAAATTAGAAATAATGGTGAGAAGAAAAGTATCATGATTTGAAGAAAACTAAAGGTAGCTTCAAGCCGAGTATTAAGCTAAACTTTCAGAGAGGGAAATCTATTCAAACATATAAGAGTGTAGTGCTGAAAAAGCAAAAGGAAGTATATTCCTGGGAGCATTCTAGTATTGGCAGGTATATCACTGTATGACCTTCCAGTCTTAGTATCTATGATCTTATGATAGCTCCTCAGTTTATCTTTCTCTCCTTGCTCCTGTTTCAGTTTGTGCTGCTATCTAATGTGGTGCAGAGCTAGAAGCTTCCTTGTTAATGATTGGCCATGTGTATTTGAAAAGGTATTATCAACTAAATGAGTGGATTCATTCACAGAGATGGGACAGGGAGTGATCTACAGCTATTCTCCTGTGTGACATTGTGCAAGTTGTTGCCTGGGACTGTGCCTGTACCATCGTGCATCACCATGCCTACATCACAGTGTTTGTGGTTCAGGCTCTAGGAGGGATTCCAGAGTCCTGTGTCAGGACCTTAAGCTCCCTATACAGTGTACATGGAGAAGTGAACCTGCCAAAGTTGCTGCTAAAGGAATGGCTACTCTGGTTTAGGTATTAATCTGCTGGATTCATTATTCTCCTTGCTAAAATATGCTTATCTCTATTTGGGTTTCAAAGCCCAGTTCCCCTGTTTGGATGCACCCCACTCTCAGTGCTCAAGAAGGGATTCTAAATTACTTCATGTTAGAGTAGTAGTGAGAATGCCAACCTTACTTATACTCTGCTTTGATAAATGAACAGTTGTAAGAAAACACCCTAAGTCATCTTACCTCTTCCTTCTGTTTCCCTCTACAAATCAACACAATATGTAAAGAAAAAAAAAAACCAAAACAATTTTTTTCATTCATAATCTGTTTTCTCTAGGTATTATGTAAATTTTAATGGTGAGGGGCTGTTCTTAACTGTGTGTTTCTGCAATACTTTAACTCAGTGAGGGTCCATTTCAGTTAAGACCTGTAAATGTTACGTTAATGCAAAAATAAAAATACTTTTCATTGTTTTTCCCTGGTGTTCATTAATTTGTATAAACAGAAGTCTCACCTTATGTTTGTTGTTTTAGTATTTTTGATTAAGGCAGCTAATCCAGAACTAAAGAGATGGGCCATTATTTTCTTACTAAATGGGTGAGAAGACATTTAAACAGTATGCTTTCATGTTTTCTTCGTATTCTTCCTGCTCCGAGTGATGTTTCCATAATTCCTTCAAACGCAACAGTGTTAGCATTTCTTATTTCAAAACTGCTATTATTAGATGCAATTTTTGCAATATCCTCAGAGATTCTCAGTGTTGAAAAGTAGATATGTATCAATCGTAACAGTGTTAAGAGGAAGGAAATTAATACAATTCTTTTTCTAGTTCAAAAACTAGGTTTTGAACAGTCTGTTTTCCTACCCAGAATGATAGAATACTGAATGGACATCAGCAGAGACTTAATGAAGGTCTTTCCTGTTGGTGTCGTCCTCTTCTTTCTTCCTTAATCTCCTTTTTTTTTCTCTCTCTCTGACAGATGGTATTATACTGATGAAGAAAGAGATGTCTGGTTCTCAACAGCTTGTGCCAGCAGACCAGCAGTGCCTTTTCCTAAAAAACTTATTTCATGTAGGAAAAAAATTATTTTTAAAAGTTCATCACAAACATGGGTAGTGCCAAATACTGCTATGTCTATGCTCTTTTATACTCTTTCATGAGGTGAACCACTTATTGATTCTGTAGGACACTGAGTGCAACGTATTATACAATATAGCTCTGGTTCATTACGGAAAAGTTATTCTGATCAGATAGTCTAGACCAGGGCTTTTAATTTCTTAACAAAATCATTACATGCTGCAGGGAAGTAGAAGCTTAACATAGATGATTAAGCACATTGTTAGGTAAAAATCTAGTTTCACACACACACACACACACACACACTTACTTATCTTTAATAATAAACAACAAACTTCAAGCCAATGAGACATTTGTGCTGGAATCTGTTATTAGCCAGCATTATCTTGATGCTGCTGAATATTAAGTAGCATGACACAGCAAATCCATATTTTTCATTAGAAAATTAGCAGTTTTCATATTTGATTCTGAGCACAGGGCTTTAAAAACATTATCTCTTGTTCCAAATTCTAAGATTAAATTGTGGAAAAAATATTAAAATTCACTTTAGACACTGAGAAATAATGACTTTTAGGATTTAAGAGCACTTTTTTAGAAAAAATAAAAACCTTATATGATGCTATTATGGACAAAATGTTCAGTTTTCAGGACTTTCACTCAATCTAAAGATAAAAGCCATTTAAAAAATAATCATATACAATAAAATTTTATTTTCCAGTAAATGATCATTTATCATCTTATATTTTGTAATATTGGCCATGAATGGGTTTTTTGAAATACCATTTTCAATCTATGCTAATCAAAACACAGAAAAAATGTTTTATGTTTACACCAAAATTTGTCTTATTGTATTACAAAGGATTCTTGTGCTATTTAAAGCCCACTAACATTAGATTTTCAAGAAAGCCTAGAGATTCTGATGCTGGAAACATCGTAGGAATTTAGGAAGAAAACACATTTCCAAAACGGGCTTGACACAATATAATCTACTATTTATGCTCTATTGACTTCTAGAGGATGGAGTACAGGTCTCTTCAAATGCTGTCTGATAAATACCCAGAAGAGACAACTATAAATTTCTAGAGTGTGGTAGCTAACAAAGGCTACACACTATTTCAAATGGCAAGAGATTGTGAATTGAAGTGAGAGATCCTGAGTAATGTGGCCATGTTATGTTGATGTATCTATGTGATTTTGCCATGCACAAATATATTTAGTCCTGTTCTTTAGCTGATTATTTAACGGGGAAAAAAAATCCCATTAAAAAACTAACCAACAGTAACTCCCCCCCCCAAAAAACAACCAACCAAATAAACCACAAAAAACCCTCTTCTGAGTTTTAATCATCTCACATAGTCAGGATTTGAATTTTACATCTCACCCAAAAGATTCATTGTGCTCTTGCCACATTCACATGCCAGATGTATACTGTATTGATTGGTCGTCAAATGCTTGTAGCAATTAATAAATCCCAAGTTAGTGTTTACTGGATTACAAAAGAGGGAGGCACAATAACATTGAATATATTAATCGTTCTTTTGAAATTAAATGTTGGTAGGATATTGGAAAGGTGGAATTATCTTCATTAATGCACCAGGTTGACAGCAGGTTGCGTTAAGAAAGTTCAGTAAAATGTCTTCAGCGTCCCTGGGATGCTCATAAAAATAAATGAGCCTGTGAAGATGTAGCATGCTTTGGGAAATTCCAGCACATGTAATTTTATTGGAGTGCAAAGCAAGCCAACAGGTTTGCTGAAATGATTAACACTTAACTAGGTTTGGAATATCAACAAATATTTCAGATGTCCTTAATTTATTGCCATTTCTTTGGGTTGACTACAAATTGCACTAATGCCAGTTCAGATCAGAAAATGTTTACTTAACCTTAATATTCTTTTGGTTTGTGAATGAGATCCCTTATTTTTAGCTACATGATATCTGACCACAGACAGCACAATGCAAAGGAAAGGTGCTCACAGTTGTTGAATAAATGAAAAGAGACTGTTTAGTACGTCAGTGAAATATTCTATAGAGTATTTGACTCTGTACCTTCATGTCAGTATTCAAGATGGAAACATTAATGGCATTAATTAGATTAACAGGACAAATCTTCTAAAACTTCTATCTCTGTTTCAGAATGACTTACAATAATTTAATGAAGAAAACGCATGGATTATTTGCTAAGCAGAAATCTTACTTGAAGGCTACAGATATGAATCTCATTCAGACGGGCTTTTAGTTAAACTCAGATTTAAGGTGATCACCTCACAGATTAAGGTGATCAGTGAGGCTTTTTTTACATGCAAGACAGATGTCCCAGACAGTTACTCATCCCCTCCTGAAGCTGGCATATAGCCAAGATAATCTGAATTACATCAGTTGATAGGGTAATCTCTTTGTCCTCAAATACAGTAAGGGGACCTTAAATGGCTGATGGGGAACATATCTACCTTTACTCAACTACACCAGTAAGGTGACTTTCAACCTGGCATGGGTCACTGATTCATGAATTATTGTAACACTTATTGCAACATATTGCAGACACACTGTTCCACAAAGGTGGATCAGGATTAAGTGACTTGCAGTGATCTGAGCAGATGGGCATCATTATTTTTGACAGTGTTCTGACCTGCGTAACAGTTTCCTCTATTTGTTATTTTCTTTTCATTTCCTCCTCTAAAAAGTAAAATAGAAGCAAAAATAAAAATAATTTTATGGTCAACTGTGAGATCAAATAAGAAAATCAAGCAGCTAACACACACAGTAAAGTGAGAAGATTAGTTTAGTGGTACTAAGAAGACCTAGGAGCATCGAACAGACCAGCAATAGAAGAGACCCACCATGGAGAGTATCCTAAATAAATATTGATAGAATAGAAACTATTGAAGCTGATTTTTCTATTTTACTTCATAAGAGAATATTGGGCAACAGTCTCAATATCAAGAAACATCTATTTACATAAACTTCAAAGTACACTTCAGACATGTTGCACATGGGCACAGGTGCAGCAGCTGACCTGAAAAATAGTATATCATTAATGTTAACTATACCAAAGCTAGGGAAAATAAAATCAACATTTTTAAATGGTGAAGGAAACAAAGAGTTACAGGCTGGAAAGGAATAGAATACAGAGAGTAAATTTAAACAGTTTTTTTTTTTTAGTAAGCAGGGAATATGTAAAGGGGCGGCGAGAAATCCAGAAAAATAATCTCCATTATAAAAATTAACACAATACTAGACATTTCATCAACTAAAGTTGTTTCTAGAATATATACAAGTTCAGAACTCATTATGTTGTAAACATTACTGCAGTTAAAGTATAAAACTGTGTTTGGCTATAATGTTCATGTTTTGAACAGGCTACTGAAAAAAGGAAGAAAATTCTATAAAGAATCCATAAACCATTCAGGAGCTAGAGAGAGTTTGCCACCTAAAATGCTCAGGATATTGAAATTACCTACAAGAATGATAAGAGGTGACTTGATCATACTATCTTCTTCCAAAGAAAAAAAATGCAAGATACTGAAGAACTTTTCAGTGTTGGAGTCACAATAAAAAACAATGGCTTGAAGATTCAACTAAATTGTTTTCATTTTAAAATTGAAACACACATAATATGAATTTACAGGGAAAAAGAATTGGTAAGTAGAATTTTTTAATTTGTGAAGGACAATTTCATGGTTGATACCAACTTGTGACTTTTTTTTTTATTATTATATAAGAAATAATATTAGTTTAATTTCCTTTCATCCATCATCTTTGAAGAGATTTTAGCAGTGCAATGGCAGAATGATGATTCCTAACATCCTAAATAAGTGGAAAAAAATTGCTTGATGAAAGTACCTCCCCTTCTCTTCAGCTGTCTAAAATTAGCTGCCCACATTGAAAAGCTGAAATAAAGTGGGATAAATCCTATCATAAGAAGAATTCAATAGAAAATAATCCATGAGAAAAAGTTTGCTTTGTGAAAAAAAAGTACTTAACCATAATGCATTTGGTGTAATGATACTGTGCTTTTCAAACTGTAATGAACAGTGTTTCATACAAATGGTAGATTAAAAACATCACTAATTTAGTTATTGTTATTTCCTTTGGAATTCATTTTGATACAAATATTGTTGAAAACTTGGTTTATTAACTGCATTGAATTTGCATCTTTTGTTAGCTGGCTACTTAGCCTCTGGCACTTTATTATATTTGGAACACTCATGCTTGAAATCATTCAGTACAGAAGTATTTCTACTATTCTGACATTTTTTGTCCTCATTTCTTAGCATCCAATATTCTAGAAAGGGTAAAATGAGGTAAAAGGGTAAAATACATGCCTGCAGAAACTCTGAGAGAGAACACCAAACTGGTGAATGCAGTATGGAGTGGCAGTGTCCAGCTGTTTTGCTTAGTCTTCTGAATGCTGGGGAAAAAGCCAAGAAATAAATCCAGGTGAGCTGCACAGGGAGGGATGACTTTGGGAATCAGAGGGTATTCAAACTGTTCACAGTTAGAGTGTTTAATACAAAATAATGGAACAAAATGGTTTAAAAACCGGAAGACATTTTTACCTCTTGCTTGGAATAAACTTGGCAATAACATTATTGCAAAATCTTGTTGTGGTGTCATGAAAACTTCCCACAATTCTTGTATTGTGTACGAGCATATTTTAATGACATATGAATCGGAGGGTAAAAATACTGAATACTGGAACTCCTGTTAGTATCATAGAGCTTAACTGGGGAAGGCTTTTCTTTCATCTGTTCAAATCCTGAGATTCTAGCCCTAAATACTTAAGCAAAAATTTTTTTCTTATAAAGTTTCATTTCCTGATCTGAAATTCCCATGCCTCAACTCCCTTTTTTTTTTTTAGATTATGTTTATGCCAAGACTGTCTGTTTGACTGTCATGTATTGGAAACATCTGCAAGGTGGCTTTGAACTAGCTACTTTCTATAGCTGATAGAAAGACAGCCATGGCAACACAAAGCTTGCTGAAGGCTTTAAATAATGCCCTTGAGACAGGAAGGAGAACAACATACTAAACCTTGACTACCTTCCAGATTTGAGTCACAAAAGATTTTAATTTGTTTGTTATAAATTTTCATGATGTCATTTGTAAAAGCCATTTGTAATCCTTGTTCACACACCCAAGTTGAAATGAGGTGACCACTTTGCCCTCAGACTTAAAGTATATAACAGACTTTGCTAAACTTAGGTTGTCAGGTTTGCTGTAGGTATCCCTAGCTGTGCAGCCCCACATGCATTCTCAATACAATCTCCTGCATCTTAACTTCATCTGCATAAGCTAAGTAATAAAAAACACCTTGGAGAGGTTAATTTTTCATTCTTCATTCACCTCATGGTATATCAGACATTTCTGTCTTACCAGAAAGTACTCCCATCATATTTTTGGCATATCTTCAGGGAGTGCCTGGTGCTTCTTTTACATTTCTTCACCATTCTCCTCCTTTTTCTGATCTCTTTAGTCTCTGTCTTTAATTTTTAGGGTAAAGTGGAGTTAAACTAAAATCTCTCATGTGATAAAGAAGGAAATAATTCTAGATGTTAAAATAGGTTGTCAGAAACCTTGACAAGTGTAGATAGAATGTGATTTATGGACCTTTAACTTTTTAAATTAAAATCTCATATCCTTAGGTAATACAGTAGGGCTGGTGTGCATTGAATTCTTGTACTGCATTCCAAATTATCTGTAGCACATTAATTTACTATAGATCTGTTTCAGTTGTTTGAGTAAAATGGACAAGATAAATTGAATTAGTCTGAAGTATAAGATTTTGGGGAAAATGAAAGCCCATGAAGACTGTCAGATGTAAGAATTAACTGCTACTTCTTTAAGTTTTACTTGTAAAACAGAGACTCCAGGAGACTCTTAAGCTGACTGATACAGTACACATTCTGCTCAGGGATACACAGTTTAGGGGATATGTCGCATTGTTTTCCTATAAGTATGTCTCAAGTTAGTAGTCAAAATTTCAGAAGTTAAAAGAAGTCATACAAAGCTGGGAAAATAGCCTGTTAAATCTGTATCCTGCCAGCCTCATGAAAGAATTCTCAATTGTAGGTCAGGAACCTCAGAAAAATTCAAATTATACAGTGAACTAATCACCAGGAATTTTGTTTCTTATTACAATTAATTATAAGTTTTCTTATATCCTGAAGCAAGACAAATCCTAAAATCTTCAATCTTTTTAAGTTCCAGTTTAAAATGTCCTCTGCTGAAGCAGTCTGGACACAGATACTACAAAATACTTAGAGAGGTTGTTCTTGATATTTTTCCCTGCAATGTGGCAAACAGAAAGTACTTTAAGCACTCTAGAAGGACATTTTGCAAATAATTTTTAGCTTGATCGATAGTTTTGAAAAGTGATATCCAGGGAAAGTAAAGGTCACTTAAAATTATTTCAGGATCTGGAACATTTCTGAAATTAAGATTTAAAAATAAAATTATAAACCAAGTAAGGACAGAAAACATCTCCTACTTTTTTTAAGTTATTCTTTCTCCTCTAAAATTTTGGACCTGATCTCACATTATTTTTCCAGCTTTTCAGGGAAAAAATAGTCACAGAAAACAAAACAGATAAAGGGCTGTTTTAAAAATTAAGGTACATTTGCAGTCATAAGTACCTTATATGACTTTTTAGGAGCTCTGTATTTCCTCTCAAACTATACTACTTAGGTGCCTAAGTTATTACAGATGAAAGTTAAAATTCTCTTACAGATTAAAAACTGTTAAAGCAGTAAAATGAAATAAAGGAAAAAAAAAAAAGAAAAAAAAGGAAAAAAAGTAAGCTGGGTATCGGAGGATTACAGTCAAGACTGCTTTCTCAGCCATGCATTATTAGCTACCTGGAAAAGCTGGTCCCTTAGGGTCTCTTTACAGGGGGCACTTATATAGGCATTTCACATCTTAGGTGTGTGAAATGGCTTTGCAGAATTACTTATCTGTTAACTTTTACTGAAGGAATTCAGGTAATTAGGTTCCTAACTTAGGGACCTCACCAGGGCACCAGATTTGAGGGATGAGCTTAAACTAAGGTTATTCATCTGAACCAATCTTCTAGTCTAATTGGTTTGATCTTCCCCATTTCTTTGCTTTAGAACAACTACACTGACAGTTTCATCAGAAACAGAGACTTGCCATATTACACACTAAACTTTCTTCAAAGACAGCTAGGAAAACCAATAAAATAAGGATTTTTTTTCTGATGTTTCTGTACTTTAGAGGGAAGAAAGAACAGCACTACTTAGAGAATCCCAAAGAATTCAGAAAAAAGGCATGCATAACATTTGATATTTGTGCAACTCTTTTTGAAGTTAGATGAAAAATGTTTCATTGTGAACATGTTATCCTCAGTCAACCCAATACATAATAAAGAGTAGGATGGAGGTAGATGATAAATACAAGAATTGTGTTAGGATAGAATTCAGGAGCTACTAAACTACGTAAGCTCAAGAATTGTTTCTCTGTGACATCTGAATCCCTACACACATGTCATTCAGTGTCACTAACTGAGCATCTGGATTGCTCTGGGTGCATATGTGGATGGAAGTAGAGTTTTTAATTTTGCAAGCACTCAGCTTCACCCCAAGTTCACATAAGCTCTGGATTCTGCCATTCATGATCAATCCATGACTGAAGGACTGAGGAAAATAAATAAAGAGTGTGAAACAAAATGAAAATTGAGACACAATCTCAAATGGACGATTTCTGTTCAGGTGGATAATTGTAAATGAGTGTACATATGCAGAGATGTAAATGTACAAGACCAGATGAGCAATATCAACAAGAGATGAAAGTATGTAGGAGGAATATTGATAGATTTGCTGTATAAACTTTTGGTTTAAAATCAAATTTAGGCAAACACACTTCTCCTCTGGGATCCTCAAATGCATTTACTTCTCTGACTTTCTAAAGAACGTAAGTTTTAGGTATATTGACTCACTAGAGGACTAAAACGTAGGTGTAAATCTCCTTCTAACCTCACATTATTCTATTTCCTTTTCACCCACATTTTCTCACATGAATGAATCTACATTTTCTATGCTAAAAGGAAGAGAAAACTTCGGCTTGGGAATTTTGTTGGAACTGATTTCTCTGTGCAGCAGATGAACTCTTTCACTTTGAAAATGGGTTTACAAAACCTAAGTGTATGTGCCAAGGTGGTCTGCAGGAAACAGGGGCAGGGGATCTCTGCTTTGCTGTGATCTCCTTCCTCTCACAGAATAGCACTTTTCAGTATGGAGGGAAGTATTTATTAGTGCAGAGTCCATCACCTCATTCTCCTATCAGCAATGGTAGTCCTCTGTGGCTGTTTAAATTCAGAATCTCTCCCTTTTACATAGCCCAAGTGGAACAAAAGGATCAGTTCTCAACAGAATTTGACTGCTTGTCTGCTCAGGTACCTCAAGACTATGAGCATGTTCAGAATTTCAGTGTCTCTTATCAGCCATAGTTAGGCACATTTTCCTCTTCATCTAAATCTAAAAATGCTGAAAACATCTTGAGAAATGTTTTGCTATTTTACTTTTGGTTCAGAAATTATGCATTGCTTGGATTTTTGTACCAACAGATAATGAGAGAACATCACACAATGTATGATAACAATAACACTGAAGTAATGTGAGAAAGTCACTTATCTTTCTGTTTCCACTCTGCCTGTGAGAATCTGAAAATCACTACCATTCCCATTTGAATAAATATTTTTGTGGGAAACATTCATTTGAATATAAAGGGCTGAAGAGTTCAGCTATTGCCACTATGTGCAGAAGTTAGATGGGGAGAGAAAACAGAGTACTGCTACTTATCAGCAATACAAACTGCCTCTTTCAAATGTTTTGTCAGGATCAAAATACCTTCTGTTTATTGATAATCTCTTTGCCAGACATATTTTGTAAGTCTATTGCTCAGAAGCAGTATCTCTTATTTTCCATGCCTCTCTCTTTCTCTCTTTAGTCTCTCACTTCTAAATTGCTTAGCAGCTTAGAGGAATCTGTCAGAAATTTCATTAAAGCTTCAATATTTGCTTGTACAGGTAGAACTAATTAAGCTTAGAAGAATTACTAGAAAAGTGTATTTTCCTTTTGCCCTTCCTCATGTTGATACAGGAATTAATAGTAATTGATTACAATCTTGTCCCAATTACATAGAAAATTTCTAACACCTGTAATGAATCCATCTCAAGCACTTAAAGAACACGCTAAGGGTAAATGATCTGTGGGTATTATGTGAAAGATCAAAAACCATAGAAAAAGTACATTTGTCCCTTACGATTTTGTGTGCTTAAGTTAGCATTTATTTAGCAGAGGCCTACATCCTACCCAACACTTAAGTGGATGTTTATGCTCTATAGGAAGGAGGAAAAGAAAGGTAGAGGTCTTCCTTTCTGATATCTGGGATTCCTCAATAATCTGGAACCTCACTTCTCAGGGAAGCACCTGAATTTCTGAACAGCTCTTCTTATTGGTCTTAACTGGGGTGGCTTCTGGAGCCAACAGCTTGTTCTTCTTACAACTATGCATGCAAGGGGCTCCATTTCAGGTAAGTGAAACACTTGCCTTGACCTTAACCTTAACTCTCTTTATTTCCAGGTCTGGAAAAATAAAGACAAACAAAAAAAAAGATGGAAAATTCTCTCTTCTTTCACAGTCTGATTAACTTCATTGTTGTTTCTTCACTTGTCTGGGAGGTGAAACATATTTACTCTACAGTTCCTCATTTCCCTAAAATTCATATGATAAACAGATTGCTTTTAGCTGAGTTCCGATCTGAGAAGAGATTTTTTTCTGTAGTTATGTGGTTCTGTCTCACCAAAGCCATGACACTATCTGGTCTGATCTAACTTTGTAAGGGTGGTGACACCAATTTGCTGTGGAAAGACAATTCTCCAATGCAAAAATGCTGCTATTTGTTGATCCCATCAATCTCAGCTCTGCTAACACAAGTTTGGCCTGCTAAAATTGAAACCTTTGAAGCTTATGTTGAACTTACAGTCTCAAAGTAAAAAATATGAAGACAGACATAAAAGCTACACATTTCCCTACTACTTTGGTGCAACTTCTGATTTGTTTTATTCTGAACTCCTTGCTGACCTTGATTTCCCTAACTTTTAAGGACACATTGTATTGGCACCAAGAGATACAATTACTCTGCATGTACCTTGCCTAATTCATATATTACTTGACAACTGTAGATGCATATATATAATGATGTTATTAGGTAAATCGATTTGCAACCCAAGCTGCAACACCAGTTAGGTATAGAGAGACATATAAATGAATCTTGGAAAAATCTCCACTTTCCTCTTTCAGAAGCGAAGCAAATTTACTTTTCTTTCAAAAATTCTAAATGTAGACACAACAGCCCCCCCCCCCGTGTGTGAAAAGAATTTCCTGGAAGGAGCAAAAAGAGTTAAAAAATGGGCACAATTTTCTCACAAGAAAACACTAAACTCTCATAGTTTTCATTACCACGTTCATGTTCAGCTATCTTTAAATGTGGATGTTGAGCTGCTGATTTGAAACACCTCTAATGAATGAGTCAAGATGACACTGTTCTGGGGCAAAAAGATGAATGAAATATTGGTGGTTCACTAGTTAACACTATCCTCACTAAATCAGTATTTGTGACTCTGTAAAAAACCCTGTGTTTTCGTTGAATAGTAAACCAGAGTTCCCTGACCACTTTGTTTCATTAAACATCCAATGGCGCTTTTAACCAGAGCACAGGATGTTAATTTCCATGTTCTTACAAAATTCCTATCTGGGTAATTACATTCTGCTGCACTAAACTCCCCCTAGAGAAAATTTAATTAAAACAAGCTGATGTCTCTTTGGCACAGACCAGACAGGTATCTGTAGCACAAAAGCCACCAGCACAATTGACATAAATTGGTGCTCCTTCTGTAGCGGGGAAATCAAGGATAGAAATATTGCTTTCTTCTCGCTGAAAATGGACATCCCATTTCAGGCTTAGTGTATGCCCATATTATGCTGGTGAAAACAAAATACTAAATTTTTCCTATATCTGTCCAGAACTTCTTTTAAGTAGTAGGTACTTAATTCATAGGTTACAGCTCTTTCAACATTTAGTTAATTTGTAAGTGAGTTTATTAATATAGCAAGTAGTGATTAAGTAGATACACATAGAGAACAATGGGCAAGGCACTATGGTGCACCTGGGAAAGTGTTACACAGACACTGAGAAAGTCTGTCGCATCAATAGTCAGAGTCACAGAATCATTGGGTGTGGAAGGCACATCTGGAGATGGTGTAGTCCAACACCCCTACTCAGAGAAGGGTCAACTAAAGAAGTTTTCCCAGGACAATGACCAGTCATGTTTTAATATCTTCAAGGACAGAGAGTCCACAACATCTCTGGGCAACCTGTGCCGGTGTTTGACTGCCCTAACATAAAAAAAAGTTTCAATTTCTGCTGATTCCCTCTTTAAATGAGCACTACTGTGCCTGTCTCCATCTTCTTTACTTTCTCATCACATATTTATACATATTAATAAGCATTCTCTTCTCCTGTCTGAGCAGTCCCAGCTCTCACAGCTTCTCCTTTTATCGGAGATCCTCCAAACCCTGAATTATCATTGTGGTCCTTTGTTGGACTTGCTCCAGGATGTCCATGTGTCCAGTGCACTGGGGAGCCCAGAACTGGACCCAAAGGTCCAGATGGGTCTCACAAGGGCTAAGTAGAGGGTGATTAAAGTATTTACTTCTGCATCTCCTAACCAGACAGATGATGCACACCTGTACAGCACCAGGTGACAGAAGGAAGCTTGAGGGTTGATAGTGCCTTTTTGGGGGAAAAAGTTGAGAAACTCAAGGATCAGATGGGCATATTCTCTTTTCATATGCCTTGCAAATATTTAGCTTCATATTCACTTCCCTGTGACTGTCATTCTTTACCAGTTCTTAGCAATAGCTTAGCCTTTTAAGCTGTAATTAAACTGTCTCATTAATGGACAGTTAATGATTTAAAAGGAAACAATTCACCAGTGTCATGTCCCTCCATTATACGTTACACATTTTAATGGTTTGTAGTGAATCAGTTGCTTATTAAGACCTTGAATATCTGAACAATCGTACTATGTTTTCTCAAAAATAACATAACACGATACAATATTGTTAAGGTAGAGTGACAACAAGAGCTGTGGATTGAATGTAAATGCTGCATTTTACCATGGCAAAAAAGCATTCCACAAATTTAGTGAGTCAGATGTAGCCTTGAGTTTGGATGATATTCAGCATAATGACATAGCTCAGAAATAATTTCTGAACAGTCTCCCATCACTCACAGAGCCTACTCAGTCATCTGGAGCCTGTGCAAGCATAACTCTTAGTGACTTCAACAAAGCAATGCCTCAGAAATTAATTCAAGATAGTTCAGGGGAAAGAAAGAAGTCAGAATCAAATAGAAAAATAATCACTTTAGAATGTATACAGCCTTCATCATCATAATATCTCTGCAGCTCACAATCTCTTTCAAAAATGCTGTTAAAATGTTATTAAAAATTTATGAATGCGTATCTGATGTGTCCAAGGTCATGCAAGAGAACTGGCAAAGGGCAATACTACAATTCATTCTTGGAGAATAAACCTTGGCCCAACTTCCAGCAGAGTTGGAGTCATGTGGTACTGGCTAGGATATACTACTAGGTCATTTTCTTCAACAAATTCATCAAATTCATTAAAATGGATTCTTTAAAGTCTGAAACAGTGTTGGTATTCATATTGATTTCCTTACTGTTATTGATGGTAAATACCATCATGAGAAAAAAACATTCCTAATATGCTCCTAGAAAATGCCTTGCTACAGTGAGATCACTTGTCATTCTTTTATTTTCCAGTTAATTACAATAATTGATTCGATTCATTGCATGCTTTTCCTGAAAATGTCAGTGGTTCAACAATGGACACCCAGAACCACTCTTCCAAATCAAAACTTATAAGAAGAAGATGACCAAGGATTAAAACCAGATATTTGTTCTAGTGAATAACTATATCCACTGGCTAACTGGCTGTACCAGAGCCCATTCTCTGGCTATATGTTGTGGGTTAGCCTCAGTCCGCAAGTAAGCTCCATTGAGTGTCTTGCTCATCTTCTGCATCCCACAGTGGGACAGTGAAAAAAAAACAAACAACCCCCCCATTCCCTGCCCTCCCAAAAAACCAAAAACAAATCAAAACAAAAAAACCAAAACCAGTCATGGGCCAAGATAAGAAACAATTTAATAAGTGAAGGAAGAAGAAAGATGTAATGAAAATAAAAAGCTGAAGAAAAAGTGATGCAAAGGTGATGAGTCACCACCTCTTCCTTACGTTTTTATTGCTGATGCTGACATTATACTACATGCAACATCCCTCTGGTCATCTTGAGTTATCTGTCCTTCTTGTGTCCCCTCTCATTTTCTTGGGCATCCCCAACCTACACTCTGAGGGGTTAGAGTAGGAAAAAGCTAGGGAAACCTAGGAAAAGGTTTGACAGTGGAACATCATCAGCAAGGGCTAAAACATTAGTGTGTTATCAACCCTTCTTTAGTCTTTAGTCACAAAAACAAAGCACAGCATCACACGGAAGAAACCTCCATCCCAGCCAGACCCTGCACATCAAAAAATTTAATTCATGCCTTAATATTTAAACCAGGAAGATGAAATACATGTATCAATTGGAAACAGGCAGTCAGTTGACCTGCCAAGTCCTGGCACTGCATCTGGGAATTGTTTTGGATTACCGTAGTGAGGTACAAATGGCCTGGAGATTGACCATTTAATTCCTGGGCCTATGGTCTGACATTGTTTAATGTCTTGGTATAAGTCACATTGATACTTTTTCAAAGAAAAAAGTAAATGTGACCTAGTCAATAACAATCAACATCTCTTCTGGGTAATTTTAAAAAATTTTATTTACTTTTCTCTCTTCCTACGTATTGTAATCTAAACATTTTTGGAAACTTGGCTATCCATTAATCGCTTGGGTTTAACCATTTTGATTAGTGTTTTTATTGCTTATTTTGTTGGGGATTTCTTGTAATTTTCTGGAGTTTTTTTATGCTTTTTCTTGTAGGTGTTTTTGTTTGTTTGTGTGTTGTTTCATTTGTCTGTTTTCATTTTTGTTTTATTCAGTTTTCTTTATTCGCCCACAACTTTATATCTTGTTAAGTTTAGAGCTCAGAGCATTACTTATTAATCATTTTCAATTCTACAATTTCACATTAGAGAAAAAGGAATTTAGATACTTAAATTTTAACAAAATATGTTAATATTTCACTATGGATTGCTGGGATTTAATTTGTCCCTTTTTTAATGATAAATGTTTCTAAGCTTTAGCCTATGGTTTTATTACAGGTTCTAAGCTTTATCACTTTAACATATTTCTGTAAAGGGACTTTATTAAAGGACAGTCACATTTCTTACTTTGTAAACAAATTGACTTTTTTCCCTGTTTCTGTTTTGTTTGGCAGAGTAATTGTCTGTTATTGTCTTTCAGCAGTTCTCCTGGTTGCAAAGTCTTTTTACACTATTTTCAATGCAATTGGTGGACTGACCTTTTTTTCTGTGAGCAAGTCCTAATTTCCTTTTAAATTGAGAGTGAATTCTCACATAGGTAAGAGTAATCAAGGAGCAGAACTTTTATTTATTAGCATTGATTCTACAAATCACCTAGTGCAGCAAACAAACCCTACAGGCAATAGAAAATTTAGCAATTCTTTTGAATCTTAGAATCTGTCTTCTGAATCTTGCTGGTGGTATGAGAAAAAGAGAGACAAAACAATGAGCAGCAATCACTCTTTGTCACCCCCTTGCTCTTTATGGCTCACCACACAATAATGTAATTTACCACAAGCAGGGAAATCCTCAGGGAACCTTTTATGGAGTGGGATACGGTCTTAGGCTTTTTATGTTTTTTTAAAGGGTACTTTTTTATGGATTAAAAAAAAAAAAAAAAAGTCTTGTATTTTCTCCTTGTCCTCTGCCTCCGGAAGCCAAAGTAACAGATTGGCACCAGAATCATTGCACTAATCTCACTGTTCTTAGGCTGTGGGGTAAATTGCAATAGAGACACTAGAAATCTTGCTTTAGGCACACTGCAGTTTCAGACTGGTTGCAATATTCACAGAATCACAGAAGTATTCTGGTTGGAAAAAACCTTTAAGATTATCCAGTCCATCCATTAACCTAATTCTACCTAGTCCAGTACTAAACCATATTCCTGAGCACCACATCTACATGTCTTATAAACACCTCCAGGGTGTTTAAACACCCCTGGGGATGGTGATTCATCCACCACCATGGGCAGCGAATTCCAGTGTTTAATAAACCTTTCAGTCAAGAATTTTCTTCTTATATCTTATCTTGAAACTACCCTTGTTCAATTTGAGACCACTTCCTCTTGTCCTGTTGCCTGTTATTAGGAAGAAGAGACCAACCCCCACCTGGCTCCAACCTCCTTTCAGGGAGTTGTAGAGAGTGATGAGGTCTCCCCTGAGCCTCCTCTTCTCCAGACCAAACACCCCCAGCTCCCTCAACCCTTCCTCATAGGACTTGTGCTGGAGTCCCTCTAGACTGAACAGTCTCAGTTCTCTCAGAAGCTTCTCATGTAAGTCTTGTAAGACTTGTATTCATCTGCTGCTTTTAAGAGGAGTGACATCTTGGTTTGTATCCTGGGTAAACTTCAACATAATTAGACACTGGTCTCCTTAAATGCCTTAGACAGCCTAAATTCTCCAAGAGAAATTCAAAAAAGGAAAGAACTATGCTAAGATGCACCTTGAAAGGACCAGAAGTACATAAATTCGAAACTGATACTGAGTCACAACTTCACAAAAACTAGAATCTTAGAATCAGAAAATACCAGGTCTGGAGGTACCTCAAGTATAGTATTTCTAGGAAAAAGCATTGTCTAGACAAAAGGGGGTAGAACCCTGTACAGCTGAATGTTGAAAGTACCCAAAGTTGGGGAATTTGCCACTTTCACAGGATGACTATTGTGAAAAATGTTCCTCTTGTGTCTATCTGGAAGTATTTTAAAGTATTTTAAAGTATTTTAAACGCATTCATCTTGGTCTTTTCCATTGTAATCCTTGTAAAAAGGGATTCTCTACCTCTGTAGCTGGCTTCAAGTACCTTTAAATGTTTCCTTCAGACAGAACAAAATGAAAGTATTTCTGAAACATGACACTAAAAGTGCAAAAATATTTATCAGAGAAAGTGTACCAGACAGGTGAACTTTCTGTTTAACTGTAGACCAGTCCTGGTAAAACCCCTGTTGTTTTTATAAGAGCAACATTACCAGAAAAATTATCAGTGATATGGATCAAAGAAGGGAAATAACATGGAGGAGAGATGTTTTTTTTTGGGCATGGATTGGGGAAGTGTATTATACGAGGAAAGCAATTATTTATTACTTCTGTTTAATGTCAGTGGTGTAGTCAGTATATTATGGTTGCATTAAGAAAAAAACAGTCCAAACTGAAAACAGTCTAAACTCTTTCATAGCCCTTTGGAAAAGCTTTTGCTTTTGCCACTGTTGTAATGGGAGAAGACAAGGTTGAAGAGGAGAAAAGTTAGGCAGGAATGTTGACTGGAACAGAGATATATTTTCCCATATGATTTAGCTGACTCCAGAAGTTACCTAGGACAACTGGTGAGGGGAAAAATGAGTTTTAATTTTTTTTTAAATTTTTTTATTATAGTGTCAAAATGGTTGTCACAAGACTTTTTTTCCCTTTCCTAAGAGACATTTTTGAAACAAGAAGAGTTAACTTTGAAGAGCTGTTTGGCCATGAAAGAAAAGAAAACAACACATTTTAAAAGAACAAGTCTGAAAACCAGAAAAAAAACTAATGACCAGGGTACTAAGGAACAGATAAGAAAAAGCAAATTTTTTTGATAAACAGGAATGCACATGAGAAATATACAGATTTGTTTGTGCACAGTCCCAGAGAGAGAATCACAAGAAACTTGAGGCAAGATTCATGATTTGTCTTGTAAAATCTAGTGGGAAATGAAAACTGGGTTACAACAAGGTAAGCACGGACATCAGAAGATATTATTGCTCTGTTTAAGAGATTTAGAAGTATTCATCCACACTATGGGAGAAGATTCAAAGAAAAGTACAGAAGAACTGGATTTGGGAAGGAATAACTCCTTAAAACTCTCCAGGCTGAAGTTGGGGGGGCAGCTCTGATGAAAAGGAAGAAGGATCAGCCAGGCTTTTTACGGTGGGGAATGATTTAAGGACAGAAGACAACAATCATAAGCTAAAACAGGAGAAGCTCAAGTGTTACATAAGGAAAAAACTTTTTAATTATTTCTGCAACTATTTTTTTTTTTTTTGCAAGACTGTTTTGCAGTGGGGCAGGCTGCCCAGAGAGGCTTTGAAGTCTTTATCTTTGTGGGGTTTCAATATAAAGCCCACAGTGATCTATCTGCTCTTACCTTTTAGCTGTCCCTTTGAGGTTTCTTCCAAGCTTAATTATACTTTGATTCCATGATTCTGCAGCAGTTGTATTCTTAATGCATAAGAATTCATGCTATTTTTTTGTATTTTTTTCTTTCTTTACTGAGATAAATTATTGGATTAATATGAATTAAATTCTTTGCATATCCTGACAAGTATGTGCATAGCTGAGGTAAAGAAAGTAGATTGTTCTGAAACATTTTACTATACAAAAACTATCGCATGTATGATTTCCTTTACAGGGAACAGTCTAAGGCAAGGTGGTGGAGGAGACTGCTCAGGTAGTTTAACTCACCATGACCTGACAGAAATTAGCAAAACACTGGATAGCAGTATTTTGATCCCAATAGGTTTTCTTACATTAAATCAGGCAAATCCTCTGCCATACTCTGTGTGCCACAATAAACACAAAAAATGAGAGGAAAATGTGCTGAGGGATTGTTTGGCAAGGCTTAGCAAAGATGTCATGTCATAGTAACACTCACTGTATTCTAAAATCACAGTGTCTCTCTCCCACAGCACCAGTATCCTCTGGATTAGATAAGGAAAAATATAGGCTCTTCTGATACAACTTTCAGACTTGGCAGCCTAGATATTTCCCTATGCTCTTTCCTCAGTTAAAAGAGGTGAAGCTGGGGAAGAGGCATTCTGCTGGACAGTTTGTAAATCTGGAAAAAATAGGTTTGTATGATGGCCTGGGCAAAAATGAGGGCAGGGAAGGTAACAGGAAAGCAGAAAGGAAACGCTTAGCAGTGGAGGAAAAGATATAAATATCTTAGGAAAAAAGGAAGAGGGGTGGGGGTCTAAAAGAGGCTACAAGGAACTTGTGGGACATAAAGAAAGAGGGAGAATGAGCTAAAAAAGAGTAGGGGAAGGATATAGAGTGAGCAATAGGCTATATGCCTCCAAATAAATAAGTTACAGAATACCAATGGATTCACAGAGCTTACAATGTTGCACATGTGCAGAAAATGAGCACACCAGCAGGTATCTCTACTCTGTGTAATTACTTCTTTAAGCCTGGAGCACTACTGTATAAAGAAGAGAAGTTAAAAATGCTCAAGCAAGCATTTTAGGCAACTTTCTTTAAGAGACATTTCTAAGCAGTGCAACTAACCTGGGGGCAAGTTAGGTAGTGCCAGACACAAGTTTGCTTGTGATTCACTGCTGACTTAAATGTGGTAAAGTAGCATCCTGAAGGCAATCTAAAATATTACCAGCCACAAACATGGGTTAAATTAATCTGGTTCAGCTAAAATGTAGTGCATGAAATAAGATCTAGTCTACACACTGTATAAAAATATATTATAAACTTTTATGACTTAAAATTACTGGACCTGAGTATAACTCAAATGAGGAATATCTGAGAGATTTTTCTTGCCCTAAGAAAAGTGACAGGAGCGTGACGATTGGGCTTTAGCTGTGTTCTTCCTCCCATTATTTTTCAAATGCAAAGACCTTAACTCTTGGTTATTGCTTTCTGACTGACAGTGAAGAAGATAGGTGAGGTGTCTCTTCTCCCCCAGCATCATTTACATTCATGTAAATGATTGAGAGTGGGCTGCACAGCAAGAGCTCCTCTGGTCCTGCTGAACAGACATCATCCTTGTTGTGCTGTAAAGCGCTACAGGCAGTGCTGGCCAATACCTGTGACATGTGGCAGGGCTGCATGGTGAGCAGATAGACCCCTGGTGGCAGAAAGAATGGTTGGGGCATATCGTGGTTGCCCCATGAAAGAAAGTCTTTGGGACCCAAGCATAGCTTTTTCCTTCACAGCAGAGGGTAGTTCTCCTCTTCACACCCTCCAAACACTGCGTCCAGTTCTAGGCCTCTCAGTTCAGGAAGGATATTGAGGTGCTGGAGTGGGTCCAAAGGAGGGAAACTAGGCTGGTGAAGGGATCCAGCACAAGTCCTGTGAGGTGAGTCTGAGGGAACTGGAGCTGTTCAGCCTGGAGAAGAGGAGGCTCAGGGGAGACCTCATCACTCTCTACAACTCCCTGAAAGGAGGTTGGAGCCAGGTGGGGGTCGGGCTCTGCTCCCAGGCAACTCTCAGCAAGACAAGAGGGCAGGGTCTCAAGTTGTGCCAGGGGAGATTTAGGTTGGATATTAGAAAGAATTTCTTTACAGAGAGGGTGATCAGGCATTGGAATGGGCTGCCCAGGGAAATAGTGGATTCTTCATCGCTGGAGATATTTAAAAAGAGACTGGATGTGGCACTCAGTGCCATGATCTGGTAACCACAGCGGTAGTGGATTAAGGGTTGGACTTGATGATCTCTGAGGTCCCTTCCAATCCAGACCATTCTATGATTCTATGATTCAAAATTTTAGGAAGAAATGCCCAATCTCCACAGGCCAGAGGCCTGATTTTTGCTTTCCTGTCACCTTTCCTGGAATGCTTGGGCTTCAAAGCCCTATTTCTAGGGCAGAAAACCGCTGCTGTAATTCCAGTGTTAGGAAACAGAGTGAGTAGATGGTGAAAGTAGGAGGTGTTTATTCTTCCAGGGAGACTAAGAGAGAACAGAGGATTTGAATCCACAGTTTTTAATGGAGAGATTATGTGATTGTGTGGGTAGGTGGTGGTCATGGTGGTGTTACAAAAGGAAGATGGACAATGCCACATAAAGACTGAACTTCAGAGCACTGAGGAGAAAGTAGGCTATGAGAAAGGAGGGACTTGAATGAAAATCAGTTGTTCTATGAACTCCAATTTTACAGTGCTCCAACAGGCACTGAGCTGTACCAAGTAGCATATCATCAAACCTGCAAATAACATAAAACTGTCCACCCTTGAAGCATGTCATGAGGAAATTTTGCAATTATGCAATACTGAATATATTCCAATAAACAAAATGTCAGGCAGCTCTTCTCCACCTACTTCCCGTGCTCAGAATATAAATGGAAAAGGACACATCAACAAAAACTCTGTTTGGGTACTTTGTTGATGAAGGCTTTTTAAGCAACTGCAGATTAATCATCTTTCTAATCAGAAGATTGAGGACTAAGGACTTATCACCAGCTTACTAGGGTAAATTACTCAAAGCACCTAATTAAATTGATATAATGTCTCACCAGGTTGTAAACTTTGAAATCTGAAGCCCTGTAAACAGTACAAAGGTTCTTACCTATTATTCATGATTCATTTCTCTATTGGTAGAATGGATAACAATTACTTTTTGAGAGCACCATAAAAATTACTTTAAAGAGAGAAGTAGCCACATAAAGACTCTTTTCTTTATCCCTTCATATCATAAATTTCCAGATAAAACACTGGGATTTTTATTAGATATGAAATGGTAAACTAACAGCAATAGTTACAGCATTATACATCTTCTAAAAATATGCCTCGAAGTCATTGAAGCTTTGTAGTACAGTTATTATTGCTTAAGAAATAATTGCTTCTGTTTCAAAGCTTGCTCGGATCTATGAAAAAAAAAAAAAGTAGTAGAACATACGACCCTAGATTTGAGTTCACCTCATCTAACTTTACTCTCTTCACTGAACTGTCTTTTAGGAAGCCTAATGATGGCTTTCTTTACTGATAATGGAGAGCACCTGGTTCCAGATTGCTCTTAGCACTACTGAACAGTACCTAGGATCCTATCTCAGACCTTTTAGGATATCTCAGGAAACTCCCTGATATCTCAGCATATCCTGAGATAGTTTGATATATATTCAGAATCCTTTCTCAGAGCAATGGCTTGATGCCCAAATGGAATCCAGCGATTGAATGGAATTCCTCAAGGGTTGGTACTGGGGCTGGTGTTGTTTAGCATCTTTGCTGGTGACATGGACAGTGCAACTGAATACACGCTCAGCCAGTTTGCTGATGACACCAAACTGTGTAGTATGGTCAGAACTCTGGAGGGAGGGAGGCATCCAGAGGGATTTTGATAAGCTTTAGAGATGGGTTAGCAAAGTTCAATAAGGTCAAGTGCAAGGATATGGCACCTGGGTCAGGGCAATCTCAAACACATCTAGAGGTTAGGAAGAGAATGGATTGAGAGCAACCCTGAGAAGGATGTGGGGGTGCTGGCTGATGCAGATCTCAATGTGAGCTGGCAGTGTGCTTGTAGCCCAGAAACCCAACCAGACCCTGAGCTGCAACAAACAAAGTGTGGCCAGCAGGTCCATTACTTCTTGCTGCCTCCCTGTGCAGCCAAAGATATGATAACTCTTTCTTTACAAGATAACTCTCATAGTGTTGGTGTTTTATAGATCATAAAGATCAGCTGCCATTTATACGTATGATTCGCATTGATACTTATCCAGTCAGACATGAATGAAAGAAAAACAACTGTGGCCAGAAAAGCATAACTGTGTTCTCTGAATTTCAGACACAGAATATCAGTGAAGAAAGACTCATGTTTACAGCCAGCATGTTTGATGTTGTTATCACTTAGTTGCTGGAGGGAAGGGGAAGGGAAAGGAAGAGAAAAGAAAAACTAAATAAATAAAATGAGGAGTACCTATTTTAACAATGAATATTTGTTTAAGGTGTTTTTTTTTAAAAAAAAGAAAAATCAGAGAAAACATAAGATTTTTCTAGCTGTGATATATCTTGTGCTAAGAATAGATTTGCTACATTAAATTGCATATCATCAATAACTTTTTACAATTAGATGGGAAGAAGCAGTGGACAAAAATATTCCAGCAACTGTTTAAGGAAAATGTTTTAAGAGATTTATTCTTTTCCTAATTTGTAAAATACTAGATTAACAAAACATTATTCTTATTTCTTTAACCCCATAAATCTGACCTCGCTATTTTAAAGACCGTGAACTTTATCTACAAAGATGGGTTCTAGTGTTGTTTTATCTTTACATGAAGCTCCACCTAAGCTAAATTAACACAAAACAGGGGAGAAGTTGCCAGACATTCTTTATGATTTGCTGGTATCGCCTGCAGAAGGAAGAGAGCAATATTTACTTTGCTTTCCTCTACAAAGGTGTAAGAAGACACATAGGCCTTTTGACAAATTAATATTTTTCCACAGAGATCCAAATTGCTGCAATTGTAAATCGACTCAGGGTCATTGTTTTGACAGCTCGTAGGTATGGCTTATTCCATCTTTCTGTGTGATTGTGGTAGCACAGAAGCAAAAAATAAAGTCTAAGAATTTGGGCAATAAAAGAACAAGAGATCTCTCAGAGTACATTTAGCTTAGGATAGAAAAGTCAAAACCAAAATGTAACACGAACAACTCCAGGCTCCAGTCTTTATATACAAGTACCTGTCCAGACTACTGATTTATTTCATTTAAAAAAATGGGGTTTGCAGCGAATTCATATTGTTCTGTTGTGACCTTGCACTCAGTAAATCATTCTTGGAAATCAAGCTCAAAGACTCAATTCATGACCGGACTACAGGTGAGACAGCAAAAGAAGGTGAAATTATAAAAAAAAGGAGAAAGAGAGGGACAGACTTTTCTTCTGGAGCTTCTTTTTAGGTTGTTTATTAAGAACAGCTGCTTTACATTCAATACAGCAAAAGCAAAGCCTGTGCAAACTGACTTAATTTAATTTAGGGTTAGCTTAGAAGGAATGGAAGTTGCTTAAAATGTCCATGGAACTATGGTGAAAACAGATGTATTTTTGATGTTTTCCACTTAATGGAAGGAAATAGTTAAGTTTGTATCAGATAATAGCGTGAATGAAACCCTGACAATGCAAACAAGATCTTCCTTGAGTTGGTGGGTAACTGCACTGCTCCATCCACAGTGGCTTTTCATAAATTAACTCAAAAAACTCAGAAAGGTCTCATCTTTGATTACATTATTCCAGGATATAAGAGGAATACATAGACAGTGTGGCTAAGAAGGAAACGAGGTGTAGCTTTTAGAAGAACACTTGTAAATTACCTCCAACAAGTCTAATATTAGTTTGAATAAAAGAGTTTGAAGAACTTTTCTCACATTTGAAAATATATCAGAAAATTAAATTATCTGAGTTTCAGTTTGTCTCTTTCCTGATCTTGCTTGAAAATTAAAACAACAAATTACCTATGTATATGCATCAATGAAAGAAGATGGCAAGGGAATAGGCCAGTGTATCACTTGTTATTTTTTCAACATAATAACACTGGATTCACTGCTCACCAAAAACACAGCCTGTTTATTTTTTTAATGATGAGATGTTACCCAAAAGAAACGAAGTGGCATTCTGTTGGCACCATATGGTGGCTGAAAAATGGATTCCATAGTATTCTATTTGTTAGAATGTCTTCTGAGCTTCTGCATTCATAATTTATGTTGGGGCCTCCTATGATGCCAAAATATTCAAACAGCTTCCTCCTCCCAGGGTAGTCTGTGTGGGGGAAAGAAGGTTTTCAAAACAGCAGGACCTGAACAATCTCCTACTGCTCAGAGGAGAAATCATTTCCAAGCTTCTGTCTTCCTGGCTGCTTTCATTGTAATAATAATTTACATCCTGTGCAAAGAGACTGCATTCAGAAGAAATCTAAATTAATAAATAAAAGGAAGGGGAAAAAAATACCCCGAAACAGCTCATGTTCTTGAATATTAATTACAAAAGTCATGAATATAAAGCATTAATTTAAAGTTGCATTGACTCCTAGTCTCTAACATAAGTAGATAGCTTTGGCTTTCATATCTTAATGAGAAGCAATATGCAGAGGTTATTGAACAGTACCATTTCCAAATGATTGCCTCTGCAGCTGGTTTTCATAGAGAGATCCAGAGTGGTTATGGATGAGCTAAAATAATTAAGACATATTTCTCCTGGTGTCTGCTTGGTTATTACTCACTTTTTAAGAGGCTGTATTTAGTTTTAAGTATGACTGTGTGATTTACAAACCGATCTTTCATATGGTCTTAATAGGTAGTACAAGGCAACTTGCATTAAGTAGCAGGAAATGCCTGGTTTAAGCAGCAGGGATCCTGGAATCATATTAAAAGACTGAGCCAGAGGGACAACATCCCTCCTTTCTCACCTCCCTCTTCCCTGATCTATCACAGCTTAGTGCTGGCTGTTGTTTGACCAGTTCTGTTTCCATCTTGCCTCTGGGATGTTGGCAGTAGCACGTAGGATGATGAATGACCATCTGAGTGTGTGGGGGGAGGTAAGGAGACCAGCTGCAGCTGGTTTATTAGTATTTAGCAGAAAAGAATTATAGGAGAAGGAGCCCACCTGTTGTGGTGATCTTCTTAAGAATTAAACTAGACATATTTGATTCTGGGATACCATGGTCTCCGAAGCTAATTTGTCCTCAGGAGTAAAATGGAGAAATACAGAGGTTCTATTTTCATTCCTCAGCCTAGAGAAGTGTTACTCCCTTCTCAATCCTCAGCCCTCCTGAGCATCTGAGTTACTCCAGCTGAGGTCTGTAAAAGTAATTTAGCCAGTAGCGAACTGGGATCTCATAACATTGTAGCTTTTATAAAGAAATAAATAGGGGGCAGATATTCTTCCAGAGCAACTGGCAAAATACTGTTGACAGCTTTGCTTATTCTGGATGTACTGGTTTAAAAAATGGCTTCACTCTAAGAGTGCTTTAATGTTGTGAATACATATTTCTTATACTGCTTTGTTTAATGATGAATTCTTGGAACTTCAGTCAGTGTTTAAAACTGACATATTCTCTTCAGATTCAAAAAGAAGAACTTTCCACATCCTGTATGGAATGAAAATAGAAAATTTGTGGTGAAATTAACTTGATTATTTCAAAAGCATTACATATGGGGGAAATATTGAAATTCTAAAATTATATTTATTCTGAAAAAAGATGAAAATTTCATTAAAGGATTTTTCTACTTGTGACAGATGTATAAAAAAAATGAGCTACTAATTTAAAAGTTCAAGCTACAGCAACAGATCTAAACATCTACAAATTACCTTGCAATTTATGTGAGATACACCTCTAGGAGGATTTATTCTAATTTACAGAGCGATTCTCTCCAGAAAACCTGGATTTAGGGTATCGGATATATATCACACATGTAAACAGGTCCATAGAAAAGTTACTTCTACTAGGAACAAGTATTGGGTCCTCAGTATTCACCTTAGCCAGTGACATCACTAAAACAATTTCTTTTTTCTTTAAGTTTCAGATTCCCTTTCGGGCATATTGCCTCCACAATTACCAGTCTTCATGTTTATTTTTCTATAGAACTGAAATTAAAGTTAAGACAAAGTTTCTCACAATGCTTAGACAGAAACATTACTGGAGAGAAGGGTGAGAATTCAGCCTGAAACTCTACCACAGGCCCCTGCAGAAGCAAGTGTGTAGCTCTGAGATACCTATTTCATTCTATGTGTAAGTTTTTCCAGAAAAGAAATGACCAGAAACACGAAATCTGAATGAACTCATGGTAAACTAGGACACACACACACACAAAGATCTGGAGTAGCTCTTTAAAAATTAAGCTTAGTGTCAATGTGTGTGTATATATCTGTATTTTGAAATGTTTGATTAAAAAGCACAGGAAGTTATGATGTGGTGCTTTGCAACAAAGCTGAATCTCTGAAGAATACATAAAGAAATAATGTTCAAAAGCATCCACTTTAAAGTCATAAATATTTAAATAGGATTAATGAAATATTTTATTTTCAAAGTAGTGCTGTTCTTAAAATATTGTTAAAACAAAATTATATCAGTTTCATTTTTGGATAAGATTCTTGCAGACAGAAAAAATAGACTGCACTACTATCCTTTTCTTTCTGTCTCCTGTGTGTAGGTAGGAGATGGTGTCTCAGTTTCATATAATTGTGGCAGAACAATACAGGGCTTCACTACATGCTCTGCTTTTTATCAAGAGCTCCCCCAGAAATTAAATATATTTTAAATAATCTGTATCTCAATGACAGTATTTTCATTGTTTTGTATTTTCATTGTATTTTCACTGTTTTGTAAGAAAAAATGTTGAAGGCCCCTTGTTTAGATAGTGACTGTATATGGAAGTATGTTTTATCACTAATCTGTTCCAGGTACCATTTGAGCCTCTTAAGTGTAACCTTCAGAACTTTTCTTATATACATTACTGATGCTGCAGCTATTTCTTAAAGTAACTTCTAATTTTATTTCTTCCTTTTTTATTTTTCTTTAGTGTCTTCTGTATGCTGCAATGAAAATAGGTGATGAGATGTCCTGTAAATTCCTTGTGAAACTTTCTTCTTATAGGTAGTGTTTCTTTTTTTTCAGGGCAACACCATGTACTCTAGCCATAAGCCTCTTCCACCCTTGTTAATCACAGCTTTTAAGGTCATGCAGGCAAGTATTTCAGTTGTAATATTGAGACAAAATATTTTTTGAGACAGAACTCTTCCTCCCCTCTCTTCTACTGAAAAAATCCCTATTAATTTTAGATATTAATGGACTGAGAAATTTAAGTGTTCCTGATCAGGGTTTCTAAAGATGAGGATGGCAATGCCTATGCACTCTAATGATCCATTCTGATTAGTCTTCTTCCAATAGAAGAAGACTTTTAAGACTGAATTTAAAAGCTGCCTAGGAGAATGCTTTTGTTGTAATTTGGAAATAGCTTAAGACTCTGAAGTAATGAAGGGAGGAGATGTCTGTTCCTAACAACTGGTTTAACTACCTAGCTCTGAAGAACAGGAGGACTAAAAGAAGACTAATGTAGTTTTTTATTAAAAAAATTGCTTTTTCATGCTTGTACAGTGCTTTGAAAGTGAAATACTTCTATTACAGAAGCTAATATCAGTGTGGGGAAACCTTTCTAGTTTCAAATATTTTGTGCATTTGGCTCAGAGGATTTCATAGACAGCATCTTGCTTGACTTGCAGATTTGTGCAACACCAGGCCCTGATTTCCCCATTCCTTTTTCTCATCTCCACCTCTTAGGTGGGTTGAGCTAATTGTGGTATCATTTTGCTCAGTGCACCTCCAAAAACATGCATGTGGAAAGTTCAAAAAGGCTTTGGCTCTAAATGTAATGATATCAAAAATATCTAGACCTGAATAGGTACTAAGTTGAGATATTGCACAAGAATTTCCTAGCCACAGCACCCATATATTTTTTGCAGTTGTAATACCTTTATACCAAAGTTTACTTCACTATGTCTGCAGACCACCAAATACACAACAGCACAATGCTAGAAAATGTGAAGTATCCTTTAAGTGCTGCATTTCATGCTTGCTAGCATATGACAACAAAGTTTTATTCAGGGCAAATGGCACTGCTAAAAAGAAAAGACACTGAGAGGATTATGAGGGGTTTCAACAACTAAGTCCTGAGCAAGACTAGAGGATGTTTATCATCCAGTAGGGTCACTGTTAAAGCTGCAGATTTGAGATTTTTGTCAAAGGGTTTGATTCTGCATCTCACAAGTAATGCCAAGGTACTTGTCTTTAATCCAGTAAAGATCCAGCAATGTAGTGAAGAATGATTTCCAATATTCTTAATTTATCTTTTCTATCTTATCTATTATTGTTTGCCATGTAGGAAGATTAGGAAACAAACTATAATTAACTTATAATAAAGATACATTATACAAAAATTTGGTTGCAATATAGTTTGTGATGTGTTTTGAAAATAATCAGTTTAAGCCATTATTAAGAAAGTTAATTTGTCTGTAAAAAAGACTTATTATTTGTGAAATCCTGCCCTTTGACAACAAAATTGCCATGTTCTTCAGCAGAGGCACACTCTCTGGCCTTATTTTATCTTCAAAATAGTTATGCCTTATTATTTAATGAGACAGAGAATCCTGAGATAGGAAAGACCTGCAGTAAACTCTTATAGGAAACACAAGCTGAGACCACATTCCTGTTCCCTTGGAACAGAATAAGCTATACTTACTTGAAGAATGGTTGAAGCTGGCCTAATATTTTGTGCTTACATTCCACTTCAGGATAATGCTGGACACAGCTGGACACCTTTGTCCACAATCTCCTCCAGAACTGGATTAAGACAACAGACCTTGCACCAAAACCCTTATTTAATGACAAGTGGAACTTTCATTGTTCTCAATGTCTTTCAAACCTTATTGAGTGAAGAAAATACTGCATGCAGTGCAAGGGAACCTCTTTATAAAATATTTCTAGCCAAATGTTTCAGTTTTAAGAAATTCATTCTTTGGATGAAATTCAGATACACATCCTAGCTTTTAGGTAAGTATACAAACCACTAAACTCATCTGCCACTCTGGGAAGATATGATGGCTTTAAACATACATAATGTACATTCCCAGTATTTGCATTAGCAGCTATACTTACTAGGCTTTACAACATGTATAAGATGTTCTGCTTTGTAAAGAAGGTAAATATTATTATCTGCCATTACATAGAGACCAGAGCAATTCCAATGATTTGCTCATAGCAATGTCATTTTTAAGTCATAAACACAAACTGGTGTGATTATGAATGAAACATAAAATGAGTCCATCTGCTTCTATAAATGGAAGGGCAAGGGTTACCTGTGTATTTTAACATTTGATTTTATTAATTTTTGTGAGAATTACCCTAGTCTTTTCCAGTCCCAATGTCACAGTCCTTGACTTTTTGAAGGCAAAATCAGTATGTGCTGGGGACAGCACACCCAAAAGCCTGAGTCATAAAAATGTTAGGACTGTTATTCAGGTGGCCTAACTAAGGTGTCTAGATACATTTAATCATTTCTAGAAATAAAAAGGGGCACATGCAAGAAGGGCAATGTCACTCATTCTGTTGAGGTCAATAGGGAAAAAGGAGGCAGGAAATTATGCAAACTGCATAGTTTTTACCAAAACTCAGTGTCTTAGTTCAAATAGCTACATTTTTGGAAGGGGGAGGGGAAAGAAGGGTTGTTTGAATATAACCTTTGTTAATGATTTAGTTCATTGGCAGTAATTTTGTGTTGATGCTGCCTTTCCTTATCTGTTTTTCACACATTTCCTTCATTGATATTCCTGCATCATATCAGCTGTTTTTCCTTTTATTTAATTTTTAAGAAGGTCTCCAATGCCTAATCCACAGGTGCATTATTTCCTGAAACACAGGGGTCAGAAGTAACTTTCACTTACCTTTTTCTTATTTATTTTGGATTCTTATTCTACAGTGTTTCACATTATGTGTATACAGAGGGTGACTTTAGAATCGGCACCACTAAATTTTACCATTTTTCTAATATCGTCAAGTACTCTATGCCCCTGACATTAGAACTGGTGTAGAACTGAATGGCAGTACCATGTGAAGAAATGAAAGACAGGATTCTCTATTGAAACTAATATTCCTTCATTAAAGAAAGAAATAGAAGGTATGTGTGGGTACATCCTTCAGCTGGTTACTATAAATCCCCTTGAAGGCAATAGCACTAAATCAGTTTACATTTTGCTGAACACATGGTTTGAGGTCTGCATGTGCTGTACCAAGGGCAAAGGCTAGTGAGATGCTAAAGGCAGTGTGATCCCCTCTGTGGTTTCAAAATAATGAAATAATGTGTGTTGGAGAAGATACACATGGACTGTGAGACTGCAGCATCTTTCTTAATGGGAATGCCAGCTTTGAGGGTGCAGGGCTGCTGTTAATGCCTTTTCTCTAGAAAGAATGGTGAAATAAATTTTAAAATCCACTGCTACTTTAAGATCTGTGATCCAAGGGTGGGATCTAAAGCTGATCACTCAAGGCCCTAACTACACATACAAGATCCATTATTACTATGATTAGAATCACAACAGTGCAAAAATACATGCTGTGGTTTTATTTCCAAGGGGAATGTCATTTGTTTTATTTATTTCGCTTGTGGTTCAAGCCAAAACCTTAGATCTGCATAATATGGGTTGTCATCTGTGTTTCATTTTCCTTTAGAGTTTGCTGATCATGATGAATTTATTTTCTACCTGAAACATTCTGGGTTTGAGAGCAGCATCAAATTTTTCAAGAGAAAACCAGTCTGTTTAAACAGATGTTAAATACTACACAAGTATGAAAACAAGGTACAATTTGAGAATAATTCTCATAAAAATATAATTCAAATTTTGACCCTAATCATTAGTCTGGTATTTTGATAAGGCTGGTCAAAATATCACCTATGAAAATAATAAATAAAAATAAAAATAATAGCAATAACTGTACTTCTTAAAATACCTTTTTTGAGATGCCAAATACTTTGACCATGTGATAATAAGAAATAAAACTGAAGAATAAAGCATTACTCTTAAGATGGTCAAAATCTTCATGTTATTGAGTAGTGTTAGAAGATTATTTCTTAGCAATGTCTTTGAGCTCTAAAGACAGTTTATTCCTTTTAATCACTATGCAATGCCTGGAATGGGTTGTCAAGTATAAAGATACGTCCGGCCTCAGGCTACCTTTGCCATATCATTCACCATGAATTCTGGTTGAAGACATCAGTCATGAAACATTAACTTCTTAAGGACAAAAATCAAACATTACAGGCATCACAGCAGATACATGAACAAAGGAAATCTAGTCAAGTTTGTTATGGGAAACCCATATGAATGCATAGAGAGCTTTAAGCTTGTTCCATTTTTTTTCCTTTCATTTTATTGTCCCTCTCCTTCCTAAACTTAAAATTCCATCCTTCGCCATGTTTCCTTTGAATAGAACCCCTTAGCAATTCCAGACACTCAAAGCATTTTTGAGTGGAGAGGAAGGGTATTTTTCATTGGAAGAAGCCCTATAATTTCTGCTCAGCATAAAATGAGATCCATTGTATGCCATTTCAATCAGATCTGAAGGAAGACTGAAGAATACCCCCCTCCTTTTTCTGTGCCCCCAGTGAAACTTTTTTTAGCTGCACACAGTGAATTGCTCATGCCTGGAAGATCCTTCTTCTCATATTACCCAGTGCAAAGGTAATTCACATAGAGCTGAGAAACATGGAAAAGCAAGAAGTCACTGTTCTTTAGTAGAGTCATACGCAAGCAAACCTTTCCCTGGTGCTTCCCAGACACTGATAATACCTCTGTTAGTATGCAGCATCACTGTATACAATCTGTCTGCATCTTGGCCTGGATTAAACAAGTTGGGATGAGATTGATGACCATTCTACTACCATATTGATTTCAGCTGAAGTTTGTTGAGCTTGCTGCAATTCAGTATCAGGCATGAAGACTGCTTTTCAAATATACCTTCAGTGTTGCTATAATTGTCTTATTCCAGGAGCTATATAATAAAAATAAATCTCAAACATGCTTCAGCTCACATATGTGTCAGCTTTATGTCTAATGGTTTGGATGTTCACCTGAAGTTTACCAGTATTAAAATTGCTTTGGGAATCTTTTGCTGCCTTGAGGTGTTAAAAAGATTCCCAGCATAGCTGTGCTCAATGTTGGAATGAAGAATATTTCTGCTGTTCTTGGTGACATGTTTAAAATAAAACAGAAAATTGGTTTGGGTTTTTTTTATTTTTTGGGTTTTTTTGGATTTTTTTGTTTTTAAGTAGGTGTTGGGGGATTTTTGACATTGTTAATAAACATCCTCTTGAATTCTATTCTAGCACTGGACAGAGATTCCTGTTCCCATTAGTGTGCTTATGGGGAAAATAAACATCATGGGCAGCGTGGAGACGGTTTCAAATAGCAACATTTGGACATCTGGAGGGGGATATGTTTTTATTTTCAGAGTCAAAATCTGCCATGCCCATTTGGAACAGACTTCTGGAAGCGATTAGGACAGATGTTTTCCTGTCTGTTTTTTAAAGTTCTTATGTTTACCAACAAATAGAGCCTGAATAGTAGATTTAAAGTCGGGTCTGATGGACAAACACGAATAGATGGTGATCAGAAAATGGCTGGAATAGTGGAATATCCTGAATCTAGGTGGCTTTTAATTTCCCCCACTATCATGTTTTTCATTCCACATGTAGCTACATGTCACTCTTGTTTGTTCTCCACATGCTATAAAAGTTTAGCATTAAGTTTTGAATTGCAAAACACCAAAGAAATAAAACTGACAACATGTTAAAGAAAATACTTATAATAATATGGACTGAATTTGGGAGTTTTTGCTCTTTTATTTTACATATGGAGAGGACTTCTAAAATGAAATCAGATATGCAGCAGCTCATACCAATTATACACTGAAGAAACAGAGGCATTTTCAAATTATCATCTCTCTCTCTCGAACTTCTGCAGTCATATCACAAAAAAGTAATAGTGTGTTATCAAGCAGACAAAGGTCCCAGCTCGGGGCTGGTCAGTAGCAGTCTACTTAGGGGTTGGTGCTATGGCCAGACCTGCGTTACTTCTTTTATTAATGGCAAGGTTTATTGGCACACAGTGCACCCTCAGCAAGTTTTGAGATAATACAATAACTGAGAGAAGTGGCTGCCTAGACAAGAGGGCTACCTGGACATTCCACAGTTTGGAGAAATGGACCAATACTCCTCCATGTTCAATTCAAGGAAATGCCAGGTTCTACACTTGGGGAGGAAGGAAGAACCCTACAAAACCATACAGACTGGGCCAACCAGCTTTGAAGAGAAGGACCTGGGGGATCCTTCTGGACAAACAAGCTGACCATGTGTCAGCAATGTACCCTTATAACAAAGTAGGCCAAAAGCATCCTGGGCTGCAGAAAATAGAGAACTGACAGCTGGTCAAGGAAGGTGATCCTACTATGTCCCTAGATAGTGCGGCAAGACCATCTGGATTGCTAAGATCCAGTTCTGGTCACTCCAGCACAAGAGAGATGTAGGCACAAAGAAGGAGTCCTGTAAAGGACTAAGAAATGTGATTAAAGTATCAGAGCACCTGACCTACAAGGAGATGTTGAAACATCGAGAGCTGATTATCTGTAGACAAAAGAAATCTCAGGAAGGTCTCATCAATGCATAAATCTGGTGAAGTAAAGAAGACAAACAAAGCTGGTCTCAGCAGTGCCCAGTAAAAGGACAAGAGGCAGTGGGCATAAATTTGAATACAGTTATTCAATGTAAACATGAAAAACCACTTTATGTAGTGGGATGTTAGTCAGACACTGGAATTGGTTGCCTGGAATGATTGCTGAATATTACTCTTGGTAATATTCAGTACCTGACTGGACAGTGCCCTGTGCAACTTGTTCTGTTTTAGCCTATTATGTGTGGAACAGATGATCTCCAAAGGGAATTCACTGTTCTGTGATTTATTTGTTTTTTGATATACTACTTTTCTACATGGCAGATTTTTCCCATTCATCTGTAAATGATAGTGGGTTCTTTAATTAAATGAACAATAAAATAATGTCCTACTCAAAGTCTCAGGAAGCTTCTGCACAATAAAAAAATTCAAAATTATATTTCAAATCCAGAAGTGCTAAATAGCTAGTGAGACTGTGATTTTAATTGTCTTAGATGTTTAGAAACATTTTTCTTTGATGATCTAGATCTGATGATTATTTTATAGTGAAGGGTATTTTGGGGAATAATTATGCATTAGTTTTTGTATCATATATACAGCTCAGGAAAATTGCTATCTGACTGCATAAGGATTTTGTTACTTTATCAAAAATATTGTTTTTCTGTTTGTTTACTTGGTTTTCCTTTTGACTTCTAAATTTAACCTTGTTTACTGATGCTATTTTGTAAAGTGGTCTCTAATCACTGCAGAATTAAGTAGTTATTAAGAATCTCTTGAAAGTCTAAAAATAACATAAAAGTCATAAGAATGTGAAAAGTGATAGACTTAAATGCATAGATGAAGCTGTGGGAGAAAGATGCAGATATCTGATATAGATATTTTTTCTCATCTTTTCTTATCTTATAAATCATTAATACTTTTTAATGATGTTCCTATATATAAACAGAAAAATGTTCTAAGGAATATGATTTCATAAGTGTCCTTGCAGGACTGAAGTTGACTCAGTCAAGCCATCCCTATGTATTAATGATGCTTCAGTTCTATATAGACATCTTTAAAGAGAACCATTAAAATGTTTCTCTCTTCAAAACGTGGCTATACTTTAAAGATTGAAGGGATCCTAATGTTCACAGATTTTCTGGTGTTTAGAATTATTTACACAGTATAAAGCATTCCAAAACTGTAGTACAAAATCTAGACCACACTCAAATTCCTTGTTCTTCTTTATAAGAGAAAAAAAGTATTGAATTAACAGCAGTCTTGTCCTGGAAGATAAGCACTCACATCTCGGATTCATCAGTCTTCAAGGCTTATGAAGTCTGTCAGCTGGGGAGTCAAATCTCTGGCTTAGTTCTCCTTCATTTACTAGGAAAGATGTAAGCTTTCCAACAAACCCTGTATTATTCAGAGATTGCTGATAAGAGGTTTTTCCTTTTCTTCATATTTGTGTGGTGTCTATTATAAACCATTTTTCTCCCTGCTCCCTCTAACTCAGTCTCTCTTATAAGTGTAGTTCTACAGGTCCATTTGCACTGTCCATGACAATGCATTGCTGTACTTGTATGGTAGCTCTATCCATACAATCTGGTTCCAAAGCTGGCATTCTGACATCTTTCTCAAGCCTACAAGGTGCTAAGGGAAACTGTAAGTGCTTTTGCCCAAATGTGCACTTTTTATTGTAGTACCTTCCATGACAGAATAGAAGCTCAAATTTCACACCAGCAGACAGATGGCAAACAGGAGTGAACTTCTATTAAACTCTTGACCTGCATATTGAAGGTTAAATTTTTGGTAATGCTATTCTGGGCAGAACACTTTCCCTCCACGTGTCATGTCTTAGAGCCAGCAGGTAACAAAGGTGTTACCTGTTCAGAATGCTGAGGAGAAAATCTACCTCACACCTCACGGGTCAAGATGAGGACTAGGAGGGTTCCAGTCACCAGTTATAGTCCTGGACAAAATAAATTCAGGTTGGGGAAAAAATCAGTTTAATTTATCATTAATCAAATCAAAACAGGGCAAGGAGAAAACAAAGACCAGAGCTTACATACCTTACCCACCCCTCCCTTATTTCCAGATCCAAATTACTTTGTTTCTGATATCTCTACCTCCTCCCTGACAGTGGCACAGGGGAGCAGGGAGTGAGGTTTACAGTCCAGATATCACAAGTTGTTTTCTGTCTCTCCTTCCTTCTCAGGAAGAAGGATTCCTCGCAGTGTTCCTCTGCTGTATGTGGGGTCCCTCCCAAGGGAGAAAGTCCTTCACAAACCCCTCAAAAATGAGTCCCTCCCATGAGGTGCTGTCTCTGGGGAGCAGACGGCTCCAGCCCAAGCCGCCCACAAAGCCACATCCTGCTTCAGACACAGTCACCTGCCCTGGCATGGGATCCTCCAAGGCTGCAGGTCCACTTCTCCTCCACTGTGACCCTTCACAGGCTGCTCCACTGTGTTTCTCCACCGGCTGCAAGGGTACAGCTCCCATCTCACCATGGGCTGCAGAGGAACCTCTGCTCAAGCATCTTCCCCTCCTCCTTCCTCACTGACTTTGCTATCTCTGCTTCAGCATTGCTGTCACCTCTGGCACGGCTCCTACCTCTACCTCTCCTCTGCCCTGAGGTCTTGTAGCCTCTTATTTCCCTTTCTTGAACATGTTAATGGCAGAGGCACATCCACTGTCCCTGATGGCCTCAATATTAGCCAGAGGTGGGGTTGGATGTTTTCGAGCTGGGGGAGCATTCAGCAGCGTCTCACAGGAGCAGCCCTGGGGGCCCTCTCCTGCTACTGAAACCGGCACTGCATCAACACATAATAAATACTCTGTTAAATGATTGAAAACTGAAAACCAGGAAGATTATCCCCTCAGCAGCAGTGCCGAGACATTTTTCCATTACTGTTATTAGTTGGGTAGTGTTTTCATTACTGTTGATCCTAAGGTTTCATCTTTAAAATCTTTACCATGCTTCACATATAATTTAAGGGATTAACAAAGAACTTTGTAATTGATTCTTTCTTTTTGAGAATCCAATACAGAATACCTGACAAAACACCAATGTTTTCAGCATGTAAAGCTCAATATCCATACTTTTGTGTGAATACTCAGATTTTAATGATTTGGCATGGGAAACAACATCCTGAGTATACATAAAAAATATAATAATAATAGAGATAATTAGAAAGGCTGATAGGATATTAGTAACTGAACAATATTTCATGGTTTAACGACAAAGGAGCTTTATGTAACAATTATAATCTTTGTTGTCTTTTTCTTTATTAAAGCCATTCTCTCATATTTTCAGTCGTGTTTTCTATATATTCTGAGGAGGGTTGTTATTTTTTGTTCAATTGCTTATTTTAATTTAGGCCAATTGTTTTGTTTCTCACCTGGAAAAAATAGGAAAACATAAAAACATGAAGAGATTGCCTGAATTTAAGAAAAAAAAATCCTTACAAGTCAGGGAGTTATAGGTCATACACATCCACATGTCCAAATGCTAGCTTGTTTTCTCCCAGCTGTATCAGGTGGTCCTAGAAAAAGGGTTTGTTGCTTTACATCTAA
Organism: Calypte anna; assembly: GCF_003957555.1. NCBI lineage: Eukaryota > Metazoa > Chordata > Aves > Apodiformes > Trochilidae > Calypte > Calypte anna. The sequence continues at coordinate 106,879,142 of NC_044246.1, read as the reverse complement.
ACATGGAAGGATCTTACTAATGATATAGCACCAGATGCCTTTAGTAACATCTTGAGTGAGATCACGGAAACACAAGAAAAAATATGCTAACTTAACAGAAATAGTATTAGATTAGTGACAAGAAAACAGAGTACTGAAATCCTTGGTTAACATCTTGACAGTGAGGTAATTAATCAAGTGAGATGGGCAAAGATATGTGACAGTGCCCTTTTCAAACAGGATTGTAAATGCAAATACAATTACCATGTATAATGGTGACAAAAGGTACTTAAAGGTAGCTTTCTCCACACTGACTTTAAATTTTTGTCTAAGTGGTTTATGTATTTCTCCTCAGTTATTTTTTTTAATTGTTAAAAGAGTCATGATTTTTAAAAATATGAATCCAAACATTTACAAGATAACACAAGTATAAAAAGAGAGGACAGATGATACAGGTTTTCTTTGCATTACAAAACTAATCAGAACTAGAGTCCATTACCTGTCTCTGAGGCCACACACATAGTGTTGCAACTTCTTTTCCTCCAAAACAAGGTGCCTGCACCCACACTGACTACTGAGGGTGACCCCTGGGTTGTATTTATTCACTTCTGATCTATGGCCAGGCACTGTTTAAGAAGCTGTTTTGGTTGACATACCCTGTGACCACTTGAATAATTTAACAACACAGTCAAGCTCCTGCATGCAAGATTGAACCATAACATTTTTAATCTACTGGTTCTGTTGTAAACTAATGTGCTGCATCTGGCTGGGGTGGAGTTCACTTTCTTCATGGCATCATATATGGTGCTCTGTGTGTTGAGTTAGTGACTCAAACAGTGCTGATAACCCACCACTGTTTTAGCTACTGCTGAGCAGTGTTTGAACAGTGTTGAAGTCATCTCCCCCTCCTCCAGCAGGTGGGTTGTATATAAAGTCAGGAGGGGACACAGCTGGGACAACTGACCCAAACTGGACAGTGTGAGATTGCATGCTGTATGGTTGTATGATCCCATTATCAGCAATAAAAGCTGAGGGAAAGGATGAGGAATGGGAGATTTTGGGGGTCATGACACTTGTCTTTCCCAGAAACCATTACATGTGCTTTCCTGCTTTCCAGCAAGTGGATGGACATCCAGCTGCTGATTGGAAGAAGTGACTGAACTGATTATTTTGCTTTGCTTGCATGCTTAGCTGTGCTTCACTTACTAAACTGTATTTATCTTGACCCAGCAGTTTTCTCACTTATACTCATTTCCACTGGGGTGTTAGATAGTAAATGAGCAGCTGATAGCTGATGTCCAGCCTCAAGTCACCACACCTCATGTTCTACAATCTGGTCTCCAATACTGCCTCAGGTGCACACTACTTAAAATACCAAGCTTCTATGTTTTCTTCTTATTTATAGAAAGATAGAGATATAAACAATGCTGTTTGACTTGGAGGACCCAGTCATAGAGCTCTGCCATTCAGTTACTAAGGAAATTGCAGTGATATGACTATCACTGAGGTGATTGTGATGAGGAACAAGTATCATGAAAGGGAGATCTTCAGCAGGGGAGTGAGACATATGGAAAGATACTACAGATGGAGGTCCTGATATGTGAATTCACTGAGTTCTACAGAAAAATGTAACATCAGCCTTATAGTCCCCCATCAAGTAGCTTTGGACACACTGCTTTGCAAAATCTCAGTCAGCCGGTGCTCACCACAGATGTGCAGTGTTTAATGATGAAAACTTATGATTGTCAATTAAATTGTTTGTGTGTCTGCAGCAAGGTTTTATTAAGGTGCCTCTGTGTAATGGGAGGACCAGGGGAAATGGCTTAAAACTTGAAGAGGGGAGATTTAGGCTAGACATTGGGAAGAAATTATTTCCTGTGAGGGTGGTGAGATGCTGGAAAAGATTGCCCAAGGAAATTGTGGCTGCCCCCTTCCTGGAAGTGTTCAGGATGGATGAGGCCTCGGGCAACCTGGTCTAGTGGGAGGGGTCCCTGTCCAAGCAGAGGGTTTGGAACTAGATGATCTTTAAGGTCCCTTATAACCCAAACCACTGTATGATTTTATGATTCTACTGGGAGGCTTCCTGGAGAATATATGCCAGTTAAACAAATGGTTGAAAATTGGAAATAGCTGTTGGGAAAGGAAAATAGTGATATTGATTCACAATGGTTTTTTGTTTGGGTTTTTTGTTTGTTTGTTTGTTTGTTTGTTTGTTTTAAATGATATGTGAAATATACTTCAGGTTTGTTTAGGTCAGAAAATCTGTTAAGTTGAAAGCTGTTTATTTATCTCCCTCTAACTTATTTTGGGACCTGTGAAATGTTGCTAAATGAGTAAAGCCACTCACAAAGTGAACTTGGCACCTGTATGAAGTTACAAAGGCAAGAGATACTTCAGAATTCAATTTACTTTGTATTAACTTGAGATCTGATACTCATCATCTGCTTTAACTGCTGGTTTTATCTAAACTGCTAGAGTCACATGAGCGGGAAAGAAAATTAAGAGATTTCAAATTTGTTGCTCTAAGCAAAATGACTTCCTTATCTAATCTAATAAGAGGCTGGATGAGTTTCCCTGTTTTAATAACCATTGTGAATCAGACTTCCCTTCCATTAAAAAAATTAACATAAATTGTCTGGAGACTGTATCTTACTATAATCAAGAAAGTTTTATTCAATACCACCCTAAAACATAAAGCTGATAGTAGGCTGACAAACTTTTGCTAGATTTCCTACCACAGTAGAATTTTAATGATGTGATTAAGATTTTAGAATAAAAACCAATCAAAGCAAAGAATGATACATGAAAAAACCCCACTAAAACATAACAAAACAAAAAAACACTAAACTAAAAAACATTTATTCTGATCAGAAGGATACAAGAATCTCAGTGTCTGTAGCTGATGTGAGCTTGGTTGTGATTAGACTGGCATAAAGACAGGAGTCCTTTAGAGAAAGTGTACAATAAGTGTTACGGATCAGAAGGCAGCATGTGGCTATTAGGTGGGCATAATATGAAGTATTAACATATAGAATTAAAATCTTTAATTCTTGGTGCTTCATATTATAAGTTCACATTTATCACTCTGGATCCAAAGCAATGCTATATGACTTTAGTGCTTAGTCTTGAGTCCCTGAGATTTTAAAACTTGGTTTTTGTTCCTGCTGAGATTTAATGAGTTGTGGTTTTTAATATTAACAGTCTATCATGCATGGAAGAGAACTTATAAGAAAGATTAAGGCTAGGGAGGTCATAACGTTAGAAGGAGGGGGAAATCATATATCTCAAACTTTTGAGCTGATTATTTTGTTGGTGCTCTGTTCCTTTTGGCTTGTTTGTGCTACTAAGGAAGACAGAAACTTCATGAAGGATTAAAAAGCAGGTCACAGCTTTATTTATCATACATATAAATTTACTTAAAACACTATGAAGCTTAAGTAATGTTCTTTGTAAACACAGGGATGCTCTATCAGGAGATGCCTAATTAAGCAGTTTTTTTGAGCAAGCAGTTAGATAACCACCGTGTCTTCCTAATGCCATGTCTTTCACTGCAGTTCATGGCCTTGATAAGAGTGTTAGGATTTTTTATCTCAGAGAGGTGGTCTTGGCTCTATGAAAGTGTGGGCTTCCAGTGACAGGGACTATCAATGAAGCTGTGAGGGGTGACATTTTTTTTTTTTGCAAGATGGCTTTGTGAAGAAGGTAGAGAACTGGTTAGTCCTGACTATTGTCTCTCTGAAACAAAATTTCTCTTGACCTCTGCTGTTTAAGTTAATGCCTTAGAATGATTGCTAACTTCAGTTTAGCCTGATCAACAGTATATGAATGGGTGGTAGATTAGCATTTTCTGAGCTGGCTCCAAGAACCATATGCATTTAAGGTATTTTTTCTGTTGCAATAGTGACTGCAGCAGTCAGCAACTCACAGAAGATCTTGTTCTCGTGGCCCTCTCAGCAGCCACTTTAAAAATAAAAATAATTCCTCCAGTCTTAGCGTACGTATCTTTTTAGACCAAAAATTTCAGTCCTGGCATGCTGCTTTTTATCTACAACATGGACATTTTCTTTCACTGAAAGCTTCCAATTTGGTTGCTGAGTGATTTAGAAATATTTAATAACAATAAAGACAACCTTTATTTGAAGGAAGGGTTTTCCAATTAATGCTGAAAAGGAATATTACATTTTGTAAAGATGTCTTTTTACCTTTCATTTTTAATAATTCTTATCTTGCTGTCCTAAGAGACATGGAACATTACTGAGTCCCAGACAGTGATCAGCAGAATGATTCTTGCAATGGCAATCGTAGATGTGATTTCTGGTCACACAAAGGTCAGATAATACATCTGTGGCAGTTTAAAGGTATCTGAGAATGAGAATAAAGTGAAGTTGTGCCCACCAAATGATCCATTATATTGCTGTGAAATGTAAAATGGCTTATGTGAAACAGGTCTCTGTTGATTTTTAGGGATGAAAAGTGTTGCATAATTATAAGAGAATGCATTATTTTTGAAAAACATATACTGCAGCCACAGAATGGAAAGTTAAAACATTGAATATTAATGAATAAATTTCATAATTTTAACAAGAAGATATATATTGTTATAACATGTAAATTATATATATGCTATATATAGTGTATATATATATGCAACTTATAGTATGAATATATATATATAAATAACATTGATTTTAACATATAAACCCACACTGGTCTATATTGATACAGTTTCATGCATAAATATATATATTCATTCTAAATCTTTTGTAAGTCACCAACTAATGACATTTTCAAGATGCACGGAAAATTTAAGGTTTAAAAATTCACTTATGTAAAATATAGTATATTGTATCACATAGCTGTTTTCCTCCAGAATAATATCTTTGAAGTCATTACCAACTATTGTGAGACTTTAGAGAAAACTGGAATAATTAGCAACACTGATTCAGATGTGAAACAATGTGGAAACTACTCACCAGAGCAGAATGTAAAGCAGTCATTTAAAGATGCATATTGATATAGTTTAAGGGAAAATACCTTCACATTTCTCTTTGAAACTTAAATAAAACCCATCAGAGGTGCTCCTGAAGCAATGACTACAGGATAATTTTAATATCTGCTGGAGAGACTTTTAAGGTAAGAGTTCAGCACCATTCAGATGCAAGTGTTAAAAATGAGGCAAAACATAAAAAAATATAATTACCCTGAACCTGCTCTATCTTTCACTTCTTCTGGCTTGAGGGTTAGTGAAATAATGTTCAGAATAGGAGCATGTTTGTTTTTTTATAGTTGTAATATATATATTTTTATTTTATCTTATATTTTCTCTTAGGAGGTTTGGTGTTAAAATTCTGCCTCATGTCTTCATCAAATCCCAGCTTACTAATGCAGATCTTTGGATGCAAAATTCAAGTACACAGTTTCCTATTGCATTTTGATCGAGTTGTAGTTCAGATGTAAAATATCACTAGGAAAATATTAAAGCTTTCACGCTACCTCCTCACAAAACAAGCAGTGTCCAAAGCAAGCTCCTGGAGGGATCCACGTTGTATATATGTATATATATGCTGATATATTTTCCACCAGCAGGCTTTTATCCTGATCAGCCAGAGAAAGGAACAGCATGAAGCTGTTGCTGGTTTTTGAATTAGCATGAATGTTATTTTTGTTCCTGTCTGTGTTGATCTCTGTGGCTGGCCAGGTTTAAATCTATGTGTGTTGTTTACTGCTGACTGAGTGCCTATGGGGAGTAGATGGTCAGCCTTGCTAGTGGCTAAATACGGGGACGTCGAAGTGGAGCAGCCTCATCTCTATCAAGCTGCAAGATTCAGGCAGCCTGACAGAACAAGAAGATAATTCAGCTTGGAAAGGAGACCAGGAGGTCTCTAGCTCGACCTTCTGCTCAAAATAGGATCATCTATGAGATCAAATCAAGCTGATCAGGGCTTTTTCTTGCCAGGTCTTGAAAACATGTCTGGGCAACTTGTTCCATAGCTTGGCTATCCTCACAATTAAAAAGTTTTTTTGCTAGAGCAAGTCAGAGCTGAAAGTGCTCCCTTCCTCTTTGTACTGGTTTTGTCTGGAATAGAGCTAATTTTCTTTACAGTAGCTGGTATGCTGATGTGCTCTGGATTTGTGCTGAAAACATTGTTGATAACATACTGATGTGTGAGCTATTTCCAAACAGCTCTTAGACAGAGTCAAGGTCATTCCTGCTAACAAGGTGACGATTGATGGTGCAGAGCTGAGTTGGAGGCCTACAGACAGCCGTGTCCCCCAGGGATCAGTACTGGGTCCAGTCCTGTTCAACATATTTATCAATGACCTGAATGAGAGGACAGTGTTCCCTCAGCAAGTTTGCTGATGATCTAAATCTGGAAGAGGTGGATGATAATCCAGAAGGCTGTGCTGTCACCCAGTGTGACCTGAACAGGCTGGAGAGTTGGGCAGAGAGGAATATAACGAGGTTCAACAAGGGCAAATGTAGGGTCCTGCACCTAGGGTGAAATAACTCCATGCATCAGCACAGGTTAGGGGCTGACCTGCTAGAATGCAGCTCTGTGGAAAAGGACCTGAGAATTCTGTTGGACAACAGGATGGCCACGAACCAGCAATATGTTCTGGTGGCCAAGAAGGGTGATGGCATTCTTGGGTGCACCAGAAGAGAATGGAAAGCAGATTGAGGGAGGTAATCCTCCTCCCCTACTCTGCCTTGGTGAGGCCTTATCTGGAATATTACATCCAGTTTTGTGCTTTCAGGTACATGAACGACAAGGAATACTGGAGAGAGTCCAGCACAGAGACACTAAAATCATTAGGGGACTGAAGGATCTACCACACAAGGAAAGTCTGTGAGTGCTGGGTCTGTTCAGCCTGGAGTAGAAAAGACTGAGCAGGGAATCTCATCAGTACTTGCCAATATCTAAAGGGTGAGTGTCAGGAGGATGGGACCACATTCTTTTCAGTGGTATCCAGTGAAAGGACAAGGGTCAATGATTACAAACTGGAAAACAATAAGTTCAACCTAAATTTAATGAAAAACTTCTTTACTATAAGGTTATCAGAGCACTGGAACAGGCTGCCCAGAGCTGTTGTGAAGTTGACATCACTGGAGACCTTTAAAACCCACCTGAACACCATGTTGTGCAACCTGCTTTAGGTGTACCTGCTCTGGAAGGAGGGTTGGACCAGATAATCTCCAGAAGTTCCTTCCTACCCCTAACATTCTGTACTATTCATGCTGGCCCCTGGAGTGAGTAGGCTTCAGGTTCACAACAGGCTGGGAGAGCTGGGAGACACAGCTGGGACAAAGGGATATCACATACCATATGATGTGCTCAGCAATTAAAGCTGGGGGAAGAAGGAAGGGTGCACATTCAGAGTTATGGTGTTTGTCTTCCCAAGTAAATGTAATGCATGATAGCCTGAAATCCCTGTTTGCCTGCCAATGAGAAGTAATGAATGAATTTCTTAATTTTATTTTTCTTGCATGTGCCAGATTAGCTTTTGATATTACATTGTCTTTTTCTCAACCCACGAGTTTTCTTACTTTTAATCTTCTGATTTTCTCCCCAGTCCCAGTGTGGGAGGAGAGGGATTAACAAGCTACTGGCCAAAGCTAAGCCACAGCACTCCCCAAGGTACAAATAAATGTTTTTACAAGATTCATGTTTCCTTCCAACCCTGGAATAGCTCAAAGTACTTTCCAACAGCTGAGTGCTCTGATGTGTGGCCTGGTCTAGCACTTGGCTAGGCTAAGGATAGTTGGCCAGTAAAAGATATTTCATATATGGTTTGAGGTTTATTGGATTAAGCCCCATCAGCCAGAACTTCAGAGCTTCAGTGAACATTCAGAGCTCTTATTCTCTTGGGAATATCAGCTGAATAGCAGCTTCTCTCCTGCTTTACTGTTTACAAGGCATCCATCGACCACTGTGGTAGATTCAGCCCTAATTTTTGATCTTGATGGCAGAAGTGTCTTATCAGCTTATAGATTCAGGACAAGACTCCTTCCATTTGTCTTAGATATTTGGAGCACATCAATGGAAGGATCATAAACTTGTATTTACTAACTGATGGAACAAAACACAGGAAAGAACTCCATTAAATGTTTTCAATTACAGTGCAAGACATGCAATAACAATTATTTTCCAGTAATCCACTTTAGTTAACAAAAATAATAGAGACCATTAATTAATACTGTTTGAAAGTAAACTCTCCAGCAGCATTTTCTAAAAGACCTGGTCTAAAAAAGTTATATTTATAACATTTATATATCTATTTATATGTGCTATTACTTGACATTGATATTTCAAGTTTCCTAAGCTAGAAGGCAGCCTACCTTTGTACAATAAATAGCTGACTTTGAATCTATTTTTCTTCAGAGCTTTTTTAGTCAGCTAACAATTCACTTCATATTTGATTCCACATTAGTTAACATTTCTCCATCTATTCTTCAATATTGACAAAGAGAAATCAACAGCTACATTAATGAGTCAAGCATGTCTAGATTTAGAACAACTTCAGAGGTGTCATTTCTAGTTTAAAAAGCCCTGAATGGTAGGAGTTTCTATGATTTAAAAACAATCTAGCGGTTTAAAGGAATTAGAGCCTTTTCCAAGGAGTAGAGGTTACAGAGGAAAAGCATGCTTGCAAGTGTGGTGGTGTTAGGTTATTTTGGCATTCTATATCTGTTCTTTAGTTTGTGAGCTTTTTTATCACTGAACGTGAAGCTTTTGTTATCCGAAAATCTTGTCACATAAATATAGGCATTACAGATGAAATAAACCTATTAAATCACCTCATCCCTTTCCTCGTCAGTGCAAAATCATTTTCTATTGTAAATTAACTAGTGCAGGTTTAGACAGAAAACAACTTAATTTAAAGAAAAAAAAATCACCAAAACAAAACCTAAACGGAAACAACAATACCTTCTCCCTACAGAAGTTTAACTATTTATTTTCATTCTGAATTGAATGACCCTTTGAATCTCACAAGAGGTCAAAAAGAAAGAGACCAATAAAATAAAAAAAGTTCCAACAATGCAAAAAGTCAGTGGGAAATTGGAAAAAATTAATTTTTATTTCTTATGTTGCATGGGTTTGATGGCACATTTCCCACGTCTTGGTAGAATAAACTGTTAACAAGTCTGAAGAACCAAGTCTTCCTTATAAAGTTTCTTCCACGCTTGAAAAGAATGTACAATTTAGGATTCTGTTTTTTTGCTGTTTGTTTAATTTTACCAACATTAATGTGCAGTGCATCTTATTTAATCTTGGCTACACTAAGGCCACCTTAAATAATTCCTCTCTACCCTTGATGTTTATAGCCTTCAAATATCTGTAGACAGTTATCATGTCCCTTTCCCCCTGCCCCTTCCAGTCATTTCTTAGCAAGTTATACATATTTATTTCTTTTAATCTTTCACCGTAAGTCAATCCTTTCATCCCCTTAATAATTTATGTTGCTTTTCCTTGAATTTCCTCCAATGTGTCAAGTTTTTTTCTAATACTGTGAAGCCCTACATACTTTATTCTACACATTCACTCAACTGTTGACATGGGTAGAGATAGGAGGAGAGGAATATCAGTAGTTTATGTTTGCTTATTTCTTTCTTTTGCATGCTTGAAGTCAGGGGATGATTTTTTTAGAATGTTCACATCAAATCTTGTTATTTCTCTACTTATAATGACTATATGTACACACATGTAACAGAAATACAAAAAATTATTTCATCTGTGGTCCTCATGGAAGACCACCTGACTCAGTCAGGTATTCAACAGCTGTAGCATCTCCAAAAGCAGAATTCTCCTCTCCATTTGGTGATCTTACAAGCACCCACAGAGGTCCTTTAGTGAATATAGCTCAGTAGTTTCAATCTTCATGCGTGGGATGCATACACAGCAATCTGAGATTCACCAAACATAACAAAAGGATATGTTCTTTACAGAAGATGGGACTTAGGCTACACATGGGATTATAAAGTAGTGCTGAATTTCATAGGACTTTTTTGCTGGTCAATATTGATGATATTTATGATGCAAAGGAATGTTGTCACATCTAGAAGACCAGCCAGACCTAGGCAGGCTAACAAAGTGAGGTGGGGTTCAGCACAAGATCAAACTATTCACCAGACAGAAGATGTTTAAAGCTGACTATTCTGCTGGAGCAGTGTGCTATTTGCTCTTGGTGAGTGATCATCTCACCAGATGGGGAGATGTCTCTGGAGGATCATAATCCAATCTCAGGTGACACAACACAGGGACCATTGAAACAATATTGTGGTGTATTGGGTACTGAGACCAACAAAAAACCTAGTGATTGGGGTCTAAATGAGAGCACTGTCTGATATGTTCAGCTTACTGCAGGGGTTAACTATTATTAGAAATCAAAATTGTGCAGGGTTGAATGAACAGCAGGAAATGACAATATGTTCTCATGTTTAGTGTCCTCATGTATATGTCATTGTTCATCAGAGACATTTAGTGGTATTTATTATTAAATTAAGTAAATTGTGTGATAAAAGAGACTTACTATGTTTAAATAAATAATCTGCTCAGCTATTTACCATGTCTCAGTTACCTCCTGAACAGTATTACCATTCATAACAGCAGGACATTTCAATCGACAAAGTGCTGTTGTCTCTGTGCTTAACTGAGATTAAAATATATGTATCTCAAGTGTTTTGAGACAAACAAGAAATAATCATAGAATCATAGAATAATTTGTGTTGAAAGGAACCTCTAAATGTCATCTAGTACAACCCTCCTTCAGTAAGCAGGAACACCCTCAACTAGATCAGGTTTTTCAGAGCCTCATCAAGCCTCACCTTGAATATCTCCAGGAATTAGGCCTCAACCACTTTCCTTGACAACCTGTTCCATTTTTCCACTCCCCACATGGTAAAGAATTTTTTCCTAATATCCAGTCTAAACCTACTTTTCTCTAATTTAAAACCATTGTTCCTCATACTGTCACTAAAAGCCCTTGCAAACAGTCCATCTCCAGACTTTCTATAGGTCCCATTTAGTTACTGGAAGGTTGCTATCAGGTCTCCATGGAGCATTCATAATCCATCATGAAACTTCATTTTAGTAATTTAAAAATAAGTTTGGTTTGAGTTTTATTTTTCCTTTTGAAATATTTGTAGGCATAAATTAGCTGACATTTCAAAACATCATAGACATTTATAATGGAGAGTATTAAATATTTAAATTCTTGCAAGTAAATGACAATTTTTAGTTAAAAAGAAGATATTTATTTCCAGCCAAACTATTAAAATACAAGAATTTTTTTCCTCAAAACACGTTAAATTTAACTTTGGTTCATAGTATAGGATCATAATGAGAAAATATCCTTGATGACACAAGTAATAACATGTCTTACACCCTTAAATACCAAAAAGATATTATCTGCCACCATGAGGGAGTCTCTTTTTCTGCAATAATTCATCAGCCTTCTGAATTTACTTTTTCTTTTCTAATACATGGAATCTTTTGTGCATTTTAAATGCACCCCAGTCACTTTTGGTGAAATATTTATAATTTCAATTTTTTCCATTTCAAGTTTTCTCATCTTGGTGTTTTGATTTGTGTTTGTATATTTATCTATTGATCACATTTTAGTCTTTTAGTTTCTAGAGTTGTAATTTTTTTAGTTTTCAGCAGTTTCTAGCATATGACCATGAGGAGGTATTTTACCTGCTTTCCATCCCTTTCATCCATGTAGCAAGCTGCTGTATCCCAATTTTACTTTTTTGATTATAAAACAGTTTCAAAATAAACTTCCATAATGAAGCTTTCCTTTTTTTGGAGTGATACCACTCTTAATTTAGTGCAATCACATTTTTGTGTATTACTGCCACATCATTTTCCTAAGGCACTTCAACAGATCTACAGTGTGAATGATGTACAAAGGACATAAATACATCTGATATTGACAGCTGTAATGCTCCACCAGTCCATCCCATCTGTACTTTTCCTCTTTCAATTTATATCTAACCTTGCTCTTTTTAACTCTCTGAATATGTTCATTTATGCATTTAATCTATTCCTCTAGCAAATCTACTAACTAGAGAAATTTGTCATTTATGCATGCAAATCTCTTCTTAACATTTTATCAGAACTATAGAACACTTTACATTTTGGAGTTTTTTACAGATATTAACTAATTAGTAAAAAATAGCTACATAGTATAAAAAAAAATTAGTATCTCAGTTTTAGAGAGAAAACTGAACAGAGATTTAGGTGAGTTGCTGAAGGTAACATGGAAAATTAGTGGCAGATTCAGAATGATGACTCAATATTTCATGGGCAACACTGTGTTCAAACATTTGGGAAGCATTCTTCACTGCCCTTCTATCTCAACACTTATGAAAGCTTTCATACAATTCATCACATGCCCTTGAAACACATGCAGTGATTTTGCTATTTGTAAATTATTTTAGCATTGATAATCAACAGCAATCAAAGCCTTATGTTGTTGAAACGTAATTTGCAGAACCCTTTTTAAGAAGCAGAATATTTACAGGCAGGTGTGGAAGACCACAATATATTGAGTTTAAAATCTTTGGCATATAGGTAGCAATAAAGTGCCATTACACATTGGAAAGATTTTCAAGTCATATAATCACTAAAAAAAGGGCCTGAAAAGGTACTCAAGGGATCATCCAGGGAAAAGAACCCAAGGCAAGGTAAGTTATTACTGGTTTGCCTTTTTTTTTTTTTTTTTTCTTTATAGATGCTTTCAAACTTCCTGTAAAAAACCAGCTAGGAATGAAAACACCATAGATTCCCAGAACTATCAGTATTAGCATTAAAACATTTTTTTTTCCTGTTGTTCACACTAAATTTTTTTCCATACTTCCCTCCCACGCCCCCCCAGTTATTTCTTCAATATGAAAAAGTAATTTTACCTGAAACGTACTCAGAGTCCCTCTTAGCTTTTCACATCTGTGTACTCAGCAAGCAGGCTCACTCTTCATTGTGATCCAAGCTGTTAATTCTGATACTGAACACTACAGCATTTAGAATAGATCCTTGAGGAATCCAGTCAAGTATGATGCTAAGTCTCATATTGACTGACTTCCTCCATTTGTCCTACATGGCCTTTGAAAGAGAGAAAGACCCTGGAATCAGATGTGCTTTCTCAGGACTGCACTCCTCCTCTCTCACAGCATGGTGATGTGGATGGATGCACTCACCAGCTGCTTTCATTAGTTTATCAAAGTTTTCTATTCTCCCACAGGGCTCTCCTATTTAATTAACTTCATGTTTCCCAGGAGTAATGAACATAAAGCACATGTATCTATTAATAAATAAATAAATAAATAAATAAGTAGACTATCATAACTTTTTTTCACATGTATGGTTTTTCTACCAAGGTGTTGGATGATCTGTGAACATCCATCCTTTGGGCTGGATTTTCCTGAAGATTAACCTTTTGTTTGTTTGTTTCTTTGTTTGGGGGGTCACATCCTCACACAGAGGATGTGATTGTCTTTCAAATTGATCCCCTCAGCAGCACAGGGTTTTCTTTTAAAAAGTTAATATCTGCCTAGTCTTTTCCTCTGAGCATTATCCTTTATATCTAGTCACCATTTCTGACAAGGTCTGGTGAAACTAAGGAAAAATAGATTAGCTATAATCTTCATAATTGTAAATACATACACAGGGTTACAGGAAGAATGGATAGGGATTTTAATCCTGGTGTAAATGCTTATTTTCAGGGGAGGAAAACATGTTCTTTGGATTTATTTTTTTTTATTCTGCCTTTGGGAAGGTTTTAGCTATTTTAAAGTATTTTTTATTTGGCAAAGATAGAGGCAGTTATGTCTGTCCAAAAGTGGTCTTAAATTTTAGTGTTGTTATGCTCTATTTCATTATTTATTGAATATAAGGATCTGTTTACCTAGCCGGATGTCCAGAGTGTTTTATTGATTGTAATACTGGAAATATTAACTTCTGTGTGAAAAGAGAGGAAGACATTTATTAATTCTCACATATATAGGAGATTCAAATTTTTCATGTATTTTTTCTTAAAGGCATCTCCTGCTTTGCTAGTGTCTAACCTAAAAACATCCTTAGTTTAATACTTCTCAAAGTCAAGAAGTTTTGCAGAAACAGAAGTTTACAGTTTCAAACAATGGCTTTGAAATTACATCGAAAAGAAAGAAAAATAAGTATTTTTTGCTTAAGATTGAATTTTAATACCTAGGGCTTTTTTTTTGTAAAGAGTTTTTAAAAATTAATTTTAGATAACATGTATCAAACAATGAGATTACTCTGTGAACATATTTCAAACTTGTCCATGGAAATTTCCTCAGGAAATTACCTTCTTAACAATTCAGTTTTTAACCCATCATTGAATCTACTGGGACCACAAATGTGATTTTCGTCTCTCAAGTGGAAAGATATGAATGATTTCAATGGAAAGACCACTCAGCAGATAAGGAACTGCCTGGCTGGTTGCACTTAAAATGTTGCAGTCAATGGCCTGATGTCTAAATGGAGACCAGTGATAAGTGGTCAAGTCAAGGGTAGGTATTGGGACCAGAGCTTTCAACATCTTTGTCAGTGACATAAAGAGTGAAACTGAGCACACCCTCAGCAAGCTGGGTGACAACATCAAGCTTTGTAGTGCACTCAACATGCTGGAGGGAAGGGACGGCATCCAGAGGGAGCCTGGCAGGCTTGAGGCATGGGCTGATGTCAACTTCATGAAGTTCGATAAGGCCGAGTGCAAGATCCTGTACATGGGTCAGGACAATCCCAAGGACAGTTACAGGCTGGACAGGGAACAGATTGAGAAAAGCCTTGAGGGAAGGGGCTTGGGAGTGTTGGTTAATGAGAAGCTAAACATGAGTATATTTGCAGCCCAGAAACCAACGTTATCCTGAGTGTGGGTTAGTGTTAAGATCCTAGAGATTCGTGGAGGTTGCATTATTTAAGTCTGAATTCCTTAGTATCAATAGTTTCATGTTATAAAAACAAAGATAGAGTTGGAGTTGTAACAGGTCATTTAGTTGACCCATTTTTAAGCAATATGTTGATTCTTTGAATACAATGACACTTTGTAATTCACTTGAGTAGCAACTGATTTTTACCTGAAATAAAATTTCAAAATATTGCCTCCGTGACAAATTACAAGCTCATTTTTTAGTGACAGTTATGTGTGACTTATCCTATCTAACAGAGGAGTTGCTAAATCCTGTAGATTTGTTTAAATCTTATTGTCCTTGAAAGGAACTTAACTATAGACCGCATAACCTTCCCTGCCCATGGGGCAGGTAATCAGCGGTGGATAAACTGAAATGGATTTTGATAATTCTGAAACTGATAAGAAGGTAACTTTTTAAGGGGCCTCAAAGTTATAAGGGGAGGTGATTAGTTTCAGAGACTAAGAAAGATGACAGAAGGCAAGTGAGAGCAAAAGGAGTGGTAATTGCAGTGAAAGAAGAGATGTGGGAGCATGAAGAGGCAGAGAAGGAAAAGAGTTGTAAACTTAGGAGGTCCTGGGCTTCCAAGAGACATAGTGAAGTACCAACGGATAAATCAGGGCAGAAGAAGATATAGATTTGTGGTATTAAAGTAAGCTGAAGCATTTTGGTATTTCATGATTTATTATTGTCTACTTCAAATTCTTTCTGTTCCCAGAGACCTAAAGAGCCCTTGAATAAATAAAGAGCCCAATAAATAGCCCCTGACATAGTTCAGTTTACTAAACACGGGTTTTGCTAGAGATTCTCTAAATTGCACCTCTACACATGTTCAGCATCCCCAGTTAGAATGCTTTTTCTTTGTCATTGCATCTTATTTAGTTGTTAGCTGTGAGGTAAAGCTATCAGTTTTCACTCATTACATAAGTCTACAGTAGCTGCGGAGAAGTGCCTGAGTATTGCCCTGTGTTATAAATGTTCATTAAATCATATGGGAGCAACACATTCTTTTCAGAAATTCAGCTAATGATTTTCCTAGGGGGGTTGCAAGTCTTCAGCATATTTAAGGATGTCATGAATTTTGGTAGGTAGTCGGTACTTTGGGTACAATAATATTTATTTCCTTGGAGTCAACATTTTTTAACTAAGGAACTCAGGAATAGTACTGAGTAAATGGAAGGTGATGTGTCCTCTGAGTATTTTTGTAGTGTGCTCTTTTTAATCATGGAAAGGAAAAGTACGGAGAATAATCTGAAACTCGCAGCAAAAACTTGCATCTCCTGCAGAAGTATTTCAAAGGTTGGGAATAGCATTATAAAATTCATCCACTATACCACAATAACAACTTCTATGGCATCCTATTGTTACGATATTTCCCCCCTCTTACTGTTAGTAGTTCAGAGAGGATCTTTATCTCAGTCCATTGGCTGTATGAAGTATACTGTTACTTCATTTACTTAGTTACTTCTTAACACTGTATTTCAAATCCATGGGCACCAGCTTTGGTCACTGCAGATGGACTGCAATTCTAATGATTGCAACTACTGAGGTTTATACCCAATATTCTGTGATTTTTGAATAGTTTTACCTGATAGTAGCGGTGTTCAACCCGTCTCAGTCTATGTGTGTTTTCTATCTAATTATGATTTATTGCTAGAAAAGAAATTAAGAATGACACTGCCCCATTGTACAGGTTTGACATATTTTTGTTGTGATTTCTATTAAGAATTTTTTTGTTGCTCTGTAAACAGAAACATTAGGATTATAAAAATATTCTTACGGTTTCAACAGATAGGGTGAGGTATCTTTTTTTGAATGACCGATAAAGCTGTAGTTTAATTATGCTTGCTCAAAGGCTCTGAGGAAATATTAGTAAGCAAACAGGTTGTAAATTCATTGTTTTGGCACAGTTTCTGTTGCTTACCCTCACCTGAACAAAAATAATCTTGGAAGGTACATTTTTGAGTGACTTGATCAGACACTTATATATCAAAAGAATGTTCACAGAATACCATTTGCTTCAGGTTAATGGGTGAAAGGGCAAGTATGCAGTTCTTATTACCATGCAGCTAATGGCATAATTTCAAGAAGGATTTAGGTTAGAGTCAGTGAAGAAACCAAATTAGCTCAAATACAAAGGGTGTTTCTGCTGTCTTTCAAGGGAATTCTTTAAGAGGTCAAGAGAATAAGGTATTTTTCCCATAAGGTCAAGAATCCTGAAGGTAGTGAGTGATGGAAGAATACTCTAAATATCTTGAAATTTGACATTTAAATTAGAGTGGGGTCCCCCTGCCATTTTGAACAAGTGACAGCTGCTTTAAGGGGGGGTTTATTGACACTGTTTACCTCTTTGATTGTTTGAAAAAGGAGATGTAGCCGTTACTGTAAGAAAAAAATATTCACTTTCACTGAAGTATCTTAATTATAATTGTTTTTTAAGATCTATTTGTAACTAATTGAACCTTTTTTACCACTTATGAAGACTGGTCATCCAAATGATGAATGCATATTAAAGAACTCAAAACTTTATACCTGGTAGCCACTGAAAATTAATCATCCACAGAGTGCTGAACTGAACAACTGTGAATCTTTGAAAAAGATCACCAGTTTATTAGACTTATATAGTCTAATTACATTATATGTAACTGTATAATTTATAAGTCTTAAATTAGATCAACTGTCTACTAGGTTTATAAAAATGAAAACATATTCATCAGATTAAAAAGTAATAGCAAAAAGAAATTAACCAAATCTGGAATTTACTTCCCTATAAAAGAGAGCAATTAGGATTTTAGAATTTGAAGAACAATTATTTTAACTGGTGTAATCTCCTTCGTTTTTTACAGTTAGTTGGATGAGATTGTCCTATTTTAATTCTTAGATCAAATCCTGATGTCAGTAACATTGGAAATAAAGCATGTAAACTGTGGTTCATTTGAGTGGCTCCTTCTTTGCACACATAAAAGTTGCAGCTGAAGCAACTATGATAATCTTTTCACACAAAATTGGAATTAGAATTCTATCACATATCTTATACAGTGGGTACGTCCCCACATTGAAACTGTCAATCCAACTTTCGATTTTTAGGAAGTAAACAGTTTTTACTTTGGTCAAGTTAAAATCTAAATTTTCTGGTTGATTTTAGCTTTATTTTTTGAAACACAAAATAGTCAAGTATAAAAGTGTATCTAAAGGTGAGTGGAAAGCAGGAAATATACCTCTTAGAGAATGGCTTGAGAAATTTGAGTAGTGTATTATGCATAATTTTATTTCTATCTTTCTGTGGATAATATTTTTAAAAATCATCTTGTGGCTAAGATAATCACTTCAAATATGTCAAAATATCTACTTAACTTGCTGTTTTTGTTTCAAGATTTGTGGAATTTCCAAGCCCCTAGTTATTGGGACGGGATGTTTTTTTTTTTTCTTTTACACAAACTCAATACAGCTCAACTCCATTTTCTTGTAGTTTTGTCTTACACCAATTTTTCTCTATGAGAAGAGCTTCTGTTCCAGATTGCCTTCAAAAATGGAAAGAACAGGAGCAAATGGCACTCCTGAAGGCAACATCTATAAAAGAGCTGATAAATGGCTTGTTGGCCTCTGTCTCTGACACTATGTGTGAGAAAGGGGTCTCTCCTGCACCCCACTCAGTCTTGAGGAGAGTCAATTGACATTGAATACTCCACAGGCATTAAGCACCTAAAATTTGACACCTGCACAGAACTAAACTTCACGAAGCCACAGAACCCCCCCCGGAAACATAAAAGCCGGTGAAACCAGAGTGTAATCTTGTATAATACCTCCTTGACATGGCATCCATACTGATGAATGCTGTTTCCGTATTGTTTCCTCTCTCACTTATCATGATAAGGATTTGAACACCATTCTTGCATTAATGCAACAAGTGATTGGTGATAGGTGTATGCATGGGAATGTGTATTTCTTACTGAATTTATCTGAAAGCAGCCTTGACAGGATAGTTGCTCATGTACTTAAAACAGCCCCTGGGTAAACAACTTTGCTGTCTAAAAGATCACACATGCATATATGTCATGGGTTGGAAGTTGAACGTTTAATCTTGAGAGCTCATGTTATTTTCATCTAAATTTGTCATGTGAATTTGAAATGTGACAATCTGTGTCACCTTGGGATGTTTTTACTGGGATGTTTTATTGAAACCCTGTTCTGACATGGAAAAAATGAATTATTATCTTGGATTCATAGATATTCAAGCTACAATCGGCTAATATGTCTTTCTGTGTATAACACAGGACCTGCATCGCATCAGGAGTTATAATTCGGGCAGGCTGCCTTATCTGGCATTAGTTTAAACTTGGCAGTGATATGACTTTGCATGTCCTCTTGCAGCTGGACATTTTGTTGGAAATATTAGAAATATATACTGTTCACAATTGAGACTGACAACATTCAGTCACTTTAATAGCTGACAGTGAAATAAGGTTGCTGTCTTCTCAAATTTTAAGGTAGCACTTGAATGACCTAATAATTTAAATATATTGGATTCAATCTAATATTTAGTTTACTCTGAGGATTTGATAATAGCCTTTATTGCTTTGATTTTTTTAACATATTTTATGATTTTTCTAATAATAATATACTTGTTAATAAAATATGTAAGTAATAAATCCATATTTTCTGTGAATTTCTATGCATAATCAAGAGTTGGGAATCTGAAAAATCCCTGAAACAGGTGACTGAGTTAAGAGAGAACTCTGACTCAGCGACAAATTACTGCCTGAATAGGTATTTCTACTAATAACTATTTTGGCATTTTTAGGACAAAAGTTTTGTATTGGCCACTTTTAAAAATGAACAGAAACTGCAGAATACTTTGGGTACTTATGATCAATTTGAAGCTTATAGATGTCACAACAGGATACTCAACTGTTATATTTTTATCATTCCATACTACGTTTATCTGTTTATAACTGGTTCTAATTTTCATTTTTTCCCCTTTTTCATAATGTCTCATATCCCCAGATTTGAGTGGTCATGCTCCTTTTTAAAAGCCACATTCTAATTCAAATCCTTCTTCACAACAATGTTGTTCTCTCTGAGGTGTCTAAGCACTAGCTCAATTTTATCGTATAACATATAATGAATCGATAGCAACACGTCAAGATAGAAACAAGAAATGCCTAACCAATATAAGCAGTTATTTTTTAAAGTATCTGTCTGTGCTAATAGAACATAAATACTTCTCTAAACTTGCCACATATTGCCTAGAAAACTTACAAAGAGAAGCTATACAATTTTCATAATTGGAAGTAGTCAAAGCCCTACTGAAAAAAGTCCTGAGTAACCTGCTCTGATCACACTGCTGAACCTTTGACCAGCAGGTTGCACCAGAAACTTCCAAGGTCTCTTCTGATTTAGATTATTCTGTGATTCTCTGTCCGTCTCCAAATACTGCCCATGTTTTTCCTTGGAGAAAAAAAATGAGAGAAACTATATTTCATATTTCTGATCTCCTATACTGTCTTTTTTTTTTTTTTCTGATTTCTCTTGAAGAAAGTGCTTGGCAATGTACCTGGCTGTGTCACCTTTCTTAAAAAAGTATCAGATTATTTTTCCATTACATTCTATATGGGATAATTATCAAATTCTTTATGGCCAACCTAAACAGCTAAAAATAGTTGTCTGTTAATTAGTCTAGAGCTTACCAAAATCCTTGAATATTTTAAACCAGCAATGAGAATAAGATTAATCTTCTTTTTGAACATTCAAGTGTAGATATATGTAATAAACTAGCTACTGTACTATAAACATATTTTATAATCCTAAAAATACTACTATAACATTCTAGCTATCCCTTGAAGTCAAGTCAAAGAAATGGACATTTTCAGATGCTTATTTGTTCCTTAGATAAGTGTCTATGACAAATGGGATGTAAAGACTTTAGGAGAGGATCTACGTTTCTTTCTTGAAATAAATTCCTTATGGGATCTCTGAAACTGAAGAACTTTGGATTGTTCTTTTGTACTCAGCACTGATGAGGTGGAAAGGTCCAAAGCACAAGTCTTGTGAGGAGCATCTGAGGGAACTGGGGCTATTTAGCCTGGAGAAAAGGAGACTGAGGGGTGACCTATTTGCTGTCTACAACTACATGAAAGATTTACTGAGGTGGATTTTGGTCTCTTCTCCCAATTAACAAGTGATACAATAATAGGAAATGTCCTCAAATTGCACCAGGGTAGGTCCCTACCTCAGGAGGTATTTAAAGATATGTGAATGTGGTGCTGGGGGATATGGTTTAGTGGAGTATTTGGTAGTTTTAGATTAACTGTTGAATTCAGTGATCTTAAGGGTTTTTTCCAACCTAAATAATTCTATGATTACATGGTTCTATGATTCTATAATGTATTGCTAACAAAAGATTAATTTTTCTATTTTGAAACGCAGTAATTTATTTCACAGATTATTTTATATGTTCAATCCTTCCTCCCTTTTGTTGCTCTTTATTTTCCTCATCTATGTTTGCTTTTACTTTTTGTGCCTGTTACCCATTAGAAATCAGTTGTGTTTTATTACTCTGCTTTTTCAAGCCTGTTCTGTCTTCTTAGTGATTCTATGGTATATATTATAATGGGATTATTATAATATTATGGTGCTTTGTCTTTGTCTTTCTATTTGTTCACTGTTTGTGCTATTTTGCCCTCCTCTACCGCTTCTCTGTATTGTTTTTTAATATTATTACACAACCCCATTATTTGGCATCCTTAAAGATGAATTTTTGAAATTTTCGACTCCTTGTATTATGAATATGATGTATCAAATATCCCAAGATAATATAATTATTTCAAGTATTAAATTGTGTATATTTAAGCATTGAGTTATAAAGTGGCATCTCAGTGGTACCAAAGCTTTCCTTTTGGAGATTTCATGATATTCTTTTGTCTGAGATTTCCCTCTTCCATTCTAACTCATCTTCCTGTTTTATATTTGCTTTTGGTATCTCAATCCATGTAGACCCAAAATACTCACTTTTATAGTTTCATACTATTTGCAGATTCTAATACCATGTACTTCACTTCTCTGCTCATTATTTCAATAAGGCCTATATAGATAACAACAGCCAAAGTGGCAAGAAAGATAAAAGCTCTGTATTTTCTCTGACTGCTAATACTCAGAAAACTGCTTTTCACTTTCTTCTTGCCTTAACAACTTAGTCATTGTGGAGAATGTCCCTGAACACAGTGTAGACATACATGTTTCACCTAGGCAGTCCAGACCTATTTTATAACCAGCAAAGAGACATGGGTATTTCTAGGCAGTAATTTGTCTTGGTCTAGTTCAGATAAGTGAAGGAAAAGGATACAAATTATAATCCAGTAAAGCCCATTTCTCTATGTAGGCTGCAAAGACAGTTTGCGGAACTAATTCTGTGTAGAACAGTTTGCACAAGAGAATAATGTTAGGTGAGTCCCCTTTTCAGTAGAAAATGACAAAACCTCAACATAAAAGCTTAAAACATCTGAGAGAAATATCTTAGCTTTGCAGAACTTCATATGACAAAAGATATTTTCAATAAAAAACAGGAATGTTTCCCCAGCTGTCTGTAAAATCCCTGACCTTTTGGTCTATTTTGACAGGCATATGCTCTTATTTTATGTCTTTTACAAATAAGAGGCAATAATTGGGGATGGAATGGACTCATGGATGTTTTTTTCTTATATAGATAAATGAATGAAAAGTAACTTAATTTCTAGGATGGTGTTATCTAACAATGAGATGACCTATAAACAAAATGTTACGCACCATCTCCTAATCAAAAGTGAATCAGGAAGGAGATGCCATTAGACAGGGGGTGGAATTGTTTTAGCTCATACAAGTAGCAAGTTATGTTTTGGGAAGCTTTGTTATTTGATGCCACTAATAATACATACATTTAAAACATTGACATTTGGATAATCTATGCATGTACATTAACATAATTTTTATTGTATAGCATACTGCTGTGTATGCTATACAGTTATACTGCAAAATGATAGATTTAAGCCTTATGCATTGCATTTTTAAGTTTTCTTGATGTAAAATAGAATATTGAGCTCATTGCACAAGTGCAATATGTATTCATATGCTCCAGGATTTAATAAATGTAATGCCAGAAGCAATAATTCTGATCATTTAGTCTGACCTGCTGCCTAATGCATGCAGAGAATTTCACCGAGTTTCAATATTTTTTAGAATAAACAACACAATGTGGGTCTCCAGAAAAAAAAAGTGATGAGAAACTGACTACTAGCTAGATCATTTTGCAGGTCTTTATGCTTGTGACGGTATCCCAAAATAAAAAAAAAATAGCACCCACATACATTGGGATAATTTTTTTGGATTATGTCTTTGAGCAGTCTTTCACTGGCCCTAGAAAGTAAAATCTCAGCCTACTTTCAGCTGTCTATGTTACAAACATCATTTTCTTATCAAAGAATCAAAGAATGTCAGGTTGGAAGGGACCTCAATGATCATTTGGTCCAACCCTTTGTAGAGAAACAAGACAATCAGGTGCCTCGAGTTGCCAAAGAGTGGGTGTGAGTCCACCTGTGCCTGGTTAGGAGAGGCCCCCTATTACCAGAGGGCCAATAAAGGTGGGACACACACCCACAGAGGAAGCTCACTCTGGTGTGAGGCAAAGAAGAGGCCAGCAGCTCATCGAGCCTCAGGAGTAAGAAAGGCTCTTCTGGTTACAACTGTTCTAGATAATACTATAGTTTATATGAGACAAACCTGTAAAGCTGAAACTTAAAATTTTCCAAAGTGGGGGAATTCACCACTTCCCCTGGGAGACCATTCCAGTGTTTGATGGTCCTCATGGTGAAAAATTTACCTCTTGTCTCCAATCTGAATCTCCCCAGGAGATGCTACCACTTCCCCCCCTAGCCTTCCACTACCTGTTCTCAAACACATTAAACACAAGCTAGACGTATTTACTTCCAGGACTCATCTATCATTTCTTGTATCTATCACTTCTGACAAAAATCAAAAGACTTCAAGTCATTGGACTAAGCCTAACCTGCTTGAATGACCTCCAAAGACCAAATACTAAAATCCAGCCCAGTAAATTGTCTTCATCCTTTATTATCTTCATATCAGAAACATGCTGGAGTTTAAGGCAACTCCTTGTCTCGTCTGCCATGCTTATGGGATGAGAGGGAAAGATTAGTTCTCTGGGTCTTGGAGTCTTACTGTATACTATTAACAGTTGTGTCTTCAGAGACAACATCTAGGCTATTGTATTCTAGACAACGCTACTCAAGTTTTACATCAAACACTTAATTGTTTTTTTTCTATTGCCACCTAAACTTGGAAGGACTCCACAAGCAACTTAATTGTTTAATTAAAACCTTCTTTTAGCTAGTCTAACATAATAGCTACCAAAAATTATAAACTTGCTGTTACATCCCTCTCAGGTGCTGTGAATCACTGTAAACAGCACTTCTTCCCAGTCACCTTGCTACCTACATATATCTGTACTTGTTGTTTTACATGTAGCTCATGAGGTCTCTGTGGTTTCTTTTGATGGGATTTGCCTGAAATTTAGAAAGAAAACATTTATTTTTTTTCTGATTGAAGGTGTGAAGCAGGATTATAGTCCAAATTAGAAATTCTTATAATTCTAAAATATAAAGTCCTTTTTTATCACTAGTGTTTCTATTTAAGGCAAATCGAAACTGCTTCCAAAATGGGAGTGGTAATATCTATGTCTATGAGGAAATTTGAAAAGGCTATTAAGATACTGTTAATGGAAGGACTTTAAGGCAACAAGGCAAATTCACCAGTAGTTTTATATGTGTGTGTGTATATATATATGTATATTTATATTTTGGAAGGAAGTCTGAGTTTGTTCAGTATGAGCTCTGGTTAACTTTTAGTCCCTTAACAGCTCTTCTAGTAGAAATAAATTACAATGACCATCTATTAGTTTTCACTATCTGTGTTGAATGGTTGCACAAAAATGAACATGAAAAATAATGTTATGAATTTTGGCTTATGTGCCAATATATATTAAAGAGGGTTTTTTATGTTCTTAAGGGGTTAGCCCTGTGGTCTGAAAGCTAATCAAACTATAACCTGACTCCTTTGGTTGTACGAGTAGAAAAATATTCCTGACTACTAGTTTGTTGTGCAAAAATAATTGGATGAAAGCTGCTTCTAAAAAAAATATGAGAGGGCAGGTGTCAGTATTTTGTGAAATGTGAATGCTTCTTTAAAATAATAGACATGTCAAACTGCTGTTTCCAGTGAGAGAAGTTATAGATAAAAAGTAATATGTCTTTACACAGTGTGCTGGAGCCTTGATTAATCTGTGTGTTTATATACATTTATATTTGTATATATATATGTTAAAAATATTCCCTGCATTGTGGTGTTACCAAGGAGTCTTAAAAGATTGTGATTGTCTCGCCTATGTGTATCATTTAAAACTAGTTGCCAAATACATTCTGCAAAATATTTTGATCTACAAAATTTAGTACAGATATTTCTTGTAAACATCCTGTCTATGAAGTATGATTACAACTAGATAGGTTTTGATTTTTCTGGGGAATTATGCAATATTTTTTTCTGATGTCTTACTATAACACATTATTTACTTTCTGATTAGATACGTTTTATCTGCTAGAAATTAAGTTTAACCCAATAGTGTTCTTTGGTGGCCCTTTCCACCAACATTACCTCTGCTAGGCATGTTTACTATATTCTTATATTTTTATTAACTTTGGTAAATCTTACTTGCCTCCATGGGAAAGCACATGGAATGAGACTCTAGTCGGAATGAGTGAATGCATTCTAGCTCATACAGATGAAACTGGTAATTATTGCATTTTCTGGTCTGAATAGAAATTCTGGGAGCTTGGCTCTCTGAGGAAATATAATAAGGAAGCTGGAAAGGTCGAATTTGTGTGACATGATGGTCAGAATCAAAGTGGTGCTGACTGTGGATTCTGTGGTAGGATCCTGAGGACACACCTCATGAAAATTCTATTGTTTCAAAATAAGAAGCATGTAGACTCCTTAAGCATTCTAAAAAAAATACTTGCTTGGTGGTGGATGCATGTGTTCATATACACTTGCATAATTACCCTCACACATGAACTGGAAAGAATTGTTATACTGATGAATATTGGCCTACAGATACTGCTCATTAAGAGCCCTTAGGCATCAAAATGAGATTCAAAGTTCTAATCAGATTCACAATAACTATTTTATCTTTACTGACCTATAATAGAAAGGCAAAAGGGACAAGTATCACAACAGGTAGAAAGGGTTCTGGACTCAGTAGTAACCATATTGATTTAATTCATCTCACTGGTGTACTACTATAATGGCACAAAAAGTGTTGGAAAGTTCAGAGGCATTAATCTTCTTATCTGTGCACTGAAACTCACTCTGAAAAGATAGATGAAGGAGAGCTGATGAATGCTGCTTCATTAGGAGAATTTTAAAATGCAATTTGTCTTCATGAAAACGAGGGATTACACATTTCCAGCTTTCTCCAGAGCCTGCTAGAAATATTTTTAAGCAATAACATTTGATGTAGAATAGTCAGAAGGATTTCTCCTGGTCAATCTGTTTGTGAATCACAGTAGTAGAAAACCTTAGAATTGCAGAATCAAATTTCCTAAATATGATTATGTGATATCAGAAGGAAAAATTCTCTTTAACTAACTTCAGTCTATGTTCAGTAGATTATGCAGAAGATTTTCAGAGTGCTTAAGGCTAATGGTGCAGGTGATGAGCTAAAACTTGATTAATCCTTGAAATTTGCAGGAATCAAAAAGCTTTCTCCTAATAGAGTATTGGATGTTAGAATAACATTCTAATAGGATAATGGATGCTCTTGCTATTACTCACACCTTAATTCCAGACTTCTTGTATTGCCTAAGAGGTTTGTGACAGCACTGTGCAAAATGTGGAAGAAAAAAAAAAAAAGGAACTGCAAAGTTGCAGATTTGACATCTGGAAACAGAGTCCAAAACCTAGCTAGGCACATGCATCTTGCTGGGATAATGAGGTTTCAAAAAATTTCATTGCCTGCTTGCTCATTTCCTGCCTTATCATGTATAATCCTTAGACATACGGGATCGGAAACCAAAGCCAGCAAAGCCAATAGACATGTTCTCATTAGTGCAAATATGTATTAGGCCATAACTTATAGCAAAGTTTCAGAGGAAGACTAATACCCATGTCTGGCATGATGAAAATCCTCTGTTTCCACACGTTCCTACACTTACTTGCTTTTCAGCCTTCTACTGGGAGGTACCCTTTCCACATTATCTGTTCTTTCTGACAGTGCTCTAAAATACAGTTGAAATGGAAGAAAAAGTTTAGAGTGTACTGATCCATCTGCTCTACTGGAGTGGACTTTGATACCCCTTTTTTGCTGCCTATCTTTTCTATTTTTTTTTTTTCATCATTTTTTATATGCTTCCTTCTGGTGTGCCCATTAGTAAAACATTTTCTTTCAGTCTTCTGCTAAAATTCTCAGTCCTTCTTCATAACAAGACAGCTTATTGCTCAAAAATCCACACCAGCACTGCTTAGTACTTTCCCTAGTCATGGTGCCTTCCAAGACCATTTCATGCAGCTAAAGCTTGCTCTCCTGAAGCCCAGAGTCCTAATGCTTCTACCCAGCCTATAGCACTCCTTTTGATTTCAACACAGTTTGCACCTGCTGTCCATGACCACTGTCACTGTGGGTGTCCTCATTTGTGAGGAACAGTTCAAGTTCAGCATTACCCCTGGCCAGTCCTTCAAGCATTCATGTAAAGAAATTGTCACCAGTGTGATCTAAGGGCTTCCTGAATCATTCACATGGATATGTATTATCTTCCCATAGATGTTCAGATGGTTCAAATTCAGTTTTAGTATGAGGGGTAGAGAGTGAGAGGCTTCTACTAATTGTTAGAGGCAGGTTCCTAACTATGTCTTCATTGTGAGGTCATCTGCACTACACCCCCATCTCCACATTCACTTCAGGCCACTTAATTATTCTCCAGTTCTGGAAATCTGGCCTCAAAGGGTACAAAACTGTAAAAAGGTAACTGCATTTTGCAGTTGATTACAGTGGGCTTTGAGGCAGGCTGCTATAGACAGCTGTACCAGAGAAATGAACCTGCCACACACTGTGTGTTTCATGTGGCTGTTTCTCTTCTATCCTCTCCACTAAATTCTGCCTCTCCATTCTCATTCCTAGTACCACTCCTCCAATGTTTAAACCCAGGCAGAGCTGGAAAGTAGGTAACAAGATACTGCAAAAATGAATTTAAACTTCTTTATATGGGAAATGGAGTGTAGTATTGAATTGACAAAAATTATTCCAAGCCTAGGCAGAAAGAATCTGAAAACAAGACATAAGCAGCCATGCATAAAATGTCTGAAACCACAGAGGAAACAGCCAACAAGATGAGTGGTAACAAGGCGAGCAACATATCAAAGTGAAAAAAAAATCCCTCTAGAGAAGACAAGATGGATGAAGGAAGCAAGTTACTGTATGTGTGAGAGTATGTTTAATACACTCAGCTGTGTAAGACCTTCAGGGAAAAGATCACTGAAGCTATCAGAAAATTCACTGTCATTATGGACTAATGTGCCTATCAGACAAAGGACACTTGTGAAATTACAGCTGTATCTGCTCTTTTCCCACACAGAGTATAAAGTCTCCCCATGATGTAGATTAGCTGAATCCCTCAGGTCTGGAATCACCCAGGAAGATAACAAAAAAATATAGAACATACAGGAGTTGACAATCCACTGATGGACATGCTATACATGCATGTTGGAGATGGTGAGGTTACCTATGTGACCATTTGTGAGGAGAAAGAAAAGAGACAGACCAGGGTAGGAAGACTTACAGGAAGCCAGATGAAGGACAGATCTCTGCTCTTCTTTACCCTTTGTCCTGCATTTTAATCAAAAACTCTCTTCTGCAGATGGTAGAAAGCTTGAGGTTTTTTCGGACAGTTGTACTCAACAATGCACTGCATAATGTCAGTGTAAGCACTCTGATGTTTGCTTTACATCAAGCTGTGAATGTCTCATTTTCTTTCATTAGAGGCTGTTTCAAAGCTCCCAAAGTTTGACGGTTTGTAAATCCACATTTCTGAAATGAGGTAACCATGTAATGAAGACAAATATTTACTCCCTGCTAATTAAAAAATAAAATCCAGAGCTATCTATTCATTGTAGACTTTGTGTTTTTTCTTTCTTTTATTGTCCTTTAAAGGATAAAACTTGCTTTAAACCACCATGTTTGGAGAGGGTGCCCTGATCACAGAGGATGCAGAGAAGGCAGAGTTGTTGAATGCCTTCTTTGCTTCAGTCTTTACCCCTAAGACCTGTCCTTTTGAACTCCAGACCTTGGATATGAGAGAGAAAGCTTGGAGTAGGGAAGACTCACCACTGGTCAGTGAAGACTGGGTTGGAGTTCAGGTATGAGAATTGAATACACACAAGTCCATGGGCCCTGATGGGATGCACCCAAGAGTGTTGAGAGAGTTGCTGATGTTATCACCCTAGCACTATCCATCATTTTTGAGGAATCATGGCAAACAGGAGAGGTGCCTGATGACTGCAGGAAAGCCAGTGTCACTCTAGTCTTCAAAAAGGTCAAGAAGGAAGATCCAGACAAGTATAGACCATTCAGTCTCACCTCCATCCCTGGAAAAATGATGGAGTGACTCATTCTGGAGGTCATCTCGCACGGAAGAGAAGAAGGTTATCAGGGGCAATCAACATGGGGATTTTATCAAGGGGAAATCATACTTGATTTACATTCATACTAACATACATAAATACATACTAGCCTTCCATGAGGTTGTGACTGAATGGCTAGATGAAGAGAGACCAGTAGATGTAGTGTACTGTGACCTTAGCAAGGCTTTTGACACAGTCTCCCCTAGCACCCTTCTGAGCAAACTCAGGAAATATGGGATACAGGCAAGCTAACAAGGTAATTTTTACGAGGGCATGTAGTGATAGGATAAGGG
This sequence comes from Calypte anna, assembly GCF_003957555.1. Classification (NCBI taxonomy): domain Eukaryota; kingdom Metazoa; phylum Chordata; class Aves; order Apodiformes; family Trochilidae; genus Calypte; species Calypte anna. The sequence continues at coordinate 106,849,220 of NC_044246.1, read as the reverse complement.
GTAATGGTTTTAAGCTCAAAGAGAGTAGATTTAGGCTAGACATTAGAAATCATAGAATCATAGAATGGCTTTGGTTGGAAGGGACCTTAAAGATCATCTAGTTCCAACCACCCTTCATGGGCAGGGACACCTTACACTAGATCAGGTTGCTCAAGGCCCCATCCAACCTGGTCTTGAACACTTCCAGGGAGGGGGCAGCCACAAATTCTTTGGGCAACCTGTGCCAGTGTCTCACCACCCTCACAGGAAAGAATTTTTTCCTAATATCTAACTTCAATCTCCCCTCTTCAAGTTTTAAACCATTTCCCTTGTAAAAAGTCCTACCCCAGCTTTCTTGTAGGCCCCTTTCAGGTACGGAAAGTTTTCTATAAGGTCACCTTGGAGCCTCCTCTTCTCTAGGCTGAAAGAAAGAACAAACTCTTTACTGTGAGGCTGGCAAGACACTGGTACAGTCCCAGAGAAGTTCTGACTTTCCCCTGCCTGGAAGTGCTCAAGGTCAGATTGGGTGGGGCTTGGGACAACCTGGTTTGGTGGAAGGTGTCTCTGCCCATGGCAAGCAGTCAGAATGAGATGACCTTTAAAGGTCCACTCAAACCCAAATCATCCTGTGATTCAAATGGAATTTATATGTAAATCAGATACCTAAATCCAAAGGGATGACCTCAGAAATCTCAGACTTCTTATACTCTGAACTCTAAGCCCATACTATCAAATTATACTGCAAATGACAATCATACTCTGAGACAGAACAACTGTCCTGATATCACAAGACACAGAAGCAAAACAGGCTTCATGCTACATTATAATGGCAGTGCTGAGCTCCCAGCCTTCAGCGTGGTAACTGAGCTCGACAAAGCAGAGTAGTCAGAATGCTCTTCTAGGAAACACTGCCAGAAGAACAGTGAACAAGCTGGAGATTCATCTGAATAAAAATGCTTTTGAATTTCGTCAATGAGTTTTTCTTGCTCTGCTCTAGATTGGCTTCAACACTCTATGGTTTACATATTGCTTACCTTCTGTCTATATGGCTGGCCTGTGGACAGCTTGAAGACTGACTATAGAGAACTTTTCCAAATAGTCCTGCTGGCATGTTAGTTCAGAAGTGTGCTATGCCATATGTGTGCCTCTGTGCTCTTGAAAGAACCTGGTGTTTGTTTCACGTTTGCTATATAGAGATCAGAGGAATCTCTTTAAAGGTGGTCCCTGGGCCACTGGTTAGTAGGAGCATCGTCAGAATGAGTATCTAGTGTCATTTAGGATGTCCTGGAAGACCCCAGACACACACACACACAGGGCTGAGGCACACAAGATCATATCATAGTTGCCCAGCATCTGGGGGACAATTAGGAAACTTTATCACACTTGAATAAGAATAGATACCTCTGTTCAGGCAATTGTGTCTCACATGACCATAATGTTTAGAAGATGTATCAAATTAATATATTAATTAATATATTTATTTGAAGTTGCTGTAGTGAGAAGTGCACAACATGACACAAATTCTATCTCTCTTGTCTCATGCTTAAAATGGTGAATCTTAATATTTTTGCTGCTGACACCCGAAGGAGGACATAACAAGGCCTACTGTGTATTTTGGGGAGAGATTGATAAAATAAAAGAGAAAATTTAAAGCTTACATCACCATGAACCTTAAATATGATATAAAACTCCTACACTTGTGTCCTTTTAAGGCAAGATGAGAGGTGGGCAGATCCCAATATGTTTGAAAGTGTAGATATAACTACAATGCAATATAGAACATACATTAACATTAGAATAAGTTAATTGAAAAGTAATGTAGCTATCATAAACTAAGAAACAGCACATCTGAAGGATTTTAAAAGTTATTTGGAAGCAAAATACTCTAATCAAATTAGAGAATAAAAATTCAGTTAGGGACGTTATAGAATAGCAAAACTGGTAGAGCTTCTGCAGCCAAGGCCCTCTCAGCATTTTCATTACAAACCAATACTTTCTGGGGATTATATTTTGTCCAGAAGAGTTTGATATGGGATGAACTTAGGATAAAATGTCTCAGCCTTTGAGTAAAATAATTGTAACTCTTATAATGAAAATCTGTATTCACTTTATATCTGTTGAGTCTATTGCGTGGTTAGATTACATATTTTGATATAAAGATATCTGAGCTAATGCTGACCACATAATACAATTCAGGCAAAGCTATTAAGGCAAAATACTCTTGTTGGTGTGATTTTATGCCCAATTTACTCAGCCCAAGATCTCAGCCCAGTTACTGTCTCAGGTGGGTTTTTTAACCAGGAATATTTCCATTCTGTTCAAAATTCCAACTAATTTGCAGTTCATCTGCATAGTTTCTGCAAATGATGAGATAAACAACAAAACAACAAAAGAAAGGTAACCTTTATGTCAAAAAGTAAGTCTTAGTCTGTTTCTGTCTTGGACATTACAAGGGAAAAAAAACCAAACAACCAGAAAGCCACAAAAATTGTGATATTTCCAAAGGTATCTTAATATTTTTTAAAGTTAGAAGGCACTGATAAACAGAAAAACAAATATTTGTCTCTTTTGAATTACGTTGCAGTTAATTTTATGGTGCAGACTTAGAGGATAATTGTCCATGGTCCATTCTGCCTGACCAATAAAGTAGCTTGGTTGGCTTGGGAACAAGCTTCCAGTTTCCCACTTAGTTTTGGGTTAGAGCTTTGGGACAGGAGAAACGACAGCTAGACTAAAAAGAGTAGGAAGTCATGTAGAAAAGACGTGGGCCTGTGGGAATGAGTCCACAGGAGTGACACAAACATAGAAAGATGGTCAGAGGGCTGGAGCACCTCTGCTATGAGGACAGGATGGGATAGTTTGGGTTGTTCTACCTGGCAGAGAGGAGGCTCTGGGGAGACTTTGGAGTGACCTTCTAGTACCTGAAGGAGCCTTATAAGATGGGGACAAACTTTCTAGCAGGTCCTGTTGTGATATTATAAGGGTTAATGGTTTAAACTAATAGAAAGCAGATCTATATTCGGTATAAGGAAGACATTTTTTACAATTAGAATGGTGAGACACTGCTACAGGTTGCCCAGAGAGATGATAGAAACCCCATTTTTGGAAATATTCAAGGGCTCTGAGAAACCTAATCTAGCTGAAGATGGCCCTGCATGTATGTAGTCTTTCTGTAGGACTGATAACGCTCAATGTTTATAGCTGCAGCTAAAGAATGGTAGCAGAACCAAGCCCACTGCTCGACTCTGAGGAAAATCTTATGATCTGGAAAAACAAAGGGTGTAAAGGGGTCACATCTGCAACCCTCTTTTAAGGGTGAGCAGATAAGACAAGTGACCAAAATTGACCAAACAGTATTCCAACCCATACTCAGAATAAATTTGAGGGATCATGAAGGTAAAGCTTTTTCCTCTTCAACCTTCACCCTTCCCTTTGGGCCTTCTCCTCCTGTCCCTGTTCGTTTTGGAATCCCGGGAGGATTTCATCCATTCCTCTGCCTGTGGTGCCACTCCATGCCAGCCTGAATCTGTGTGTTCCTACCTCCAGCTCCTGACTGCTGCTGACTCCAGGAGTCCAGCCTGGACTTTTCCAGGGCTGCCCTGGAGCCTTAGTGGTGATGTGGGTATTACTGGGGGAAGGAGGGGAGGAATGTGGTATCATTTTTCTGTATATTTGTATATATTTAATATTTTTTTGTATTTTATCATTAGTATTTCATTAATGCTGTATAGTTTAGTTACCAACCTGTAAGCCTCTCTCCCTTATTCTTTTTTCTTTCTTTATCAGGGAGGGACATTAATAGAGACCATTAAGGTAATTGCTTGTGCAGCGTTAAACTGTGTCAAAAAGTCCCTTCCAACCCAAACTATTCTGATTGTGTTCTGTCATGCTAAACCCAGATGCTGAAAGCAAGGAATTTCTATTGATGAGGTAAGCAGATGGATGGGAAGATCGGTGTGATAACTTTAGTACATCCCCCCTTGGGAATCCAAGTAGCTCTCTGCAGATAAGGAAGAAAAGGAAAAAGGTTTGGGTTTTTAGTTTTCATCAGTACAGACTAACACACACACAAAAAACCCTTCTTGTTTGTATTCTGTTTATTTTCTCGAAATTAAATCCCAAAAGTGATGTTATGGTAACTCATTCATTCTTTCGGATAATCCATAGGTTTTTCCATATATTTCCCTTTCCAGAAGATACTTTCTTCTCACGACTGCATATGAAATATTACTACCTAAGTGTTAACAGTTTTCCCAGGCAGAAAAAGAACTGCCAGACAAGGTTGTCACAATCATTACAGTAAACAAACTTAAAATAATAACATAGTTCAATTTCCAACAAAATACCTAAGAACTACATTTCTCTGGGGACCTTACCATCTTGCTGAGGTTGAGAAAAGAGCAGTAATCTGGACCATATCACCCATGTAGTAGTTCCATCTGTGACTTCAGTTTTTGTCAGCCTCACATCTCTGAATCCAAAGAATTTATTCATTCATGACTAGCATTATCAAGTTCTTGGTTTGTTAAATGTCTCTAAAAATGCATATAGCCCTCCTTGGAAACAAAATGACACTTTTTTGCTAGACCAATACAGCAGCATTGCAAGTAAGATGATACTTATTGTTGATTTATTGGTATAATTTGGGGGGGGGGGAGGGGGGGTCTTGCAAAAGGTTTTTCCTAGCAGAATGCTTGTTAAAGGCCTACCTGTGGTTTCAGACAATGCCATGAATTAAAAAAAAAATCAAAAAAAAAAAGAATCGATATTCTTCCCATTGTAAGGAATAGCTAACCTTTTCTTGCTAACCTTTCTCTGTTTTGAAGGTTATTGCCTAGATAAAGTAGCTTGCAAGGGAGTGAAGTTAGATTCCTCAATGAACCTTTGGAAAGAACATGTACTACACAAAGAATAATTATGTAGGTTTAAAGGTATATTTCAGAGCAGCCAAATGTCCGAATACAAATCATGGATCAGTGCTGCAATTTGACACTTTCTACCTTTATCATTTAATTTTTAATACAGAAAAGCCCCACCATTTATTTTTAGATTCAGAAAAACAGTTATGTTGTTCTGCATACTGGCAGTTAAACTAAGATTTTATTTCTAGTCTCATTGTGCAATGACTAATGATCCCATAGAGTTGCTCTCTTTTGGCTGTTGCATTTATCCTTACAAGTTGGAGCAATTTTCTAAGAAGAAAGGAAGTGCTCCATCTGCTTGCCTTCTCATTGCTGTGTATTCTACCCAGCTGGAAGCGATGTAAAACAGGAAGACTCAAAAATTGTCATGAAGAAAAGGTGTGTAAGATTGTATTTATAATGTGCTGAATGAGTGCTGTAAGTCTGAAACTAATTTACAAAAGGGTGGTTGGAAACTTGTCATGGTTGATTGAATTCAGTTGGCCCTGGGCAGTTATTTGCTTAGGGCATTAGCTCCTCCCTTCAGTAACACAGACTTCTGTTTGCTATGGAGAGTCTGGACACAGTGGAAACACAGACTGTGCCTCTGAGATAAAGTGTTCTGGCTCAGCACAGAATGAGCACATATACCAAATTTCAATGCCTAGAACACCAAATACAGATTCAGACTAGAAATAAAGACTATGTATTTAACAAGCAGAACGATTCAACGTGGGAAGAACTTATCAAGAGCTAGTGTGGATTTTCTATCACTAGAAATTTTAAAATGAATAGTGGCTGTGTTCCTAAGATATATGCTGTACTTGAAATGAACACTAATTCACAGTCTTTATAATGGCCTGTATCATGTAAAAACATAGACCATTCAGTCCCTCCTAGTTTCATACTGTGAATCTTTAAAGACAGCTGTTTCTATTAACTAGAAAAGAAGAAGAAGCTTTTGTCAACAAGAGCAGTGATATATGAAAGCAGAAGTTAAAATAAGCAGAAAGGGGACAGTTCATGTGCTGCTGCTTCTGTACTAAATGTAAGAAAGAAGATTGTCATATCACCTCCATGGTGCATCTGTTCTTTACTCATCATGTTATATTCCTGGTAAGGTGACATACATTCATCACCTCTTCTTGGACCTTACAAAGACAGCCTTTCCCCTTCCATCTCTCTCCTAAATAAATTTATTTGATACATAGTATGAAGGAGAGAGGAGAAGGTTATTAAAAAGGTGTGGGAGGAAGAAGGTAACAAAAAATTTACTTCAATATGGCATGCACAAATACACCGATTAATAGGAAAAATAATGAGTAATAAAATTAGGAAAAATAGTGTAAGCTTGGCTTGGGGTAGGGAGCGGAGTGAGAAAATAAAACATGGAAAAAAAGAGGAACTAAATGAAGGGAAACAGCCTTGAATTCACAATAACCTAACATGAAGTATTTTACTTTGCAGAGGCACTCAGTAATCTGCTCATTGATAAAATAATTAGTTTGTATATATCCATCAATGACTCCACGTTAAATAGATAAATTATAGAAGTTACAGGAATCCAGAAAACTAGTTGAATCAAAACACCACTTGACACAACAGATACTTGATCTTGTAAACTTCACAGAGATTTTGCTTTACTTCATCAAACTCTGTGTGGTGATATACAAAGTTACATAGAGAAATATTCTGAATTTTATAGATGATAAAGCCAATATACTTTTATTCATACAACTATTTAAAGAATCTATTCCCAAGGAAAAAAAAAAAAAAAAAGCAGAAGATAAGATTATAACCCCTAAAAAGTAATAAAGTGTCCAGCCTGGTTTATCATAGCATGTATATGAGGGCATTAATGAAGAATTGTTAGTCCTTGTGGACAATGACATTGACTACATATTAAGTTCTTTTTCTCCTAATTAAATCTATCTGTATATGCTGTTCCTAAACAACTCTTGGAAAAGAATTCTTGTAAAATTATTTCCATTCAATTCGGAAATATTCAATGTGAATTCAGAAAATTCAATTATGTATGATATGAATTACCAATACCTACGTAATGTAAATAACTAATGTAGTTAACTTATACATCAATAATCTGTGAGGCTTTTAAGGGAGGATTTAAAATTTATTCTCCTAAAATTACTGCTTCAAAACTCTATTATTTCAGACACAATTAAAAACAATTTGCTATTAAAAAAACCTACTTTTTTTTCCTGACAAAATGTTCAAAATATCATCCCTAAATAGTCTATTTTTTCTCTTTTATCCCTCTACCCATTACTTTTCAGAAGCCAAGCTTTTCATAGTTAATTTCAGAGGAAATAGCTTTCTCACATGTTTTTCCCTGTATTTTCTACAAGAAAAGAAAACAGCTAGTTCTGAGCGAGTGGTTTGAATAATGTTGTACTTCAGACTTTGTAAACTTCTGTCCTCTATTTCCACTGTATTCTGCTGGGTGTATAAAAAAAAAAAAAAAAAAAAAAAAAAGCAGAAACTGTACTAGTGCTTGATTTAGCAAAAAAAAAAAAAAAATCCAGGTTAGCTGGCATAGAGGAAGTAGAATGTTACTTGTCTGATTGTTGTAACAGCACAATGGATGCACTCTTCCTCTGTGTATGTGACTCTGCAGTTCCTCAAAGGACACGTTTCTTCTTCACAGAGAAAACAAACATTTTTTTTTTCTGTGAGAAGAAAAGGTGAGGCAGGGGGAAGGTTATATTTCAGGAAAGAAGAAGTCTATTCTTACACTTGAATTAGTTTTGCAATAGAAGTTCAGAGTAATTCATAATGCTTCACTGTTAAATGAGTTCATTTATGAAAGCAGCTACTGGAGATGGAGGAGAGCAGTATGTTGTTATTACAAAAGGCAGACAGGACCTACTCTGTGCGGAGCATACTAAGCATTATCTTTATTAAATATTGATTTTAAAATCTTTAAGTCACTAAGAGCTTGGAGAGACTGATTAAATTACTTGATAATCTAGAACAAACTGGTTCGGTTGTAAACAGAATCAACAGAAATAATCTCAGGAGGTTCTTTATGTTGTGGACAAATATAAAAAACCCCTACTTTTAGGCTCAAACACTGGAAAAAGCTCTGGAACTGGTGAAAGCACAATATTTTGATAAATACTGATCTCACATGACTAGCCATCTGAATCTATCTCATAAATTTATGCCAATCTGGCTTTCTGGATAAGGTAGATTAGTTTGCACTAAACACAAATTCTATCACTGAAAATTAAACACAGCTGCCACTGCCTTCAATAAAAAACCCTAAAGCAAGTTCTAGCTCAATTATTTGTTGTTGTTGTTTTTGTTTATGGTATATTGTGCAGCAAGCTTTGGTGTATGTTATTCATGTTTGTTCTGAAGCTTGTAAATTGGAACAGAGGCTAGAACTACCAGATAGGAAGGATTAACAGAACATTTTTTCTATTTTTTTCTATCCAGCAGGGCCAGGGATGTAATTGTCCCCTTGTACTCAGCACTGGTGAGGCCTCACTTCGAGTACTGTAAATAGTTCTGGGCCCCACACTCCAAGGGCATTGGGGTGATGGAGCAGGTCCAAAGTAGAGCAATGAGGCTGGTGAAGGGAGTAGGGTAAAAATCTTATAAGGAGAGGCTAAGAGAGATGGGGTTTTTTAGCCTCGCCTAGAGAATAGGAGCCTCAGGGGGGACCTTATCACTATCTACAAGTACCTGAAGGGAGGTTGTAGTCAGGTGGAGGTCAGGCTCTTCTCCCAAACAACTAGTGACAGGATAAGAGGGCACAGTCTGAAGATGTTCCAGGGGAGGTTTAGGTTGGATATCAGGAAGCATTTCTCATGAAGAGGGTGATCAGACATTGGAATGGACTGCCCAGGGAAGTGATGGAGTCACCATCCCTGGAACTGTTTAAGAAAAGGCTTAATGTGGTACTTAGTCACTATATTTCTTTTTGGTGGAGTGTTTATCTTAACCTTTTGGTTAGTACTTTAATCTATCAATTGTGTTTCAGGTACTGTGCATCTGTAGATAACTATTGACCAGCATTGTTATTTTTTCTAAGCAATAGTGGTAATTAATCATTTGATATATTTAGTAAGGGATAAAAAATGCAAAATCACTTAAAGCCAATAAATCATGTTTGGAGATCTTCTAAAGCATGTAATCCAGATCAGTGAAAAGTTACAAGCCCAAAGCATGAATCACTTGTGAAATCTGTATCTTATTCTTATCTAGAATGTGAGATTCATATCTATGGAAATACCCATGAAGTAATTGAATTTAAAGTTAAATGCATGCTCCCTACTTAGCTCTAGTGAAGTCAAAAGCATTTGGATGATCCCATGTAAAAACTATATATTATTGTTATTTCTTCCCATTACTTGAACACTCAATGGGAGCATAACTGCTAATGTATCTCTAACTTAGCCTGTTGTAAGTAAATTCATATTTTTATCACCTTCTTCAGTACTGCAAGTGTTCCCATCAAGTTTGTTTTCAGGCATGTCTTTTTTCAGTGTGAGTATATTCAGCTTGCACAGTACTGCTGTGATAATGTATCATGAGATTCTAGTGCACAGCAAATAATTGGTTTTATGCTTATATTTTTCATGCCCCACAGTTTCTTCAGTTCCAGCAGTACCCTATTTGCCATTCTTTTTTTCCATGTTTAATTAAATGAATTATAAAATAGCAAAGATCATATGGACGCACTCGTTTTCCTTCGTTTATATAAGCCCCATATTTTGTAGTCTTCAGTGCATTTCATTAATATTAATGATTTTCAAGAGTCTAGTAACATTTTTTCATCTTTCTTTTCAGTATAGCATCTGACAGTATAGCATCTCTTCTCTTTCAAGCCCATAATTCTTGCAAAGCTCCTAGCACTTAAGACTGTCTATTATGTATTTCATATTAATTTCTAGTAAATCTGGTATATCTGCTTACATATATTTAATAGCCTCTAAGTTCTGGCCAAATATTCTACATTCTAGATTTGCACTCTTTCTACTATGTCTCTTTCCTTTATCTTTTGTGAGTCATCTCCCAAAGGGCACTGAAAATGGCAGCAGACATGTACATGGGGGTAAAATCCTACAGTGAAATTTGAGCTTACCTTGAAGGAGACATCCAGACTTCTGTCAATTGTCAGAGTCCCATTCTTTCCATTGAGTATAGAGGGATATTAGATATCTAATGTGTTGGTTGACACCTAAAACTGCTCTTATATTCCTTCCTCAGGTTTGCATTCCATTTAGAACTTAACTGTCTTTTTTTAAAACTTAACAAAACTCTTCTAACTCTTCTAACTCTTCTAACTACAAGTCTCATGTTGGTGTCTTTACAGCGACTTATTCTCTGTGTCATTTCATTCCTCTTTTAGTGTTAAAACCTCATGCAAGATATATTCAGTTTATTTTCTGTTTCTTTGAGGGTAGGATGTCATGAGAAAAATCTATTCCAGGACTGCCTAGTTCATTTTTAGCCTGTTGAGTTGTTTCCATGATCATAAAGCCTGTTCGCCCTAAATTTATGCCCTGGGCCTTGTAAATAGTGCTAAATTTAGCCTAGTTCCTCTGCCCAACTTCCTTTTATGAATCTTTGTCCAATCCAATACTGCAAAAAACTTTTATATATTATGATGGAGTATTTTTCACTGCCTTGGCCATATTTTTTCTATTAATTCCCCTTCCTCAAGAGCTTACTGTCTTTCCAAACCCAGATAACTTTGATATATATTTATTTCCTCATCAGAAGTTGAGTACTCTTAAATCTTTATATTATTTTATATCTTTATCATTATCACCTTGCAACATTTCTACATTGTTGCTAGTCAGCTATTTCCAGTAGAGGATCTTCTTTTCCACATAAATTTTCTATGCAGACATAATTATAATTCAGTTTATTGCAGGGAAGTAAAGGACACAAGTTTCTCAAACTCTGTATCTAAGTGTGGACTCTACTTCATTCCCTCCTGTTCAAATATGGATTGTCAGGATATTTTTCATTCTCCTCCTTCAAATCTGCAATGTATTTTTGTCATTTAAATATAATTTTATTCTGATACATTTGTTTTAATATGGAACCATATGCATAATATTATGTTCCATCTCAGCTGTTTCTGCTTTGATTTCTCCTTGGCCCTCACAAAATAAAGATATAATATTCACACTTTTCCAAATGTCTTGGTCAAGTTCTCAGTTTCAGTTGACTCAGCCAATGACTTACCTTAAAGTCTTAATCATTGGATCTGCTGACTAATCTATGATATCTCCTATGATGTTCTGTAGTTCTTTCTCTCTCCACAATAATACGAGTTTTACAGACTCCTTATGTCCTTAATAGGTATTCCTCCAAGGCATTATTAACATTTTCTGTGACTTGTTTAGCCTTCTGCTTATTGACATTAATAAAGGTTCCCAATGGCACATCTTCCCCAGTTTGCCAAGCGCAACCAACAATTTCTTCTTTACAGTGCCTTATACCAGTTATTTAGATCATTCAACAGGATGATTTTAATAATATTTATTTATTTATTTGTTTGTTTAAATGATGGCCGGAGTTTTACCCAGCAGTCACAATATTTTCTCTGTTCTTTCCAGAAAATTTTGGTAAGAATTATTTCATCTTTCATAAGGAGGTAGACTAATCAAATAACCACTGTGATTAATACTGCTACTATTAGTATACCCCACCTCTACAACATTTGTGTGCTGCACTTTCTGGGATTTCATTTATTTCTGCAGAAAGTATATGTCAAAGTCAATGAAGTCCCTGTCAACAATTTAGAATCCATAGTAGACTTAGAGAAGATGTGGTCCACTTAGTAAAATCAAGTCAAGTGAATCATCAATATTGCGTCAATATTTTCTGGTCTAAATTGATGTCTGGTCATTCTACATGCAGATAGAAGTTTAAAGCTTTTGTAGAGGTTTTTCCCAACATCTATTTGACTGCTAATATTCATAGTTCTTACCCTTCTCATTGGTCCATTCTAGTGGAGACTGGAACTGTCATAGTGCTTGCTGAGCCTGATGTCTGAAATCCTTGTCTGCCACACCTCTAGAGCTAAAGGACTGATGGCCCAAATTCAATTGTGATGATTAAACAGACATTTTTTTCATTACTATAACAAAGCTTATTCAACTCCAAAAGTAGAGAAGATTATAAATTGATCCAGGAAGATTCACAGGTGGGCCCTTGAAGCTGGCATAAGGTCTTAAGAAATTCTTACTCCATGCAGCAGAGAACTAGAGCTGGCTCTTGCTTGCCCTGGGGTCTGATTGCACATAATGCTATACACAGGTACATGGCTTGGTGCTGAATTCCTGGATTCCTCAAAGAACAAATAAATTACATAATTTATGTGACACCTGAAGCTGTACAAGCTATTGTCCATGTTATTGCTAGTGAGTCAGCCTGTAACACTGCTTGCTACATAAACACGAGATATCCTCTCTAAACCTGCTGTATGGTTTAGTGCTCACAGAACAGTAAGTTCCTAATTAGACTATATAATTTGCAAAATAATAATAATAGGAAAAATTATGAAATTCTCAGGTAGTACAAAATCAGTATAGCTCCGTGGACTTCAGCAAGACAGTGCTGATTTTTATAATATTGTTAACTCAAAATTTTATTGGTGATCTTGCCATTTGGGATGTTTTTTCTTAAAACCTAGGAGACATGTTTAAGTGATAATCTCAACCTTGTTCAAAAAAAAAAAAATCTACATCTTGACTGCAGAGAAACAGAACTTGAAAATTTGGCTTCAGTAAATTGTCCAGTCTTCAAATGCACAAAATAAATACAACTCATTGCGTATATTGTGTAATTCTGTGAATCATCAAATATTTATGCCACTTCCATCATTTCATTGTATGAAGCCAAGAAGGGCTAAAAAAGGGTCTAGTTTATTAATTTTAAACATTTGCATTGGCTACTAGGAAAATTGTCTTGGTATAGGATTACTTCTAAGTGTCTAATAAATTTTGTGGAAATGTGGATTTACTAATACTATCAACATTTCTATTGCTTCTATTGCTTTTTGTACTAGTGGTACAAATATATTTCTTGCTACCAGTACCACTGGTATTTTTTGAACTGGGTGTCACAAATGAAATTGGGAAGTCTCAAGGTTGCTTGAAGAATCACTGACAACGATATTGGGAAAAGGCAATATTTAATACAGATTTTTAAGAGTGACTTAACAGATTTTGATGGCGAGGTTCACCTCTGTTACTTATTATGTGGAAGTGCCATGGAGGGGCTGGAAATGGATGGGAGTGATTTATATGGGGATCAAGGCAACTGGTCTATACATTGAAAAGGGAGACTGAGTCAGGGATGGGATGGAATGATTTGCAAGGGAATTAAGAAAAAGAATGAGGAACCCCTTCCTGTTGAGTCATGAGGTTCATAGTGAACACCCTTGCTTTTTGTCAGAGAGGTGTCTAGGTGTGGCTGAACTCATTCCTAGTCCCAGACTTGGTCAATGGTTTAACAGCTAGCAAGTTTAAATGTAGGGATTTCGGTGTAGTTCTTACCACATAATTATAGGTCTGACATGATTTGGAATAGCAGGAAATTAAGATTAATACTATTATAACACATCACAAAATGAGATTATATGATTTTCTAATATCTTACTAAAGAATCCATTATGATCAATACAGATGTTCAAGTAAGAATCTAACAAAGTTTCTGGAATAAATTGTGCACAAACTCACACAAACAGAAATATAGATGTTAACACCTTAAGGTATTAAATTTTTGTATCTAATATCACAAAAGAAGTTTCATTCTTTCCTGAATGACTTTGGCCAGTACTTTTCAATGATAACCACAACTGGGCTAAGCAATTTTGACAACTTTCAGAGTGGACCTGTGTACTGTGCAGAAAGGGGTCGCAGGTATGTTCTGCAAACAGTTTCAGGTATGGTTGGTAAGTGCCTAATTGCCTCAAAATTGCTGCATTTTCACTAGGACAAAAAAAGGTACCAACTTATGTACGATCTCTGCTCCATTACTCAAGATAAGAAGGTGCAAGATGGTATCAACCTGCTGGTCTTGCTGTTGAAATTAGAGCTATGTTAGGCCCACTGCACTTGAAAGTAAAGCAAGAACAATGTTGGCTGATCCTGATGTTGCACTCTGGCTCAGTGAACAGGAGGGTCTGCACCATCACATTAGGGGAAACTTTCTACACCTTTCAGTAGAGATCATGCATCTAAGTAGATATGTTGTCTGGTATGGAAGATCCATTGCCATGGCCTTGGCTCTCCATTCTGCATCTTGAGGATGGAGCTTTAGTGACACATGCTGTAATGTGTTCTTTCAGAAAAACTTGAGGGTGACAAATTTGAATGCATCATCTGAGGACATCTAGTCTTTGTGAAGTGAGATGTATTGAATAAGCAATGGAATGAAGACAATGACTTGGGATGAAATCTACATTTTTCATTCTGTTACCCTTCACAGGGCTCTCTCTGACTCATCTGAGAGGACAGATGTCCTTTCCATGTCTTTAATAAGGATGAGAGTGAGAAGGAGCTTGTTTTCCCTGTCTTTTTATCAAGAGGGAAAGATTTTGCTGGTTGCTACACTTCATCTGAAAAGAGTATTTAAAAAGGAAAAATAACAAACTCAGAGAAATTGTTGTTTTCTTAAGTGAAGAGGTAAGGAACTGGAACATGGCAATTATATTAAATCAGGCTGCATTTTAAACTTCTTTGTGTTCTCACAGGAGAGACAGAGTTTTATACTGAGTTCTTTAAATGGGCATTCTAAAACAGAAGACTTTTAAAGACTGTCATGCTTAATGATACCTACAACAGAATGTCAAGAAGAAGATAAAAGATCAACTCTGTTATTCCCTCTTTGGCTTTCAGAAAGAGATCTGCAAAGTATCCTTCAATCTTCTAGAAATCTGTGAAAACTAGCAGTAGCTGAAATGTTTTCCATGTTTAATAATCTGAAGTAGCTTTTCGGTTAAACTGAAATGTTGCTGAAAAAATGTCAATTTTTGTGAAGGTAATGTGCTTAGATTTTCATGAAAATACAGATAAATGTAAATGGAACCATTGTTAGTGGGGAAAGAATGCATAATAGTTATTAAAAAGAAATAAAAAAAGAAAAGCACAGAATGTCTCTCCCTATATTGTGCACATTAAAAAAAAAATCTTGTCAACATGTTCTAGAAATTTCTAGAAATTCTATATATAGTAAGAACTGTATATTTCTATTTTAGGAGATAAATATTCCATAATAATGCTCTAAATTAATTACAGTTATGATGATGTAATTTTACCACAGAACATGAGGGATCCTGTTGAAATCCTGTTGAAAGGCTATAGAAATATTCTTACTGAATTCTGGTGTTATTGGTGAATTGCATTTTATCTTTATAATAGTGTATTAGCCAAAGGTCTTTTTAACACCGGAGCAACAGAATATTAGCTACAAGACCATTTTTACCTCAGGAGTCTGTTATTACAAATAGATAAATAATTCCATTCAAAATAAAAAAAAGTTTTATTTAGTCTTCATTCTAAAGACAATGGCCACAAATCCTGCTTTTGCACCTCACTCTTGTTTTTATCAGGAATTAAAGATTTTAACAACTTTAAGATTCTAGACCTAAGAGTGGAATTCAAAGAACAGCACAGGTTGAAAAGGACATTGAAATATAATGTGATCCAACTTCTCATGGCAGATGAAGTCTACATGAGATAGAATTAGAGCACGGTCTCCAATTGTATCCTGAAAACCTCCAGTGACTGGGACCCCACATCCCTGGGGGGATTGTTCAATTGAATCATTGTTCTCACTGTAAAAAAAATTTTCTTATATCGAGGTGAAGACATTTCTGGTGCAACTTGTACCTCTTGTTCCTTGTCTTCTCCATGTGGGTCCTTGTGAAGTGATATTCTCTGTCCTCTTTGTAGCTATTCTTTAAGTACTGGCATACTGTGATGAAGTTCCCCTGGGCCTTCTCTTATCCAGAAAGAAGAGACTCTTTCCTCACAGGAAATCTTCTCCAGCCTTCATCTTATCTTATCTTATCTTATCTTATCTTATCTTATCTTATCTTATCTTATCTTATCTTATCTCATCTTATCTCATCGGCCCTCCTTTGGGTCCTCTCCAGTCTCCCTGCATCCTTTTTGTATTGTGGGGATCAAAACTGAACAGATTTTTTCAGCTGCAGCCTGACAAGTGCTGAGTAAAGTGGGATGGTCTAATTTCTAGCTTCACAAGTCAAGCCCCTTCAGTTTACATCAATGGCAAATTCCTGAGCTAAGAAAGAAAATCTTTCCTCTGGAAATGAATATTTGAATACTTTTTCATTTAATACCACAGAAGAGATGACAACAATAAAAAAATATTGAATTTTTTAAGTCCATTTCAGGTTGCACTCAGCAAAATGAAGCATCTGGTGTTCAATAGCAATGCCAGGGCAGGCCAAATGCTGCAGAACACGCTTGAATGAAAATAATGAATTAATTTGATGGCCTTCATGTTGTTTTTTGTCTTTTAAGTATTCATGCAAGAAAAATGGCATCCATTGAAATGCTCGGGGAAAGAGACACTACAAACCCTCTGATCACCAGAGTACAAGCTTTTTAACATTTTCTGACACACTGATGAACTGCTATAAAATGTATCAGGTGAAGAAGCCGAATAAAAAAATCAGCATAATGAAAAGTCAAAACAGAACACTTTGTGATTGTTTTTCTACAGGTTGAAATGAAAGTACATATACTATACATGGAATAATTTCAAATAACGACAAGGTAGTAAGAAGCAGAGCTCATCCACACATATATATAATATTTACAGAAATAGAAAGATTACATTTAGTGATTGTCTTACTGCATGCTAATTTCCCACTCAGTTCTAGGCAGAGTGTAAGAGAAAAGTTGGGATTAGTAGAGGCATATTATTTTGATTTATTGGCTTACTAACTTTATTCATTATTTGTGAATGATTATTTTTTGCTGCTACATAGGTCTAATTGTTACAGTGCTAAAAGAGGTTTTTGCATGAACATTTTTAACTTTCTGTGTCACAACAAATGAATTAGAAAATAAAATATTAATAAATGGTTTATGTCAGGGTTAACCTTGATGAAGGCAGCAGCCTTGCCTTTTTCTTGTTTTTCTATTTCTGATAGCACAACAGCTGTTGTCAGCAAAAGCTTTACTTTTGTCTTTCTGTTTTGTATCCTGTCTGATGAGGATTTTAGGGTGTCATCAGGGATCTTCCTTCTGCAACAAAAACACTCTTTCATTTGAAAGAGTAAATCTGAGTTGCTAATTGTGTCAGAACTATGATACTATTGAAAACTTCTGTCTGGGGCTACGTACAAAATAATATGAAAAATATATTATTTTTTCCTAGTTATAAATAGCAGATATGGGCAAGAGAGCTTGACAAGCTGCAAAGCAGGGAGAAACTAGCCCATCCTAAACATTCATTTCTTCAGGACTAGAAATACACTACTTCAGTAAAACGTACTCCTATGAGTATACAGCAAATACACTACTCTTGCAAACAACAAAGCATGCCTCTATTAAAAATACCAAATGCTTTAGAATTCACTGACGTAAATCAGGAGATAGGACAATGGAAGTGCAGTAGCTCACCTCTGTGACATGGTTAGTCTGTGCACTGAATAGCAGTACCGCAGTGTTTTTGAAAAGCTAATTTACCCAGACATGGCATGCTACAAACCAAAGGACTGATACTGAATACAAAAGGGTAATTTGTATGTGGATTCAAGGCTAGAAACAAGCCTCATGATACCATTCTGCATGTCTCAGCTGATAAAATATCAAGGCTTTTCCATTCACCTTTCCTCAACTCCTAGTTTTCTCTCATTTAAAGGACCAGTATTTTATGCTTCTACATTTTTCTTTGATATTAAACATAATTTCTTATTATTAACCCCTCAATTTTTATCAGCTTGCTCTTTATCTATTATAAAATACAGTTCTTTTTCATATAACAAGATAGTGAGCTGCTATAACCTTCTATCTTGTAGGTTACAGCACTAACTCTGAAACAGAAAATCTGTAATTCACACATGAATACAAATTCACAGTATTTCTATTATTTCAGAAAATGACATTACATTTTTAATTTCTTTCTTTCTAAACATGATTTCCTTAAGTTCCCTTGTCAGACCAAAGAAGGGACTCCCACCTTTTAAGAAAACATTTAATTCTTCTGGGTTTCACAGTTGTCTCAGCAGAATTAATGTTTGTGCAATTGCCTTACCAATCACCTACAGTTGTCTTTGTGGCAAAAAGTGGGTCTACATGACCCTCTGGTCATGTGAGCACAGATTCCTTGAGACAAGTATGGAGTAAGATGTCTATGGATGATTTTTTTCAGACACTATTATCAGAGCATTATAGTATGTTGTTGCAGATGGAACAGATGGTGGAGTCCTGGTAAGGGAAACACTGGCACTCACAGGAAGGTTTCCATTTCTTCTGGATCACAGGTAATCCACATGTAATTGTGGGATCAAAAAAAAACCTGTGACTTAAAGAAGATAAAGAAGTCATCTCATCTGTTCTTCATCTCCAATACAAAATTAATCATCCTTGACTGTTCCTCATAGATGTGATCTTTAAAACACAGCTTCTCTAAACTTGGTGACAGGACTCATAGATTTTCTTTTCTTGCAGTTCAAGCTGAATCTCTATTGAACAAACTTAAACCCATTACCTCTGCTGTAACCACAGGGGATATGAACAGTCTAGTCCTTTTCTCTTTACAGCTACTTTTTACATTATTATGTCTGCTCTTTGTCTTCTCTTCTATAAACTAAGCGATCCCAATTGTTTCAAACTCTTCCCATCAGTCTTGCTTTCTAGATCACTGATAATTCTCTGTTGGTCTCCTTTAGCTTCTTTTGAAACTGGTCCTCACTTTTTCTGAAACACAGTTCAGAAAGTGAAACACAGTGTGCTTGCTGTGACTGAGCACAGTATGCAGCACTGAGCAAAATGAAAGAACTATTTCATATCATACAAATGATATTGCTCTTTACACACCTTAGTAAGTTCTGCATCATTCTTTTCAACTTATTTTTTTAGGCAGTTCCTGCAATTCCTCAAGAAAATTTTTACCTGGTTCTCCAGTATATAAAGCAAGGAAAAAAGCTAATGAATCAAGAACCATATTTTACTGAAGATTCTTGGCCACTTAGTGGATCACAAGCTGAACAGAGGTGTTAGATGGTAGCCATGCATAAAAGTAAGCTCTCCACCTCAGTCACTACTGAAAACATCAAGCAGCAGCAGACTGAAAGGAAGTCCCACCAGAATTTTTCTCAATGCATCCTTCACAATTACTAGAACAACTTACAGTGGCTGTTTGGTCCTACACATGAACTTTATTATATGTATATACAAAGTGCTGATATATAGGCACTGCCCAGATATATTTTGACCAGTGTTTAAGCAGTCTTATTGTGAGCAATATATGATTTGATTGTTTTTCCAGTGCAGACTGAAATATTCCAGAGCTGTGAAGATAATTTTGCAGACTTCTGAAGCCAAATTGATAAACCATATCCAAAATATCAGTCTGGACTGTTCATCCCTCTAGCTCTTCTGACAATTTTAAAGTGGTTCAGTGTGAAAACAAAGTCAATTTCACCTTTGCTAAATAAAAACAAAACAAAATCCCTCAAATGCCTGAAATCACAAAAAACAACCCTGAAGCATAAAACACTCCTGTGATGCCTGTCACATGGGGAAAAAAGTGATCAGTTTAGGCAGTTAAATTCAGAATAAGACTGAAGGAGCTTATTGATTTATTAACAGCATATAATTAACTTGCAATCAGTGAACTATGTATTCAGGATCTGTATCAGCAAGGCACTTGGCAAACCACACTACTAACTACAGAATGTTAATAGACACCAGCAAATTTCTAAACAAATTTCTAAAAAAAATCACAAGAAGTTCTAATAGCACATTGTGCCTCCAAGTGCAAGTTCCTGCACAAGCATCAATCAGTCTCCCATTATCAGTTCAGGTTGGGGATGAAGAACTTGAAAGCCCAAGTTCTGCCAAGAAGGACTTGAACTACTGGTGGATGAGAAGCTCAGCAGAAGCCATCTATGTGCTCTTGCAGCTCAGAAAGCTGGCCATGTCCTGGGCTGAATCAAAAGCAGTGTGTCCAGTTGATCAAGAGAGACAATTTTGCACCACTTCTCTGCTCTTGTGAGACCCTGCCTGGAGTATTGCATTCACTTCTAGAATCCTCAGTACAAGAAAGATATCGAGCTGTTGAAGTGTGTCTAGAACAGGGTCATGAAATGATCAGAGGACTGGAGCACCTCTGTAGCTGGAATAAATCTCTCGTCTAAGATCAAATACAGAGGTATAGACTCGCAAGAGGTGTTCTGAGTCTACTGCTCACAAACATGGAACCAGCAAGCTTGATCTGCTGCTCTGAGAGCAACCAGCCTCTCTCTTGGCTAGCTCAGGAGTGAGCTGCCCGGTGGGTGTGAGCCTCACCTTTTATTGGCCCCCTGGTCTTGCACATGCTCAATAGGGGGCCTGCCCTAACTGGGCACAGGTGGATTTGATACTGGCTCACACCCACTTCTCGGTAATCAGAGGCAGCTGATTGCCTTGTTCCACTACACACCTCTGCTGTAAAGACAGGCTGAGAGAGTTGAGGCTGTTCAGCCTGGAAGAGAGGAGGCTCGCATAAAGATCTTGTAGCTGCCTCTCAGTACACAAGGAGGGCCTATACACAAGGAGTAATGATAACTAAAAAAAGGGCAGATATAACTTTGGTATAAAGAAGTAGGGTTGTGGGGGTTTTTTCAGTGTGGGTACTGAAACACTGGCATAGGTTGCCAAGGGGTGGATATTCCATTCAAGGTCACACCAAGGCTTTGAGCAACCTGATGGAGTTGAAGATGTCCCTGCTAACTGCAGAGGGATGTTGGACTAGAGAACTTTTGAAGATCTCTTCCAACACAAACTATTCTATGTTTCTATAACTCCATATGTACACAAAGACATGAACATTCACCTAGCAAAATGAACCCCCCTGCAACACACACTTCAGAGGCCATGTGGGCTCCCAGAATCTTTCTCTCCATAGATGTAGTCCCTGCTTGCACCACCCTTTCATGGCAAACACCAGTGTTCCAGCACTACATAGGCCTGAGCTACTCCTGATTCACAGAACAGGAACACCCACTCTCTAGAGGTCCCACTTTTCTTTCCTTAGTGGGTAAGAAGAGATTACTCACTGTATATATTTTTCCATTGACTGAGGTTCAATAGCCTACTAGGACAGTAGATTTTTTTTTCTTTTGTGGTATATTGGAAAGGCAGTTCTTTGTTGATTTTATATGCATGTTCTAATGGGATGCTTTCTTCATTTTTTAAAGAAGCCAATAAAAAACTGAGTGGTGGTTTCCCTTTAAAATCAGTGGAAATGGTTTAAGATCCATTCTTACCATTCTTAATTAAATTGTTTTAACTAAGTTTTCTAATTTTTTCTAACTCTTGTCAGTTACACTAGAACATCACACAAGAATGCCATGCTAAATCATAGTTCTGTCTTGCATTATGTTATTGTCAATCTCATTTGTGAGATTGGGATTATGTCATTTTTTTTCTTTTTTGTTCTGATTGTGGAGGATTTCCTGAAGCCTGGAACATTTTCTGGGGTTATTTTTCTGGTGAAAACATATGTGGATACTCATTAGGGAAAGAAAGAGTTCTATATGTGGAAAAAAATAATTAAGAGGACTTCCACCTTCACTAGAGCCTTCTTACCTCATACTAGCACACCTGCTTTTGTGATATCAGTTCTACACTTATTTTTTTCTTGGTTTTCTAGCTTCAGAAATATAATTTCTGCAGGTGTGCTATTTAATAATTCTGAGCTTTTACATTTTTTCTACGTACACACTTTCTTTTTGTTCATTTTTCCTTGGAGGGAACTCAACTGGTGATTTTCTGGACAAGGCATTACAGGTTTTTTTAGTTTCAAGTCTATTTTATACCAGCATCCTCCTCCCCAGAAGCACCTGAATTTACTTTTTTTCTACTAGGCATCAAAGAGACCCTTTTTTTTCTTTTTCTTTTTTTTTTTTTTTTTTTTTTTTTTTTTTTTTGGTTTGGGGTTTTTGTTGGGTTTTTTTGTTAATTCTGTTATTCATATGAACAGCAACACAAGGACTGTAGCCTTGTCTTAAAGTAGTGCTTCACTTCATCTATTTTACAGCTCTCAGCTTGTGGTCATCTCACTGTATAATTAACAAAAATAGTGCAGGATCACAATGGTGAACCACAACACTGGTGTATACTGTCAGTGAGAAACAAACAGGGATGAACACCACCAACAAGTAATGAAAGTTTGATTTACTGCTTTTAGAGACAGGGAAAAGAAATCCAGAAAGACTAAGTGTGAAAAGGTAAGGACCTTGGTATTTTGGTATGAAAAAATAGTTAACAATGCTGGATTTCATCTGGTCATGTGGGAAAACACAGAGCCACAAAATGTGATCTTTGAAGCAAGGAGCAGTTTAAGATACTAAAAAAGCAATGGTAAAGATATGGAATAAGAAGTGTCTAAGAGTAGGTTGTTTCTTAAGGAGTACTTCACATTTTTTCAACAAACGAGTCACAAAGTCAGTGCAGGCCAATGGAATCATTGAATATCAGGCTAATCACAGGGGATGAATATACCCTACTTCTATAGACAGTAAAGCAGCACTGCAAGGAGCTGTTGAGTTTGGGTAGTTGGTTTTGCTTTCCAATTCTGTTACTGGTATATCTTGAGTAATCTGATGTTGTCTCATTTCATTTGGAATTTCTAATCCAGTAAGATTATAGCTGCTATGGGCTGAGGTCCTCAGATTTATTCCTGTAATATGACGACTATATGCTGGAGAAGGAACACATCTGATTATGTTGCACTCCTTCTAACCTAGCCTGGTTAACAGAGATTCCTTGGGATTGAGTTGCCTGCAGATCAACCTTGATTAGTGTTCTGTGATATTGCTCACAGAGCTCTGTGTGGCCCTGTATGGTTAGGGGGTTCTTGGGTGACAGAGAATTCCCAGACTAAACCCATGATTGTCAGCGAGAGTATTCACTCCAGCTCCTTTCATGGAACTGTGAAAGATGTATGGGCAAGGCAGGGCTCTTCTGAACTGATATTGGATCTCTAGAAGAATCCTCATTTGTTTATGTACACTTCAAACTTTTACCTACACATCTGCCTGAAAAATATCTGAATACTCTTGATAATGCTTTGGGAAGCCTCGAGGTTTATTTTGAAAAGAAGATTCCCAAGCCTAATTGGTTTCCCAAGCTTTCCTATTCTTTTTCTTTCAGAAGCTAGAGACAATAATTTCTTCAATCAGCCATCTTGTAGAGATGCTACTCCTCTTCTTTCATCCAGTGTTACAGGTTAATGAAGCACTGAAGATGTGGAAGGCCTGCATTCAATAATTACCTTTCTCTGATAGGGTACAAGCTCCCTTTTAAATGAAAGTTCTAAACAATAAGTCATGAGTTAATTAGAAGGAAGAAAAAGTAATAGGAAAACTGTTCCTCCTTGAGAAGCTGTTCCCTGTCATCTCTGAACTCTGCATTCATTTCAGAGAAGTGGAATCGAGCGCTTTCCAAAGGGGAGTAAAAAGTACTCCTCCATTAATAAGGGAAGGAGGACAGCAATCTACCAGGGACATTGTGTATCTCACATAAAACAGTCAACAAGTAAATTAGCTAAGTGCCATTTCAGAGAATGGATTACTATCCAGATCTCCATACTATAAGCTATATCATGCCATAAGTATGTGATTAAGTTTGCCATGGTGGGAAATTATACTTGCTCATCTTGGCCCCTTGAATAACTAATTTTTCAGTACAAAGAAGAATATCTTCCAGGAGACACTCAGAGACTAAATCAGTCCCTGCTTCCTGGCTTGAATTTATAGTTCAATTTTTGAAGCACTCTCTGAGGGTAAGAAATCTAAAACATTTTGGAAAAGGAAGCCCAAATCTTCAGTGACTACTTTAATCTCTACATGCAGAGAGAAGTTAATAAGGAAGCAGCAGCCTGAAACAACAATTCTTCTTCTTCTTCTTATTATTATTATTATTATTGCTATTATTATTATTATTATTTCCCTTCCCATGCCTTACCTTTACCTTGCATTACCTTGCCTCACCTTAGTTTCCCCTTACTACAAGAATTTGGGTATAACTGCACATAGGCAGTTTAGTGGGTGAAAACCACAGTGCTAAAACTGTTTTGAAAACTACAGTCAAGTGAAGGCATGAGATGAGTTATTTTTAAGATTCATAAAGAAAAAATAAAGGTTAAGCAACTGGACTTAAATTTTCTTCATGCCATAGGCAGGTTTCCCCACCAGACCATTTTTTCTTTTCAATTATTTAATTATTTTTTAACCTACACATGAATAAATATGAATTAATTCAATATGCTCAATCTTTCACCCCAGATTTAAATGCTACTCTGTTAATCATGTTATCACATGATTTATTTTTTTGTAAAAAACCTTGATATGATTTGTTTAAGAAGAAAAAACCAAGAAGACAAAGAAGCAGAAGAGGGAACATTTAGTCCAGACTAGATTAGTTTGTACTATTTTCCTTTGGGAGTAAGAATAAAATAATTGTAAAATAGTGTTTATAATTACCACATTGGATAAAGGTCAAATAAAAGCCAAGCTTTATTATAATAGCTTCATTTCAGAAATTAAAGGGAAATCAATATAATTCATTAATAGTGATTTAGGGCTCTGGATCTCTCCAAGGTACTTATAGGGCCCCCATTAACACAGTGTCTGAGCACTTACTAATCTTTAATGTTTTTATCCTCCTGACTACTGCAAGCTATGTTTCTAATCCTTATTTCATTTTGCATTGGAGCATATCCCAAAAAGTGTGGGGAATTGTAAATGAAGGAGAGAAATTTAATCATCCTTTGTCCTAGGACACTCTGTCATTAGTAAATCATTGAATCATATAATGATAGAATAAAACAGGTTGGAAGGGGCCTCAGGAGGTCTCTAGTCCAATGTCCTATTCAAAGCAGGGTGATCTGTGAGGTCAGACTGGGTTGCTTAGGGGTTTCTGTAGTTAGGTCTTGACAATCTTTGATGGCAGATGTTAGACATCATCTGCAGTGTCCTGTACCAAAACCTAATGCAGCAAAACTATGCCAGCACTAGGTTCAGAGTTTTTTTCTGAGGACATTTCATTTGGCATCCCATATTTAGTACATGTTCTTTAAGTTTAATGTTTTTCTCTCAGAGATTATGGCTAAAACTTACCCATATGGTCATATCGAGTCCCAGTAGGGGAGACTGAGACTGGTTTCTAAACTTGAAGTTCAAATTACGTATGTGAACAAGAATTAAAGGATCAGTTTTAACCATTTAAGTGTTTCTGTTGTTAGGGTTCCTTTTATCCCATCTTGAAGTTTGCTGGTAAATCTCAGACACTTGGGGGTCTGCATCATTTCACTCTTGACAAGCTTACAATAGACATGCTGTCCTCTAACATCTCCAGATTCCTTTGGCAAACACTTTCAATCCTGGCCTCCTTGTTAAGGGGTGAAAGTTACCCAGCATAATTACTGATATTTAAACATTTTAACATTGACTAGAAAATATTTAGATCTTGTTTCTCCTTGCATCCCTAAGTAATGGATACAACTAAGGGGAAGATAGTGAAGATTTCTGATAATATCTTAACCTGATGTGTCCACAGTTTCCAGAACAATTCTATTGCAAAACAAAATGGAATGGAAATATTATAGAAATTGGACAAATGCTTCTGTTTAAAAACACATCTGTAAATATATGCTCTAATGTTTTTTGGGGTTGGTTTTGGTTTTTTTTTATTTTATTTTGTTTGTTTTGTTTTGTTGTGGGACTTCTTGTTATTTTGTTTTGGTTTGGGGTTTTTTTTTGCGTAATTATTAAAATTTAGAAGAATTTATGGTTTGAAGGCTAGTCTTGCAGTTCGTGGAGAACTGAACTCTGGTAAGATGCCAAACTCTGATTGGTATCTAGGATGAATAACGTCCAAAGATACACTTGAAACTAAGTCTTGACAAATACAATTAGAATTGGCTAAGGCAAGGGAATCACACAGTTCAAATTAAACCTTAGATCTGATGAAAGAAGGCATAAAGAGATCCAAGGTGCAGTCCACTAAAGACAGCAGACAGAGCAGTAGATACTTTGGCAAATAAAACTATTTAGTATAGTGCTTTAGTAAAGGGGTCAGGATCTGCATTAGTTTTTATCAATTGCAAAGATATGCAAGCAAAGGCAGAATATACACTGTATAGACAAAGAGGATGAGAGTATTACTTTTACTTTTAGCTCCAAGGAATTTTTAGACAAGAATGATGTACGCCTAAAGATGGATGGAATAGCAGTCAAAGAACAAACAGGGAACTTATTAAGTTTAGGGTACACAATAAAGTAGGCCAACATGTCACTGAAATGGTAATAGCAGACCAGGGATAAATAAATAAAATAAATAGTAATTAAAAAAACCTTCCACAGCAAACATCAATAATAGGAGGAGAAAATATAAAATATAGGATTCAAAGTGGTGAGAATCTCATAAAAAAACCCCAATAGCTTTGGTTAAATAATAAACTCAAGAAAAATACAGTACAATTCAGAATTTCATCCAGAGTAAAAGTACACAGTAGAAAAGGAAAGATGTACAAATCCTTTATATTTGCTATAAGTTAACCTTTTGGAGGGATAAAAAATTAAAACAAAAGAAGAATATTTTGAAACAATCGTGTAATACTAAGTTTTCATAATCATATATTCAGAAGTCTATATTTTGGGACAATGTCTATTTACTTCAGAAGTATATTTATATTTCAGATTCAGACAGGTATATATAGTTTGTGAGGATGAAGCATTGGGTATGTAGTCCAGTGTTACTGCCCCAAAATTTGGAACCAAGTTAAACCCCCAGAACATGGAACTGAGCAGATAATATATGAGTATCAGACTTTGGGCACAAATCAGAAGAAGGTATTGGCTCAGCTGCCCCAGATTTCTCATACAACATGCTAAGAATCAGTTGCTGCTTGAAATAAAGATAATGTCTCTGTTATCTATTAGGCCACCATACTAATAAGTTAATTCACTCACCTAGTGATGCTTAGTAAGACTCACCTGTTTAGAGCTCAGTTTCTAAACCACAGTGTTGGAGCTAGAAAAGATCAGACTTACCTCTGAGAAATCTTTGCTTGATAGAGTACCAAGACTCGAAGGAGAGGGAAGTACAACCATGGTTTCTGGAAGAATAATAAAAGAAGAGACAATTACAGTTTACCAACCCCCAAAATTTATAAAAGAATAATCCCTGATACAAGAAAAGATGGATGTTCCTAAATATTTTTCTCTTCTGACTTTTGCACAGATATAATACCCCACTGGCCAGACAGTTTTTTAGAAGGTCACACTGATTTTTTTTTTCTGCAGACAATACATTGCACAGAAATGCAAAAATTTTTGATGATACAGAGAACAGTAAGATCAAGACAGATGATGTTTTGCAGAACAGAGGATGAAAATCAGTAGAAGAGCATGACCAGAGGTTCCTGTCAGCTCTGACAGGGTCAGGCTTGCTGGACTAGAACAAAACAGTTGAAAATGTAACCTGTGAAATACACCTTGGAGAGATGTTGACACAGCAAGGTGCACATAGAGATCACAGGTAAAGTTCAGATAATCATCAATCTCATCCCAGTAGGCAATGGAAGGATGCAAAGACTCCCAGAAAGTATAAACAACCACAAAACAAAATGCTTGTTTTATAACAGACTCTGCAAAAATATCCAAGGGACACAGGACTCAGTTCTAAAAGTTGGGTCAGGAAAGCCAAAGCAGTTGATTAATGAATCTGCAGTCATGAATGACCACAAAATCTCTACTGAAGTTGAAGATATGCTTTCCCATCACTGTGTCATATCTATAGTATGCTAACAATAATAAAATCTGTCAGTGGCCTACAGAATGACAGGACAACCATCTCTATCTTGTGTGATCTAGTGAGACTGTGGAGACTGGTGTCAAAATAATAAAGGGACTCCTGAACAATGATTGTAGCATTTGTATTTAGTTCTGGTAACTACAAACAATGACTGTGGATACAGTCACTGTGCCACTGTGGATATTTTGTTCATTAGAGAATTGACAGCAAGAACACTAGCACACTTAAAAACTGACATTCAGTCTTGCAGACACAACATAGTTAAGACACCCAAAAGTGGCATGATTAGAGGTCACTGTGCAGCTGCCAGCTCTTCAGAATGATGTTAGCTTTTTGACAAAGTAAAATCACTGTATCACAGGATATAGTTCTTAGTCAAAGGAGGGACACTGTGAAAGGACAAGTATCATTGCCCCAGAGCCATGGAAAAGGTAGTAGAAACTGTACGCCCTGTTTAGCAAAAAATTTCTCTGGCAGCAGCCCAATATCTAGGATAAGTCAGTCCCCAGAGACATTCAAGGAAAATGAAATGACCCAGTGCTAATTGAAAGGACCATTGCCCACACATCAGGAGCACACCAATTATGTCATCTCAGCTCCAACTTATTGTGGAGACTTTCTGAATACTACTTCATGGATGGTATGTGATTTTGAAATGTTTTTATCCCCAGTGGTTATTGTTGTCTGGTGACAGCCATTTCATAGCTATGAGAGAACTGAGTAATTGCACCTCCAAGATGTGGTCCTGATTGCTGCCTGGAGCTACTCTGCATTTCAGGGGGTTTGTGTTATACAGAACCTGAAGTACATTCATCAGGTTCCTTGGCAATCGCTAAACCACACACTGCTTGAATTATTAAAGAAAGAGAAAAAAAACAGATAATTCAATACACATCTTTGACCAATAGCAAAACTATTACATGTCTTCCCACTTATGTAATAAGCATTTGGACTCCCAAAGTGGTATACAGTGAGAACCTGACAGAAGAATATTTCTGTGGGTTCTTCCCTTTTGTTACTCTCATTTGTCAAAGTATCATAAGATATAATGTTCCTCCATTACCCATTCATACAGGGAGAGATCATCTTCCAATAAGTATGCTTTGGGATAACCCCTTTTCCTATGAACAGGTAAGTAGAATCAGGACTCTGTCAAAAAAAACAAAAAAAAAAATAATGAATAGAACAAACTGGGGGGGGAAAGGCAAAGAACTGAGAGTTAATTAATTTGCATATTTCCAGCTGAACTGTCTGATGGGAAAGAATAAGTAATCATTATTGTCTTCTTGTGTTGGCTTAGATATGTGCAAATACTTGATTTAGTGGTGAAATTTTTTGATTTATGTTCTACTGAAGATAAATGTTTTAACTTCAAAATTAGGCAGCATTATGGAAACAGATGGGATTTGAAATGAACAACAATAAAGTTAACTTCCAGCATAGAAAGGCTGCATATTAGCTCTACAGCTAACTTCTCAGGATCATTAATAAGAATTACAACATTCTTAAATATGCAATACCAGTACATCAAAGCTTCCTATGGGTATCCTCTGCAATTCAAGCTTTAGGGATCAAGCATTGGTTGGATATCTGTGTAAGAAGTCTGCTGTTATTCAACAAAAAATAAAAATGAAAAATACAAAATTGTGTCTCTTCTGACCAGGAGTAATGGCAGGGATAAGACTGAATCTACTTATGAATATTGGCATTTGTCTTTCCACTTGGCAATGTTTATTGAACTAGGCTGAACCCACAGAATGAAAGGTTCTGTAGACATGACACCCCAATTTGCTTAGAAAGCAGTGCCCCTGATTTCTCCTCAGAATCATTTGTCCCTATCCTACAAAGCAGGAGCTGCTGTTTAGCTTTGGTCATGCAAGAAGTCTTACTATTCAAAGGCATTGTTCAGGCTTCCAAAGGAGAAGAGGAATGTGTCCTTGAAGAGAAAGGTTTGCCTGTTTCTCAACCCATGCAAAGAATTGCAGGTCGTATTTATCAGTCTTCTGAGTATGAACTTTGCAAAGGCATCTAATCTGAGCTTTAAGTGTCACTTTAGATGTCAGACTTGATGCAAATACATTTTATAATATGCAGTCACTCTTGAACTTATCCAAAAGTAGAAAACTAGAAGAAAGCATTATTTCCTAAGACTCTATCTTTGGACTGCTGGAAAAGATGGCTTTTGGGATATCTGGACCTTTTTGTGACAGAAATAGAAACAAAAGTCTCTCAGGAATCCAGTGTCATAGATAATAACAGAAATAACACCCAAGTTACAAAATAGTACTGTAAAATAACTTCCTATCGATAAAAGAAGCCCCCCTAATAAATGACTAAAATTATGAGATCAGATAAGCATATAATTTAAAAGATAGAATGAATGCAAGAAACAGAATAAAAATGATCTCTGAAAGAGCATAACATTCTAAAGGTAGGAATTCTACCCAAAGTAAATAATCTATCTCAAAGTAAAAATCTATCTGAGCCACTGAAAATAATTTCAACCTCTAATTTATTTTTCAGTCATCTTGAAAACTGAAAGTATATAGGACTCTAGTAGTTTGTTTGAAATATAGATCAGCTAGATTGACAGTGAAAAAAAAAACCACCACAAGGCAAAATGCCTGCAGATACTTGCAAGATAACAGAATATTTCATGTGTATATATGTGTATGTGTATGTTTATATATATTTATAAGGCAAACTTCAACTGAAAGAAAATTTTAATAATGCTGTACTCTTATGGAAGAAGTGAGCCAAGCTATCTAGTGTTACTTTCCAAAACTGTTAACTTTCCTTGCTACTTTTTATAATGCATTTTTTTTTCATCACTGAGTTCATAGAGTTATTTCTGATTTCTGAGAAATTCTTTTGAAGGGTTTTTGTGAATCAGTTTTTACATCTTGTTCTTCTATTGTTGCCATAAGTGAAAGTAAGGTTTTCTTTTGTTTCTGTTTACTGTTTACTGTTTTATGTTTCTATTTACTGCAGCAATGTCCAAAAATCCCAATTATAAGCACATAAAAATATATAAAACACCTCATGTTGTAAGAATATATTTAAAAATTATGCCTTTTTAGAGAATTTACCGTCTAGGTAATTCTATTGATTTTAAGTTGTTTTGTTTTTTTTTTATATTAGCAGGAGGATGACATTAATCTAGGTTGCACTATTGATGGAAATACATTGAAATACAGCCTAGAACAAGCAATAGTGTTTTCCTTTTTTTTTTTTTTTTTTTTTTTTTTCTCTAGCCCTAGAATGCAAATAGTCTAATATTAACTTATCTTTCCCAGGAGAATGCAGTTAAAAACACTACTGAATTCCTATCTAGAGATTTAAACTTGCTAAAAAGAATGAATTTTAAGGTTTCTGATTATTAAGAGTTAATAACCAGCTGTCAAAATCAATTCATATGAGGCATGTATGAAAATAAAAATAATTACATTTTTGACACATATGTAGGTTTTCAAGGTTTTTTTTCCCTACACTTTTGTACTTTCTTCTTTTCCCCATATAATAGAGCTGTTCAGACCCCATAGGATTTGAATCTCAGTATGCCATGCTTTAGGGAAGTCTTGCTATTTCTCTTTTTCTCCTTTTTCTTTACCTCAAAAACAGCTTTAAGAGTCAATATTCCCTCTTGAAATTACACTCTTCTGAAGCATTTGTACTCATTGAACTTACATATTTTTAGATACTTCTAGTACTTTAGTACTTCTTAACTCCACAAAACTATCCACTATTCTAATCATAAAATCCACTGTTAAATTCTTCAATTGATTTGGGATGTGTCCCCTCTTTCTTAAAAAAACTCAGACATAGAAAAAATATATCCCTGTTTGTCAGACTTTATCTCCCTGTGTATTTTTGTACTACCACATTTATAAAAAGAATCCCATTTGTAGTAAGGGCAGGGTACAGTATGTTTTGAATAGGTTATTTGTAACATAATAATAATATGAATTACCAATATGCTGCAGACCAAGGGGAAAATATGATTGCAAAAGGCATTATGATAATTTAATTGGTTTTGTGGTCATAATGAATCCTTTCCAACTGGCATTTCAGCATTAGTTCTGTCTTTGTATGTATTATCTGATTGTGCTAAAAGTCTCTTCTACAGCAGCTGTTTTTTTCTTCCATAAGAGCAATAATTGCCAAAGTTTGGAGTTTATGGAGGGCTATGGGGTGGCTTGAGCAGTGTTCAGTGCTAGTTCTGTATAATGCCTCTCCAGCCAGCAGCCTTGAGACACAGTGTTGAATTCTCATCTTGCACTATATAAATGCACAAAACACTACCTCAGCAGGAAGGATACATGTGGTCCAACCTTCCTCTACTATTCTGCTTCTCCCTGTAGTTTATACTTATGGAGAGCTTGACATCAATGCATATTTACTTTCTTCTCCATTACAAAGTTTATGCTTCTGCAGATTGCTTCTTCTTGCCATTCCATCTTAATGGATATCAAAATGCTTATATAGTGACATAGTCAATACACTTAAGACAAAAAGGATCATCTCCAAGAAGTGACTCAGCTAACCTCTGCTGAAATATAAACTCTGGCAATACCTCTTTTACTTCACTGTTCAGTTTTCTTGCTGCCCCTGGCCAGATTTAATTATATCATTGTTTTAGCTTTCCTAATCTGATCCATGACTGCTTGGCCAATTTTTCTTCATTCCCTCCAGTCTGCTCATCCTTCCTCCCACCCTCTTCTTTTAGACCTTGGCCAGGAGCTCTTTGTTCATCCATACAGGCCTCCTGATATTTTTGCTTGACTTCCTCTTTGCTGGGACACATTGCTCCTGGGTTTGCAGGAGGTGAACCTTGAATATTAAACATCTTTCTTGGGCTCCTCTCCATTGCTTTATCCAATGATGCTCTGTCAGACAGGTTCCTGGAGAGGCCAAAGTCTGATCTCCTGAAGTTCAGGGCAGCACAGTTGCTTTATGCCCTCTTTGCTACCCTACGGATGGGGTAACCAGGGCTGCGCTTTCCCTTCCCATTCCACCCCAATATAAGTCCGGCACAGCACCTCTCCTCGTTGGTTCCTTGACCACATTGAGATAGAAAAGGTTGTTTTTTTGTATTGGTAGTGCCAGTTAATGCAAAGAACAGTATTTCCCAGCATTTCATAGCTGGATCATTGGGATCTACAATATTTTTATGATACAGAGTAAATAATTTCCAGCTACACTTAATCTGTAACATGCTATGATTTAAATCAGGTAGGTGATATATGCAATTTACATGTAAATGATCTTACCAGAAAATTGCTCTTCTCAAGTGTAATATAAATGTGTACAAATGTGAAAAAGCTACACAACTGATATGTGTCATGTGGATAAAGCAGCTTCAAATAGAATAAAAGTTACTTTAAGTTAACGTGGCTGGGGTTGTCAATAGAAAAAACAGCAGCTGGAATAGGGACAGTTTTGCTACAGTGACTTCAGAAGATGAGAGGATATCTGCCAGAATGGAAAGATATCACTTTCTCTATTGAGGATTTTTAAAAATTATTTTGTTGTTTTGTTTTTCTCAAAATGAGTGATTCAATACCAACTGAAGGTCATATTTCATATTGCTACATTGTGCTTTGTGTGGTCTTACGGCTGGATATAAACTGATGTGCTGCAGAGCTCACGTCACATGGCATCAGATTTTTTTTTCTTTTCGTCATCTTCTAGACATCATTAAGGATTTAACTGCTCTTCTCATTGTGAGAAAATGCCTAATTCCATCTCAGTGTTCACTATTACAATACTTGAGAATGTGATTTAATAAATAACGTGGTGCTTTTATAATTTCTTTCTCAGCCTTTCAATTAACACACCTGTGTGGACAAACCAAGGTGAAAAGTGATTCAGTCATGATCCAGACAACTGGGTAAGTCCCTCAGCTTCCACAAGGTATTCTTATTAAACAAAAATTATTACACAGAGGAACAAAACTCATTGATTATGTTTATCTAGTAGTTAAAAGTCTTTAAAATTTGTACACCATGGCACAATAAACTTTGAGGAGGAAATTGGCTTCCTGTTCTTAGCAATAGGTGAAAATATGAACGTTGAGTTTGAGCACAGTGTTATTTATGCACTAATATCAAAATTACAGCTATGTGCTGCATGTGTCACTTCACAGTTGGAAATCAAATTATACTCCTGCTGGAATATTGGCACATTGGTATCAGCTATAGCAGCTGCTTTGCCTTCTCTGACTTTTCTTACTGTTGCTGCTAATGAAAAAGGAGGCTGCTGTCGCTGCTCTTAACAGCGCTGTTTTTCTCCTCACTTGAAAAGCAAGCAGACAGTCTGGGTCTTCTCATGGCACAAAAGGAAAGGAACATTTAATTGCTGCTGAAGTGCTTGTACAAAAGGTCACCAAACAATATAAGTTCTTATTTGGTACTGAACTTTGAAGTGAAGAATTAAGGATTGTAAAAGGGATCTAGAAGTTAGCTGATGTACCAGATCTCCAATAGATAAAAAAGAAGGAGGAAGAAGGCTAAACTTGATGGGAGTTTCCTAGCAGGATAGGAACAAGCTTGTCAGCCATCTGGAAAGAAGGTGTTCATGAAACATGTTTAAGGAAATTATTGCAACTTTTCACCCATGGCTTTGTACAAACACAGAGGAGGATCACTGAGCAACAGTATGCAGAAGCTGTTGGTCTTAAAGGTAGAAGAGTTATGGCACAGTTACTGGCAATGCTTCTCAAAGGTGGCATGAGGTACTGACTTTTAAGTACCTAAACACTTATATTACTTCCAAACCTACCACAGCCCAAGGGAATAGTAAATATGCAAAAAGTCTCCATCACATTAAAAACACTCCAGGCCTTCTGCTGTTAAATCAATGATTAATTAAAAACATGGACTAGCTTAATCTTGTGAACAATAATGTGTTATATATGACATAAGATAAATTGAGATTCTTTACATAAATGTGATTTTAAATTAGTGTTGAACATAAAAAGAAAACTGCTCTTTGCCAGGGGGATTTTCCTGCTTAACATTGCTTAAAAATTGGTTCTCTAATCAATATCATGATATTACAAATTTTTTTTCTAGTATTGAATTTTTTTCTTGAACTAAAGGAATTGTTGTTGTTGTAGTTGTTATTATTATATTTGTCTCTGAGACTTTTTAATTGTATTGTCATTGCTCTTATTTTCCCTATGAGTTGAGACACAAGTGACACCCAATGATCACTGCATGTTTGTTATAGTGCAAAAACCTTTACAGAAATAACAAGCTTATTTCATTTCCACATCAAATCAATCCCACAGCCTCTTCATCTCACATATATTTTTCCTTGCTTCTTTAAGTGTGTTTAGTCCTCAAGAATTTTGTGATATGAACTGTATCTTGGCAACATGCAGAGAAAGAAGTAAGGCTTAACTTGGTGGTAGTAAAAGCTGAAATCATTGTCAATGTTCTGATTTACAAGTGTTTAATATAGAACCTTGAAGAGAAAGTAAGACAACTCTTACTCGTTATGCACCATCTCTACCCCATCTCTACCTACCAGCAGGCAGGTTCATATAATTCCTGCTTTTAAAGATGACAAATATGTTTCCTAATAGTAGCTTCATGCCTTCTTTGTAATAGTGTAATCTCAGGACATGCTGGTACTATTTACTGTGTACTGTGTTGTGCACCTTTTCCTTTGTACTTGATAAAAAAATCTGAAAAAAAAAAAAGGTACCAGAAAGAAGACTTTGCTCCTTTAGCTCAAAAGCTACTTAGTTTAAGTTCATCAAAGTCCTGGTCCTCACATCTTTATGTCTATGTTGGCTTCTTCCCTTTCCCATTTCACCATCCCATTTCTGGATATTATTCAATGTTTGTGACCTGACAGTATCATGTGACCTGATGTATGACATTATTCACAATAATCCCATCGATAACCACATCAATAAATATATTTATTTTTTTCTGTGAATTCAATTTCATATGTATGAATTCATAATCTGTCTATAGATTGTTTACTTTCTTTGATACCTGATCAGAAATTAGAAGTTCTGTTTCAGAGGGATTTATTTCTCTTCCAGTAAAGAAGATGCTTGAATGTAACAAACAAAAGAAATCCAGGGAAATAAAAATCCTCTGAATTGCAGGAAGGCTGTAATACTGCCTTTTACTCACTGGTGAATTTACTTGTATTCTAATACCAAAAAACGTGCCAGTAGATGGAGCTAATGAACATCCAGTTTATAACCAGAAATCTCACTAGCTCTTTACTGAAATTAAAGCAGCTTTTAGAAAATGGAATCAGGAATATGGTGTATTTAATTACCAAAATAAAATATAGAGGTCTTAATTCTTTTTGATTACTCATCTGGGCTTTAGTTCTGCCATTTATTTGAGCAGAATTTGGAAATCCTCATGAGCTTTGTATTTGCAGCTCAGTACCCTTAGATCTCTTTGATGAGTCTCTTAATAAGAAACTTGTTAAAGTCATTCATCTCAATAGCTGGAAAAAATTTAGCTGGAAAAAAATTAGTCACCTATATGTGAGTTATCCTCAATAAAAAACCTTGCAGGTATGACAACCCTCATGTGAATAACCAAAGGGAAACCAGCTCCTCTGACTTTCTGTCAAGGTAGGTATGAAATGAGTCCTCTGGATAAAGTATAGGAAATAAGAGAAGGATTTAGCTATACTAAAGAAAATTTTCAAGGAAAATTCAAATTTATCTGCTAAGCCTTTACATAATATCTGAAACAATCTCAGCCCCTACTATGGATGGTGTTGATTCATAAAGAGCCATTAATGTGCACTTGCAGCCCAGGAAGCAAACTGTATCCTGGGCTGCATCAAAAGAAAGATGGCTAGAAGGCCAAGGGAGGTGATTGTCCCCCTGTACTCTCCTCTAGGGAGACTTCACCTGCAACACTGTCCCCATTATTGGAGTGCCAGCACAAGAAGGACATAGAACTGTTGGAGATAGTCCAGAGGAGGGCCACAAAGATGATCAGGGGGCTAGAGGAGTGCTCTATAGAGTTACAGGCTGAGAGAGTTTGGGTTGTTAAGCCTGGAGAAAAGAAGGTTCTGTGAAAACCTTATAGTGGCCCTCCAGTACCTGAAATAGGCTTACAAGAAATCTGGGGAGAGACTTTTCACAAGGGCATGTAGCAATAGGACAAAGGAGAATGATTTTATGCTGAAGAAGGGTAGGTTTATATTATATTTTAGGGAGAAATTTTTCAGTGTGAGGGTGGTGAGACAGTGGCACAGGATGCCAAGGAAAGTTGTGGATGTCCCATCCCTGGAAGTGCTCAAGGCCAGGCTGGAGGGGACTTTGAGCATTAGCTCTATTGGAAGATGTCTCTGCCTATGACAGGGGGTTTGGAACTACATGATCTTAAAGGTCCCTTCCAGCCCAAACCATTCTATGGTTCTCTTGATGGAAGCGATGCCTTCAAATTTCTCTGCAGAAAATATTATCAATGTACAAGTTTATTTAATAGCTTTATCAGCATCTTCTTCCCTTTACATCCAGCAGCTTTTTTCCCTTTGCATCCAGCAGATTACCTCTAGGTGTCTTCCATAAGAGCTTGTTGATCTTTTCTAATGCCAATTATCCTTTGATTAGGATCTGAGAATCTAGGTAACAGAATCAGATTTTTCCATCATTGATTGATGAATTAATTAAAGGAATCTAGATGGAATTAAATACTGGAAGTGTGCCATGTTGATTGTCCTTTTAGCATTTTGCAGGAAGATTTCCAGCATTATCATTCTAACATTGTTTTACAAGATTAAATCTTTAGGACACGGTTTAAGCAGTGTATCTAGAAAGGCAAATACTTCTGGGGGAAAAAGGCTTAAACACAGTAAAGAAACAAAACCTCTGGTAACCTTTATACTGGTCTGATTTACAGAATGCTTGAAAATCTGCACTTCTAAGTGGTTTTAGTACTGTGTTTTGGATACTCTCATAGAGAAAACAGCAACAAGTACATTCTAAAAAAAAAGGATGAGAAAAAAGTTTGTGCAGTCTTACATAAAGCCAAAAACCACTACATCCTCTACTGATGTAAAGCAATATATATCCATCATCACTATTGATACTTTGACAATTTGCATTTTTGAGTTTTCCTGCTTGTAAGTAATCTATGGACATCCTACCACTCAGTAGTTTGGGGGTTTTTTTGTTTGTTTGTTTTTTTTCAACTTACCTGCTCTGACAAAGTAAACCAATAGATCGTATACAATAGAAAAAAAATTTAAAGAAGTTGTTGAAAGTTGAAAAGAACACAGGAATGATTTTTTTTTTTCAAGTGCTGGTTGAAACTTTAGAATAATTTGCATCAGGAGAGCCACAAAAAATCTAAATGACCATTTTTAAATTATACATGTATTTTTTTTTCCATTTTGTAGTAAAAATCTCTATCAGCAGGTGCTAATCTTGTACAAATAACTAGCATCTTACCACAACAGGATTACTTAACTGTCATGGATAAACACTCATGCCTTAGTACAATGTTATGAAATAAATGAAACCATTGTTAAATGGTATACGGAAATATCATGATTTAAGATGTTGATGTAAAAGTTTCTGCTGATGCTTTTAAAAAGGCAGAATGTTCTATAAATTTGTCTAAAGAATGGTATTTTTTTCTTATTTGGATTTGTCTGGCTATGACAGGGTCATTCTTGGTATGCTTACAGATTTTTTAGTATCCTCAATGGATATTTTAAGGGTAAATACACTACAGTGTATTTACAGTAACCATAAACCCCACATATTTTTTATACATGAAAGGTGAATACATCCTATCTAACTTTAGCAGTGGGGTTGATCTCAACAAACTCTAAATATCTTCACATCTGAAAAAGTTACTGGTGATTCCAGACAAAACCAAATGAGAAAAATCTGCACCACTGAAACTTTCCATCTGGTCTCTTTTAAAGAATCATTTGAGAATAGGATGACTGTCCCTCCAGGGTCAAGGGTGAGATCCCACCCAAACTGCAAATAATAAATGATATATACAAACCAGAAAGATAATATTCTTGGTTCTGTTTTTAAATGTCAGAATATTAACAAGTTTATGAGAATCAAAGCCTAGGCTAGAGCTGAACAGTATAGGATATGTTGGTAGGAAAGGAGACAATATATCATTTTTTATGACTTGTAAAGAATTTTTACGCAGCTTCAGATATTGAATAATACCTGAGTATATCCTAAGCAAATATAAACTTTTTAATTTTAATTACATAAATCTCGAAAAATGTACTTTTTAGTTCAGTGGTCAAACAAATAAAAAAAATAATATACCAAAAAAAAGGGGGACTGGTCAGTTTGGATTAAACAGAAATAAAACATTTTGGGTTTTGTGCTTTCAGAAGACTATAAATTCAGTAATGAAAGGTACTTTTTCTACTAAAACAAGATGTTTCATTTCCCATGGAGTTTATGCAGAATATGCCTTCAATTTCTTTATGTTATTAGAACTCATTCTAAGCAAACTATGTTGTTTTGAAAGGTAAAATATGTTGTTTTAAAATGGTAAAAGTTTCAAATTTACTTTGGCTTTCTTTGTTTGTGCTTGATGTAAGCTGCAGAGCAAAACCTAAGCAGCTCTGCCTGACTAGGGGAATAACCATTCTTTAATAACAGCGTTAGTGAGACTTTCTGTGCAAACTGAAGATACTTCCACAGGCTTTATTAAGTTCAGTTACTGCATAAGACTTTTGAATGCTTCAATGTCTGAATTATTTTATCATTATTCTTAGGCCTAACTGGTAGCCGTTGTATAATTTGCATTCTGAAAAACAGAAAGAGGATGGTTTGGGAGATAAATCACAAGATGGTTGAGTTTGCAAGGGACCGTGGGGAGTAACCAGGTCAAGCAGGGCCACTCAGAGCCCTTTGCCTAAGAAAGGTTTTGAACCCCTCTATGGAGGGTGATTCCATAGCCGCTATGGGCAACCTGTGCCAATGTTTCACAGGAAAAAATTATTTCCTGGTGCTCTGAGGAAAACTCTTGGGTTTCAGTCTGTGTTCATTGCCAATGTGCAAGGGCACATTGATAGCTCATGTTCAAATTTGTGTCCACCAACATCCCCCAGGTCCTTTTCCGCTGAGGTGCTCTGCAGTTGAGGGATTCCAGCTGGATATACCTGTGCATGGGATTCTTCCTCCCGAGGTGTGGGGCTTTGCACTTGCGATTTCTTCAGCCTGTCTGGAGATCTATCCCTCTGGATGGCAGCCCACAGCCACTCTTCCCAGTTTTATATCTTCATTAGATTTGCTGACAGTCTCCTTTATCCCAGGATTAATGTTTAAAGTTTAAATCATCACCATGTTTAAATGTTTATATAAGTATTGCCCATTGTTGCCATTACTGAAAATATAAAATTAGGTTTTTTGCATCCAATTGGCTAAGGCGGTTTTAAATGGTTGGTATTTTAGTAGGGAAAATATGGAACACTATATAAAGTTTAAAAAGTAAGAAAACAAAAATGCGGGAATTGAATATGAGGAAAAAAGCCATAAGTTGATGTAGAGTAACAAGGCAACCAGGTGCCTCTAATTGCCAAGGAGTGGGTGTGAGCTTGTATCAAGTCCCCCTGTGCCTGGTTAGGGTAGGCCCTGAGGCTCTGAAGAGTCTCAAACCCGGGGCCTTGGCATTGCGGTACTGTGTGCTAGCTGGCTGCTCTACTCAAGCCTCACCCTACTGGCAATGAGCTCTAGTGGAGCAATAAAGGTAGTGCACTGCTGAAAGCAGCAGTAAAAGCCAAGCATGCCAAGATTGTGAGTCCCAACTGTGAGCTGCTCTGTGAAGTTTGAGCCTTACCTCTTATTGGCCCCCTGGTTCTGCTCATGCTCAGTGGGGGGCCTACCCTAACCAGGCACAGGTGGACTTGATACAAGCTCACACCCACTTCTTGGCAATTAGAGGCACCTGGTTGCCTTGTTACTCTACAAGTTGAGGTTTTGACTGGCTTTACAATTTATTCAGTCAATTATTTATTTTTCAGTCATATTTTGTGTGACCACTGGAGATGCCTAATTACCTGACTGAAAGTCTTCCTGGAAAACTTGATACAATCTGAAGATTTTGTATTACCATTTTTGTAATAGAGTTCATTCATCATAAAATGTTTATATTGTGTTTATATGCATTTCCACCAAAACTGAAGTCCAGTCCACTTTTATCTGTGTTTGGGGTTTTGGGCTTTTTTTGGTTTTGTTGTTTGTTTTTTTCTTTGTTCAGCTTTTTTTGGGTTTTAGTTCCCACCCCCAGGAATTAATTAATGTTTTATATAGTACCTTATAACATAAATATCCCAGTGTCATTGATTCTGGATATATATTAAAAGTAAAAACCTCTTTAAAAGTTCAGATTTGAGGTGTTATGCCTGCAATTAAAGGTACAATTTTTTAAACTTCAGAAAAGGTCTCTTTCTCAGATTGTTCTGAGTGTAAGAAAACATACTTTATACTGCCAGTTATTCGATATAAGGGTTATTAAAACACAAGAGAGTGATACTTTAATAATTAAAAATGATTTGAGAAAATATTCAATACATAGATCTTTAAGTTTCAGATTACTTTGGTTAATAGTTTAAATCAACATAGCAGACTAAGTAGTGTAGACATTAAAATCTTTCATTTTCACAGATTATCAGAGTAATAGTATAATAGTGACTATATAAATGGAAAATGGTTTTATCTATCATATTGCAATGTATGTTCTGACTCACGGATGTCCTTCTTTACAATATAAAAAAGCAGCCAGCATGAGAGATGAGAGAAACTGTAATGAGAGAAAGGACAAACTAATGTGTAGGATGGATAAGAATGACATAAATACATTCTATTTTGACACTTTAAATACAGTAAAATACAATTTCATTCCTTCTTTTGATTGAGAAATTCTATTGGACTTCATCTCTCTGATAGAGCCTAAACTCATCAACCTTACTGAGTTTAATTTAGGCATGGATTGAAAATCTGAGATTTAGCAGGACATAATTTATTTAAGAAGCCATACCCATATCTAAATATTATTTAGAAAACAGTGACCTAAAAGTTCTCTAACATGTTTATTTGTGAAAATTCTACTACTTAGACTTTTGGAAATATTGCAGTGTACATTTGCAGCACAGACCTAATCACAGGGAAAGATGAGTACAGTAAAGAACATTACAGGAGAGAATTTTGCCAATTGGCAAAGTGATGATTCATTATCAATCTGCTTGAGAGACAATTATGTCCTGGTTTTGGGGTAAGGCAGATCAATATATGACCTGGATACCTTTTCACTATATAGCTGATTATGTCACAACTGCATTAAAGATTATGGGGAGAAAATGCCTTGTAAAGGGAAGGAAGATCAGAAAAATAATTTTTTTTTACTTATTTATGATTAGTTTTTTCCTTAAACTCTATGGAAATAACAGGGATGATAGTGGTGAATAGGGATTAGAACCACATTTGAGCTATACTGTATTGGCTGCACAATTATTTTTGAGGGAAATAATAGAAGAAAATGCCACCTACAGAACAGATGCCATGTTAAAGTTTTGCAAAAGTAGAAGGGCCAAGAGCATAATGTCACTTTGAATCATCCCTCTGAAGTCTACCTTGTGGTCTGGTATTAACACTTAGGTAATGTATACTCACCTTCATCTGAAATATTCAAGGCCCCATCCAACTTGGTCTTGAACACTTCCAAGGAGTGGGCACAACTTCCTTGGGCAGCCTGTGCCAGTGTCTCACCACCCCCACAGGAAATAATTTCATTCTAATGTCTAACCTAAATCTCTACTCTTCAAGTTTTAAACCATTTCCCTTTGTCCCCTTACTACACACCCATGTAAAAAGCCCTACCCCAGCCTTCTTGCAGGCCCACTTCAGATATTGGAAGGTTTCTATAAGGTCACCTTGGAGCCTCCTCTTCTCTAGGCTGAACAACCCCAACTTCGTCATCCTGTCTTCATAAGGGAGGTGCTCCAACCCTCTGACCATTTTAGTGTCTCTCCTCTGGGCACATTCAAGGAGTTCTGTGTACTTCCTATGCTGAGGACTCCAGAACTGGACCTAGTACTCCTGAACAGGTCTCA
Source organism: Calypte anna (assembly GCF_003957555.1). Taxonomy (NCBI): domain Eukaryota; kingdom Metazoa; phylum Chordata; class Aves; order Apodiformes; family Trochilidae; genus Calypte; species Calypte anna. Next base: position 106,806,211 of record NC_044246.1, on the reverse strand, counting down.
CAAGAGTGAAGTAGAGAAGGAGAATCACCACCCTTGACTGGCTGTCTACAATACTTTTGACGCAGCCAGTTTTGTTTGGTTGGGGTTTTTAGTTTGTTTGGTTTGATTTTGGTTTAGTTTCAGTTTGGGTTTTGTTTTTTTTTGTTTGGTTGGTTTTTTGTGGTTTTTGGTTGTTTAGGGAGGTTTGTTTGTTTGTTTGTTTGTTTTTAAAGATCTCCACCAATTATAATGACCACAGAATAATTTGGTGTGTTTTGTCAGTTAAAGCATTGGGAAAGCAAACTATAAAGTATATTGGTTAAAATCTACTGAAATATCAATTGAAAGTGGACCAAGAAAACAACATGTAAACATGGAAATATTATAAAATAATCAGAAAAAAAAAAAAAGGAAATTCTAAATCTCTTTGAAAAATACTTACAAAAAACAAGCAATAAAAATGCTTCTCAGTCAATTTTCGGGGCAGGAAACACAGCTTAGAGACAACTTACTGCTCTGGTGCTGAAATTTCTGAGTTTTTTGTCATGTATGTGAAAAATATTCCAGAGGAATTTTTATAGCAGAGTCTGGTCATAGATAAGGATTTTAGTCTGATCCTTCATAAGTGGTTCAACATTAGAAAATGGAATGGTGTGTAAATGTGACATTGTGCATCGTTTTTTTAATCAATTTCTGGATTTGTTGGAGGAAAAATGAAGCTGTGTTGTCATTTTGACTCCAAAGGGGAAGAAGAAGCAAAAAAATTAAATGAAATCAGAAGCATATTGTAATGTTTACTAAAGTATTGTGTCATCACCTTTGTCTTCCTTTGTGATTCACCAAAACTCTTTGGATCTAAAGTGAATCATGAAGTCTTGAATCCCAAATCATAGGAGTATTTTTTTCTGAAGTGATTAATATCTTCTATGGAGATTGGTTATACACTAAGCTGCTGTAGAGCAGAACCTCTTTAATTATTCAATGGTTATCTAAGAAACGAAGTTACAAAGTATAAAAATCCTTTAGCACTTTATAGTATCTTGTTTCAGGACACAGTCATTACCAAAACCAGAAGTAAACTACTTCTATCAGCTTATTACTTGAGAAGATTCTCTATTTAAAATTATATTAGTCTCAGGAATATGATGCATTGAGCCATGTGCTATATGACTTTTTAAAAAAAAACATTTGTGTTTGAAGAGTGGAAACAAGATTGGTAGAAAGGAACTATGAATTAAAATGTAAAACTCATGAAACACAAAAATTGACTGAGCATAAGTAGAACTTAAAAAAAGAGAGCTATAATAATTATCAAACTATTTCTGAGGGAAGTAATTGAATTACTAACACTGTTATCATGTAAGATTGAGCCAGATGTATTTATATATATATATATATATATATATACACACTCAGATTCAAACATGAAAGACCTGAGTGATAAAAAGATCTTTTATATTTGAGGGTTAAAATACTCAAGAACATATCATGGCTTTGAATGAAGCACGAGTAACACAACTGGAATAAATACCAGTGGGTTCAGTACCCATCAGTGTGGAGGCAAACTGGGCTCTGTTTTGACAAAGAGCAAGTGCCTCAAGGCAAAAGCCTCCTTCTTCTAATCAGTGGTTTTAGAATCTCAAACTCTCTTTTAATATTTCCCTTTCCTATTGGTATTCTCCCCAAGCTCCTTAGGACTATGCAAGAGACTGTTCAATGTGATGAAAGCGAGGAACTGGAGAAAGTGACCCTAAATTTTCTGGGGCTTTCATGAAACCAGAAGAAAGACAGGGGTGATGTTCTGTTAAGCCAATTCCTCTTCTACTTGGATTAGGTCTGTTTGTTAATTTTTCTTTATCTTCTTGTTGGTTAAAGTGAAGGGTTAAAGTTGAAAACTAATCTGATCTTATGTTTTTCTGCTAAGGAAACAAAAAAAAAGTGACATAGTGTTATACATGAAAAGTACTAAAAAAGATGGCAAGAATACAACTAAACAAGTATATAGGAGGAAAAAAAAATCAGAGAAGAAAGATAGCAAGAGATGTTAGATCATTCTCCCAAAGGTTTTCTACCCCTATCAAAGTGCAAGATCAGAGAAGAAGATAGATAAAATATTACAGGATAGAATAGGGAATTGAAGCATAGAAAGTCAGAAATAGCCAAAGTACTATATGAAAGCTTTTAAAATATGTATAAAGAACACTAAAATATGCTGACTGTCTGTGCTTTGCACACCATGTATCCATTTACCTGCAAGATACTAAAGTCAGAAAAGCCGAGTTTTGAATACGAGCACAAAACCACTGGATCTTCAGATCTGGTGAGTTTTGGCAGAGAAAAGCTGACTGGGGTACAAAGGTCTCTTCTTAAAGTACAGATATACTTGGAGCAGTGACTGTATCAAGTACTTACGAGCTCCTGTTTCTGCAGTTAAAAGGTACTTCACAACAGGTAATACTTTTCGTGTTAGAATATCTTGGAGAATTATGGTAAACTTGCTATGTATATATTGCAGAGAACATAAAGTAAATTGTTAGTTCATTTAAAAAAACAAAAAAGTTATTTATCATGCTAAGGAAATTTTATTTTGACCTCAGATTACTATTTATAGATCACTGAATTTTTATCAGATTTTTATCATGGATTGACATAATGCTTCTTGTCTGCTTAGAGCAGTACAAATGTGGGTTGCTTAAAGTTAGTTACTCTAAACATGTTTTACCATGAATAGTGAGCACAGTATTTCCAAAATGCAATACATATTATGCTTACACAGTCAGCTAATATAGGTGGGACAAATGAGTTCTTAATTTCAACAATAAAAGGAACCGAAAGTATGTGAATTTGGTTTTCGGCTAAATTTCATATATGTAGGAATGCATGCCTGATCATGGGTATCTAGTGCCATGTTAAATCACAGAATCACAGATTACCTTGTTTAGAAAAGACTTTCAAGATCACTGAGTCCAACTGTTAGCCTAATACTGACAAGTTCTTAATTAAGCCATATCCTTAAGTACTATGTATAACTTTTCCATACCTTGAGGGATGGTGGCTCCACCACTGCCCTGGGCAGTCTGTTCTTATAGACATCCATGGATATCTTGCAGATACAACACAGGACATAGAGCCTTTGGAACCAATAGGCAAAATTGACAAAATGAGGTCACCATCTTCAGCTGGATGGTGGCTGAGCTCCCATCATGATAGGGGTGGGGCTGGGTCAGGACAATCCTCCACTCTTCCTGGTCCAGTTGAGTGGACTGCTATGAGACTGTGAATTCGTGGTGATTTATAGGCCCAGCAAAAGAGAAAAAGGGAAATGGACTCCATAAGAGTCAATTAATGAAATCACATAATAGATTTGGTTTTGGGGACTGGAACTTGAGATCCCTCCTGCCCATTTGTTCAAGCATTCCAGCCCTGGCTCTGGGAGTCACTGCCTAAACTACTCACTCTCCATGTGCCTGTGCAACTCCAGCATCTCCTACAGCTGCTACTCTACAAGGCCTTTCCCTTTCATATAGGTCAGCATAGACACTGAACAGAAGGATATGTTATTGAGACTCTGTAGGTATCTATTCCATTTTTTGGGAACACACAAAAGGCTGGACAGCATGGCTCACACACCAAATGCCTGCTTTGAGTCTGCATTCTAATAAGAGTTCATGAATTATGTAGGCAACACAATGAGAACATTTGAAATGGTGTTTGCATCTGCTATAAGACTTAAAATTTAATGTATTTTTGAGTAATTAGCATGAGCTATTTACCACACTGAGTTATACTGTAGGAGTAGCTGAATATAAAAATAAATATGATAATAATATGCATAAAATGCTCATTTCTCACAGCATTATATTTTATTTTTAAAAGGCAGTGCTTACACAGACTATCCAAATTGACAGGGAGAATATGAAATAATGTCTTTACTCTTGGGTAGTGTTCTTTTGAAAAAGAAATCTTTTGTCATTTACAAGATGACAGACTAGCTTTATTATAGCTTTGATGTGACATAATGCAGTGCATCCATAATTTGCATGCCACAGCCATTTTCAAAATGCATGGTATAAGCTCAGCCAATCTAGGAATCTCAACGAATTACTCATTCTCTGTATTTTCTCATTGGGGACCCATAGTTCTGCAGACAAAGAGCAAGAGCAGTGGTGAGAACTGTCCGGTGTTTGTGCCTCACTTTGTCATCAGCCAGCCTAAGGGACTCTTTAGCTGAATGAAGAAGTCATAGCCCCACCAATTAAAAGGTAAATCTAGAATATTTCACATCATAAATAATGTGCAAGAAGATTTTTTAACCATGAAGAGGTAAATTATTAGGCTTAACTGGAGTTCTTCTAAGTTTGTCTTGTCTTATAGTAACGTTCCTTAAACATATCGGCTTCTCATATGGAACATAGTGGGAACACACTAGGTCAGGGAGTGATGTCTGTGTAAAAAAATAAACAATAACAAATGAATCTATCAAGAATTTAAAATATTCTTTAATTTCCTTAGGCAGGAAAAGCTAAGTTTTCTAAAAATTGTTTGGGACTTGGATAGGTTCCTCATTTATTGAACACTTGAGTAATCTGTATATGACCCAAAGTAATAATTAAACTATTAATTTATTAAAAAAAAAAAAAAATTGGCTTCAAATTTATCAACATAAGTTTTTTAAAAAACAAAACCCTTAAAATATGTACTTTGATATGAGTTTCAAACTTCATCCTTAAAAAGATCACACTGTAAAATTTTCCCTGATGCAATTAGAACAGATTTGGAGCCATTCCAGGATCTTTAGGAAAGTTACTCTCATCAAACCTGAAACAAAAGGCTGCTCCTGTTGGTATCCAGTGCTCTAGAGGTTCCAATAAAAGTTTCAATCACACATTTCAAGGCAGACTTTGGCACATGGGTTTCCAGTTTCACAAGGCTTATGACGTAAAATGTTTTCTATTTTTTTTTTTCCTTGGGCCAGCAGGAACAAACACTACAATGGAAATCTGTGCAGGGCTAAGAGGGCTAAGTGCTTTGCGCTCTTCCACAAAGACACCCCCTGGGTAACACCAACAGTGACACTGATGGGATTCAGGGGGAACTATTTCCAAATGCCTTTCCTGAGCCATAAAGGTATGACAGCTGCTCTGTCATAATACCTTTTGTGGAAAGAACAAGAAATGATGAGGTATTTGTGAGAATGACACAGAATTCTTAATATGAAGATTAAAATAAAGTGCTGAATGTAACTTTAGTTTCTTTAGCTTCCACAGGCAAGTGGAAAATACCTCTGGAAATAAAATAAAATAATAAAATAGTAATAATAATAATAATAATAATAATAATAATAATAGTAACTTACTTACCAAGGTCTAACACCTTGGCCTAACTAGTAAGTGAAAAAATAAGTTATGGTAGTAAGGATATCTATTCCAGATCTCATTTTTGACAGTTTTATATTTTGAATTGGGTTATATCTTAAATGTATATCTCTTTGGAATAGCAAGAATACCCTTAGTTACATGTGTTGAAAACTGGGCTTTGGATGTTGAAGTTAGGCCAGCAGGGAGGTCTGAAATGGATTTCAAAATGGTTTTGTGATTTTAACACATTTTAGTTTGTCAGCAAAGGAATTTGTACCTTACACTGAAATGTGAATAGGGGTGAAAAAATGGTGATCTGTGTTATCTCCAAAATATTACAGTTGCAACATTACACAAAAGGAAACGTAAATGTATGGCTAAGGGTATGGTACCAGGCATTACACTGTCTCCACCATAGCAAAATTTTGCCCCAGGCAAGAAGCAAAAACCCCAAGAACTCTGTTTTGCAGCACGTTGGGACTACAGCAATGGGGCCCTGGCACTTATAGTATTTCCAGACAGAACCAATGAATTCTGATTCTTTCAGATTGTGGCTACAAGAATAAATTAAATGAGTCAGAGACATCACCAAAATGTTACATTTTGAGCAGGATCATGTAAATCCTGTTGGTTGTCTGAGTCTCAAAACTGAAAGGCATGATAGGGAAGAAGGGCAGCAGGGTGGAAGTGGGGAGGAGGACCCTGCTGTGCTGGGTAACTTGTCTTTCCTGAAATCTGTTCCCTTTTATAAAGGGATTTAATCAGCTAGCACACATTGTTTTTCTGCTTTATGAAACCCTTTTCTCAGAGATCAGGTGATCTCACAAGCACATAATACATTAATTAGTTTAAATGAACTTCTTCTCCCCCTCCCTCTTTCCCACCACGAGAGGCTATGGAGCAGAGTTCAGCAACTCCTTGCAAACCAAATTGCAGTATCTGTCTTGCTACTTTGACTGGGGTTTTTGCCTAACATTTTTTTCTTGGTTGTTACCATAGTAGCTGGATGGTTACTTTTTGACCCAGAAATAAAATACACAGAGTCACAGTCCTATGTATCTCCCAAGCTGAGTCCTTGATTGATCTTCTTTGTGTCGGAACTAATTCTTCCACTTATTAATGCTTTCTGTTGAACTGAAACTCTGAAACCTGATGATCCTAAATTGATTCATATTAAATGCAAGACATGATTAAAATTGTGACTTGAAGTCCAGAAAAAAAAAAAGTAGCAGCTGAACCTTCATTTGACACTTTCATATGTATCAGATGACAAATATGGGAAAAGTACTCAGGGAATACTCTGAGTAAAAAAAAAAAAAAAATGTAAAAAGGTATTCATCTGGGGATCCCTCCACCTTAGAGTGCAAAAAATTTTGAATGCTATTAAAAGTTGGAACACTACTCCCAATGTAGCCCTCTTCATTTGCTCTTTTGAACCTGTCCCATCACTTTTTTTTTTTGCATCTCTTCCCTAATAGGTTTAAACATAGCTTCAGTCATTCAAACAAGTTTTAAACTAATACTATAGGGAACCTATTTGGCTCATCTCTTCTTTTGCTACACATTGTTCATTACCAAGGGGTCAGTTCTTCTGATAGCTGCTCAACCATCTACTTGTTAGATTTCAAACAAATAATTCCTGGCTACCTCCTCAGCTTGGGAGAAGCACTTAATGAACAAAGCTGCTTTGTTGTTGTCCTTTATATTCCATCTTAAAAATTTTCTTTTGTCACACTGGCTGCAGTGATGCAGACTGCAGTCTCTAAGGCATAGCAGATAATTTGCTTCAGTGATTAATAGAGGCTTCTTTGACATGATTTTTTATGATGAGTTTTGGAAGCCCCTATTTTCTGGAAGTTTATTTGAAGTATAGCTATCATTAAGGTTTTCTTCCTATTCAAGAAGTTCTTGCTCCTGTCAGAGAGAATCACTGTTTCAGGACTCTGACTATGGCGTTCTTACATATGTTGTATATGTTACCCTGCTTCTTGGCATTTGGACCAGGTTCAGAATGTTTTGAAGATGTATTCAGCTTAATGGAGACCACCAGATTGTCTGACTTGCTAGCCTAGAGGTTCCAAACTTTAGAAAAATTTACAAATGGAACATGAATTATATGAGTTGTCCAAATTAAACACTGACATTGAGCTTGGTCTCAGTACCTCTGGACATACATCTTAATTCTGCTGATCAATGCATGTTACAGTTCTGTGGCTGTTTCCCAGAGACTGGAACTTCTTATGGTAAAAATTGCATTGGTCAAGTTTCTATGTTTTAGCTTTTAGCTCACACTGCAGAAGTCACTCTTATGAGGTAAGGGGCAAGACAGGGGTTATCTTTTTTCTTGCTCCTTGCAAATGCAGTTTACCAAACAGGCAAACTGGCAAAAATTCTTAAGGTAGTCTTCCTACATACCTGATTGTAAGGGTGGATGGTCAGTAGATGTGACACTGGCCTTTTAATGGAGGTAAGCCCATTGGAGCCATTTGTCGGCTGCAAATTGAATTAAATCAATTAAATTTAATGGGGTTTCAAGCATAATTTTTCTCACATGTATAGAAAAAGAAGTTTCCTTGAGTTGCTTGCAATGTATATATTTTTATATACAGATCGTTTCTGAGATGGCAGAGTGCTGAGTTGCTTAAGTGAGTGCCTTTCTGTGAAATCCTGGATTTTCATTATACTATTTACTCTAAAAGTGTACCTTGGCAAGGGAAAAAAATGATGTGTAGATTCAATATCACTTGATGTAAGATTAAATAAAACAGCTCTTATAAAAAAAAACAAAAACCAAAACACTACATTGCCAGAGCAGGAGGGGTCAAACAATAAAATACCCATCGCCTTCTGTCAAAATAAATAATTCTAACAGGTTGCTATGGTACAGGCATTATGAGATATTTGATAGCAATATTTTTAAGATGGGAAATCTATATTATCTAAAAATAAAGGCTGTATAGTAAGAAATGTTTATCTCAAGGTATGAACATGCATCTAGAAGCAGGTAGGTGATATGTATTGCCTAGATTATGACTTTAGTTTCCTGGGATCAAAGTTAGGTCTGTTTTTTTATCCTTAAAGTTTCTGATATAAACACCGCTTATTCTGTTGTCCACTTTAATCCATAAATTTAGAGAAGACTTTTGACTAGTTCCTACAGGCCTCATAGTAACACAAGGATGGCTTTCGTGGCCTCCTGGAGCTGAGCTGCCAATTGGAAAAAATCTATGAGACAACTGCAGCTCCATCAGTTTTACTCTTGGTTTCAACAGATTCAGTGATTAATCATGAATAATTCCTTCTGTTTCCTCTCTAATCTCTTCCATGAGATAGATGCTATCTGAGGATGCAAAGTAGTCAGGCCTCATTTTCTCAGTAGTTGAGGGATGAACTTTATCCCTGATTCTTGAAGCATGTTTAGGAGGAAGGCAGAAATGTTATCCAATTTTCTTCTTTGTTCATTAGTAATATGGTCTTTCAAAACCCAGCTCAGGAGACAAAAATACCATTCTGTGTATATAGCAGTGAAAGTACAGGAATGGGGACAGAAGAGAAGACTTCTGGATTAGATTCAGTACCCTTGTATGTTTTATCTGGTTTATAACTGATATTAATTTGCTAGGGACCCAGGATGCTGTTTTGTTTCTGGTGAAGATAAAGGTTTGTACCATGCTTCCTGTTCTATAAAAACCCCACAGATCCCTATCCCAACAATTTGGAAATTAAGAGATATGCTGATAGTAAACAGGCAGTGACTTTGCGTGTGCAGTCTGATTTGTTATTGCAAAATTATTCTCTTGAGCTTTTACTCTGCTTTTTTCTCCACACACTTTCCACATTGTCACAATACATCATACTTCTCACTGTGTTTCTAAAACTTCAGAAAAACTTCTGAGATCTCCACTCTCCTAGTCCATGATTCTTGGATTCTGATCTGTACATCTGAGCGGAATCAGAGTTTGCATTGCTAATAGAGCAGACATGGAAATGAAACACTTCTGGTTTCTCTCATCCAACAATTTTAAGCCAGAGTCCATGTGCTCACCAGTGCCTATTTAGAAATGCACAACACCTTTTTCCTTCTTCCCTAGCAGCCAAACTGAACAAGAGTGGGTGGAATTATTGAAATGACACTTATGAACTGAACTGTAACTTTTTATTAAATGAGAGAGAGAGGGAAAAAAAAAAAAGTGGCGTATCTCCTTTATAGATTCTGAACTAGAGCTGAAAAGGCAAAATCTATCTGTTAAAGTAACCATGGATAAATCTTCAGTGGTGAAAAGAATTTTACCTCTGTCACCTCTGATGTCAAAATAGCCCCTTGATTAAATAACTCCTATTGCTCTGTAACCAATTTTTAGAAAAAAAAATAATTTAATGTCAACAAAAATTTTTACATGGGTAGTAAAATTCTGCTTCAAGATGGAGGATATTATGGGGTTCTGTTGAAGGCTAGAAAGGTTGAATTTTAAAAATTTGTTTTATGAATGACTGTCTGGAAACTATTGCACGTGACGGTTCACTTACACAAATATGTGAATGCAAAATTTGGCTGGTTTTATGAACTGAGAGTTACAGACATGACTCAATGAGCTTGAATTTTGAATGTAAACAGCTTGAAAGGGAAATATGACTTCCTATCACATTTGTTTCACCAATCACTTGTAGCACACGATTCGAGCACTTTCCCATATGCTATAGTGAACATTTTACTTCTCTTACCTAGAACAATATAATTGACATTACACAAAGCAAGTGGTAGGCACATTTGTTTGCTATTGCTTTCACTTCATGTTGAAATGTCTGCTGTCATACACTGATGCTTTTAAAGCCATAACTATATTGTGTATTTCTACTGCTGCCATGCGTGCACTTCTCAGAAGAGATATAAAATCATAAGCCCTAAGCATGTGCAGTCATGAGGAATCATATAAAACAGTATGCTTACGTCCTTCTGCTGCTACTGCTGCTGCTACAATAAAACTGTTACTGTAGTAAATATTTTCTAAGGTACAATGAAGAAAAAAAATAAACTTTTACCCCTCACCGGAAAACTGGACTCTTCAAGTTTTGAGCTACACAATTGAAGATCCGTGCACCCCAAATAACTGTTTTGTAACTTTGGGTACATGCCAACACTTAAAACCAGACTGTTTACTTGGCTATCTTTTCAATTTCATCTTGAAAAATGCATCTGATTAATTTGTGCAGCTTGTCTGTAGGCATCATACCATCATTCTAGAGGCTGGGAAAAAAAAAAAAAAGAAATTACCACATCCAGTGCTTACTTCCATGAAATATTTGTTTCCAACACATTCTAATGTAGCAATATATGCTACATAAGTAGTATATGTCTGGAATTTGACCATGAAGACAAATAGAAAAAGGCATCAGATATTAAAGAAGAATGCAAAGATCTGCTAGCAAAGATAGTTAATCTTAGCACCCAAGTGCTTGGTTTGGATATCAAGAATTATTATATTTGGTATTTGTGCATACCTAAGATGTTCCATTTGAATAGCTGACTTACACACCTGAAGTAATCACAATCATCTGCCCTTATAGATCCAGTATTCAGCACCAGAGAGATGGGTCACCCTGTAATTGATTCTGGATGTGTTCATTTATGTCTACTGATTGGAAAAGTAGGCCAGCTTGACTAGTTCACATGATGATTTCTGCAGCTGTAGTCAGCAAAATGATGGAGGTCAACCCTATCACAGTGCTCAGAAACTCCATTCACATAAAATGTCCTTGTTTAGCAGAACTTTTTGCCCAGGCTCATACGTTTTCTTTGAGAGGTGAACAGCAATCAGGTTGACTTAACACATTTCAAAAGTTGCTCTAGTAGTTTAATAGTTATAGTTCTTTGGTTAGCATTTATTCATTGACTCACCACGTATACAAGTGGCACATTCCTATAACCATACAACTTCTGGTATTTCCTCTACACAGAGCTTGACCATATACCAAAAAAACCCAAAAAGGTGGAAAGATTTATTTTTGTTTCAGTGGACTTCAGACAGAGACCTCAAAGCACCCTGAAAAAAGCAAATACTTTTCTTACTGAACACACAAGCCTTGAAGCACCTGTATTATTTAATGTGTCACTAGAATTGTGTATGCTGAACAACTCTTTTATTATATTATAGCCTTTCTTTATATGTGCTCTTCTGCATTAAATGTCAGGTGTCAATATCATAACATACTTAATATTAATGACTAATTGATAAGCAACTGAAGTCAAACAATCTGCAGTCTTTCATTATATTAAGGTAAGCCCTATAAATAGTATGTTTTGCATAAGTTACTCCTGAAAGTATCAGATTGCCATTCTCCTGGCAGGACATAGTTCCTCTTGGGCATTGGATTCATGAGTTGTTGTTGTTGGGTTTTGTTTGCTTGTTTTCTATATATAATTACACAGTACCACAGTAACATTATTGAAAGGCTTAGAAAAAAACTCTTAATTCTTAATTTGGGTCTCATACCCATCTGCTTCTATAGGTAGCACTGAGATTCAAAAACACTACATGTAACTTGTTATGTCACAGATAGAGATGTATTACTTTGGATTTCTTTGCTAAAGCTTTCCATAAAGGGGAAACTTCTGACTCTGCCTTGCAGATGATGCACCTGAGACTATATCCTTTAATTATGAGCTGACTAGCAGACTAAACTTGCTGGAAAATCTGTCTAAATTTTCTGCTATATGAGGCTTTTCAATCCCTAATATCTCAGAGTCATGGGGTGACAGACATTTAAAATTCTACACTTCCGAGCAGAAATTCCTGTTGCCTTGGAAATACACAGAAACTGCTGAAGTTGAAAATATATCTGATGGTATCAGAAAAAGGGTTGGTGTCTGTTAAAGAACTTGGAGTAATAAGGCTATTTAACATTTATGTCACATGTTCATTTTCAGTTGAGGTATGTCAAGATCATTATTATTGCTAACCCCATTTTCCAGAAGAGAATATTAAGCCTGCAAAGTTGAGAAACTTAAAGAAAAGCTTCAGAGTACATGGAGTTCACTGCATATACAAACTAAGAGTGTTTGTAGAAAAAGTTATCCTCTGAAATTTTTCAATCAGCATTTTATATTATTAAATTTTAAAAGCAGCACATCTAGATTTAAATATCAGTACTTACCAGATGGTGCAGGGATTCCTGGGCTTGTTTGTTACCACAAAAATTAGATGAAGATAGGTCAGTTTTGAAAGAGCTTGGCTCTATTAGACCAAATAACTTAGTGGCTAGTGTTTTCATTTAAAGTATGGAAAACTTATGTCCTTATGTGGAATAAATGCTTGAATCAGAAGTTATTGCTACTCTGTGGCAGGTGACAACATCTTTTTGAACTATTTTCTATTTACTAAAAATATCTACATGAAACAAGTCTTCTCTTTCTTAGGTTAGTATTTGAATTAATAACTTGTTGAATTCAGATTAAAAATGGCTGCCATACTTCATTGCCTTGTTTCAGGGAGCACTCATCTAATGTATTTTCAAACTGCTTTAGTGGTTAGATATTGGGTAATGTTTTACTTAAGTTGGACAAGTAAAAATATTCATTTAGAAATTTCATTATAGATTAAACTAAGAAATATTTTGGCTAAGCAAATAAAATTTTATCTATGACAAAATGTTTCAGTTATTTGAGGTTATCTTGTCTAATTTTCCTGCTGCCTTTTCTAATTAAGACCTTTCCCCCCCAAAAATTACATTTTAAGATGACAAAACTTAAAAATTTGTAAAAAATGTCAAAATGAAATGTTATGACATTTTGAAAATGAAGGACTTCACTCAAAAGAGTTGTGAGCAAAATTTTTTGACTTTTTAAAATCCCTCTTTTTTTTGTCCAAAACTATTTACTTGAGTTGATAATTCTTTATGCAGATATTTTTATATTAATAGAAAAAGTGTCACTCAATTGTACAAGAATGCCTCCTAGACAACAGGTGTACATCCTGTCTTTATTTTTTCCGAGTTTTCTCCTTTCTAGCCTTGGTGTTTCCCCACTTATTTCGATGCTTTGTGGAAATCTTTGTTATATCTGCCTAAATTACCCATAAATCAGGAGTGTTGATATTTCAACCAGAGATAACACAATACGTGGAAAAAGTGTGCTTAAAAATAGTCATAGAAACAATTATGGACCATCCCACGCTTGTCCCTTTAGTTAGAATATTGGTATTCTACTAGAAATATTTTTCAAATCTTCCTCTTAACAGTCAACATTGGGATGGCTGGGCTTAAATTTCTTGTAGAGTGTTTCTTCAAACTACCTGCTCTCCTTTTCATTCAACTGGATGCCGGAGAGTTCCATGTGAAGGATGACATCTTGTTTTCTGAATAGGTACAGACTTTTATTCATATACTACTCCTGTGAACTTTCAGTTCCTTGTCTTCATGGAATGAACTGTCACTCACATTTTTAGGTGATGTATAATAGACTTATTCTCTCCTTAGGGGAACTGGTTTATTTCTTACATTGCTGGTGCAATGTAAGAGTACAGCTGCTATCATGTAGCTATATGTTATTTAACCTTCACAAACTTCTTAGTTCCCTGATTTCTCTAAGCAAGAAAATTCATTACTTTGTCCCCAGAGAAGATTATTGCTCTATTCCAGGAACATTGTAGGTGAATTCATACTTAGCATTAGGTCTGAGGATGCAATGGTTATGTATTCAATTACAAGACAATTATCAGATTATCAGATTATTTTGATTCTCTAATAAAGTAGGCCCAGTCTATGATAAATTGGGTTTTTGAATTAATACTTTCCTTTTGTGAATCCTATATATCATTCACTCAGTAAATATCTCGAAGATGAAATAAAATAGCTGCTCACACTGTTTATATATTCCACCTCCTCTTCCTGGGCTACTCTGGTATGTGGAATAAGCATTTGTGGTTGATGCTTCCCTCATTTGTTCTCTATGGAGCAAGTTTTGATACAGACATTATACAAATATAATTGCATTTATAATAACAAGTGTGCTCTACTTTGCAGTTGTGATGTAGGCTCTGCTTATTAAACAAGGTTAGAAGTCATGTGGCTATAAACTAGCTAATGATACCTTCATAATGTAAAATGTTAACAAAAAATATAGATTAATCTTTATAGGATGAGAACATAAACAGAAGCAAAACTTGTAGGAAACAGAAGGAAGTAGAATACTAAAAAGGAATGCTGAAAACAGTCTGTTCAGGCTAGACTTTCACCTTATCTATTTACAGGATACAATGGAGAGATATCCTCCCTCCTCCAAAAACACCTTTAGAGAACATGTAGACCTTTTTCTCTGGCTCTGTTCTCTGAGAAAAGTAACAGCTTCCTCTAGGCATTCACAGTAATTTGTTAATTGTGCAGCCATTGAGGGAGAGAGGGCAAAGGAAAGGCTGCCTTTCTCCCAGTCAGTCCTGGCAACAACCTGAAGTAATGCTCTGGGCTGTGCTGCCTGCTCCACTCCAGACCAAACATCCAGGTAGGTGTAGGGAGCTCCTCCGGAGTGTGACTCCCACCACATCAATGTGTAGATTAAACAAATATTGAAGAAATACCACATTTGTATGCAGTATTATCTTTGCCTACATGAATCCTGACACTGTGACCTCAGAACTTGGAAGAGTCCCACTGATGTAAATTCAGCTGGGTAAAACTTTGGAAGTCAACAGTACTGGGTATTCATCAGTAATATGGAGAAGGGCAGCAGATATAGAAAAATAAATGTATTAGAAATAGCTAAAGTAAATAGAAACAAGCTGTAAGGCATGAAAGGGATAGAGAGCTTCAGATTTTGACTCTCCAGTTGGCAGCACCAGATGCATTTCTTTTCCAGCCTTGCTCCAAACTTTGGAGATGTGGAGATTAAAGATAACTCATTTGGTCTACTTCAGTGGAAATTAAATAACCTGTAGTAAACAAGATGCTCAGTTTTTGAATCTTCACAGAATTGATACTTCTCTTGATGGAAATATGAATCTCTGGTGTGCCTATCATTAACCTGAGATGTGTAACTAATCCCAGTTATTCCAAATGCTGTATTTTTAAATTTTTTGTAATTCTGCTAGCTTCTGAGGCACTTGCACTTGCTTAAAATTAAACACATGCTTCTGTGCTTGCTGGATTTGAGCTTTGGATTTAGTAGAAGCTTAAAGACTGACAATAATAATAACAATAAAAGTGTTATAATTAAGACAGTGACACTAAGATGGTTACCGCTGTGGCTACACTGAGCTATGTATACTGTAACATACAGCATAGTAACAGTAATTACACACTTCACTAGTTTTTATTGTAATGTATGCTATAGTGTAACTTAATTTCCATCTTGTGCATATTAACCCAAGATACATTTGAAGTGTTTACTACCTGGGCTGTTTCAACAGAAATGAGGATTATGTGTTTAATGTGCATGTAGAATAAAAATAACATTTGCATTACTTATATGGCACCAGGAGTTATAAAGAAAACTTCCATCTTCTAACCACAGGACTTCAGAATATTAACTTATTGAAACAGCTTGCTTTGAGTCTGTATTCAAGCAACATTTTTGTTTTACAGCCCTACAGTCTTGAGTTCTTTAAATATTGCTTTTGTTGTCAGACCCCTTCAGGCAAGAGCTCATTATGTTCAAAGTCTAATCAATGTATATAATTGTAAAGCAAACAATGCTGAGCTACAGCATTGTCAAATTAAACCCAATTTCACATACTGTAACTAGTTAAGTACTTGAGTGCTTTGGCAATTTATGTTATGTGGGGCACCCAAGCAATTTGGCTGTATTTAAGAGAAATCATTACTGTAGCCCCCTTTTCCATCTGTGGGGTTTATAACTCAAATATTTTAATTTGCTTAGGGCTGAGCATAGGTGTTATATAAACTCTTCAGGCAGATGCTGTAATTCTCCCTCCCTTATCCCCTGTAAAATTAAAACTGTGTGGGTTCGGACAATTTTTCCAAAGAGAATAGGAATGAATCCTCATTGTTGGGTTGGGAGGTTTCATTCATGACCATCAAATAAAAAAGTGCATTTTTCATACTACTGTTGTGCAACTCAATAGTCCTAATTAAAAGCTGGTGCAATAATTAGGATGGTAAAACAATGTAAACCAAGCTCTTTGTTGATACCAGTGAAGGTGTGTGAGTTTCCAGCTGAATTTTAGCCACTGTCAACTACAAAACAATACTTGTCCATCTTATTTCCTCAGTCTCCTCTACTTTCACTTTCCCAATCTGTTCATGCCATTCTGTCATAAGAATCTAGCAATGGGTTTCTGTCAGATATTTACACTCTTGCCTTGCTTCTGAAAAGTCTTCTAACTTCTGTATAGATTAGAAACCATGAAATGGACCTTTGGAATAAGGACCAAGGTACTTTTTACATGTGTGACATGATGACAAAAGCAATTTCTTTTCTGTAGTTGAGGATCAGTGGTTTTATCTCCCCTCAGTCATTTGGGAAACTTATGTTCCCCATAAAATTGACAGGTAACACACATTTTAACTTTTGTCATAGACATAGACTTTCAGACCACAGTTAACCATTAGGTCTTCTATTATTATCTCCAACTACATGAATTCTAACCATACATATTTAGTTTTCAAACACTTCACTGAAAAGGGAAGGTCTCCACCTCTTTGGACTCCTCTTCAGGGTATTTCTTTCTGGGGACTATGAGAAATAATATTTTTGTGGACTTCTAATTTATTTACTTTTGAACACCTGACTCGTTCGTAACAAGTAGTAGAGTAGTGTCTGCAAACACATTTACACACAGCTAATATGTAGCATGCCATCCATGACATCTTACTTGAAAATAAATCACTTTTACCTATATGCACATAGGCTTAGAAAGGTTTGATCTTTTTGCTTTTCAACAAAAAGTCAATTTCCAAACCAATCGTCACTTTTCCCATTCCTTTCAAGACTATCTTAGGGCTCAGTTTGCTACTGCTATCCATGCTGAGAAGGTCTGAAAGAGCAGTAATGCCACTGACATCATTGGACTTACAGGACAGACAGAAAATTCTTCACTTGTGGTTCCACATTTGAAAGCATACAGTTATTTAGGTTTGTATAAGAAACAGTCCTCACTTTGACATAAAAGAATATACAATCATTTAAGTATGCTTAAATATGAGAACTAATGCTGTTATGAATACTCATATTCTTAAAGATGGCCATACTATATCATGTATAAATTTGTATTATAGAAATTTTGTATTTTGAATTTTGTATTTTACAAATTATAAACCACAATTATGATTACTAATTTATCCTACTAAAGCCAATGGTAATTTTCCTCTTTTTTTCTTTTACTTTTCTTCCTTCTTCTCATAAAGATAACTACCTGGCTGCATTTATTCCAAGATTTTAAAGGAAATATCTGCTTCATTCCTAGCTTGACCTTCATGAAAACATCTTCATTTTTTTGCTGTTGAAACACATCTTTCCATGTGTGCAATGTATGGTCTCAGAGCTGACTGATCCGGCTGTGGGGCTGAGAACAACGTGGTCTCTGTGAAGCAGAACTAATTAGTGCAGATATAAAGTTGTGTTGAGGTTTTTAGGACCCAAATGGCCAGCTTTGTTGACTTCTGCACTGTGCCATGAAGTCATTCATGTTCAGGGAGTCCCTAGAACAGTGCAGCACTGCACTAGGTAAGCAAATGTGTTCTACTGAATGTGAGGTAGTAACGCCAATAGTTTGCAAAAGGGTTTTTTATGTTTTGATGCTCATTTTATGTTAGTCTAGTACAGAAAAAAAATGATGTTAGGGCTGCAGACAACTTCTTCGGTCTCAGACTTTGCCCTGGCTTCTCACTAGATGAATGGGAGGAATAAAATTATTTGGGAGTTATATGGGTGGAGAAAAGGAGACACATGAGAGGTGAGAAAGATGGTCAAGAAATGGAAAAAGGAAAAATTGGTTCTGCTAAACGTGTTTCCTGTTGCTTGTGGGTGGTGTTGGGCAGCCCTGCCCCTCATCACTGGGGGACAATAAAGCAAATCTGTACCACACAAGTCAAATCTGCTTCAGTGGCCACTGGTGGGGAAGGGAAATGCTTTTCCTAGATCTCTGGAAAACATCAGATGCAATTCTAAATTTGTAGAATTACCTGCTTGTATAAAAAGTGTACATAAGACCCAGTAGTGTTGATGCAGATTGACAGAGTGGTAATAGACACTTACAGATAGCAAATTTGATTCTTAAATTTCCAAATGCTAGGGATGAAGCTTGACATCAGATTATCTAAACTTTGAAAACAACTTCAGTTTTTTTTTTTTTCTCTCTCACATATCCAATACCTTATTCATTCTTGCCATGTCTTATTTTCCCTGTGTAGACCAATTCTGTAGTCTTTCTTCATCCTTTCTTGCATTCTAGCCCAGCTTCTCCTGTGGAATGAACTAATCATATTTCTCTTTTGCTAGGGGTAAGGGCTTGTTCTCTGAGACTGCAGTCTTGTAATTAAAGGAAGCTTACAATAGCAGTGCCAATCACACTGCTCTGGAAGTGTATAGGAATGACCTCAGTTATGTTCCATTATGCTGCACCTTCAGACTATGATCAGGAAAGCAATACTTTAGGGACATGAATCTGACTCAACCTGTAACTAATGGTTTAAATGGTGCTCAGTCTTCTGCTCCTGACCCATTCTTTCTGTGCTTTACAAGATAATAATCACATATGAAGAATGTATGAAATATTAGATTCTATATTTTTGCTCAAAGCATTCTGTACTAAAAATGCTCCTATTCAGAGTCTCATTTCATCACTTCATTTTTGGGTTCACTTGTTCACAGTGAATACAACTTTTTTCTTTTTTTTTCTTTTTTATTTTATTGGAGAGATTTTAGGGGTTTTTGTGTGTGTGACCTTATTCATGAGTTAGAAAAGTGCAATAACAGAATTCTTTATAAAATCGTTCAATTTTTTAATTATATTTCTTTGTGCAGTAATTCCAGATTACTCCCAGAAGAATGAGGACCACAGTGGAGTCTGTCTGCAGTATGCGGCCTAAGTTCAAGTTCCCACTTGACTTGAATCTTAAAGTAACCTTGTAGTTATTAGACATGTAAAAGCTTTTGATAGGAAATGGAGCACTAAATTTAGGTAGTACATTTAGGACAGTCTGGAGCTTGAAACTTTCTGTTAGTAGACATGCAGCTGCACACAGCTTTATCTAACAATTCAGGCTGAAATTTCCTACATCTGATGACTCCCTCTGGATGATTTGTTTTGAATAATTTCTGTCATGCCTATTTAGATGGGTCTTAGAAGGAGGCCATTAGTAAATTTATTGTTTTAGTCATACAGAAAAAAGCCTATCAATATCTGAGAAATATTACTTCTTCCATTCTTATGAAGTTGCATATGTATTACTTACTGGTAAGATACCCATAGGTGAAAATTTTCTTAGTGGGAAAAAAAACCCAAAAACAAACAACAAACCAAAATCCCCAAGAAATATTTTGTCTGCAATGAGGGTTTGTAACTGGTAGGTGTCCTTAGGAGTTGCTGTGCTTACATACATGGCATTGTTATTTCTATCTATCTCCATGTAATGGTTGCTAGTTATTCCTTACTAGTTTCATCTTTTTATTGTGAAGGTGGTGAGACACTGGCACGTGTACAGGGAAGTTGTGGCTGCCCCCTCCCTGGAAGTGTTCAAGGCTGGGTTGAATGAGGCTTGGAGAAACATGGTCTAGTGGGAGGTGTCCTTGCCCATTCAGGAGAGTTGGAACAAGATTAACTTTAAGGTACTTTCCAACCCAAATCATTATTATATGATTCTATAGCTACTCTTATGCCTAGATGGTACCAGCATGTAAAATGTCCTTCAAGCTTTGCAAAGGTTTTTTTTTTTTTTTTTTTTTTTAGTAAATTCATATACCCTATTGCATATGCCTTGTCCTAAGATTGAAAATAAATGACATTTCTAGGTCCCCAGCCCTCAGACAGATTTATTTGGCTGGCAGACCAGGACCTGCACCTTTCTGGTCACCTCTGCATTCCAAGCAGTGTAACTACTGCATAGATGAAACCCAAATGGGAGGCCATCTATCTCTGTCTACACTCCAGCCCTAATGACATTTAAATTGAAGCACAGTGATTGGACCTGGGCATTCCAGATTTCAGATGCTGAAACACATTGGCACGAACCAACCTGACTTTTCAGTAAATTGGACATGTCCAGGGCATGGACTTGTTTTTTATCTGGTAGTGTTACACTCACAGTCTTATGACCAGGAAAGAAAATATTTTACATATAAAGGCAAGATTTTGTTAATTGAAATGTTACTAGTCTTATCAAAGAATTACTATTACTCAGGATCTAATTATTGAAGAAAAGAAAAAAAAACGGACAATAGGGACTATAATACAATTACAGAAAAAAAAGGTCTCAATAAAAATAATGAGACAGTTATAACAGTTACACATACTCTTCCTAATTTGTATCTCTTATAGGTATTGCTATGATCACCTTTCTGCTGCCATGCTGAGTCCTAAGGTCTACAGCGTCATTTGGGGAGAGGAGTATGGCAAGTCATCAGCCTCATAAGTCCTTTTATTTGGACTAGCATGACATTGATGGGTTCTTCTCCCTCTAGGATTCAGTGGAGGTCATACTCTTTATGTTTGCAAAAATGTTTTTTCTTCATTCACACATAAGACCAAATTCACTATAAGTGATATATTTTGCATACAGTAGATATTTTTCACATGTTCTTTTTTGTCACCATTGAAGATGGTTTTCCCCAGCTCCCAGATCTCCATCTCTTCAACTCACAGATAATGAACTCTTCATAGTACCGGCAAATCCAGTGTGAGCCACTGCCATGCTGGTTACTAACCTAAGTTTGTGCTATCCCACAGTCTATCCTTTGTACCTGCTTTTGAGATCTTTCTTGTTACACCAGCCCTGTGTTCCTGTACATAATTTTGTTAAAGTCTTAACTGTTTCATTCTATGCAAAGTACCCATCACTGTTACCTATATAAAAATTCTAGTTGTGCTGTGCAAAGGTGAGTGTAAGTGAAATAAATGAGGCACAAATGACTGGTCCCTACCAAAATTTGCTGTACCAGACAGGCAAAACCAGATCAAGACAAAAGTCTACACAAAGCTGATAATGGTTACTGGGATAACTGGAGTTAGATTAGCATGTTGTCTGTCACATTCAGCCTGGTCCATGATCAGGCATGGTTTGGTGGACAGTGTTGGCCAGGGACAAAGTAATCTCAAAGTAATACAGATGCCAGGTCCCTCTTTTGAGGGGTTGTGGTTTGTTTGTTTGTTTGTTTGTTTGTTTTTTCAGAGGCATGGTCCAAGCATTCATGGAATCATGGAATAGTTTGATTTGGAATGGAATTTTAAAAGTCACCTAAACCAACTCTGCTGCAATGAGCAAGGAAACCTTCAACTAGACTATTTTGATCAGAGCCCTGTTCAATGTGACCTGGAAAGCTGCCAGAGATGGGGCATTTCTTCCATTGTTTCATCACCTTAATTGTAAACAATTTATTCCTTAGATCTAGAATGCTGAGAAAGTTTGTCTGCATCTATCTTTACCCTTCTTTAAATATTGAAAGATCATCTAATGATAGCGATGTAATGCTTATGTAAAGCTATGCTCTGTGTCTGTTTTCTGTTTCTGTGGTGTCTCTTGTGGGCCAGACTACAGTTATGATGCAGCTGAGAGTCTTAAATAATTCTCCACAACATAAACCATTTGAAAAGATTGATTGTGTACTTTTTTTCTTCTGAATTGTATCAGTTTCTTCCCAGCTACATTTATCATGTAATTTGATCTTCTATGTGTTCAGTTCTCTCCAAACACAATACAATAATAAGTGGAGACATGATTTTCTAAGGGAAGAGATATGAATTTATTTTCCTTTTGAAAAATCATATAAGGGTGTGATATAAACTGCTTAACATAGATAGCTAATGTAGATGTACTTGATTTTCTTTTAGAAGCCTTCAGAAACACTTATCTTTGCCCCTAGGTATATGGGAAGCCATTGTATTTGCTTTAAAAGAGAAGACCCAGTAGTCACCTATTAGGCATAAACAATACCATCCATGAGCTGGTCTACTTAAGTATAAACTACTACCAGGGTCACAGGTTGGATTTGTGTTTATATGGTGAAGATGTTGTCCATATTTCCTCTTAGTATAGGCTCCCTCTTTAGACTTCAAATAGAATCACAGAATAGAATAGTTTGGATTGCAAGAGATCATTACAGATCATCTACTCCAACCTCCTCTGCAGTAAACAGGGACATCTTCAGCTGGGTCAGATTGCTAAGACTCCCATTCAACTTGACCATGAATGTTTCCAGGGATGAGGCAACTACCACCTCTCTGGGAAACTTGTTCCAATATTTCACCATCCTCATTATAAAGAGCTTCTACCTTGTATCTAGCCTAAATTTATTCTTTTATTTTACACCCATTACCCCTTGTTCTGTTGCAACATGCCCTGCTTTTGTCACCACCAATGTAATATTGATATATCATAGAATCAAAAACATAGAAGGTTTTAGTTTGAAGGGAACTTAAAAATGTTTAATAGTACTTCTAAGGTAATAGTAAAAAAAATTTTTATTTTTTTTTTAAATTCATTACAGTCCCAATATTCTGGGAGACCATTTGGCATGAACAAAAGTTTCTATAGCATAAGACGTTAACAGAAAGAAATAAAATTTAGCTTAAAACCTTCCATATTAAATCACTGGTTGAGGAAATAAGCTAAATTTAAAAAAAAAATATTAATTACTTAGGTGATGGAAATTATTACATATATGAAATCTGTTAATGATAAAATGAGAATGGCTTAAGATAGGTGAAGCACAGGACTAGTATTTAAAATTATCTTAATGAACCATAGAACTGGCTCAAAACAACAAAATGAGATTCCACAAAAAGCTAATGTGAAACATCTTGCAAAATCAATTACACACATACAAAATAAAAGCAGTTGCATAGGCAATGCCACTACAGAAAAGCATCAGGGAGCTAAAATTGACTTCAGGATGCATACAACCACAAGGCTAAGATATCGCAGAAAGAGTGTGTCTCTTT
Source organism: Calypte anna (assembly GCF_003957555.1). Classification (NCBI taxonomy): domain Eukaryota; kingdom Metazoa; phylum Chordata; class Aves; order Apodiformes; family Trochilidae; genus Calypte; species Calypte anna. The sequence goes on along the minus strand of NC_044246.1, from coordinate 106,782,771 downwards.
CTGCAATATAGAAACAGTAATGTTGAAATAAGACAACCAGATAATTATTGTTCACTGTCTAGTGGTAAGGGAGGATACACCAAGGGTACTATGTCCATTTCAAGAAGATGAAGATAAATTGGAGGGAATTCAAAGGAGTCATATGAGAATGATTAGAGATTGGAAAACATCTCCTCTGAGGAAGTGTTCTAAATAATTAGATTTGCTTATTCTAGAAGAGAGAGAATGAGGGTAAGAGAAAGAGAAGAACTGCAACAGAGGCATGTGAGAACAGTGGTTAGATACGCAAAAGGTTTCAGTGATCTATTGTTCTCCAAGTCTATTTGGTTTGTGATAGAAAAATTAATTTACTTAATTCTTGAGGGAGTCAAAAGATGTATTTTGTGATATATACTAGGAAATTCTTCTTAGTAATTTAAAAATAATAATATAAATATTTAATTTCTTTTTATAATTAAATAATTTTATCCCCTTTTCTTTTGTCCACACTCTGGAGAAAAACAGCAAATAAGGGTCACTTCAAGAAAGAGGGAAGAGAAAAAATCTATTCTCAGCGAGGTTCTTTTTGTTCTATCCCACTCTGAAAATGTGGTAAAAGTTTTAAAGACTTGAAAATTATACAGGGGATCTTCATGAGGTATTAATAGCGTTGTTAAAACACAGAAACAGAAAAGTGTTGAGTTTGCAAGGGAACTCTGGAAGTAATCTTGTCCAGTCCCTAGACTCAAGAAGGGCCACCCTCACCCATTTATCTAGGATTATTTCCAAACAGCTTTTGGATGCCTCCAAGGAGGGCAATTCCACAACCTCTTCAGGCAGCCTATGCTACTGCTTGGTCACCCTCACTGGACAGAAGTTTTTCTTGTTTTTCAGAGGGAACTTCCCATGTTTTAATTTTTGCTCCTTGTTCTACTACTGGGCAGCACTGAAAAAACCTTGTCTCAGTCTTCTTAGCACCTTCCCTTCTGGTATTTATATACATTGCTATGATCCTCCCTGAGCATTCTCCTCCCGGGCTCAGCAGTCCCAGTTCTCAGTCTTTCCTCATAGATGGAATAATTCATTTCCCAGCCATTGAATCAGTTTTCAATCCACATAAAAAAAAAAAAAAAAAAAAAAAAAAAAAAGAAGAAAAAAAAAAGAACAGAACCATACAGAATAGAATATAATTAAAATAATCCACAAAGCTAGCCAGTTTCTCACTTAGAAGACATTTGAAGAAATGCGTCAGAGCGTCCAACAAGGTTCCTGATGGAAATATGTTTGACTATATTTCAAGTATTGGGGTGACAAAAATTGCTTTGAATAGAAACCTTTCATTTTTTGCTGCCTGAAAGTGCGATTGCCTTCTAAAAATCCATCAGCAAAGATTGGAGGTGGGAAGTTACAGACGTGAAGGCCGAAGTCAGCTCATTTGTAGATCCAAGGACTTTTAGATTTTTCTTTCATTCTAAGGCTGAAGCCAAAGGAGAGACACATCTGAACTGAAAGCTTCATAATTTGAGTTCCTAGATTAAATTTATTTTTAGTTTGTCTAAATAATATATTTCATATATTTAGAAAGATCTGCAGAGTTTCTCTATAAAAAGGTTGGATAGTGCAAGAGGGAGGCAAAATGAATAGTCTGGGTACAGTCAGTATTATTACTTGTATTCTCAACGTTTTGTCTATATCAAGATGTTATAACTATTGGGGTAGAGCACTGTTTAACAGACTGAGTCTGTTAAATACTTCTACTTTTAGAAGGGAATATTGTGCATATTCAGCTCTTTCCATTTCACATGTGCATGGAAAATGGATTGGTCACTAGAAGGTATTCCTGTTCAGCTCATGGAGAACACTGAAATCCTCCTTCTACAATCAGATGTCCACTGCTTCTGTCAGAGAGGCCAAATGCAATGTTTCCTTTGATTGTAAGCACCTGGTCATGCCTACCTTACTTTGTTCCACTTAGTATCTCAATACAAAGAGACATCTGCTCATTTTTGGTTTGACTAATGTTATTTCAAGAAAGATAATGTGCAAGAAAACACTTTTTTTTAAGATAATATAGAAGAAAGTGAATAAAACATGATGACAGTGCTCTGACTGGTCAGTCGGTGATTTCTCTGTAGTAGGAAACTAGCAGAGTAGTGTTGGTTCTCCCCCCAGGGTACAGTGAACTGACTCTTCCCTCATCTCTAGCTGGGGTAGCTTGGGTTGTGAACTGAATTTGTTTTGGTGAGCCTCACAGAGTAACAGCCCTCTTAGCAACCAATTTTTTTTTCATTAGTTATGAGATATTCAGCTTGCTCAAGAAGTCATCCAGACATACACAAAAAGCAAATTGTGGGACTGTCTGCACTTCATAATAATTGCAAATCATTTGTGCTGCTCCCAATATTCCGCTGCAAATGACCAGTTCTACTACCACTCTTCTTATCAGTCACTCTCATTGCTCTAGTAAAATAGTTGTTGACATAGCCAACTGGGAACCTCTGAGTTTAGCATTATAAATCCCACTACACATCTGAAGAACACACTTACTAGGTCTTTCTGTAAGTCAGTTATTTACAGAAAAGGCACTGACTAGAGAGTAAAGATGCTGAAGAGGACCTTTAACAGCAGTCATGTCTATTTAAACTGTCATCCATACAACTTCTGAAATGTATTGATTTATTCAGCATAGCACATAAGCTCTCTCTCAATGGCCTGAAGAGGATGTTAATGGTACATGGCTATAAGGGTTTCTTTTTACTCCTTTGTGACTAGTTTTCAACCTTAGAGTTTTTTCATCCACAATTAAAGCCCCTAAAAATTCCATATACAACTTTGCTTAGTATCTGCTGTATGGTTCAGATAAGAAGCAAACTGTGTTGCTTAGAATCTTTCAGGCTGTTAATACCATGCATGGGTTGCATTTTCTATTCCATTTCTCACTGAAAAACTGTTTTGGTACCTCAGGTGAACAGGGTCTTGCTTCATAATCAACTCGATTTCTGAATTCTTTTCTAAAGCAAAATGGGCTTTTGAATTTTACAATTTTGTCTAAGAAGAAAATTTAGAAACATAAGATCATTTTAACAGCTGTGCCATTGTCAACATTCTCTTTCAGAAATAAGTATCTTTAGTAATGGATTTGATCTGTTTAGCAACCTACTTCCTTCCCCAGTCACTTTTGCTGTGTGTGAGATCTAACCTGAGAAATCAGGGCCTGTATTTAGATTTGGTGCACCTGCCTTCATATAGCTAAGGTGTAGTATAGAGGACCACTTTGACCTTGGTCCTTATATAAGTACAATCTAAAACTAGGAAACACAGGGAGTTAAAGATTCTGGGTATCACTCACCTCTAATGTTAATTTTTCTTTTCCAGGCTGCTTCACAAGTTGTGTTTCCAGAGCTGAGGTATATAGTAAATTCAGTTTCAATAAGCTTCTGTTTATTGGAAAGGATTGCTTCAGTATCACTCTGGGAAGTAGACTGGTGTGATTATTTTAGGTAATAGCAGAATTTTCAGTTGACTTTGTAGTGGAACTGGAACTTTTTACTGGAACTTGAAACTGCAATACTACCAACTTCACAAATGAAATTTCAAATATCCAGAAAAAATATGCAGAATTATGGCTGCATAATCTTTCAGATAACATGTTCTCACAGAGTAACACCCAAAATTTAGGCAGTGGAGAAGTGTGACTTTCTTAATTTCTGTCTCTGAGCAACAGAAGAAAGCACATCTGTTGATGTGGACTGGCCCATGTCCTCCCTATCTAATTATGGCACCTTCCAGAGGAAAACATTCACATTCATGTGTCACAACTATTAGTACTGGTGTCCTTTGGAGCATTTTGTTTTTCTTGTGCCACTGACAGATACTCAGTGTCTCTTGTGCTCTGCTTATCTCTCTGTTTCAGTTCAAAGGGACAAAGAAAATGAAAAGGTTGTGTCAGAGTGCAGCAGAGCTGTGATTCTGCAGTTGTTTTGTGTTCTTGTGGTATTTCAAGGATGCAGAGAAGAAACTGAGGATGGGATGTGGTGCTATTGGAGGAATGTCACTGGTTGAGAAAAACCACAGTGATGAGATACACCTCAATTTTGTTGATTTGGAGTAAATGTGTCATGGTGATCTTGTCAGCATGCCTTTGTTTCTTCTTGGAATAAATAACTGGCTGACTTGAGAAGGGAATTCAAGACAGCTGGCATGTTAAAATTGGGCATTTGAGGAAATAAACCTTTGAAGAAAAAACAAGGGCAAGGCAAAGTATGAAAGATGTTTGTCAGTTAGGTCCAGGTGATGCTGTCTGGAAGAGCTTCTGGTCTGGAAATTTCCTGTGTGCCTGGAGCTCTCCCTAAACCTCACTTGATGTCAGAGAGCAAATTAAAAGGTAGATTGTGATGTAGTTGATGTGGTCACAAGAAATGTTTCAGGCAGTTATGAATATCATCAAAAGAAAGGATCACTGCTGACTGCTCAGTTTTTTTTGTCAGCTATAGAAGTTACTGGAAGTGGAAGGCATGATAATGCAGAATATTTGGTCCTCTGCCAGGCTGTTTTATTCAGAGCAATTCAGAGGGAGGGTGGTCCTCATGAACCACATGTCCTTTAACTTTCTCTGTTCAGCACCACATCAAGAAATAATAAAGATAAGAAAATTAATGAGTGAAGAAACTAAACTGCTAAGGCCTGGAACAGTGGAAAATTGGAAGGTCAGCTGGCAGATGGCAACAAAAAGATATGTTTTACTACAGAAATACTCCAATTTTACATTAAAAATTCAAGTGAATGTACAACAATTATAAATCACACACACAAAAGACAGCTAAGAGGTATCTTTTCTTCTTAAATTGCTCTGGGCTGGAGCACTCAAATTTTTGAGTAATTTTTAGTTTAGTCCTGTAGAGATGACCGAGTCTGAAACTAATTATACAAATTTGTACAGCACAACCACTGATTCCATGGAGGACAGACAATACTCTGTCAGGGCTGATGTTCTGCAAGGGAATCCAAAATCATAGAATCATAGAAAGTTATAAATAATGAATAAAAAGAAAACAATAATGATGAAAGACAGTAAATTATGGACAACCATGCAGAAAGTCAGAATCCCCACCAAAATGGCATATAGAGATCTGAAGCACCTAAGACTTTGAAAATATGCAAGAACTACATAGGTGGCATTGCTTTGTGAGAGGTTGAAAGTATAGGCAGAGTTTGCACAGTCTGGACAAAGAAGATATCATCAGCAGCATTAGTTGAGAAGTTGTTTTCAAATTTAGAACAGACAAAACTGCCGCAGAAAATATCCAGGCTATTAACCAAAAAAAAAAAAATAGCTGTGTTGCTCATGTTGAACAAGAGTCATGGGTTTATCTATCATTCTCTGTGTTGTGGAGCAAGGAGTAGCTACATTCCGGGCAGCCTTTCTTCTGTCCTGTCTTCACAAAGATATGTTTTACACCAGGTGCTGTTACTGGAAGGCACTGATTGTCCCCTCCCCAGACCTTTGGATACAGAAGTAAAGCCAAAATCCTATTAGAAATAGTGCTTGTGGAGCTAAGCAAAAACCCACAACCCCACAACGTCCAAAAACTTGGCATGTTAGGGAACTTACTCCCTAAAGGGAATATGGAATCTAAGTGTATGGGTAAATAATGAACTGGAAAAGTTACAATTACTCCTATACTATGTGCGTATACATATGTGTGTGTGTGTGCATATGCTCATACGTTCATTTTCAAGTAGGAACAAGTTAAGCCTCTGGTTTCATTGGGGAATGAACTGACTGGGAAGTCAGGGGATCAAAGCAATTGAGGATGAGTTAATTTGTAAGAAATAAGAAAACACTCAGTAGGATTGGGAATAAAACTGGCAGAACTTAAATGTCCTGGAGTTAATGAGTTTAAGAGCTGATGACGTGTGTACTTAATAGCAGAAAAAAAAAGAAGATACATTCTTTCATCTTCTGTATGTACTCTCAATATAACAACATGAATTTGCACAGTTCACATATAACATTCCTGCCTGTTGTTCTATTACACACAGGTTGTAACTCTTCCTAAGTCCAAATTCACATACTGTACAAGCAGTTTAAAAACAAATATTCCAACAGGGAGGATTAAGGTCCTAGAGAGCTCCTAAATACCTTTCTCAGCTGGCACAAGGGCAGGTTGTTCTTCATGAGATTTGTGTTGATCAGGCTCACAGAAGGCAAGACAGGGGAAACCCTGGTTCCCTTGCAGCTATTATAACCTTTGCTCTTTCAGGAGATCGAGGATATGGCTTTTGAACTGGAGCAAGGTTTATGAGGCTTGATGTGAAAAAAACCTGCTCTGAAGCTTTCTCTTTAGCTCATGGCAGAGGCTTGTTTACATCTTCTTCACACTGTGATATGGACTGTGTTAAGAATAAATCTGTTTTTGATGAGGTGGTGTAGCTGTATAGATGAACTTTTAAAGAAAAACGTGCCTAATGCCTCTGAGGTCTCTGCAATGGCTGAGCTGTTGTTATGGTGTAGAACAAACAACAAAGATTTCAAATACTTAAGGGATGGAAATAATGTGCCTAAGAGCAAAATAAAAAAATAGAAGATAAAAAGGTACAAAGGCAATATAAGTCTTAGCACTGGGCATTAATGTGGCAGACATGATTTGATAAATACAAACTTAAAATCATGTACATAGGAAAAATAATTTAATCTTTATATGTGGAATGAGGTATTCTGAGCTGATCATTACCACTCAGGAATGAAATCTTGGTATTATAACAGGTTTTCCTTTGAAAATTTCATCACTATTCTCCTAAACGATCAAAACCCAGTTGGAACAGTAAGAATCATTAAGAGTAGAATAGAGAACAAAACAGAGAATATATGAGGATAGATAAGCTACTGCATAGTATCAATTTTAAATGTCAGTAACATTATAATGCATACTGACAATAGATAATAACAGTTCCCTGTATGTATCTGGTTTGTGGTCTGCATTATACAGCAAGGCTCTACAAAGTTCATAGAATGGTAACAAAATTTTTAAAAGCTTTGGACAGCTAAGTAAGCAGATTGGAGGATAATTCAGTTTGGTCTTCGGCCTGGAAAAAGAGAAAGTTAAGACACAGAGGGATCTGGTACTGAGATCAGTAAGGTTGCAATCAGCATAAAGAGTATCAGGTACTCACTGTCTATTCCAGGGCAAAAGCTGGAGAGAGTTGGACACTAGAACAAGGAAACAGATGACAAGTTCATGGTGATCTTCTAATTAACATCTTCAAAAGAAAAGTAGTGTAAGTGTCTACCACAAGATGCTATAAGTTTATAAAAATTCAAGGCACAGATGGACAAACTCATAGGAGTTCCTCAGGGTTCTTAAATACAAAGAAATCATCTCTAGTTTAGAAATCTTTTGAGCTGAAAATTACTGATCTCCAGGATAATATTGTGGAAATGTAACACATGCACTTGTTTTTTTTGTCTTACATTTTGTTTTCTCAGACACCCAGTTCTAATTGTTATTGAAGACTGTGCTAGGTGGACCTTTGGTCTGATCCAAAATGAATGCTCTGTGTTTAATATCTGCAGATGGATGGCAAGTATGACTGAAGATATAGAAACTTGAACTCACCACCACGCAATTAAAAGAATACAGGGCAGGGTGACACAGAGGAGTGGCAAATACCCACTGCAGTGCATAGATGTCTTCATCTGAAGTTTTTGTTTAGACTGCCCTTATAGTCAGTGCAGATCTAGTCAATATAGTCTATGGAGTTTAAGTTGTGATTCATCTGGTCCAAAATCATTACCTGTTTTAAGAGATTTGTTCCAAATTCAATGGATTGACTAGCTCTGAGCTGATGGGAGCTGAGAGTGATACGTTCAGACAGAGAAACTTATATTGTAGATGGCTCAGTCAGTCAATTAAACTTTGAGACCTCCTAGACTGGCAATCTGAAAAGGAATGCGTGCCTAACATAACTAAGATAACTTGATAGCATGACTATGTAAAGATGTTCAAAAAAACAGAGTATGTGATTTGTTCAAGAGAACAAAAAGTATAATTACATAGATGCCTGTCTTCTCTCACAGACGTCCAGAACTATGACAGCATGAATAAAATCTAGTTGTTCTTAACACTCTGAAAGTACAGGCTTTTAGCTCATACTTGTTACAGTGATGTGACACAACTCCAGTACTTATTTTTAGGGCAGTTGGAGTGGGAGGAACCAGGAGTAATAATAATAATAATTTAAAAATCAAATATGTTGGAATAAAAAAGTGGACTTCAGCTTTGTTGTGTCTGTAACTTTAAGAAGATGATATTAAAGTTGATGAAAAGCATTTGTTACCTTGGAAAAAAGGGCCTGTTGATTGTTTCCCTTCCTGACGTTCAGTAGTACAAAAACTAAGCTGCAACTATCTGTAAACTATGTAACATATTAAGGATTTTTCTCCCATCAAACAGATGGATTTAACTGCACAGCATTGCATTTCAGTCTACAAGACTGAATTCTCCAAGACATTCTCCAAGATCCATCTCCGTAGGAAGTGTATCTAGGATGCAACCTTAACCTACAAATGGATAGATAGACAGTTAATAGAACCTATTTTATGAAAATTAAAGTATAAATAAAAGTAGAAAATTATTCCAGGTAATAGGAGATTTTTTTTTTGAAAATCAAGTGAACTTGTTCTATATTTGGTCACAGGGAATCTTAAAAGAGTAAAAAAAAAAAAGTGTCAAAACCCAAACTAATAGTATTTTGGTTTTGTTTTGTTTTTTTATTTTGAAGTTCCACTTATCTGAACATGCTCAGGAATGAGGAGTATTTGTGATGGTTTATTTGCAGGGGAGAAGTAAAGCTCTATTGAAAATCATGTGTTTTTTTCCACAAAATTAAGAAAATATTTCTTAAAAACTTCAAATATTTAAAAATATACTGCCTTAGAGAGAAGTTATCATCTGTTTTATTAGAACAATCACAAAGCTAGAGCTCTAAACCAGGAAAGGAACTATTCTGCTTGCCTGCTAATGTGCTAATGTGCCTAAGCCTAGAGGACCTTATCATCACCAAGGACCATGATTTGCCATCAGTCACATATAGGTACCTAGTGAAGTGTCACAAATAATTCCATACTAAAGTATCATAATTTTTGTGAGAATAAGTTTTAACCCATTGTTTTGGCAACAAAAAAGAGGTTGAAAACAAGAGAAGGATTGATTGAAGTCATGAATGCATGAAATTGTTCTCACATTCTCCAGAATAAAGGTCTTTTACACTGTTAAGTATTCGTCACATTTCTCTTCCAGTCTTTCTCTATTAAAAGTAAAAATGCAAACTCCAGCTGGTGTCTGTTCTGGTGGATTTTACTTTCTTGTCCTTTAGGGTCAATGCTAATTTTCAAAATTCAGAATTTGTCATTCTATAGGTTCTTGCTAACCTCACAACAACACATATATAAGATTTGGAGTTCTTAGATATTAGACAGAGATGTCATACCCACAATTGTTTTATCTTATCATCTTCTAATCAGATGAGGATGCTTAATGCAACAGGAGTGCTGTGCTGTCCTCAGGAGCATTACATTAATTGCACTCAAGGTAAAGGCACACAATACCTTGTCTGTTCAATTAGAAACTCCTTAATGTAACTTTCCATGAAAATATAGTTCTATTGGGTATTGATGCTGCTGTAGAGCATTAAAAATATTTTTAATATTATGTACAAGCATAACCTCCCACCACCAGTGTCTCCATTGCCCTTACATAAGTCTGTAAAGGGACAATTAAAAATCCATTAAGCTTGTTCGTTTGCACAGCTTTCAGGGAATCTTGCTGCAAGTTTTGCTCTTTCAACACTTACTGGCTTCTAATAAATAAACACAGCAATCTTTGAGCTATAAGGGTTTACTGGAATGGCCCATTAAGTGTGAGTTTTCTAGGGGGGATTATGTCTGGGAGAAGAAGGGAAGATCAGAGTTGTAATTATACAAATGGGTTTTGCTTTCTGCATTTTGTTTTTAAAGTAAAAGTGATTTTTGTTATCTCAAGAAGCCCAAAAGCAAAATGTTAAAGAATAAATGGATGGTGTCATGACTAAAGCATTTATAAGGGACTCAGGAAACTAGTTTAAAGTATTTTTATATTTCACTTAAGAACTGGTCTGGAAGAGCTGGATATCTAAAAACTTATGTCTAAAACCAGAGCTGTAGCTGTTGGTATCTTTGAGAATCATATATTTTTCACTTCTGCAATACAAAGTTAATAAAACTTTCTTTCATCCCCTTGTCTATTTGTTTATTAACCATTTTAGGGTAGGCATAGGCTTGTTTATTGCCTGTAGTTTTTCATAGGATTCTAAAAAAATATTAATAGAGAAAAATATGCCTGTCTGGAGGATCTTTTCAATTGCTTCATTCGTATTCACATAAAAGATTGTCTCACAAAATCATTGGACATTCATTTCAACTGTATCCGCAGCTACACTTGTTCTGTCAGACCAGTTAGTCTTGCATTTTTACATGAGTTTTATCATTGGTAATCATTGCCCTTGCATTTTGAAAGGAGAGTCATACAGATTCATTGCCAGCTATTGTGAGGATAGATTGGTTCCTCCGTATGACGTCTGGAATTTGAATTGTTTGTTATTTCAGGGAAGGCATCAAGATCCTGAGATGGCATCTAGCTATTTGACTAGAATAGTAAGGTTTCACATACATTTTTGTTTGGAAAGTGGCAAATCTGTATCTGTAACTTTAGCATACATAAAAATGTGGTTAACATTTTCCAACTTAAAAAAAGAGAAAGACAATCATATAGTTGAATACTTCCATGTTTTTCTAAGGTAATTTGAGTTTGGTGTGACTATAGTCCTGGGGTCAGGAAGATGCTTTTTGTTGTCCACATGCCTCCAATCTAATCACAACTGTAAATTGCCAAAAATCACTGTTCCCCATCTGTCCTCTCCTTACTAGACCTTGCTAGATGCTATCTGCTAAAATCTGTCAACATCCTATCATTTCTGCCTCTGCACCAAGGTAGCATCTCACTTAAGTGTGCTACATAGATGAAGTTCCAGATGAGATCATGCAAAACTGATTTCTTTTCATCTGCTCTTTCTTCATTTAAACAATACTGTGGATTTATACAAAAGGAAGATTGGGCTGATGACAGAGCATAATTTCAATTTTTACTTTTTTTCTTATGTTACATCTCTTAAGTTTGTGCCTTTATCAATTCCTTTTATATCTCATCAAAAAGCTGCACAGTCTGGGAAGTGATATTTAATGTGGAGCATCCAGGATGAAGTAATGGATGTCCAAAAGATCTGACAGATCCTAACAAACCTTGTGCAATTTGCTGTGCTGTCTATGCAATGAGACTGCTTGTGCATATATAACCTGAAGGACAAATTTAGAACCTTCAGATTTGATGATCATCTTATTTAAAGGGATTTTTTTTTTAGATACAAAAGGAAGGCAGCAATTCATTATCTTTTTACATGCAATTGTTTGTAGGCAATTCAGACATCTACAGAACCACAAATTGGTGCATGTAGCTTTAATTTCCACGTGTATGGGCTGTTGAATGCTTGGTGTTAAAATATGGTGGCAACTAAAATGCAATATATTCTAGTTCTACCTATGCCTGCAACTCATTTTGAATATATGTTCCCCTGATGGTGTTCTCTGCAAGGCAAGTGTGTGTATTTTGCTAACTGACGTTATTTCTGTAGCAGAACAGCCAACCAACAGACATGGTCTGTTCAGATGAAATAAAGCTGAAAACAAAGAACTTTGAGACAACATGGAGCAGAGGAAAATATTTACATGTGCAAGGGACTACACAAGATGATTCAAAAATTATTTACATCCTATCTTCTGCACTTCTGTGAATATGAATCCTGCTTGTATGTAAACTTGCATCTTGCTTTTCACTCTATTCAGTAAAAAGAAAGGAACTCATATTTACAGAAATGGTTTAATTTCCTATAGAATCTTGCAGTGCACTACACTGTTCTGGAAGCCTGATGGATCTGAGAAACTACAATAATGGGAACTGACAGTGATGGATAGTGGAAACCCAGAATCCCACGACTGATCAGACTCAGCTGATCAGAAGAGGGTGCTGTTATTCTGGGATGGTTTTGCATCATCTCTGCCAGAACACAGCCAATGCCTCAGTGTGATTCTTGAATATGCTGCCTTTCAGCACAGCTGTAATACTAAGGACTTGTCTATCAGTCGTGGTAATTAACAGACAATAGCACTTTTCATAATAAGACAAAGATTTCCTGAATAAACCTGCATTTGGACACTTCTGTTCTGTAAAAAGAAGCTCCCCTACCAAATCAAACCATGGAATTTCTTCCTTTCCTACCCTGCAGCAAACTATGCGTTTTGCTGCTCTGCACTACTGAACAGCTGTTCTTGTTCATCCTATGGGCAATTGCATGTGAAAAGATAATAAATCACTACTTTCCTATCTTGAAAACTCAGAGGTGCATCACAATCATAGGAACTGTGTGAACTCGCATTGCTAAATAAAACACTACAAGGAAGCAAAGACAGTATCTGACCCTTGGTGGTTTTATTTCACCTAATTGCTCTGGCTCTCACCAAGAAGAAGTCAAGATGTCTTGGATTGCAGATTCCAGAGACTGCTCCACCAAGACAATGAGAATAAAACTGCAACACTATTGGTGCTCTATGCCTTGAATCATCCTTCCCCATAGCATTTGCACCTTCACATATCCATTGTCATGCAGTATCCTAGAGATTTTCCTCCATCTTTTCACAATGGAAGTGTTGTGCTGCTGGGCTAAAACAGACTTCACATTATATCATAATGAATTATTTTTGACACTTTGTACTGAAAAGAACATAAAATCAAAATTATATAGTAAGGCTACAGAGACACCACTGGAGATGGTCCAAGGAAGAGTGCTAGGCAGTTTAGACACATCCAATCTGCTCAAGAGGAAGTCAGACCTAAGCATTGTGGCAGTAAGTCACTTTAGCACTATCCTGTGACAATATAACTACATCTACACATTGGCTACTTCCATAATAATAAGTAAAATGGCAATGGACCACTCTGTAATAATAAAGCCTAACTCACATCTGTGTGGTTAAACTCATTTATCCACATCCAGAAAATATTTAAGAGGGTTAGCTACACAAGAGTCTGGGAATGATACAGATTTTATGGATGGACCACTCATTGCATAAGGAATTGCCAGGAGATGGTCATACCCAAAGCTTTGCGATCAATGGTTCAGTGTCCACATGGAGATGTGTGACAAGTGGTGTTCCTCAAGGGTTGGCACTGAGATCAGTGCTGTTTAACATCTTTGTCAGCCACATGGACAGTGGAATAGAATGTACACCCAGGAAGTTTGCTGACAACACCAAACTGTGTGGTGAAGTCAACATACTAGAGGGAAGGGATGCCATCCAGAGGGACCTTGGCAGGCTTGAGAAGTGGACTTGTGCAAACTGCATGAAGTTCAAGAAGGCCAAGTGTAAGGTTCTGCACCTCGGTTGAGGCAATCCCGTGCACAAATACAGAGAAAAGATTGAGGGCAGCCTTGAGGAGAAGGACTTCAGGGGTTGTGATGGACCGGAAGCTCAAGATGAGCCATCAGTGTGTGCTTGCAGTCTAGAAAGTCAGTGAGTTCCTGGGCTGCATCCAAGGGAAGTGATTCTCCTTCTCTACTCTGCTCTTCTGAGACCCCTCTTGGAGTGCTGTGTCCATTTTTGAAGTCCTAAACATAAGAAGGACATAGAGCTCCTTGAATGTGTACGGAACAGAGCTACTAAAATGGTCAGAGGGTTGGAGCACAGCCCCTATTAAGCCAGGCTGAGGAAGTTGGGGTTGTTCAGCCTGGAGAAGCGGAGGCTCCAAGGTGACCTTATAGAAACCTTCCAATATCTGAAGTGGGTCTGCAAGAAAGTTGGGGTAGGGCTTTTTGCATGGGTGTGTAGTAAGGGGACAAGAGGAAATGGTTTAAAACTTGAAGATGGGAGATTTAGGCTAGACATTAGAAAGCAATTCTTTCCTGTGAGGGTGGTGAGACACTGGCAGAGGATGCCCAAGGAAGTTGTGTCTGCCCCCTCCTTGGAAGTGTTCAAGACCAAGTTGGATGGGGGCTTAAGCAGCCTGATCTAGTGGGATGTGTTCCTGTCCATGCAGGGGGGTTGGAACTAGATGATGTTTAAGGTCCCTTCCAACCCTACCCATTCTATGATTCTGTGATGACTGTATGGGTCATTGTAGAGTAGTCGCTAAGCCTAGACACTTTGATGTTTAGGTAGTGTAGATACAACCACTGAAGCCAATGTATATCATCAGGGAGACTATTCATAGAATTATGCCCACAATGGATTTTTCACTTCTGAGGAAAATATATTTGAGAAAATTAAATAAGGGTGAGATTAACTTCAGAAAAATAAGAATACAGTGGCATTCAGATACCTATAATCCTTAATTAATAAAATGTGCATGGCAATATTTTCTGGCTCTGAAGCCTAGTGACAGAGCACAGTTTGAACTGCACAATAAAATATCCTTATCTTCACAAACACTGCTTGAATAGTCCTATCTATGCAAAACTCAGATAGTGCCCCTGTGTTGAATAGGAATCTGCTTGTTCATTGTACCCAAAATTAGTCCAGAGAAGGTTAAACATCTAGCAGTGTGAATGGCCAGGTGCTGTTCTATAAGCCTTAGCCATCATTCTCTGTATTTTGCTAATATAGGTATACTTTTAGGAGGTTAATGATGTTCATGTAAACACAGAATCATGGAATGGTTTGAGTTGGAAGGGACCTTAAAGATCACTGAGTTACAAGCCCCAAGATCTTAGATCTCGACAGTGTAAAAATAAGTAAATTCTAAAAATATAAACTAAAGAGTATTTTTATAATTTTTAAGATTATGTTCATATTTAAAGGGAAATGCATAAAAATAATTTTTAAAAGAGTTTATTAATATATATATGGTTTTTACTACTGTAATGTGTGAGCTCATTACTCATCTAATTTCCTTCAGCATAATCAGCAGAGGCTGGCACTAGATATTTCAGAAAAAAACTGTGAAAAGCTTTCAAAAAAAAAACAAACCCAAAAACCTACCAAACACTGAATGAGGTGAGTTTGTCTGAAGCTTGGTAGTTTTGCCAGTTCAGAGAGTGTTGTGCTTTTTTTAACTAACTTTGCTATTCATTGACTGATTTGATATTTGCTATTATCCTGCTACTTCTGTTATCTGTGAATATTTATATTTTCTGTTTTAATTCTGCTAACCCCTTAGCCTCTCCTGGCAACAGGTTGTATGTAGTCCTGATCAATAACAAGTTGGTTTGCTTTGTATTGGTTTTTATTTTGACTGCGAAGTATAGTGATCTGCTCAAGCTATCTACCAAAATCCTGCTTACCCAAGAAATTGTGGAAAAGCTCATTTGAATGAACTAAAACTTTTATTTCAGGCTATATTAAGATCCTCTGTGAACAACTCAAAGACAATTTTATATATGACTTTATTTTATATGCCTAATAGCTTTTCTTGAATGCCCTTCATGTAAAAAAAATCCTTATATTTAAGGTCTTTCACACAAAGTTCCACTTAGTTCCCTATGCTTGATGTTTCTCAGGTGTTAGCTGTAGCTGGAATTCAAGGTGAAAAGCTTAGGTTAATTAATATCTACTAATTGACTCTGTAAGAGGATCCATGCTAGAATAATAATAGTGTCGTATGACTTAGACTTGAATTCACTTCACAGTGACTTCCTGATTAAGACAAAACCTTCATTATCACCTTATTATTTTGGATAATTCAGAAAGCTGATATTGGGCACAGTATTGAATAACAGCCATGCCTATCCCATGGAGGATATCCCCAGGGACTGAGACCTCAAGTCGTAGTCTGACCCTTTGAAGACAGGAGATTTGCCCTGGAATTTTAATTCAGGTTAGCGGTGTATTCACGACACCTTGGTTTTCACTAAGGCATCAGAATCTTTTTGGATTAAACAAATAGGAATAGGCTTCAGACTTGCAGCTGTGTGCTCCAGCCACCAAGGAGAACACTGTCCACAGACTAGGATAGAGCCAGTCCAAAGAAAACCCCCTGAACCCTCTGTATGGTGGGATGCAGGTCCTCATTCAGCAAACCCATGCTTGTTTGTGCTGGGCTGATAATGTACACCCACACTGGCATATACATTGATAATGGTGGTGTTAATGTAGCATGTAGGAGATAAGTGCTGCTTGGAAAATCTCTGTAAAAATAGTTGTTCTTGGTAATTACATTAAAAGTCCACGGAGAGTTCAATTTAATAATATTTATTTTAGAAATCAAGCAGCAGAAACTTGCCTGACAGGCATCTTCTAAACATCCCTGGCTTCTTGAAAAGTCATATATGTGGCTATTGGTTGGTTTTACTGAAGAGAGCAGACTATGAAGCTTCATGTCACTGAGGAAACCAAGCAAGGAGATTGCCTCTAATCCAGAAATCCCTGGGCTTTCAGAAACTGCAGCCTAGGTTCAGTCTTTCAGAGTGGATTGTCTTTGTATTAAGAACCCTTGGACTATTCCTGTCACTGAGAATTTTTAGGATTTGTTCTGAATCAAAACTAAACTACATTCTGAATATCAAAATGTGGTAATATAATTAAATCCTCCATGAGGCCACACTGCCTTTTCCCTGGCAATTCTGATTTTTAAAAAGCAAATAGGAATAATGATATTAATTCAGGTCATATACAGCTGCATTACCAGGACTATGCTAAAAATAATACCCCATCTATTACAAGTTCTGATTGTGTTTCAGTTTCACAAGCATCATATTCACATACTAAATTTGAAAGATTCCCACTCCTCCAAAACAGCATAAAAATATCTGATAGTCAATTTAAGCTATTCTTTTCACATCTCCTCACAAACATATGAGCTCTGCAAAGCCTTTTGTCTCAGCTGGAAGATGCTTCTGTTTGCTCTACCTCACGTCAAAGCTGATTGCCTCTCCAAAGTGTCTGATCTCTGTATATTAGAAAAAGAATAGATTTGAAAGATGCTTATAATTCATTTAATTTCAGTTCCCTTACTTTCTTTCATCCAATATTCTAGATAAACAAATAAATGAGGTAATCATTTCAGTGACTATATAATTTTCATTTTCTATTCAGTACGCACAAAAGTCAGAGCTATTTTTCTTTAACACCACTTTTTTTTTTTTTTTTTCTCATAAATTGTAAAACAGAAAGATATGCTCATGTCTATTTTTAAGTTCTGCATCTATTCCAGACCAGCTTGGCTGTTTTAAATGATAGTGAAAGTATATTGTTTTCTATTGCATCTTAAAAAAAAAAATAAAATTAATTCCCACCTGTGGAATGTTTAACTTTGGGCCAGAACAGTCCATTTTCTGTCCATTTTCTTACAATAGAACATAGGATTTTTTAAAGCCATGTTCAACTAGGTGTTATATTTTGATGAGCAAAGATTTCTGAGAGAACTTTTGTTTCCCCATAACAACTCTAATTGTTCAGAGTCCTTTTCAGTAGCTTTTGTGAGTATACAAAAAACAACACAAAATAATTCAGGAGGATGATTGGATGATACTAATGCCACGTTACAATATTGATGCCATCTGTGTGGCAACATTTTTCAGACATGCCATTCATTACCACAGTTCCATTAACGAAAGGGTTTAAAAAGAAGGAAGAAAGAAACAATACCTGCCTCGAAGGGCTGATAAATATTGCTGTCTGCTACCAATGCATACACTCTGATGTCACATAAAACATGTGTTACTCTGATTCTCAATGATAATAATGATTAATTAGTGTAAGTAACAAGTAAATTGTTTGCCTCACACTTTAGACTTCTAAAATGTAAGTTAAATCTTTTTTTTCATAATAATTAGTTAGCGTTTAAAAAAAAAAACAAACCAACCAACTGACCAAACACAAAAGCCCCAAGCCCAAACAACCTCTTCCTGTATTGTCTTATTTGGAATTTACTTAGATTTAGGGGGTTAAATTTTTTTTTTTTTTTTTTTTTTTTTTTTTTTTTTTTTTTTTTTTAAGAAAAAGGAGAAAACAGAAGATCTGATTGTTCGTGACATTTTGTTCAGAATCAATCATTGTCAGCTCAGGTTAGACTGATTTACTATGAGCCTGCCATAGAAAAGATTTGCCACAAATGGCAAGGCTCTGAGCTGTTTCCACCGCACTGAACATAATGATGGATTTATCATTGCAATCAAGATGGTAAAACAGCATGGTCCCCAGAGTCGTGCACCAGACAAATTGATCACAACAGCCCTGAAGTTATATAAGGGCTTTGTTTATCTGGTCTCAGCCTGCCAGAGAAATAATCCAACGGAAGATAAGGCACTCTGATCTTTACAGAAGTTTGGACAGGTTTTATATCCTAAATGATTCCTAAATGATTACATAGTAGAGTTCTGCTTGCTGAGAGGTAAAACAACTACTCATTAAATATATTCACCTATATATATTTAAAATAAAAGGTACTCTACCCTAAACAGAAATAATCAATGTTATAACTGAGTATTCAACTATATTTGAATGAATACACTATAATAACTTAGAGTGAAAATGAAGGCTTGGTGATGTGACCATTTCTTTGGGGAGCTTGTTCCACTGCTCATCTGCCCTCTGGGCAAAAAATCTTTCCCTAATTTCTAACCAACCCCCCCCAATTGAGTTTCCTACCATTTCCCCAAGTCCTATCTTCATTCACAGGAGTGAAGAAATCAGTACCAGTCCCATTTCTTCCTCTCATGAGGAAGCCATAGACTGCTATGAGGTCACCTCTCAGTCTCCTTTTCTCCAAAGTGAACAATTTAAGTAACCTCAGATGCTTGTTATAAGTCATTCCTTCCAGACTCTACACCATCCTCATTGGTTTCCTTTTGACTTTCTAGCAGCTTGATGTCTTTTCTACACTGCAGTGCCCCAAACTGCACACAGTACTCAAGGTGAGGCTGTACCAGTGCAGAGTAGGACAATCACCCCCCTAGGCCAGATGGTGACACTGCTTGGTGCACCCCAGGACATGGGTGGTGCTCCTGGATGCCAGGGCACACTGCTCATCAGTTTACAATCAACCAGCACCCCCAGGTCACTCTCTGCCATGCTGCTGAGACTGTGGTGTGTACTTCTGAAACTTTATTTCAAAGGGAAGAAAGTGTTATTGTCTATTTTTTTCTGATGAAGGGTGTGAGCTTTGGAGAAAGGAAATTACTCTGTGGGAAAAGAAGGCAAACCACCAAAAGGTACTGATAGGTCATCATCTGGGAAGGTTTAAGCCTGTGAATCAGCCCTGCAGGCTACTGGTCATTCTCCTGAAATTCCTAGGCCTATAGATAAAGATCATGATATAGAACCTGAGAAAGGGACCTGTCTAGTGGAAAGATATGGTTTTTCACTGAGGACCAGAACACCATTGTTAGATGGAGGAATGCAAGAATACCAAATCTCCCAAAGCCTGCCTTTTTTCCCCTGTGGGGACATAATCTTAAAGAATATTCTTCAATCAGATGCCAGAGACTAGAAGAAACTCTAATTTTTTCCTGCATTCACCCAAGGAATACAACTGGCTTTTTAGTTTCACATAAAGCATTGATGGGTATTCTTTGTCATTGAGCTGCACAGAGAAAATAAAAATCAAATGGAGAAGTTAGGATTTATCATATTTATAAAATAATGGAGAATTTAGAGTATTCAATAGGTTCTAAAGGCAGAATTAAGCTGGAGTCGATTGTCAGAAACAGCTATGAAAGAGAGGATATGATCTCAGATCGAAAATTCCTTAAATTACATTATAGTTCTCAGGAACAGGGGGTGTATTTTCCTATTTATATGACAGCATCTATAATGACATGAACCAATGACCACAGATTGGTATCTCTGTCTTAATTCTGAATTTAAATTAAGCTGAATAAATAACTTTCTATTCTGAAGCACAAGTGTATCTTTATAAGGTTTGACAGTATAACTGCTAGAAAGATCTATTGCACAGCATTGATTCATTTTGAGTACAAACGTGGTATAAGCTATGATTCATGGGTAATAATGATTATAAAATTGTTATCCAAATTTTAAAGTAAAATAATGGAACACCTGTAGAACAGAAGTTTAATTCAGAGACCTACTGGATTCTTCATGGATTTATCTTGCTCACAGAGAAGTAGAGAGGGGCTGTTCTACCTTTTTGCCTAAACATTCTCTTCAAAACACTCTTACACAGCTATTGGCAGCACTGTTTGACATAAAATGCATTCAAGAAAATTTACAGTCAACTTAGCCTTCAAGGTGTGCAGATAGACATATGATAGGGATATATAAGCTGGAAATAAACCAGACATGTTTTGCATTATTTTGACAAAGTTTTCATTGTGCAAAAGCAATGGCTCAACAAATCAAAACAAAGATGTAAAAAAAAAAAGTAATTTTTTTAATCCAAAATTTCCAACAGTAAAATAAAATAAATTTTTGTAAGTCCATGTTTTCATTAGACTAATTTTCATTTGAAGGCTTTTTGTTTATTTAATAAAAAGTATGAATATTTTGTTCAAACTTAAAATCTAGAAAATTTTCAGACATTAATTCTACCATTTTTCCATGAGCCTAACAAATAGAATGTGATCCTAATTTACAGTGAAACCAGTATAGGTTAAACCTGTCTGTGAAGGTATAAATACTTCCTCAAAATCTGGGTTTTTTCCTAGAGGGGTGGGCTGAGCTCTGCTAGTTCACAACAGAGAACTGAAATACTCTGTTGTCTATTTGCATTGTTTTGCCTCCTTGGCAGGCAACATTGCTGGCCCATGGTCAATCTTCTATCCACCAGCACTCCCAGGTCCATCAGGGCCCAGGGACTTGTGTATATTCTATGTAATTTGCATAGCTGATCTCTAAGCCAGTCTTCATCTGACCAGTGCTGAGTCTTCCCTATTCTAGGCTTTCTCTCTTACATCCAGGGTCTGTAGATCACAGGAGTGATCTTAGGAGTAAACACTGAAGCAAAGAAGGCATTCAGCAACTCTGCCTTCTCTGCATCCTCTCTTACCAGGGCTCCCACCCGATTCAGCATGGGGCCCACATTTTCACTGTGGTTCCTTTTACTACTGATATATTTGAAGAAGCTCTTTTTGTTCCCTTTAACTTCCCCTGCTAGTTTGAGTCTTATGCACAGGGGAGAGCAAGGCTGACTTCTGGTGTGGACAGGCAAGAATGTGGTCACTAGGACTTGGCTGCCCTAAAGCTAGCTGGGACAGATAAATACTAATGCTTTTTCAACCCTTTAGCCCCAAACTATTCTTAGTTGAGCAGATAAAGCAGATAAATTATATAACTCTTATACTATACTGCTATTTTCTTTATCAAACACAGCTGTTACTTTGAGGCTTCTTTTGTCCCCTATTTGTCTTTCCTTTACTTGTCTCTCCTTCTTTCTTTGGAGGTTAATGGGATGTAGCTCATCAGTGATCTCGGGTCAAACTGTTTGGCCATCCCTATCTAGAAGTCATCTAATGAGTGAACTAGCTCTTGATGCTGGCATCTATAGGTCAATCTGATTTTGTATTAACTTGAAGAAGGTCAAATGGTCTCTAAATTTGATAAATATCCCATTTCTTGAACTGCTGATGGAGAGCATAGACAAGGTGAAAGTTAATACAATTCTGGACTTGTACAGACACACAAATAGGTAGTACAGCTTGATTTCCACAGGAGATAACTTAGACTCAGCTATTGCTCCAGAAACTAATTCCTATGTATCCTAATAAAATTAGAACAAATATTAGCTAAGAGTGTATTTGATAAATCTAGCCTATTTAAGTACAAAACCAGTCCCTGAACATCCTGATATTTTTAAGCTGCATCTCTTAATATAATCTCCCCTAGAAATTATATCATATTTTGATTTGTGCATTTTTTTATGGATTAATAATTTAAAAATAAAATTAGAGAAATCTTTTTTAATCTAATAAGCTATACAAGTGTCATGGCATGGTTTCTCTTTTCAAGACTCCACAAGTATACAAACATCTGTGGAATGAATATGGAGTTATGAAGAAGAAGTGATTTTTTCCTGCTTACGTTTCCCTGACCTGCTTTATGTGTATTTATAACAGAGAAAGAGATAAGATATATGTACAGAAAAAATAAGACTCTGGGCCTGCAAAATATGGAGGAGAACAATGACAGAGAAAAAGGAAACCCAAACTGAGGGATAAAGAATAAAGGAATTTCGATCAAAGGCATGTCCTAAAGTCCCAGTCTCAGCTGAAAATGAAGGATTCTGAGCCTTCCTGTCTTTTACAGTGAGAAACATCTCACTGAAGACTAGGTGTCATCTCAGCCTCTTCTCTCAGATATGTTAGACAATCCTATTTAAAAGTTTTCTGTATTTTGTTGGGGTTTGTTTGGTTTGGTTTGGGTTTGTTTATTGTTTTGTTTGTTTTTGTCTTTTTTTTTTTTTTTTTTTTTTTTTTTTTCCAGCAGATGTATAGAAGGGAAATAATGCTGGTTTTAAACAAAATCTTTGCAACTCTCAGGTAAGGTGTGTGAAATGACTGCAGGTTGCTCTCAGGGTGGAATCTTTCACACAAGCTCCTTAGGAAATGTACAGGTTGTGAGACATGAAGCTTCATCTGCCAAAGATAAGAAGTGGCCAGAAATTTTTAGGGGATATATTGATAACACATAACTGTATTTATTACAGCCTACATATAATATATTTTTACTGCTAATATCTCATTGCACTTGCCTGTTAATGCAGCTGATTTTAATGACCAGTTTTAAAACCAGATAGTAATATTTTCACTTTAGTGTAGCACTTGTGTATACAAAGGCCACTTACAGCTAGATTTGATCTGTATGGGGGGAATTCTAAAGGCACAGCTGCAGAATTACAGCTAGCTGGTAGCAATACAATTTAAAAAGTATGAAACTGGATGAAATCAGAAACATTATTACTGCTGTTGATTATTACTATCATCTATATATGCTCTGTGGCATATAAATATATGCTACTATCATAAGACTTGTAGATAATGACAGAAATGATGTGATTATGCCAAGCTAAGCTTTTGATTTGAGGGGTACTTATTGATCAGTGTCTGATGTGGGTTTTTTTGCTGAAAGCCAAATTAACATAAAATGATGAAATATATGTTTTCCATCAAAACACCAGAATATTTTGTTATTTCATATGCCTTTGCTTCTGTTTCTTAGAAGGTGCCTCCTGGCAAGTATTTTTGGGTTCCAATATCCTACAATACCTGTGTCTCCCAACTTTAAGTTGTGGCCTATGATGAATTGTAATAACAAAAAATTGTGAGAGGATCATAGTGTATTATGGCTGAAATATCCTGCATGGAAGACTAGAGGACTTTGAAAGTGATCACAGAGTCATAAAGGCTGGAAAAAACCTCTGAGATCATCAAGTCCAGCCTATGACCTTACACTACCACACTAGCTGGACCATGGCAATAAGTGCCACATCCAGTCTCTCCTCAAACTCTTCCAGGGATGGTGACTCCCCCACTGCCCTGGGCAGTCCATTCCAATGCCTGATCACTATTTCTGCGAGGAAGTGCTTCCTAATATTCAACCTAAACCTCCCCATGAAGACTTTCAGGCCATGCCCTCCTGTCCTGTCACTAATTGCGTGGGAGAAGAACCTGACCCCCATCTGACTACAGCCTCCCTTCAGGTAGAGATTCATAAGGTTCCCCTGAATATCCTCTTCTCCAGGATGAAACCCCACTTCCTTAGCCTTTTCTCATAAGTCTTTCCCCCTGGTCATTTCAACAGCCTTGTTGGTCTCCTCTGGACCTGCTCCAGCACCTCAATATCTTTCATGAAACGAGGGGTCTAGCACCAGGCACAGTACGCGGGATGGGGCCTTACCAGTGCTGAGTACAATAGTATCCTGGTATCAGGCTACAACAGAAGCTCAGCTCCCATTAAAAACCACAAAAATATCAAAATATTTCACCCATACTGTGGGTGAAATAGAACTTTTTTGAGCCACACATATGAAATCCAAAATATACCAAATTCTCTCTCTATATATATACACACACATATCATGGATTGGCTTCATGAACAAAGATTTCAGAAGGGTTCTGCCCACTCTTCTGCAAGTGTGCTGATGGCTGATGAGGCCAATGCAGGATAGGAAGCATGGTTGCAAAAGGCACAGCAAAAAGTTGGAGGGTTGGGGCATAAATACTGAAGAGAACATGTTTCTTCTTGTGTAGGGGAAAGCATAAGGAAATAATGTGATCAGAATGACCTGAGGGCAAATTTTCAAGTTTGGAGGAGATGGAGTTTTTAATCATGAAGCCAACTCCTGTGAGGTCTTTCAGTTTTGGGTTTGCCTGACCAACAGAGTGTATAGCTGGCATCATGTTCTTTAAGACTGCCTTCCTCATGAAGACAAACTTCACTGAGAGCAGCAATGTCAATGTTAAGTCATGACAGTTCGTGGACAATTAGAGCAGAACAACACTCAGGACACCCACTGTCTGCTGTATCAAGCATGGTTCTGATGTTCCAACATGTGAGTGTCAATCTGAACACACCCTTAAAGGCAGGTGTGTGCTTTTGTCTCTTTGTCTTAGTTCGACTGCATCAGAAGATGTCCATTGACCATGCCTAGCTGACCAGGTGGAGGGTGGAGATGAGCTTTGGTTAGGGCACCTTTTCTAGGCCCCTCTCCATGTCAAGCAAGCAGTGCTCTCCTTGAAAAAGGCTGCTTGGTCACTCAGGATGCTGCTGAACAAGACTGTCATCTCCTGGGTCAGTCTCAAATGATCAACGTCCTGAGCCGCCTGCACGCGGTTTTGGGTCTGTGTCTTCCAGTGCAGCTTTCACCTGCCATTTTGTCCCTCACCTGTCACTGCAGGGTTTTACAAATGTGGGTATATCCCTCAAGCCTGTGCAGTGGCTTTTTTAGGTGAGGCGCAGTGTGCATGGAACTGGCCTCACTCTTTACTCCTAAGTTTCATCTGCCATGGCCCAGCAAGCTTGGACAGTGACAGTGAAGTCCTCAGGACATAGGTTTAGTTAAAGCATTCTTCTCTTAGGTGGATGGGCTTACAGGGCTGAATGAGCTCCATCTGCCTGGGTTTAAAGTTAGAGTTGTCCTTCTAAGATGGTTGCCTGACAGCAAGCCCATCCTGCCCATGGACGCTTTGTGTGACCCTTCAGTTGTGGCCTGTCTGTCATGGGACACCCTACATGGACAACCTGTGACAGTGGCTCACCACCCTCAAAGTAAAGAATTTCTTTCTAATATCTAGTCTAAATGTATTCTCTTTCAGTTTGAAACTCCTCCCCCTCAGCCTATCACTACAGGTCCTTGGAACAAGTCTGTCCCCAGCTTTTCTGTAGACCCTTCAGATACTCTAAGGCCTCTATAAGGTCTCCCTGAAGCCTTCTCTTGCCCAAGCTGAACAACCCCAACTCTCTCATCCTGTCTTCATAGGAGAAGTGCTCTAGCCCTCTGGGTAACCCTGTGGCCCTCCTCTCCTCTTGCTCCAACAGGTTCAAGTTCTTTTTATGTTGGGGACTCCAGAACTGGACACAGTACTCCAGGTTGAGCCTCACAAGAGCATAGTAAAGAGGAAGATTTTCTTTCTGTTTCATAACAAATAAATCTTGTTAAGTTTGAGCTGACTTGAGACTGACCTTGAAGCTCTCAAGCTGGAACAATTATGTAACCAGTCAAACCTAGGGTCATGGTAAGAAGGACAGCACAGCAACCATCTAAGAAGTGAGTTGGGGAAAATTGATAAGTGCAGAAAAACAGTAATTCATGGGAAGTTCTTTAACTTTCTGGATTTTTTTTTAAATTATCTTTGAAAAATATGTCAACCAAGAAAGAGCAGAAGAAATAGCAAAAAGCTATGCAACAGCCCACAATAGCAGCACATAATAAATGAAACTCTGCTTTAGGATATTGATTGTCCTTCCAATTTCACAGGGTATAGCAAACAGTCTCATGGTAACCATCACCAAACATGTACTATGACACATGCTTGTGCAGTGCACAAATTTATTATGGTCTCAGATATTTTTTACTCAATACAAAAGTTAATTGTTCATAAGCATTTTCATGAATATGTTTCAGGGAATTAAAAAGCATAATATAAGCACATTTAAATCTACTCCAGTTCAACAAAACACTTAATTCTACGTATACCTATATCTCTAGCAAAATCTAAGAAAACTATGTAGGATTTAAGCAAATTAGTATCATCAAGGTCCAGAACTACCAATCAAGCACCTGTGGTGGGGCAGCATAATTTACCCTAGATGGGACCTCGACCAAACTGGAATATATATCTTCTGGTATCTGAGATAGGTTGGTTAGCACTAGCTCTGATATCTCTCTATAAACTAGCAATTAAAGAAAGTTTAATCTAAATCCTTCATTTGTTTGTCCTTTAAATACAACCAGAATCAAATCCACACCCTACAAAATGATTAGTTTTCATATCAAACCTATTTACCTATGCTCCTAACCTTACATCTATTGCTCTGAATTTCATAAATCAAGGTGCAGTGAGCAGCTGTTGTGTTAGTCTTGTTGGTTATTTTACACAGGGAAAAGCCTTATATGTTAGTAACTACTTCTAGACTTCTAGAAGACAAGAGGAGGACTAGAAGCTAGAGAGCTTCATAAGGCTGCTGGGAGCCTGCTGCTGCCCAACTTTCAGCTGGAGGGTCTTTGGTGAGGCCAATCAGCTGTTAAGGGCTGTGAAGGGCGCGGCCAACACACTGGAGAGAAGGTATTTAAGAGGTTTCCGGGAGCGCCAGCGACCCGGAGCGCGGCGAACAGGAGCAGGCAAACAGGAAGGGACGCGGCAGTTTGCGAGGCAGTTCGCGCAGGCAAAGAAAGCAGGAGTAAGCACGTGGCAGCGCGGAGCAGAGAGCAGAGAGCAGCAGCTAGCTTCCAGAGGGCAGGCACGTGGCTAGACAGGGAGCAACTAGTAGATAGATACATCATGGTCACAACGCGGACAAAAACCACAGTGAAAAAGAATGTGGGGACTCAGACGGAGCTCCCAAGCAGGCATGCAGCAGTGCAAGTCTCTAGCTGCAGTGAATGCCTGTGCCTGGCACTGGTATCAAATGGAACCGGTGACACCGAATGTGTGAGTTGTGAGCAAGTAAATGATCTCCTCAGGCAGGTGGTTAAACTGACAGAAGAGGTTGAGAGACTGAGATCCATTAGAGAATGTGAGAGGGAAATAGACTGGTGGAATCACACCCTGAGGCAGGGGCAGACGGGAGAGGTTGAGGAGATGATGGATCCCCACCCCTCCTGCCACCAGACAGAAGGAGAGGCCTTAAGAGACATGAATGAATGGAAGGAGGTCCGGCCTCGGAAGGGCAAGAAAAAATCCTCCCGACCCCCTCCTCCCTCCCAATTGCCCTTGAAGAATAGGTATGAGGCCTTGGAAATTCAGGGACATGAAAATGTAGTTACAGAGGTAGACTCACCTAGTGAACCACCTAGGACTCGTCCGTCAGTCACCCCGTGTCCTTAGGACTTCTTCAATCAAGAAGGAAAGGAGAGTAGTTGTGGTGGGTGACTCCCTTCTGAGGGGGACAGAAAGGCCCATTTGTCGACCGGACCCATCCCACAGGGAGGTCTGTTGCCTCCCTGGGGCTCGGATTAGAGATGTTAAAAGGAAACTCCCTAATCTTGTGGGTCCCTCTGATTACTATCCACTGCTGATTTTTCAGATTGGCAGTGATGAAATTATCATAAGAAATGTAAGAGCAATGAAGAGTGACTTCAGGGCCCTGGGACGGCTAGTTAGGGGGTCTGGAGCACAAGTAGTGTTTGCCTCCATCCCTCCTGTAAGAATGGGTGGGGAGGTATATAGGAAGAGTCTACAGGTCAATGAGTGGCTAAGAGACTGGTGCCAAAGACAGGATTTTGGTTTTTTTGATCATGGGATGCTATATGAGACACCTGGCCTGGTGGTGACAGGTGGGATGCACCTGTCCCAGAGGGGGAAGAGGCTTTTGGGGCAGGACTTAGCAGGGCTCATTGAGAGAGCTTTAAACTAGATGTGAAGGGGGAAGGGGAGAAAACTGGGTCTGTTAGGGACAAACACAAGAAGAACAAACCAGGGCCCAAAGGCAGTTGGTCTAGGAAGGATTTAGTCCCACCAGTGTGCTCTGTTTGTTTCCTGAAATGTCTGTATGCTAATGCACGCAGCATGGGGAATAAGCAAGAAGAGTTAGAGGTCAGTGTACGGGCTAAGGGTTATGATCTGGTAGCAATAACAGAGACATGGTGGGATAGGTCACATGACTGGAATGTGGCCATGGATGGCTATGTGCTTTTTCGGAAAGATAGGGCGGGGAAGCGAGGTGGTGGAGTTGCTCTTTATGTGAGAGAGCAACTAGAATGTGTTGAGTTTTGTGCAGGGGCTGATGAGGGGCAAGTTGAAAGTCTGTGGGTAAGAATTAAGGGGCAGGCTGGTGTGGGTGACACAGTTGTGGGGGTCTACTACAGACCTCCTGATCAAGGCGAAGAGGTTGATGAGGCCTTCTACAGGCAGCTGAAAGCAGCCTCACAACTACAGTCCCTAGTCCTCATGGGGGATTTTAACTACCCTGATATCTGCTGGTTGACTCACACAGCCAGCCTTTCACAGTCTAGGAGGTTCCTCCAGTGCATTGATGATAACTTCTTAATGCAGATGGTGGACAAGCCGACTAGAAGAGGAGCGCTGCTGGATCTTATACTAACCAACAAGGAGGACCTTGTCGAAGAAGTGGTGGTCAATGGCAGCCTTGGCTGCAGTGATCATGAGATGGTAGAGTTCAGGATCCTGTGCGGAAGGAACAGAATACCCAGTAGGACCAAAACCCTGGACTTCCACAGGGCAAACTTTGGCCTCCTCAATCAACTGTTAAGAGAAATCCCATGGGACAGGGTGTTAGAAGATAAAGGGGCTCAAGATAGCTGGTCAATATTCAAGGACCACTATTTGCAAGCACAGGATCAGAGCATCCCTATGGTTAGGAAATCTAGTAAGGGAGCTAGGAGGCCAGCATGGTTAAAAAGGGAACTGCTGGGAAAACTTAAGTGGAAAAGGAAAATCTACAGATCATGGAAGGGGGGGCTGGTCACTTGGGAGGAATACAGGACTGTCGTCAGAGGATGTAGGGAGGCAATTAGGAAAGCTAAGGCCTCCTTGGAACTTAACCTTGCAAGTCAGGTTAAGGATAATAGAAAGGGCTTTTTCAAATACATAGCTAGTAAAACTAACGCTAGAGGCAATATTGGCCCACTAAGGGATGAGATGGGAGCCCTGGTGACAGAGGATATAAAGAAGGCAGAGGTGCTGAACGCCTTCTTTGCCTCTGTCTTTACTCCTGCAGGGTTTCCACATGAGCCCCAGATTCATTTAGCCCCAGAAGTAGTCAAGATAGATAAGGAATTTGACGTAGTAGATGAGGATTGGGTTAGGGATCAGCTGAGTAATCTGGACATCCATAAGTCGATGGGTCCAGATGGAATGCATCCAAGGGTGCTGAGGGAGCTGGCGGAGGTCATTGCTAGGCCACTCTCCATCATCTTCAGTAAGTCATGGGTAACAGGAGAGGTGCCTGAGGACTGGAGAATAGCAAATGTCACCCCAGTCTACAAGAAGGGCAAGAAGGAGGACCCGGGTAACTATAGACTGGTCAGCCTCACCTCCATCCCTGGAAAGGTGATGGAACAACTTGTTCTTGTCACTATCTCCAGGCATATCAAGGACATGGGGGTCATCAAGAGCAGTCAGCATGGTTTTATCAAGGGTAAATCATGTTTGACTAACCTCATAGCCTTCTATGAGGAAATTACTAGGTGGATAGATGATGGAAGAGTGGTAGATGTGGTTTATCTTGATTTCAGTAAAGCATTTGACACCGTCTCTCACAGCATCCTTGTAGATAAGTTGACCAAGTATGGGTTTGGTGATCAGGTAGTGAGGTGGATCAGGAACTGGTTGAAAGGAAGGAGTCAGAGAGTTGTAGTCAATGGGGCAGAATCTGGTTGGAGGTGTGTGACTAGTGGAGTCCCTCAGGGGTCGGTACTGGGACCGGTGTTGTTCAATATCTTCATCAACGACTTGGATGAGGGTATAGAGTGTACCCTCAGCAAGTTTGCTGATGACACTAAGCTGGGAGGAGTGGCTGACACACCGGAAGGCCGTGCTGCCATTCAGTGAGACTTAGACAGGCTGGAGAGTTGGGCAGAGAGAAACATGATGAAGTTCAACAAGGAGAAGTGTAGAGTTTTGCATTTGGGGAAGAACAACACAATGTCCCAGTATAGGTTGGGGGCTGACCTGCTGGAGAGCAGTGTAGGTGAAAGAGACCTGGGGGTCCTGGTAGACAAGAGGATGACCATGAGCCAGCAATGTGCCCTTGTGGCCAAGAAGGCCAATGGCATCCTGGGGTGCATTAGAAAGGGTGTGGTTAGTAGGTCAAGAGAGGTTCTCCTCCCCCTCTATTCTGCATTGGTGAGGCCGCACCTGGAATATTGTGTCCAGTTCTGGGCCCCTCAGTTCAAGAAGGACAGGGAAGTGCTCGAAAGAGTCCAGCGCAGAGCTACTAAGATGATTAAGGGAGTGGAACATCTCCCTTATGAGGAAAGGCTGAGGGAGCTGGGTCTCTTTAGTTTGGAGAAAAGGAGACTGAGGGGTGACCTCATCAATGTTTTCAAATATGTAAGGAGTGAGTGTCAGGGAGATGGAATTAGGCTTTTCTCAGTGATGAACAGTGATAGGACAAGGGGTAATGGGTGTAAATTGGAGCACAGGAGGTTCAAGTTGAATATTCGAAAAAATTTTTTTACTGTAAGGGTGACAGAGCCCTGGAACAGGCTGCCCAGGGGGGTCGTGGAGTCTCCTTCACTGGAGACATTCAAAACCCGCTTGGACACGTTCCTGCACGATGTACTCTAGGTGGCCCTGCTCTGGCAGGGGGGGTTGGACTAGATGATCTTTCGAGGTCCCTTCTAACCCCTAGGATTCTATGATTCTATGACTTTTCATTGAATCACTGATTATATTTTAAAAAACACAAAACATTTCATCTCATTCTAAGCAACTTTTTTTTTTTTTCTTAATTTCAGTGCTGGAATGAATTGTGCTTATTGATTGCTATAGTTTTAGTTTATTATTGTGGACAGTGCAGCACAAAACAGCCAGTTTTGAGAATGCCTTTTGTTGCGACTGTCAATAGCATGCTGAGTTAGTCTGTTAGTTTCTACTCTGCAGTCTGCCCTGAGGATAAATTTTCTTTATCAGTGAAAGCACACATCTTACTTCAAGTCTGAGTTTGCTGAGTTCCACCTTCCATTATTGCTTTGTCTGCTCTATTAAAAGCCTTGTAGTATTACTGAATTAGTCATTTCTCAAATGCTGATGAACCAAGATTCCAAAGAAAATGTATAGTCCAATAATGGTTTTACAGAGTCATCCTGCAAGACCTTGGTAATGTATGCAAAGTCAGGAAACTCATCAACAATCACATCATGGGTGTCAGTAACCTTTTTAGGCACTGACTTCGCAATTAAATATCATGAATCAACTTGTTGGGTCTCTGTCAATCAACAACATGTGCCATGAATAACAGATGTCAAGTAAATCTCATGGTGCTGACATATGTCATAGTTTGCTCAGGACTTTACCCTCCCTGTTGCAGTTCTGCTTTCCCTCCTGATCATAACACATCCTTAGTTTATAAATGAACGTACTCCTTCCCAACATGGATAAACCAATATTTTCATCAAATTCTCACAACGTGAACAACTCACAGAATGAGTACAGATCCTTTGGGAGATTTGTAAATAATGCTTATTTTCAGTAAGAGTAAATGCTGTGCTGAATGGTTACTGCAGTGTCTGAGTCAGGTTTGTCCTTTTCTGTTGTACTTTAAACTACTACGGGGTAAGGTGAGTTATGTTTCATGAAATCTTTACCATTTGGCTATGTTAAAATGTTGTCTACTCATTCATCCCCACCCGTGAGAGACAAAAGTACAGGATTTCCCTTGTCTTCACAAGATAACATTGAGATCATGGTGCATCAAAACCTAACATTTTAAAAATTTTATAAGCAGTCATCAGAGTATTAGAGCTATGTATCCTCTCTTAAAGTAGAAAACAAAATAACTGCACATGGAATAAAAATTTCCCAATTAAATTCATATTCTCTTTTTCATTCCAGGTTTACAAATAATCTTGCACAATGTTCTGCAACATGACTTAGCAAAAAAATCTAAACAGTACTTGGTAATTTTTGGAAACCATAAGGTGAAGCCACACTTAAATTAGCTGTCACTGGAAATTTCAAGCTGCAATAATGGGTTTATTGAAGATGGTGGGGGGAGGGGAGAGACTGTTAATGTTTATACAATAGAGACTTCTGATCAGCACTAATTTTTGTGCCTTCTGCAATTACTCACCTTCATTCTGAAACACTTGTTGGATATTACAGAGCTTACTTAATAGCAGATCTGCCCTTGAAAACCTCTGAAGGATAAATTTTAATACATATACCTAAGGTCTTTTTTTTTAATTATCTTACTCGTTCTTCTCCATAGCTGATGACATGGGTATTATTTAGATATTATTCATAGATGTTACAATAGCTTTTAGAATTTTATTAAGCACATCTCAAGTAGTTTTGAAAAGATCTTGGAGGAAAATAAAAAAGATTCTTATTTTAATTCATTAGTAGTAATCTGGAATCCTTTTTCCAAAAAAAATAGGATAGTTGATGTGTAACTTGAGAACACTACTGAAAATATGGGGTTTTGTTTGTTTGTTTGTTCATTTGTTTTTAAAGGCTCATTCATTTTCACATTTTCTCTTTAAACCAGCCTTTTTTTTTTCTACCAGAATTAGGATGGAGCTACACTTCAGTCATAAAATGAGCTTTACAGAAAACAGTCAGAGAGACTGTTTTAAAGACAACAGTATTAGATTAATTTTTCTAAAGTTATTGGAATGAGAAGACCCTGCAAGGACCCAGCGTCCAGACTGCTTAAAAGCCTTCCCAGCTCAGCCAGCCTATGCAAATCTGTTGACACCATCCACGTGAAGTGAATGATGAAACATCCAGGTAAATTGCAGCTCATCTCAGGCAGAGAGGACAGATTATGTATGTACCTATTGCTGAAGGACACTGATTGAGCTTCTGTTCATCCTTTAAGTGTAATATTATCCCTTAATGCTGACAGGAATTTCGTGGAGTTTGATGAAGGAGAAATGTCAAGTCCTGCACCTGTGGATGAATAATCCCATCCACCAGGAAAGACTGAGAATCACAACCGAGAAAGTGACATTGCAGACAAGGTCACAAGGTCCTGGGGGACAACAAGTTGACTGTGAGCCAGCAGTGTGCTCTTTTGGCAAAGAGGTGATCCTTCTTCTCTGCTTAGCACCGAGGAGGCAGCATTTTAGTGCTATGCCCGTTTCTGGGTTCCCTTGTACAAAAGGGAGATGGACATACTGGAACAAGTCCAAAGAAGTGTGTGGATCTGCTGCCTACTGGGAATATAGGCTCTGTCACTCTGCATGGCAGCTGAGAAGAGCAGCCATTTCTGTTAGAAAAGGAAGGGAAAAAAAAAATCTGCTAAAATTCAGCCTACCAGATTTTGCTCTCCCGAAAAGAGAATTCAACATGTCCCAGTGAAAAGTGACGGTTTTGGGCACTTGAGCTAATTCTATCAACTGAAGATTAAGTGATAAACACCTATTGTCTATAAAAAATCTTCTGAAAGCCTAAAAAGGTACAAGCAACAATTTTTGTAGTTGTGCAAGTTGTGCAACTTAAAAGCAGCTACTCTTTAGACTGACGAACAGGACTTTTGCAGACCCTCACAGGACCAATGCAAAAATCCACATATCATATTTGGCATGTGATCAGAGTAGTATCTCCAGACAAATGATTTTTACAAAACTGGATGCATGATGCTTTAACTTATTGAAAGATGTCTGTATTTAGTGTGTAAGTAATCTAAGCAATTAAAAACTTAATGGAGGGGAGTATGACAGGCAATAGTAGACTAAATTGTAAATTGTATAGCTTCTGATTAGATTTAAATCATGAAGACCCATGAATTCTGTTCTTTGGATTCCAGCTGTTGGAAAACTGTGTTCTACTTATTTCATAGGATGATAACACCTACTGTTTTTCATGCTGTTTTGGATAAAGAAATCTGGGGGACAAATGGAGTGTGAAGTAGAGCTCTATGGCTGGTCCAGGATGAATGAGTCCAAGCTTGAAGGAGTAGGGTAAGGAATCAAGAAGAGTCTGAGTTTAGTATTCATCCAGTGAAGGAACAGAATATGATACCAGACTGAAGAGACAAATATTGTTTTTGAGAAATAACTCATACATAGAAAGTTATAGTACATAAAATAGTTTGCAGTCAGGGAAGAGCTTGAAGACCATTGCTTGAAAGCTTTATTTGGAATAACAAAAGCATTTGTACAATTCGAAGCCTGCTTATAGGTAATTCAAAAACAGAAAGGGAGGATAAATTTATCAAATAAATTGTTTGCTGCAAATAGTGCTTCCAGCTCCTTCATCTGTATCTAATTGGCTATCACTAATGCATGGAAATGCTGAGACACTTAAAGAATTGTGTAACAGGCATTCCATTATGTAATTAAGGATCATTAACTATATTAATGATTTTTCTAATTTTTATATTTTTAATCAATCAGTAATGCTTTATGTCAGGAATATACTTTCAAATAACTGTACCAATGAAGAAGATACATCTTGCTTATCTAACTCCTGCAGGTAATTCACACAAAAGATACAGTCTGAATAAATCTTGAGAAAGCTCAAATAAAAGCCAGATGACTAGATCACACCTCACTAGAGGATTAAGAAAAATGGAGATTGGCAAACCTAATATTTCTAGGAAGTCACTAGAGAGTTTATAAAAGCTCAAGGGGAAAAAAAAACAACCATATACACATATGGGCAGACTACATACAAGATGAAAAGACTGCTGAAGAAGAACTGTAAGACTGTCAATATGAAAACTGTATTTTTTAGCATCTGCTATGTGAAAATTAAGTTTAAAAATTAAATTTAAATACTTTTTTGTGAATATTCTAATGGGTCTTGCTAAAAGTCTTTTGAGCCACAAGCAGCTGCCCAGTGCTGCTGCCCATGTATGTAGAAAACACTTTTCATGTAATGTAAAGGTGCTAAATGGCCACATTTATTTCATGTTAAAATAACATGAAATTGTTTGTTGGTTTGCTTTTAAAAAAAATGTTCAGATTTTCAGATTATTCCATTAGGTAAAAAATGATCAACATTTGGGTTAGGGATTCTCGGGTTTCATGTTAGTGCATGACTTCTATAGCAAGCCCTGGTAAAGGGCAGAATGGCATGAAAGAAGGAAAAGTTCAAAGAACTATCCATAAAAGTCAAACAGGATGGTCACAGTATGACCATTGATCTGATAGACAGTTCTGTGGTTTAAGATGGAAGAGTTTTTGTAATTACAGTGGCCAGCTCAGAATATTTTAATCTGATGAATCCCTAGAGAGGGACTGTTTGCAAAGGCCTGTGACAGGACAAGAGGCAATTTTTTTTAGAGAAGAGTAGATTTAGATTGCATATTAGGAACAAGTTCTTTACTGTGAGGGTAATGGAAAAAGAGAACATATTGCCCAGGGAGGTAATTGAGACCTCATAACTGAGATATTCATGTTGAGGCTTTACAAGGCTCTGAGAAACCTGATGTGGTTGAGGGTATCCCTGCTTACTGTAGGGGTGTTGGATGATCTTTAGAGGTCCCTTCTTCTATGATTCTATGAAAAGCAATTTAATTTCATCTAGAGCAAAAATGAATAGTTACTACCTTGTGGAAAATTCTTTCCGTGTCTAAGCTACCTTGAAAAACATGCAACATGGATGTACTTTACATTCCTATAGGTATTTGTCCTGTTGATTTTATCAGTTGGTTTTTTTTTTTTTTTTTTTTTTTTTTTTTTTTTTTTTTTGTCTGATGTGGGAAGGGTTTTGAGAAGCATGGACCCTTTAAATCATGGGATACAACATGTTGACCTGTGTGTTTGCAAGAAATTGTACTGAATTAGAAACCACAGATTCAATCTTCTAGTTCTGCTAAGAAATAATTCTTTACCTCAGACACTGGTAAACATAGTAAATATCCTTTAACTAATATAAAGAACTTCTCGTCCACTCATGCTTAAATGATTTATAAAGATGATTATCAGTATTCCTATTTTATGGATTGAGAAGCACCCATGAGCTGAAATGATTTGTCAAAGGTCAGTAGGGCTGATCTTAAAAGAAAAAATATTGCTTCTAAATCTCATCTTCACAATACCAAATTTACAGCTTTCTAATTATTTTTTGCCTAGTATATGGTTTGTATTCTTGTCTTCATCTATACATAATGGTGCAGCAACACTTTTGCAATAGTGCTCATCAATATTATTTCTAACAATATTTCTTCCCCTAACAACTATGTTATAGAAAGAATGATGAGCTTTTAGTTGTGGTTTGGGGTATTTTTGTTTTTAAAAGTAATTCTATCATAAAATTCAGCAGTTAACTGTGCTTTATGTCTATCATGTCTTACATTTTCTTAGTGACTGAACTCACAACACTTTTGTCTAAGAGAGGAGGTTTCATTAACCTTATGTTCTGCTGATACAACAGTTTTGAGGGTTTGTTTGGTTTTCTGGGGGTTTTCAGCTTTCACTACAGTGTTTAAAAACAATATTCCAGAATTACTTTGCATTTTCAACTCCTCTGTAATTTGTTACTCATCAGTGAATCATCTTGAGTTAGATGCTACTTCTGTGATTTCCATTTCCTGTGGAAGCTCCTCAAATATTATAAAATTTTCTAAAATTTGTAATCCTGGTAGTGAGCAAAATGTGCAGAAATTTTGTTGTATGTTAGAAAAGTGCTTAAATATGTGCTTACTGACTTTGGCTGTAGTTTCACACATCTCTGTATTGACACATTTGTCATTATTTGGCTCTAACTGGGATTTTCATAGGAGATCTAGCTGCTGATTTTTAAATGTGAATTAAATATGTATCTCATACAGTCCATCTGAAAAGAAATCCTCCAGCCTAAACTTCACTAATGTGACAATTTTAATTCAAAAGTTTTCATTGTAAGGTGAATTAGTTGGTCCTATTGGAGAAATACTTTAAAAAGCACACCTTTTTATAAATCTAGTTTAAGAAGGATGCTGCATGTCAGATACTGCTGTAAGTCTCACAACTATTTTTTTTTTCCTGGATGTGAAGGAGCAGGGAATACTAAAACAAAAAATATACATTCCCTACCATCAGGAATCTATTAATAGCTCTCTTTGACAGTAAAAATGTTTCCTCCTCTCACTTAAGTGAATAGTTACTATTTTACTAAACAATAACAATATATGCTTTTGGGGTTTTTTATGTACTGCAAGTGAAACAAAGCTTATGAGTATGCTTCTGTATTTTCAGTCATACACTTCACAGTAGGTTTCCCTGATCCAGATGAAAAAACAATATTTTCTTTAACCAATGTTTTATACTGGAATCATGTCCATTGTGACTTTTGTTTTGTTTTCATAAACATTCTTGCTTGCTTGCAAAATATTTTTAAGTCCTCTGAGAGCAATGTCATCAAGTGCTCATTATCCAGATAAACTGAACAAGGAAATAACATTCTGGAAACAGCGTAATTACCCACCCAGGGGTTCAGGACAAGGCAAGTATTGTTTGGACAACATTATGCTGGGTAAGAAAGTTGAAGATGCTGCAAGGAAAGGAAGAACTCTATTTCTGAACCCATGGGGTTCAGACAGACAAGTCTGTAGGGTTTGGATGCAGAGAACAGAATAGCCTTTTTAATATTTCCCTGTTGAAAGCAAGATACACAGCAGTTACCTAAAGCTTTTTGTGCCACTAACCCTTTGAACATGGAAAGCTTGAAGTAGAAGAGAGGTTTTAACATCAGCTCTTTCCTAGTAGACTTAACCAGGTTTATTTCCAATGTATGTGGGGCAGAAACCATCTTTCACTGGTTACTTTCATAAAAGATAAGATGGCCTTAGCTGGCATGCTCTGATATTTTCCTGAGTTTCATTACCATCGAATCTTTGATACCAGAAAACATATAAATCCCCAGAAAGGAGAAGAAAGATACAGATTGGTGGAGGCAGAGTACTTTGAAAGAAGGGGCCAAAGATCAGAAATGTTTTGCAAGCTTGGGAAATAAGTGTTCATAAAAAGTGGCAGCTGCTTTTGATGAAATTACTGGAAGTAGGTGTACAGATGATCAAGAAAACAAATTTTCCCTTAATGATGTCTCCAGATTCTTAAATAAAGCCTAGCAGGTAATAAGATCCTCTCTGGATTTCAAAAGATATCTCACGTCCAGGTGTTGAAACACATTTTTTAAAGCCTTGGAAACAAGAGCTTAAAAATTCAGCATGTATATATTAAAAAAAAAAAAAAAAAAAAAAAAGCCTGTAATTCCTCCACGGATGTCTCATTCTCAAATATAGCATGGGAACATTTGTCTAATGTGGAGCCTGGTTTTTCATGTGTAGCTCAGAGTGCTTGCAAACACACATTGTAAGCATGTTACAACTTGGAACTAGTCACATAAGACTTCAAAGGATTAACATCCACATTTTCAAGTGGATTACTTTTGGACTTGGTGAGTAGATAAGGTCGGAAGTATTACTAAAGAAAACAGCAATGCTTGAAGAGATAGATAGCTAAAATGCATACTGAAGAATTCTTTCAAAATTGGCAGCTCGTTGATTATTTAGGAAGATCCTTAGGGCTTAAGTTTTTTCCTAGGCCTTTTTTTTTTTTATCTGAGTACTACCTATTGACAATAATGTTCCTAACGTGTATCTTCAGTTCCAGTTTAAGGAAATAAGAAATACAGTATTGTAACATTCTTGCTACAGTAATGTAAAGGTGGCAGAGATGAGTCCATGTCTTTTGGCTTGGAAGCTAAATGCAAAAGGGCTGGATTCATTTACCCAAACTGTTTAAATGATATCTATTTTTTCTATCTAATTTCAGAGTCCCTCAAGTACTCAGTCTGACCTTCAGAAAGACATAGGTTTATCTGAAATGGCATGTCATCTCTATCAACCCAAAGTAGATATTTCCGACTGCTTAAAGTATTGCAAATGTTATTAGATGTCTGGGTAAATGAATCCCACCTTTCTACTGAAAGACAGTTAAGTGAGCTTTCCAAAGGTTGTTTATTATTTCTGGTAGGCTGAACAAATTAATTTTGCATAACCATATGCAACAAATGTTTTTCTGAAGCACTGAGCTTATCAGGTGTGCAGTGATGGAGTCCCCTTGCAGCCATGCTGTAAATCTGGTGAATCATACACTATTCAATGTATTGTGTGTAAACTGTCCAGCTGGCATGTTCACACCCAGTTGGTTTTGCTTTTCTTGAAGGCATTTTTCACACCGGACAGAAGTTGTATACTTCATATGCTTGTATTTCTGTCTGGAGATTTTGGACCTGGAAGGCAGATCTTACCAGTTATAATTGAAGCAAGAAAGACCTTCAGTGTCTTGACTTCATCCACAGCCTTTTCCACTCACTTGCTCCACTGAACATTGAGGACTTCTGTGCTCATACTCTCCTTAGTTTTGTTTTGCTGGTGATGTAATTATAGAATCCCTCTTAGATTAATTTCCAGATGAGCTTTAGATTTTCTAATTACACCCCTGTATGTTCGAGCAATGCCTTTCTATCTCTTCTGGGAAGCCTTTCTTTGCCTTCACCTTCTTTGCATCTCCTCTCCCTATCAACGTCAGGATGAACCATATTGGTACTCAAAGGAGATTGTCTTTGAAGATCAACTCTCTGCCAAGGCTCCTTTGCCCTCCAGGGCTCTTTTTCATGGAATCCTCAATAAACTGAGGCTGGAGATGGGACTCCATTTAGTTAAATTATTTGGCTTGCAGTTTCTCTCAGGGTATTAAAGTATACAAACTCACTTTCACTGATGCCAAAGTCATCTTCAGTCTTCACATCTTCCTCGTTTGTGAGTAACAGAGCCAGCATATTATCTGCTAAGAATTATCACACCTACTACCTGAAGAAAGAAACAGTCTTTGGCATACTCCAGGGATCTACTCAACTGCCCTTCCAAAAGAAAATGGGGTGTTTAAGTTTCTCCATGAATACCAGAGTCTTCAATAATGAAGCTACTCCCTGTTTTCTGAAGAAGGCTTTGTACTCTTCTTCAACCATCTGTAGCAGACATTAAGGCCAGGTTGTGTTGGCTTGCCCTTAATAACACATAAACCTTTCTCTCACCCCTAATCTAGTGAAACTGAAAAGTGTAACCCATTTTGTCTACTCATTAGCTAGTATATATAAAAATAAAGCACATGAAGCCAGTACAGATTTGTGTTAGTCTGTATTTATACTCTGATAAGCAAGGATCAGCATCTTTACTTGATCCTTTTAATTCTTCCATTCCCATAGTTATATTAATGCTATAAAGCTTCTGTCAAAAGAAAACTACTTTTAATCTTTTTGTCCTTTCCTCTACAATGAGAAAAGATATTTTTGTTAAAGAGACTGCAATGGAATAATTAGTGCCTCCTTGCCTTGTGTATTGCTCTTTCTAAGCAGGAGTTACATGCAATTTAAAACATCAATAAGAAGTAAATTGTTGCAAATTACTATTCTTTCCTCAGTATCCAATAATTTGCTAGAACCAATAACAATGGTGTCAGAGTGTAACCTTGGATCAGTTCTGTTCTATAGTGAACCCATTAATTGTTAGCACAATACTAATCTTTTAAGAATACTCAACAAGCCTATGCTAACTCAAGCTTTTCTCTTACCTCTGTTTATAGACCTGAGTGCTACATTTCTCCTGGTGTTAATGCTACTGAACAGCAAGCATAAGAAAAAGAAAAGCAAATGTAGCCAACTCAAAGCTTGAACTAAGTGAGCTAATATCACAACATTGATATAAAATTGACTACTCTGCTGATAAAAGAAAATTAGGATGAAATCCTTGTTCTGTTCTTTTTAGTTTTTCTCTGACAGTGATACGAGAACTCCAAAATCTGAGGTAAATGCACATATGTGCATTTCTTGTTGAGTCCTTGATTAATCCATCCTGTGAGTATATACCTTCCAAGATTAAGAGAACTTTATTTTTGGAGATAAGTTGCTTTCTCAGATCCAAGAGTATACCTCGGCCTGCTTAAAAGTAGGCAGTAGGAGGACTTAACCCCATCTGTGCTTTCCAAGTAAATGTACTAATCACAGAGTCATAATCAGCACCTCTCTATATCATTCTGAACTGGGAAAGAGTTCCGAGATATCTTAAATGATCTCACATTTGCTGTGATCTGTACACATACATTCAGCTACTGTGAAGGTGCTGATATGCAGTAGCATGTTCCCCTGCAGTAGCTCATTTGTGTTATGAAGCCATGAGCCATGAACAGACTTAAATCAAGCTGTTCTGCCTGTAAATAGAGAAACCTCTCTACTGAAGTTGACACCCCCATCTGGTGATGTGTAGCTCACTTCTCAGGCAAGAGGGGAAGTGTTATGCCAGATGAGATATGATTTTTTGAAGGGCAGTTGCCCTTCTTCATTTCACAGCAAAAGTGTGGTGTTGAAGGATGGAGAGAATGAGATGTTTCCCACCTCACCTCAAGTCAGGACCCATTTGTCCATGGCACAGTCATATGGTAGACAGAGGTCTAGCAGGTGGGTTGCTGGTCAGATCAAGTGACATCTGAGAAGAGAGTACAGGGAATAATATATTTTCTACCGAAGGAGTATGTGACTGTTTAGGTAAAGCTCTAGGGTGATTAATATAATTGTGTGCCTATACAGATCTCTTCACTCT
Source organism: Calypte anna (assembly GCF_003957555.1). Taxonomy (NCBI): domain Eukaryota; kingdom Metazoa; phylum Chordata; class Aves; order Apodiformes; family Trochilidae; genus Calypte; species Calypte anna. The sequence continues at coordinate 106,740,821 of NC_044246.1, read as the reverse complement.
TTCAGAAAATAAAGTGAACAGTGTCCTAGTAACAAGGGGAAATGTTTATCAATTTGTATTCTTTTCCAACAGAGTGTTTCATATTCCATTTGAATAACTTTCACTTTCTTAATGGAAAAATAACCTTTTCCTCACGTAAGAGAAGGTAGTAAGTGAAGAAGAATGCAACAAGGAAAGCAGAGCTCAGTTTCCACTAAGGGACCAGAGCAATAACAGGGTAGTTAAGAATGATTCTGGTTTGTTAGCTGTGTGTAAGTTAACATCTGTGAAATTCAAGATGAACACTGCTTCTTTTGGAAGAATCTTGTTCCTTGCTGTTCTTCAAGATGATACTTGTGTTTTGTAGTGAAATATTATGCTATTATTGTGAAACTAATGGATTTTATTTTGTAATTAAGACAATTGGTAGAACTGTAAATTTACATTTAAAGAACACAGTTTCACAGAAAATGCAATTGCTAAACAGACAGTAGAATTAAACTTGCATCAAAACAGAATTTATGAATCTTGTCAAAATTTCTGAAATACCTGAGATTCAGCATGTTGTGTTTTCATTTTACTAATGATATTGTGAGACTGTATGAACTGTAAAAGCACTTGGAAGTGAAGCAGATGACTGCACAGTCAGACCAAGGCAAAGTTTCCACCAAACTGTAAATATCTGTACTGACAGAAGACTCCTAAGCTAAAAAAAGAATCCCCAAGACATCTTTAATGCCATTGCATATACAGAGCAGCACAGGGATTTTGCAATAACGTATGTGAGGGTTTTGATGAAGAACAGGCTGAACATGAGTCTGAAATGTGGCCTTAAGGCAGTGAAAGCCAATTGTATATGGAGCTATAATAGCAGCGATGGGCCAGCAGCTTGAGGGAAGCCCATTTCCCCCTTTCGTACCTATGACCTATCTGAAATATTGTGCCTAGTTTTGGTCTCCCCAGACCATAGAAGACCTTAGTATTCTGGAATGTGTACAGAAGATTAGGGGGTTAGAGCACAGCAAGTATGAATGAAGAAAAGATGTAGGAGACTGGTTTATCCACCCTGAGTGAATGCTCAGGAGGGACTTAACTGCTGTCTTCAATACCTAAGTAAGTTATTATAGAGAAGATGCAGTCACTCTTATCAAAGGTGCACATCAAAAAGACAAGAGATAATGATCAAAATTTGCAAATTAGAAAACTCCAGTGAAAAATAGCCAGACATTTTTTCACCATGAAAGTGGTCAAATACTCAGTTTACCTAGAGGGGTATCTCAGCCTTTGGAGATCTTAAACATTTAATTGCACATGTCTGTAAGCAATATAATGTAACAATAAATTGGTCTCATTTTGAACCAGATATTAGGGGCATATGAACTAAAAGATCCCTTTCTATTTAAATTATTCTTTGCTTCTTGCAATCTGTATAGTTAGGAAGGTCACTGTACTTGGAGAAATACATATTATTAAGGTGGTAACAAGTTCTTGAAACCTTTTCCAGGAAAAAGTGTAGAAAAGCAGATGAAACCTAAGACCTTCCCCAATAGAAGAGTTAACTTAGACAAGACAAGACTATATAAGAAGACTATATAAGTAGACTATATAAGAAAAGGAAAGTTATGGTTTATAATGCCCATGAAGGAATTAGTAAGAATTTCAAATACTGTTTGTGTTACCTACCAACTTAGATTTATGTCAGAATGTGAAAGAATAAATGACAAGGCTTTTTAAAGGAAGTATTCTGATGACTAGAGAAGTAATTCATATATTTTTAAGGAGTCTGATTAGTAAAATACTTCGTTACGTCCACTGCATAAGAGTGTAAAGATACAGTTACTGCCATGTCTTAAAAGACTACCAATCTTATCAGAGACAGCAGTAAACAAGAAAGTGTCATCCAGTGTAATATATTTTTGAGATCAGTGATCATTCAGAAACAATGACAACAAAATAACTACCAGCGTTTCTACTAAAAATACTTTGTTCAGTGCAAAAATGACTTAAGAAATGTGCTTGTATTAAATTCTGATGTTTAGACATGCAATGCAATGAAATGAAACTGATCATCATCAACTGCTGCTGTATATCAAAATCAGATGGCCCTCCATGGAAAAGCCCTCTGGGGTCTATTCGACCTTCATGAAGAAGTCCAAGTGCTCTTGATAGATAAGTCAGCCCTTGATGAACACTTCTGTGACAAACATTTTCTTGCATATCTGGTTTCTTTAGGTAAGATTTTTAACAAGCTGTCTGACTTCCACTCGCCCTTCCAGAAGAGCAAGGCAACTATGATGTTGCCTACAAGGCAGAGGGATTCCAGGGGAAAATGGATTATTTACAGAAAAAAATACCCTTCTAGAAGTACAGGCTTTACAGGGTTTCTGTTAGCTGCAGTGTTAGAGATCAGAGTCCTCTACTTGAGAGGAAAGGATGTCAGAAAGGATATTGCCTTCTATTTGAATTACTGAAACTGAAGATTTGAGGGGGGGTTTTAATGGATTTGCAACTTGTTCTTTGCCAAAGTTGTCGTCTTCATATCATTTGATAGTGTGAGTAAATTGATAGTGTAAGTAAATCCTCAACAAATGTAGTCTTCCAATGTCATATCTGAGCAGTGAGGTCTGGATGAGTGTGAAGGAAGTTTATTGAAATATGTACTAAATTACTACTACTTTCATTACTTCTTATCTCAATGTGCCCTGAGCAAAATTGACTCTTTAGCAATGAAATCAAAGCACAGGAATTGGTTTGTAAGTGTCAGTGTTTTACCATTATGCCTTACAGCCTTACAGCCATCAAGAGAGCCAGGCATAAGCTGCTCAAAAATAAGCTGAGCATGATTGCACATTTTACTCATTTTTAATAGAAATAGCTCACTCGCCATCTGAAACAGTTCCATTTTGACATGATTTATTTATTTTTAAATGACATTTTATGGCTTTTGCTTTTGGGGAAGCTCTCAAGTATCAGATTACCAATGAGACATGGAGTGCTAACAGTTTTTGGAAGTGAGGGTCAGGAACAGAAACTGAGCCATTGAGAAGACCACAAAAGATTTCATTAATCCATTCAATCCAGGAACAGTGGGAGCTATCTCAGTTCCACAGTTTCAACCCAGAGCTCTGACTATAAGTTGAAACCACTTCCCTTTTTCTCACACTTAGTTTCACAGCAAGCATCTTTGAAGCTGTGGCAGAGCTTATACTTTCAGCACTTGTGCAGTCCGGAAAACTAAGATCTTATCCATCAGTTTGTAAGCAGAGTTTTTCAAGGATCCATGAAAAATTTGTGACCGCTTTTTATTTCAGAAAATATCTGTCAGGTACAATGAGGACTTTCTAAACAAAAGTTTTGTTTCTTTCAGTCCAACCCACTGTTTTATTTCAGCTCTGTACATTTCCACTCTGCACTTAATTTAGTATTGGGAAGGTTGCATAGAGATGGTATAAATTCTCTTGGAGGTTTGCGAGACCTGATTGGACAAAGTCCTTGGTAGCACAGTCTGAATTCAGTGTCAGACTTCTTTGGGGCTGAGCTTGGACTAGAGACCAGGTCCCTGGAATACAGAGCTGGTGAATTCCAAATAACTGATCTGTAAACCATTTTGGGTTTACAGAGCCTCTTTCTTTTCAAGATGATGTCTAATGTGAAAACTTTACTAACTGACATTGCTATCAGTTCACTTAGGAACAAAACACTGAGACTGCCTTTAACCTTATCAATGCTTACTAAAAAAAAACCAAAAAAACAAAAAAAAAAAAACAAACTATGGTTTGAGGGTTTGATTTAGACTTGTATATTTTGAAAATAAAATAAAATAATACCAATTAATTATAAAAGAATAAAACCCAGTGTTGGTCCTTTTCCAGTATCCCTGCTTTGAGATGTTGTATCATTTACAGGAAATGGTGACAATGTGCTGCATGTGTTGAAAACTGACCTGAAGTTCTGGATGCCAGCTACCGTCAGAACCTGCATGTAACTCTTGCTTCTAAACTTGTGTTGAGTCTCAGAAAATGTCATATTTATATTTTTTCTTTAATCTATATGTTCTTTAAGCAAAAGAGAAATATCTAACCTAACACGTCATTTATTTTCCTGCATCAAAAGAAATAATAATAAGCCACCATTTTTAATTAATTTCTCCCAATATTTTTTCAACAAGCTTAATGGGGAACCTATTTTACACATTGCATTCATTTAGTCTCAGGAACTGACATCTTTTTTTTAATGCCTGAGGAAAAAAAAATACCATTTATAAGCCTTTCTCAAAAATTTGCTAGGCAAGAGGTGCATTGAGACTTTTTAAAATCTGAAATGGGTGAAACTAAATAAAATTAATTTATGAAAGCTGGAAAAATGAAACTTGTGACAGTATCTGTACATAGGAAAAAGATTTTTAATTTTTCATCAGTCCATAGCATTATGATAGTAAATATAAACTATGATTTTCAGACTGACTGGAATTTACACAGACTCTGGGAATCTGGCATTACATTTTGCACTGCAGAATGGAGACTTTCATCTTCATTCATATCAAGATCAAACATTTTAGTGGAGCATATATGGAAAAGCCAGTCCATAATATTTTCTCACATTTTCTTCACAAATGTACATATACTGCTTCACAGACAAACTAAAAATGAACACTAATACTATTAATAAACAAATAAAATATTTTATTTATCATCTTTGTAATCACTCTTCAACTAAGAGACACATAATACTCCTTCAGGCTTTCTACGCAGGAAGAACTTTGTGCTGTCCAAATTTTGCCTAGATACTTTGTTCCGCATTAACTTTTGGATTATTTTTCATTTGCTGGATTCCCAGTTCCCTGGATTAAGATAAAATTGCATAGCAGGCAAGCAGGCATAAGAGATTTTCCTCACAGCTTGACTTGAAGTACTGATTATTAAAAAAAAAAAACAAAAAACAAAAAACAAAAAACCAAAAAAACGGAAAACAAACAGAAAAAAACGGAAAAAACCTCACTCTCAAATATCAGTGTGCATTTCATATTTAACATTTTAGCATAAGTGCTGATGTGTTTAAATAGAATAATGAGGCATTGCTACTAAGGAAAACAATTTTTTTTTGCCTGCTGTATGATTAAGTGTACTTCATCAAGACCACAAAAGACTTTCCTCTGGAGATATAAAAATACGGAACTCCAATGTCAAAGCTCGGGTATGTATGATTGCATTATATGCATCATAAAGTTGTGAAACAGAATTACTGTGGGTTCAATAAAATAATGAGGTTTTTTTCTTGGTCATGCTTTAGAGGAATTTGCTTTCATTCCTGAAATGGATATTATTCACATGGTTTTGTTTTACCCAAATATAAATGGTGTGGAATAATTTATGCTACCTCAGTACTTGTGCTGTCTTTTTGGATAGAAATTGTAGTATTTTTTTAGAAACAAAAAATAATTTCAAAAGGAGAACTAAACTATTTCAAACATGCACTTCATACTTGCAGTTGGATGTTAGTGTATCCTTTCACCTGTCTTTAGCCCTGATAAAGTCAAAGGAGCTGGCATAATTGCTACTTGTTTAGCAATATCAGCATTGGCACTGATGGGGGTATACAAGGTATAAAATTACATCACTTTGACTGACAACACAGTACCTGTGGCTGTACACTGGCTGCACAGTAACTTCCTTGATTTCTCTTGTCTTTCATCCATTTAATTCAGCAATTTCAATCATTTAATAACATATGCTTATTCAATATATGCTTTTCAGGTTAATTACTTGGAAACTAAGCCGTGTTTCAAAGAAGAGACTCAAGATAGGATTTTTAAACATACTGAAGTATTCAGAATATACATAGGTGGGAGTCCAGTAGCTGGGGATTTTTAAATAAAGAAGTCCATTGCTTGTCATAATAATTTAAAAATACAGTTCAGGCACATGGGAATGTCCTACAACAGCAACAATTAGAACTTTCACACACATGAAATGAATGAATGTATGCATATATATATATCTCCGTACACCTAAACACACACAGAGATACAAACATATCTTAGGGTTTGATTTTTTATAGTTTGGTTGATAATGACAAATAAGAAAAAACCCTTAAGTCAGCAAATATTTGATAAGAAGCAGTAACTTAGTTTTAAAAATTCGCATTCAGATTTTTTGAAGAATTGTCACCTCACCTGGGTATTTTAACAAGTTAATCAGTAGCTGAATTGAAATTCTCATCAACACACTCTATAATTTCATTGAGAGTATCTGCTAACTCAGATCAACTCAATTAATGACTAGTGGGATGAAACAAAGAAGCAGATGGTAATGTATTTTAGTCAACACCAACTTTTTATTCTGTATACATTTCAAAATAAACTATTCCTGGGCATTAGTCCTAAGGCATTGAGAAATTGCTTTACTTTTAATCTAAGGCTTTAAATAGACAGCAGTAAGACACGCTCATATTCCATTTTGTCACTAATGATTACAGTTTTCTCAAATAAATCTTTTCCCTTAGGCTCAGTTCTGCTTGGTACTTTTCCTGACACTTCCATTAGCTTCCATGGGACCCATAAGCATAGGTACTGAATAAAGGGGACGTCATACCCATAGTGAACTGCACTAATATTTAGCTAGATGCACTAGCCACAGTGGAAATTCATTAAATCCAGTCTTCTAATTGCATTGTTTATATTCTGCTTATAAGTGTAACTATAAAAACAAGAAAACAAGTAAGAAATCAACTACTGGGCACAAAATGCCTGTTTCTAAGATATTTTGAAATTACTGTAAGTATATTTTCGAAGTAAATTTGCCTGTATGCTGCACGTGATTTCAAAATGGCTCACTAGGAAATTGGACCCATCAAGTGAAATAAACATATTTAAGTTTGGTTTCTGGATCCTGTCTGTTATACGGTCTTGAGTAGCTGATGCCTAGGCTTGGGCAAGCTGAGAAGCAAATCCATGTGTATAAAGAAACAAACCATATAATTTAACCAGCAGATGCTCCGCAATTTAAACTATCTTTAAAGGGAGATGGTGGATAAGGGAGAGCTATTTTGTCTCTCTAGTTCATTTATGTACATGGACCTTTACAAACACTATGTTTTTACTGACACCCTGAATATATTTCAGCCAGACTCTTCATCACTTGCAGTGATCCACAGAAGTCTACAGTATTTTTAGCTCCTAAGGGGGAAAAAAACACAGTAAGATTTAGGCATTCAGTGAAAGCATAACTTACACTGATGCTATATCACCAGCATAGGAAGAAAACAGAGCTCTATCAGTCACAGTCTGGAATTAAGGGTTTTGGCCACATAACTATGGGAGGGAGAGGTGTATTTTTTAAACCAAGGTCAGTTCTAGCAAGGAAAGCAATACTGCAATAGTGTTCCACCCTCAAAGATTTAACTCACCGTTTTAGTTTTTTGCACATTGATTTCTACAGTTTCCATGGTTCCTGTGTTGATTTAGTTGCCATTTTCTCTGTTTTCACTTTAAGCATCTCTTGTTCTATATCCTTATTTCATCTATTTGGCCCTCTCTTTACTGTCTCACTTTTTTCTCTGGCCTGTTCACTCATACTGCATCTTTTTTCCTATCACTACTCTATAAAGTCTTATCTCTGCTTGCTTTCTTCACCTCTTTGCTCCTTGTTTTGTTTTTTTTTTTTCCTTGTCCCTCTATTCACTTTTCCCTGCCAGCTGGTTTATGAAGAAATATATAATGGAAAGAAGTTATATTAATTATGTTTCTCTGAAAACACAACTACATCTACAGTAACAGAAGCCAATGCATCGACCTGTAGTACAAAATTGTGGATGATTTTAATTTAATACAAACCAAATTAATGCATTTATAGCATGCATTATGTGTGCCAGATACTCTACAAACATGAAAGACATAGTATGTGCACTCTGAGAACTCTAGGCCAGTCAGGCTCACCTCTGTGTCTGGCAAGATCATGGATCAGATCCTCCTGAAGGCTCTGCTAAGGCAAGCAGATAACAAAGGGGTGGTTGGTGGCAGTCAACATGGCTTCACTAAGGACAAGTCCTGCCTGACTAATATGATGGCATTTTATGGTGGAGTCACAACGTTGGTGGACAAAAGTAAAACAGACATCATCTAACCAGACCTATGCAAAGCATTCAACACTGACATCCAGGTCTCTAAATGGGAAAAATATAGATTTTATGGATGGACCACTCATTGCATAAGGAATTGCCAGGAGATGGTTATACTCAAAGCTTTGCTATCAATGGCTCAGTGTTCACATGGCGATGTGTGACAAGTGGTGTTCCTCAAGGGTTGGCACTGAAATCAGTGCTGTTTAACATCTTTGTCAGCCACATGGACAGTGGAATTGAATGCACTCTCAGCAAGTTTGCTGACAACACCAAACTGTGTGGTGAAGTCAACATACTAGAGGGAAGAGACGCCATCCAGAGGGACCGTGGCAGGCTTGAGAAGTGGACTTGTGCAAACTGCATGAAGTTCAAGAAGGCCAAGTGTAAGGTTCTGCACCTCAGTTGAGGCAATCCCATGCACAAATACAGAGAAAAGATTGAGGGCAGCCTTGAGGAGAAGGACTTCAGGGGTTGTGATGGACCGGAAGCTCAAGATGAGCCATCAGTGTGTGCTTGCAGTCTAGAAAGTCAGTGAGTTCCTGGTCTGCATCAAAAGAAATGTAGACAGTCAGTCAAGGGAAGTGAATCTCCTTCTATAGTCTATTCTTGTGAGACCTTTCCTGGAGTGCTGTGTCCGTTTCTAGAGTCCTCAACATAAGAAAGTGTGTACAGAGGAGAGCTACTAAAATGATCAGAGGGTTGGAGCACCTCCTCTATGAAGCCAGGCTGAGGAAGTTGGGGTTGTTCAGCCTGGAGAAGAGGAGGCTCCAAGGTGACCTTATAGCAACCTTCCAATATCTGAAGTGGGTCTGCAAGAAAGTTAGGGTAGGGCTTTTTGAATGGGTGTGTAGTAAGGGGACAAGAGGAAATGGTTTAAAACGTGAAGAGGAGAGATTTAGGTTAGACAGAACAAAATCCTTTCCTGTGGGGGTGGTGAGACATTGGCACAGGTTGTCCAAGGAAGTTGTGTCTGCCCCCTCCTTGGAAGTGTTGAAGACCAAGTTGGATGGGGCCTCCAGCAGCCTGATCTAGTGCCTTAAAAAAAAAATGCTTTGAGCCATGACAACAGCAAATTGAGATGAGCTGTATCCTGCATAGGCAGATTTTTTTTCCTCTGTCAGTTATGCTGCTTTTGGTGATCTGCCATTTGATATCTGATGAGATACTTTTTCTTTAATCCATCTAAATGGCTAGAATGTCTGGCTAATTCAATTAGATAGAGGCCATATATTTATGCATTGATTTAGTTAACATAAAGAATGTTGAATCAAAGGCTTTGGAAGCAATAGTCTTCAAAATTCCAGTAAGAATCAAAGCTTTTTGGAAAGAATAAGTGTCAGGGTTCAGTGATCAAATATTGAAGTTCTATATTTACTCAGTTATACCATAGGAATTTCTGTTTTGAATCAGATTGGATCATAATCCATCCAGTTTTTTATTATGTTTTTAACATTGGCCAGGACCAGATGCTTCAAAGGAGGATAAAAAAGACTGTGCTTAAAAACTTCAATAAACAGAGGTGTTATAAAGTTCCCTTCAGGAAAGAAAATCTATTAAACCCTGAAATTTAAAAATTGGCTTAACCACTAAGCAAGAATGCTTATACTTCTTCTAAAAGTTTTATTTAATATATGTGAACATCCTTAGTTCTTCTATATAACAAAAATAGTTATTGTTATTCTATGAACAACCTTTTATTGCTACTTGAAGAAAACCAATTTCTTATTTTTGCTCTTGATAGTAGTCATTAGTACCTAGCACTGTGTCTAATACTAGCAACGTCAGTTATCTGCTGTGTATCTTTGACAACTAAAGGATGGATTGAGACAGTTATTTAATCACATATCTCTCCAGGTGAGCATAAAACTCTTCTGATTTTTGCTCAGTGATTGCACACTACCCTGTTTATTTGGACCAGTGACTACAATTTGCTTTTCCTTGGGGTTTCACTCTTGAATAGCTGAAGAACAAACCAAATCAAAGACCTCTGATTAAATTCTGTCTAATTCTGGGATCTTTGTAAGCAACTTTGTATTATTTTTGTGATGGAGAACAAATGCCACTTAAGATGAGAGAGAGAAAGATAAACATCCCTTAAAGAAATATTTTGCCCCTGTGTAACAACTGTGGAATGACATAGAGCTTTTTAATAGACTTTTAAAAGCTATCTGGCGAGTTCGTAAAAAGCTTCCATGCCCAGTAGATAACAAAATGCTGTATTCAGTTTAGTGCCAGACCTTAATTAAAAAGAAAATCATAAAATGTATAAATGGGCACTACATGGGATGATTCAGCTTTGTGGAACCTTTAAAGCCTCTTCATCACAGAGATTACAGAAATTAATAAGGATATAATTTGTGTAATAGTGTACTGGACACAAAGTACTCAATACATTATTACTCTTTTCAAACAAGCAGTTGTTGGTTGGAGTGCACAGTTTTGTCTTTCCAGGTAAACTCTTCCATCAGGCATAATCCCCAAAAAGCAAGCCTGTTGTTAAAACTATGGCTGCAAATGAGTTCTCTATAAACAAACTCAGCATCTGGCAGACGTTCCAAGGTGAAAGCCAAACAGATGGCTAATTTAATATAATCTAAGTGACTTTGGATCAGATAAAGCAATTGAATTAACAGCATTTTAAATGAACGTATACGGCACATTCTCACTGTGTCATTATAATAGGCACGTTTTCATATCTTGAAAATCATTGCTAATTGAAATTTCATATGGGGAATGCTTATATATGTAAGATGTAGAGCTAAACAGCCCGAAACAAATATGCCATTTTAAGTAAAAGCAATCAGCATTATAACCTTTTACTCAAATGCAGTTACTTTCTTTAAAACTGCCCCAGGCAATTTTTGAATCAAGGAACACAGATTTGGTACCGTATGAACCCTCCAATGCACATGCAGCAGGCATAATTTAACTCTGAGAATTAGAGTAATTTGGGGGGGTAAAGTTTAAGTGTCTCTCTATTAATTTAAAAAAAAATAGGCTTTGAATTAAAAAGGGTTTAATTATTATGTAGCTACTCCTATTAGTGACATTTCTTACTATTAGTGACAAGTCATTTTTTATTTGTGGTTGGTTTGCTTTTTACATATACATACATGCAAGTGTAATTCTCTGTGTATTTTATGACACCTCTTCAAATGAAATTCTACGCTTAATTTGTGCAAAATATGTAAAAAACAGGTGTAGAGACTTTGTGCTATATAAAAGAGAGGATACTTGAGAAAACAGCTCTTCAGATTCTTTTCATTTGTCTTTCACATGCACAGGACCCTGAATTCACTGCTAAAGCCAGGACTGTGTTATGCTCTAGAGTTACACATATGATCTGTTGGAGATGGATTAAATACTGGCTTGAAACACTGAATGGTGTCAGGAAGATCTCCTTTCTGGTACTCAAAAGCTCAGTGAGGATAAACTTAGACTCTTGGGCAAAGGGCCATTCTCTGTCTTTTGGCAGGGCCTGCTCACCGATGTGAAGTTACAATAATGGGTAAATTCATGAACACAATTATAAAACTTGAATGCCAGCAATTGCAAGAGACTGATTTGATTACTCAGACCATTGCTTTGAGTGTTATGTTTTCAATTTCGTGTATATCATAACCTCAAAAAAACCTATTTCTGGTATTCTGGCATAAGTTACAGCTTGCAAAAATCTCTGAAAAAATAATGAAATTTTTTAAAATGCCTAACTTCTAACTTCCTTTTTTTTTGTCCCCCCACACATTTAACAGTATTCAAACATGGTGAGGGGGCAGAGAAGTATAAAGCATTAAGACTTGCTACATTTGGCTCTCCTTTGCTACAGACCTTAACATGTACCTGTGGTCTTATAGCCTTGAAGAAACTTCATATTTTACCAATCATTGTATTACAGCACTTCTCTTGCAGAAGAAAATTTTTTTTCAAACTAAATAGTAAAAATTGGGTTTGCCCAACTCACAAGACAAGTGTTTTCTATTAGGAAAAACGATTGATCACAGTGGTCTCTGGAAATGTCCTAAGTTTTCTGATGTCACCTGATATGTTTACTTTTCTATAAAATATTTTAATCCTAGAGTCATAGACAGTTCATTGAATGCACTATGGTAACTTCTTTTTATTCTCTATTAATTAGCATTAAGTGGTAGACAAAATTGGGTGGCACAGAGTGGCAGATAAATTAAAGCTAAAACAAATTTAAGTATTAGTCACCTGACCACTAACGAAGTGCTACACAGCTCAAAGAAGTTAAATTTACCTTAGGATGGTGACAGATCCGAAGTCTGTCACCTTCTATTAGTAACATTATAATTTTAAAGTTGTATCATTTGAGCTAAGCTGTCTTTGGTCTTCTCTATACATGTAAGTTATTGGAGTTGATAAGATGGGTTAAAGAAAATTAATTTTAGAAGAAATATGGGGATTGGCAGAGCTATGACTGAAGTCATGATTGCTTTATTAAGGAGTTTAAAGTTTATTAATAGTTGATAGTTCATTTAAACTAGATAATTATATATAATTATTAATATTATAGCTTGATTACTGCCTAATCATCTTAAATGTGGCTAATGCATATCACACATTAGGAATATGCAAATTTGGAGAACACAGGGCTCTTCTCCTACAGACCACAAGATTTTGTAACACTGGAAAAAAAGTAATACGAATGTTAAATTATTAAAGGATAGAATTTTTAATTAGTTATCCTAAGATATTACTGATGCATATACCATTATTTCTGCTTTGTGAGCACTGTGGAAAGAACAAATTTATCTGATCTAACTCAAACCTTAAAGTTAGACATTCCATATAAACCAGACTGTTCCCTATAGTCAATTAAAAGAAAACAATACAGTTTTTGGAAGACAATTAGGTCAACCCTATGGTGACTATTAAAGGCAAATGAGTTAAGGAAATACCTCATGCTTCCTCCTTCTGGATGAAAACAGCCAAGACAAAATTTATCCACTGTCTCTTGACAGGACAGATGAACATGTCCATCAACTAACATAATCATAGCAAAGGTCTCAAAGCAGCAAGAGTGCAGGTACTATACTCTGTGAAATGTCCTTAATAGTGTGACCTATAGGCTAATAGGTGAAGAGAGCTTTTTGGGACATTTACCAACATCTTTGCTAAAGACTCACTGTAACCAACAAGGAAGACTCTGAATTCTTGCCACAAATGATAATCAATGTATAACTGTTATGGTTGAAATTAAGAATTGGGAGAATGACTACCTGCAGCATAAACCTGGTTCAAATGTAGCATAAAAATATATTTCAAATGTTACAAGTTTAGGAACAGAATTTGCTACAGTGACTCACAAATTCCAGGAAAATATTTTTCCTTTTGTGCTATAAGTAAAATTAAATGTTAAATCCAAAGCAAAACAATTCATCAGCAGAAGTAAAGACTAGGCTAACATCCATGAAGAGCTTTAGAGATGTAAAGAAATATTTTAAATCATCATATGAGAAAGAACTGAAATCTAACTGAACAGTACCTATGTAAAACACACAAAGTATGTTTCTTCCTTCATTAACTAGATTTCATATTATTTTCAAACATCACCTCGAATGAGGACCATCTCTGTTGTCCAACATGGAAATGACAGAATAGAAGTCTGGGAAAGGGAAGATGTTAAATATCACTGGATGAAAGGATATTAACATGATAATAAAAACACTGCCCAGAAACTGAAAAAGTAGGGCTGGGATGTTTTTTTGAATGCATATATTTTACTAACAAACACACCAATCTTTTTAAAAGTTATTTGTCCTCAAAAAGTTACCATTACACCCTCTGTAAGCATCCCTTACACAGCTCTGATGGAAACATTCTCATTTAAACACAGGTAATATAATCCTGAGTTATTGTAGTATACAGGAAAATGAAGACTCTCCCATAAACTTTCTTTATGAAGTTATTTAATAAGTCTCTGATTGGAAACTAGAGAGAGTGGTGGGGAAGAGGGAGGAAAGAGAATAGGCAAATGAATACTTTCAAGTTCCATTATTTACATTTTTTTCCAGTAACAAAATTTCAAGTTCCAGATTTTAAAGATTGAAAACTTAAGTTTCTATCTCAAACACTCAAAATAAGGTAATTTCAATTCATTAAATAATTTTATTTCAATTATAAGATTTTATTCTGAAGTCTAATTGTAAAATCCAAACTTATTGAATATTATGTTTGGCGATGCTTATAATCCAGAAGGTGTATGTTGACTGTTAAAATTCTTTCTCACAATTGTAACATCTGTCAACACTGACTATTTTAGGCTTTGTAGGTCATTTTACTTTAATCATCATTCCTTGGACATATTCAGTACATATTTCAGTACCTGCCGGCCTATTTGCAATGGAATACATTTGATCAGCAACACTGATTTACCCCTTTTCCTCCTAAGAGCATTTTAGCACAGCCCTACATGTTTTAGCACATTCCTATTCTACATATTTTCACAGAATTGCAGAATTACAAAATGGTTGATATTGTATAGTCAATTCACCCTTGTCCTCTCAGCATCTTTCCATGGTTTCTTTTGATTAGACCACCATGTTGTTTTATGATAATAAATGAGGAATAAAAATTGCACTGCACCTGATAAGTAAATGAAACAAGTAATCCAACTCAGATTGCCCAGAAACGTTTAAACTATATAAATATAGTATTTACTAGAAGGCAATATGTGCTCTGTATTTTTTCACCTCTTTTTTCACCTCTTAGCTTCTGCCTAAAACTGATAAAGACTTCTATAGTTACTAGATATGCTTGATGAATATAAGAACTACAAATTGACAGACAAAGAAACAGTGGGGGCAGAGGGAGGAGAGAGGAAGAGAAATAAAGACTCTTCATAAATCACGTGTTGCGCTCACCATATCTATCATCTCTCTTCCTTATATCTGTATGGGATCTCCAAGTGGAAAGAAGACAATATTAAAAAAAATATTTTGTTTTTTTGTAAGAAACTGTAAATTTGTAAGTTTTCAAAACTTTAGTTGAGTTTGGAAAAGACTCAATAAAAAAAGAAAAAAGAAAAAGAAAAGGAAAAAGAAAAAGAAAAAAACCACAAAAACAAAAAACAAAAAAACCCCCAAAAAAACCCCAAAACAAAAAACCAAAAAAAACCCCTAGAGATTTGCCCCTCACAGAATTTCAAAAGCTGGGGTTTTGGGTATTTTTAACATTACTTTTTCTATTTTTTATCAGAAAGCTTGATGAAGAAAATTTTAAAAATACACTGAAGTTTTAATTCATCAAATATAATCTTCCAATAAACTTGGAGTGCTTTTTTTTACCCTATTTTTTTGGCTGGGTCAAATTTACCCGTTGGCACTTTATCTTCATCCTTTTGTTAATGCCAGTGAGCAAAACTGGCAGCTCAAAGACACTTGCCTCTGAGCACATGGATTTCTTCCTCTACAAGGTGCCCATTCCATCTTTGGATGTGAAATTCCTCACTTTTATCCCAAGACACTTCCAGCAGATCTGTACCTTTTGGTAAGAGAATAACTTTTAAGGGACCTTTTCTTTTTCTTTGGGAAGTAGACTGAAATGAAGAACTATTAAATCAGTTCCCACTTAGCTTGTGAGTTCTGCTGAGCTTTGTCTAAAGCACAGAAGGAAGGAGAGTCAAAAAGGAAGTGTTTTTTTTTCCTGCTGAGCTGATTTTCTCAAGGTCTAAACACTTCAGTTTAAAAGCAATAAAAATTCAATTATATGTTCAAAATTATAGGATTTTTTTCCAGTAGCTCCTTCTGTGATTAATTACTGTAATGCTTCAGAAATAGCTGTTATTGCATGAGCATCTTATGTTCCAAAGCTTATAGATCCCCACTCACTGTGAGAGCGGTCACAGAAATATAACCATTTTTTGTAAGTAAGAAAGAAGGGAAAATCAAGGTGATTATTTTTATCTGCTACAGGGAGGTATGATTATTTGAGTCAAGTCCTTGCTACCTTAAGGGAGTCAGATCAAAATTAAGACCTCCTACTAAAGCATACAATTAAAGTTCATTGCAAGTGGTGTAGGCAAACCGGCATTCGCTGAAGAAAGTAAGTGCTGCAAACAGATGGAAATAGAGTATTTTCTCCCTAGGACCATTCTACTTTATTAAGTCTGACAAATTCCACTTGAGCTTAGTGTCCTGAGCTAAAAGAAGAGTTTCTAATTTTAGGTTGAAGCAATTGCCCCATACAACGCAAGCTGGAAGAAAGTTGACTTCTCTCATTGACCAGAAAATACCCTCAAGGACCTGCATTCCTTATAAACCCCATAGTATGCTTGATTGAGACAAAATATAAAAACCTCTTTCAGTTCTGTTACATTGCTTTCTGCATTTGCTGAGAGAATAGCAATAGGAAAAGGGTTTCAAAGCTTCTCTTTATTAGTAGAACTAAAACCAAAACATTTGAATATCCCCACAGTCAGAGAAAGTATTCAGGTTCAAATTTTCCCAATCAATATATTAGCTCTGCAGTCTTACAGATTGTATAATAATCCATGTGGGTTAGTAGGAAATGAAATTTTCTTTAAATATCGAATTATATTGTATTACATCAATTAGAGATATAATCCATTATAAAACATACTCTAGCTCTTTACTTTCATGCCATAAGTAACTTTACATGTAATTTCCTACAAGTTATGTCTGCTCTCTAAATTCACACACATTACACCTCTTGCTGCTAATGGAAGTCATGGATAAGAACAGAAAAACCTCTGTCCCCCCCCACTGTTAGCTCTCTTCTGCAGCTCGGTGCTTATGACATTCAAATGGAGATAGAAGAAGAGAAAACCTGAATTTGAGGATAGAAAGAAACATATTCAAATCAACTCTTTAGAAATGTATGAGACTCAGTCACAAGACAATTTAGAAGAAAGTAACTAAGTCATACCCATTTAATGCATTGATCTCAACCAAATATTTTGTTGAAAATGTGAAACAAACTTTGCTGAACGCACTGTGATAGCAAAACAAATTAAGAACTCGTTATTTGCATCAAAATAGCACCTGGCGACCTATTGTGCCAGAGAGTACACAAATACATGATCAAAAGTAGTCCCTGTCTACAAAGGTGACAGGAGTGACAGGATAGATCTGAATAGACAGGAAGGGGGAAATGACCTCCAGAAGCAAACAAGTGGCAAAAAAAAAAAAAAAAAAAAAAAAAAAAAAAAAAAAAAAAAAAAAATTACACAGACCTGGGACAGTAAAACTAAACCAAAAACCCCCCCCTATTCATTGTATCATGCAACATTTCCAGAAAATTTTCAGCCTCTTCTATTTTAATCCAGATATCATGTAAATCAGAAGGGAGCAGGCTATGATCACTACATAGCTGATAAACTCATTCTACCCCAAAGACCACAAAAATTTTATGATGACTGCATAATTATCCCTTCAGAGATAAGGATGATTAGCATCTCAGCTTCTTAAACTGAAGTTCCACCATACAAGAGGGTCATGGAAAAATATTTTGAGGAAGCATAAGCAACTCAATATGTCAGATTTAAATTATTATTCAAGTTAATTTTTAATTTTTTGCTGATTTGGTTTGGCCTCTAGCTTTTTTATTAAAATCAAAGTAAATCCAGTGCCTGAAGGGGACCTGCCAGAAAGCTGGGAAGAGAATTTTATAAGGCATGTAGTAATAAGATGAGGGTCAATTGTTTTAAACTAGAAGATAGAAGATTTAGGTTAGATGCTATTAAGAAATTCTTCACTATGATGGTGGTTAGACACTGGAACAGGTTGTCCAGGAAGTTGTGGATTGCCCCCTCCCTGGAAGTGTTGAAGGCCAGGCTGGATGGGGTTTTGAGTTACTTGTTTCAGTGGATGATGAACCTACCCATCTTTAAGGTCCTTTTCAACTTAAACAATTCCATTATTCTATGAAGAAGAAAACTCTTCCACTCTTCCTTTCAGTGTTGCTGGTCTAGAGTTTATCCCATTCCCACGCATCACTGAAAGCAGTGGTCAATTCACATAGGTTGAGCCCTGTCCATTGTTCAGAATCTGCTGTTCCACAGCCAGAAACTGTTCTTCCACTTCTGGACATCTTGCCAGACCCCTCATTGCATTTTGTAAAGATATTGCTCTTCAGGATGTCTGTCTGGACAAGAGCCACAAAACTAGTGAAAGATCATAGTAAGACAGAGGAACTTCAGATTTTCAGTGAATTGAATGACTCTGAAGTTCTGTTGGTTTTCCATTAACAATGTGTGAAGTGTAGGGCAGTGTCTTTTCCTTGCCTACCAATTATCCTCCCATAAGAGCAGGTGTAGCAAAGCAAGGTAACATGGCCCATGGCGTATCTGCCTCCGAGCAGTCACAGTGAGGGGTTTTTTTGCAAGCAGAGCACAAATAGCCAGTAAGACATCTAATTTCCATTATTACTTTATCGACTCACACCAGAGTGTTTCCTATAAAAACTGCATCTGTATTACATCCTCTGTTTCAGGCTACAATTTTAGAGGGTATTTCTCAACAGAAATGACTGAAATAAGAAGATGGAGGAGACAAGACCTGAGGAAGGCAAAAAGGTAATCAAAGCAAGTAATGCATAATAATGGAGAACAATCACTTTTCTTGTCGTTTTGGACTTTCTGCTTTCTTCTGTGCATCACTGTCCTCTTATTTCTGAAAAACAGACAGAAAAACAGTTCCTGTTTTTCCCTTTGAAAGCCTAACTGACCTACTTTTATTTGAAGTCATGTCACCAGATATTAGCTATCACAAGCTCCTTCATTTACTCAGATACAGGCAATTATATTTCAGAGAGAATCTTTCTCATTTTTTTCTATGTAAAAATTTGCTGTTTGCATCACAAAAATAATGATTTTGTTTCCACACCTGCCATGGTTTGAGCCTGTCTGATAACAAAGGACCACATGGCCACTTACTTCCTCTCCTCTATATTGGGATGGAGAGGGTAAAACCCACCGAAAACCTTGGTCAAGACAAGGACTATGAGGTTTTCACTTACCAGCTATGGTCACGGGCAAGACAGACTCAAATTGAGGGAAACAAAATCAATTTAATTTATCACTAATCAAATCAAAACAGGGCAAAGAGCAAACACAATTCAGAGCTAAATCCTTCAGGGAGAAGGATTAATCACAGCTTTCCCCTACTCCAATATGGTGTCCCTCCCACAAGAGAAAGTCTTTCATGAGCCCCTCCAACATGATTCCCTCCCACCAGCCACAACTCCTCGGGAGATGTAGGTGGCCCACGAGGCCATGGACTGCTTCAGGTAAAGTCTCTTTCATGGCTGCAGGTTGACAACATCTGCTCCATGATCTTCCATAGGCTGCAGGTCCACAACTGCTCTAAAGGGATTCTTCACAAATCCCTTTTTTTTTAGCATGTTCTAAAAAAATCTGTCCTCAAAAGCAGATAAAATTAAGAGATGCTGACCTGTAGATCAGTCTGCCTCAGTTTGTTCCTGGGATAAAACACATGGAAAAAATAGTGCATGAGCACTGAGATAACAGTGGGATGCTAAGTAACAGAAAACATGGATTTAAAAAAATAATATATATATCTTGTTAATTTTCCTTTTGCAACATGATAATTAGCCTAGTGGATTGTCTAAGAGTGGACTGCAAATGCTTTCACTTCAGAGAGGATTCTGGTGTTGTATGTGACTAAATTCCTATAAATAGGCCAAAGAAACATGATACACATAATAGGACGGTATAGATACCCTAAGAATGGTACAAAAAGTGGTAGATGAAATCTATTTACACAATTTTTTCTGGTCTTTCATTTATCAGGCTGGTCTGATAAACAGGAGAGGGTTACAGAGACTTTGTCATAGATCCAATGGTGTTATTTAACATTTTCATTACTCACTTAGTTGATACAACGGAAATGACAGCAAATTCATTGCATTTGGGCCACAGGCAACTTAAATAGGCTATACAAGCATTGGAATGTGAAAGAGCCTTCATCCCAGCATGCTGTTACAGAGAAGGTAATGAAGAGAAATATTTGCACAGAAATGTGAATTGACTTTGGGTGAACAGGGAAAGAGAAGGCAATTGTTTGGATCAGAACCTGAATCCAGCTGCAAATTGTGTTTCCTTAGACATTTAATGATCTTTTCCAACTGCGAGTGAAATCTGACGTGTTTTGAAAGCTGGGTCTGGGTTTGAACTTTGCAGTTTAAGTCTTTTATCTACTTAAAGGTATGTTGTGACTCACTATAGTGGGAGCTAACTCCCTGACACTGTGAAATGAAGAACACAAATGTTTAGAAATCAGATTTAAAACACATGATTAAAAATATATCTTTCCTCTGCCACTAGAAAACTGAAGAGAGATAAGGTCATGGGCTGTGCAGGATATTTTGTTCACTTAATCACAGCAGCACTAAAGAGTTTAACATGATGATGTCTCACCATGAGAAGAAACATTATCTCTGTAATACTTCTTAGACACCGTCTGTCATGTTAGTGGATTTTCAGCACTGAAATAATACTGTCAAGGTAAGAATGGGAACAGTTCCCTGTGAAAGCGTTCATTTTACAAGAAAGGGAAAAGACTGGTGTAGCTGTGACCCAGGGAAGATTTAACTTATGGGGCTTGTTCTTGAAAACAGTGGTAAAACTATTTAACTCTAAGGTCATTTCATGATCTATCACAGTATGTCCTGTTGTCATGTGTCACACTTCATTTGCTAATATATTAATTTTTGATGGTGACCTGAGTCTATGTATATTTTGATTTTTCATAAAATGCTGTGACACATGATATAAATCATGTATAACTGCAAGAAATCATGTGAAAATTACAATTTATTAAAAGATCCCAGAAAAGTACAGTTGTATCATTCTCTGTCATTACAACATTCAGAGGGTGTCTTCGACATCCATCTGCAAGTACAAAGGATTTTAAAACCTCAAATGGCAACCCCTTTCTAAAATAACAGACATTACTTTGGTTTTAGTTTTCAATATTTACAAGTCAGATAATATTGCAAGCCTCCACCTCAAAACATAAATGTTTGCTCCTCTGAAGAGTATTGCATGTTCAGGTCCCTTATGCAGTACAGAACATGCTGTTCTATTGAATATATGCAAAACCAACACAGAGCACAGATTCATATATCTTAGGATGCAGCTCAACATTTAGCTCTCATTTCTCATTAACTAATTAAAATTTAGTTTAAATGTTAAGATTTAAAGTAAAAGTGGGTGGCATTTTGGAATGTCCTTCATACAAAAAGACACTGTGAAGATTATAAATTTCATTTGCATTGCACTTTTAAGAACTTTATTGTGGACACACAAAAACACATGAAGCAAAGGTAGGAAAAGGAATTTCAGTAAGACAATTGGTATTCTGTAGTTTTAATATAATGAAAAGAGACATTCAACAATTTTGAAAAATAAGCCTAAAATGTTTACAAAGATTCTTATTGTATAGAAAGGACTACAGGAATCTGGTTCATTTGAAGCCTTACATTTTGAGTATGAATACAATGACTTGTAATAAGAGGAGTACTACCCTCAGTATATGACTATTCCATTAAACAGATACCTTATATCTTGAAGGATTTGGTACTGGTCCCAGAACAGCTGACCTGGCAATGTTCACTGAAAATATTTGTGTTAAATAAGTATTCACCACCATGCTTTAGAACTCTTAAATCAAAGGGGTACAAATTCCAATAGTGAGGTTTACAACTAGAACGTGTCACACAATCATAGATTGATTTGGGTTGGAAGAAACCTCTAAACATCATCTAGTCCAACTTTCCTCTGCAGTGGGTAGCAACATCTTCACCTAGATCAGGTTGCTTAGAGCCCAGTCCAGCCTGACCTTGAATGTTTCTAGCGATGGAGCTTCTATCACCTCTCTGTGCAACCTGTGCCAGTGTCTCATCATTCTTAATGTAAAAATTTCTTCCTAATATTGTCTGAACATCCCCTCTTTCAGTTTTAAAACATTACCCCTTATTCCACTGGAACTGGCCCATCTTATATACCCCCGTGGCATATAAGCCCTCTTCAAGTACTAGAAGGCTGCTCTAAGCTTCTTAATAGCAGAGGTGCTCTAGCCATTTTTGTGGCTTCTCTGGAGCTGCTCCAAAAGGTCTATAATCATGGATGATAATATAGAAATAAGTAGAAGTAAGAGCCTCATTTCTCTTATCAAAAGAAAAAAAAAAAGAAACCAAAAAGAAAAAAAAAAAAAAAAAAAAAAAAAAGAAAAGAAAAAAAGAAAGAAAAAAGAAAAAAAAAAAGAAAAGAAAAAAAAGAAAAAAAGAAAAAAAGAAAAAGAAAAGAAATAAAAAGGAAAAAAAAAAAAAACAAAAAAACCCCAAAAACAAGTATTCCAGGAGGGGACTTTTGAGAGCAGAATAGTGGGGACAAATCCCCTCCTTTCACCTGCTGACCACAATCTTTTGATACAGGTCAGGATTTTGTTGTTTTTCCGAGCTTCAAGTGCATATTACAGTCTCACGTTGAGGATCTCATCAACCAACACCCCCAAATCCTTCTTGACAGGACTGCTGTCTATCTCTTCATCCCCCAGCCTGCAGTGATACTGAAGATTGCCCTTACCCATGAGCAGGACCTTGCACTTGGCCATGTTGAACCTCATGAGGTTCATGTGGGACTACTTCTTGAGTTTGTTTACTAGCCACAACTTCATATACACATTCATGCAGCGTGGGTTAAAAGCCTCCTGATTTATCCTAAACTGCACTGTGAATACTGTAATACCTTGAAAGGACAGTACCATATCTTATTTTAAGATCTAAGTATACTCAGCACTTCAAAGAGAAGACATTACAAGATGTGATTTTCACACTACATCCTGATTCTAGATGGCTTGTAATGAAACTTCCTTCCACATAAATCAAAGAAATCCCCAGGAGCAATAACTTGTTACAATCTGTCTAGGGGAAAGGAAGATAGGATTCCTCCCTGGAGAGGTCTCCAGAGTGGATGAACCCTAGAAATATCACAGTCAATCACTGCTGTTTAAATCTGACAAAGAACATTTTTTACAGTGTCTCTTGAGAGATGCAAATAAAAGATTTTATCAAAAAAGATTATTTCCAAAAATGTGGATGTTCCTCTCAGTGCAAAGTAAGCAACAGATTTGCTTCCACTTTTTCCACCCATCTTCTCCCAGATATTAACCATCATGTTCAGGTGACATATCAAACACTACCAGTATTCATGAGTCAAATTTGACCACACTACCTTGTGGATAGTTAAGTGTTAGGAGTACCTGACCTATGAAAAATAGACTGGATAGATGGATGCTAATGTTAGTGGCTTTAAGACAAACAAAATACATAAGTTTGGCCTGAAAGTGTCATACTCTTCAGAACATCATATTGTGGTGTGATGTACATATAGATGTGAACATTTAAAATGCAATGAATCCTTTTTTTTTTCTTGAAAAGTTGACGTACTGAAGACCATGATTAAAAGAAATAAAGTTGTCAAGAGCAAAAACCTCTAATAATAATAATGCCAAGGAGAAAGAGTAGTTGATAAAGTTTACAAAGAAAATCTAACTCTGCTGTTCAGTCTATAGTAAAATCAAGTGTGGTGTACAAATTTTGAGTCAGTAGAATTTTATTTCCACTGTAACTACAACAGAAAAATTATTAAAACAAAGAGCACCCTTGGACTCACTGTCTTAGATTTGTGCAGTGGTGTTTTGGAAGTGGAGCTGCCACAGGGATGGCTTCTGTGAGAAGCTGCTTGATGATGTCCTGGTTCCAATCCAAACCTCTGCCCAAGGCTGAGCAGATATGGAAACTGGATGCAACTCTGCAAGTAACATATTCGAGAAAAGGGACACAGAACTGCAAAAATATTTTTAAAAGACTTGCAGAGCAGAGGGGAGGAGAGGAGGAGGTGAGAGCAACCAGTGCCAGAGCAAAGACTTTGAGGTCAGTGAGCAAGAAGGGAGAGAAGGTGCCTGAGCAGAGATGTTCTCACAGCCCATGGTGAGATGGCAGCTCCCTGAAGGGCCACGGTGGCATAAAAGTGGCTTTGCAGCACCTGGATTGCCACAGATGGGCAGATGTGGATCTACAGCCATGGAGGAGACCCTGTGCCAGAGGAGGTGACTGTTCCTGAAGCAGACCATGGCTCTGGGCAGCCCCACACTGGAGCAGTCTATTCCTGAAGGCCTGCACATGGTGGGAGGGACTCATGATGGAGGGTTTTCCCATGAGAGGGACCCCACATTGCAGCAGGGGAAGAAAAGGAGGAGTCCTAGTCCTGAGGAGAAAAGAGAGTCAGAAACATCGTGTGGGGAACTGACCCAGAACCCCCTGCCCATCCTCTGTGCCACTGAGGGGGAGGAAGGAGTGAAGAAATTTGTACCCAGAAAAGAAGGAGGGGTGAGGGGGAAGGTATTATGATCTGTCTGTGTTTTCTCTTTCTCCTCTCAGATTAAATTATTTTTATTTCCCAAGTTGAGTCTGTCTGGTTTTGCCCATTACAGTAACTGGGAAATGCAAACTTCCCTGTCCTTGTTGTGTAAGGAGACTTTGGGTGGATTTTCTCCTCTGTGTTCCACAGTGGGGGTGGGAGGTGAGTGAGTGGAGGGCCAGTTTGATACCAGATGGGGCCTAAAACTGTGACATTCACACACATAAATATGTTACTCCATTGTAATTCCTATATACTATTTTCACTAATAGTTTTCTATTTGAAAATTCTGTTTTATTTATTCTGAATGTAGGGGCTGAGCTGTACGTAGGGAATTTGTGACAACACTCATGGTCATCCATCTTTATTCTGGAAATCAGGCACACTATGTTGAGAAGAAATAAGTTTGAAAAACCAAAGTTTAATAAGATTAGCTGAAATGTTTGTAT
Organism: Calypte anna; assembly: GCF_003957555.1. Taxonomy (NCBI): domain Eukaryota; kingdom Metazoa; phylum Chordata; class Aves; order Apodiformes; family Trochilidae; genus Calypte; species Calypte anna. The sequence continues at coordinate 106,715,852 of NC_044246.1, read as the reverse complement.
TTTAACTAGCCAATTGCAACTCACATTGAATTAGTTTTACCAAAAATAGCTAACTAAGGTGGCGTGCAAACAGTGCAGAAGACACAAGGAAAGTGCTCTCACAGGCACACATGCAGCCAAAAATTCACTCTTGTTGTTCAAGAGCCCTGGATAACTGGTTAACCAAGACAAAGCTCCTTGATCAGTCAGGACAGAGGCCACCATGCAATGCAGGATGTCACATTTGAGACTCTGGACAGGTCCTCAGACATGGGCCTCATACCCCCTCAGTGTGGATTAAGTGTTGGATAAATGTGTTGGTGTTTTTTTCTTACATGTTTGTTTTGTTTTGCTTAAATCTGTTTTGCACAGCTCTGAAAACTGCATCTTGTTTCATCAACTGAATGCCCAGTAATCAATTATTAGGGAACTAGAATCTTTGGGACCTCTGGTTTCATGCTGTGCCTGTACTTTCAAAGCCCCTTTCATCAAACTACAGTTTAGTAGGAGTAAGAGACTTGTTATACCATCTGAATAACACAAGATAGTTTTCACCAGGTTGCTTTTTTCTTTTTTGGGGGTTATTTTGTGGTTTGTTTTGTTTTGTTATGGGTTTCAGTTTTGTCTTGTTTTGAACAAAAATCCTTAACATTTAATAAATCACAAATGGTTTTTCTACCAACTGATTCCTTCCATTAGATGTGTCAATGAATCCTTATTCTCATCCTGCCTGTCCAGTAGGTATTTCTATGTCTCATAAAGAGATTTTTCAATTTAATACTAACTGGTGAATCATGAGTTTGACACAGAATAAATCCAAACCACTTTTCTCATCCACAGCTAGCAGAGAACCTCAGCAAGATTTTTAGACTGTCTGTAATAAATTTAGAATATAATTTATAAAAAAAGAGTTCAGTAACATATGGGCATTTTCAACCTACTCCCACACCTTCCCTCACCCCTCTCTGTCTGTAGGTATAATTTTTGGTGTAAAGAAAGTCTGATCCTATTCTGAGACTTCAGGGGAGGACATAAGCAGTGCTAACAGTAACATCAGTTTTAGTCCTTTAGGCTGAGGTATATTGGTAGTGATGCTGCATTATGAATGTTAATGAAAAATTAGATTTATTTGAGTTCCTTGCCATGCTCATTAATTTTTCACCTTCCATTTATGCCAACAGCAGTCTGGGTTATTTTCACTAAAAAGTCTACAGTCTGAATTATGGAAACAAATTAATACATTTTGACCTGTCTATGATAAAAATATGACTGCATTAGGAAAGAAATTTAAATATTTCCTGTCTATATAAGGGACTCAAAGCTACAGAAAGATGAACAATAAGAGAAACTGATTTATTGGTGGTGCCTAGAATAAGTTCCAGATAGGGTGAAGGAGAGGCAAAACATTTGTTTGTAACTGAGTTGAATAGAGAGGATGTCTCAGTCAATTTGTAAAAATGACCATCTAAACTGGGACTATGCTGTATGGCAAACCTTGAAAATGAATACTAACTTTCTTAATTATTTGGTGTTCTCTCTGAAACTACTGAATTACTGTTAGTCCAAATTACACCTGGAATTTATACTGTCCTGACACAGCTGAACAAACTCTACTGGTGTTAGTGTAAAGTCACTTTGGGTATCAGAAGGAACTGTTTAGGTTTAGACATACGTAGGCTCACATGTGTGGTTATTACCAGTTTTCAAGCACTACCTGGATAATTTTTCATCATTTTGATCACAAGGGACATTCTGATCTGTTAAAATGCTCAGAGATGAAGATGTCTGACTTCAGGTTCAATCTAATAATCAACTTTTTTCTGTTAGCTGGTAGTACTTCATCTTATTGATGCCCATACACCTGAAATAAAGTTTAAAGGCTTTCTCAGCAGTGTTGTTTCTTAAACAGTAGTTAAAATGTGCAGGTGAAGGTCTTGATCCTGAAATATGCAGGCTGCCAGACAAAGTTCCCTGCTGAAGATCTGTGGAATAACAATGAGACTTAAAGTGCACTGAACTTTTGCACACAGGTCTGTATTCAATGAACATTATAGAAAACTTCCACAGGTTCTACAGCTACCAAACTTGGTTCACTTGCTTTGCTGACTGTTAACAGTATTCAAATTTGGAATTTCTTACATCCAAAGGTCTATAGTAAAACAATAAGGTCTATAGGAAAAAAAAATACTGTAAGGCTGAGGTAAATAGCTGCTAATAATATCCTCCATATGCAAAACAACTTTGTTTTTACTCAAGGTTTCTGGTGACATGTTTTCCAGATTTGACAAAGACAACTCCATCTTTATTTTTCATTTTAATTCCCAATATCATGACTTTCCATTATGCTATAAGTTAAAATCTCAGAGTTGGACATTTCAGGGATTATTCTAAAAATAAATTCTTTTGCAACAATAAAATATTAAATTGCTTTCCTTAGAAAAAACCTGCAGCTAGATGATAGGAATACCATGTCTTTCAAGGAAGACAAGTAAAAATTTAGAACGTGACCTATTTTCAACACACAAAATCACTGCATGCATCCCACTGAGAATATCAGCTGAAGTCAACAGCCATATCAGAGAGATAAGATGGCCTAACTAAACCCTTTTTTGGCTGCTTTTCATACAATTCTAAGCCCATTCACATTATTAACCTTTCATGGATAAAGGAAACAATTTTAAGAAGATAACATCTTTATAGCGATGGCCTAAAAGTTGGAATTTTGCACAACTAAAGACACCTTATTGTATCCTGTGAAAGCATCTAATTCAGCTAAAGCTGACAAGCCTATTTCAAAAAAATTAATAATAATAAAACATCTTATTTCTAAAATGATAACATTAAAAATCTCTCCAAGGACTGTGCCTACATGCATCAGAACAGAATAGTAACAAAATAAATAAAAAAATAAACAGACCTATAGCTTCCATTGAGGAGCAGACATAATTTCCACCCACAATGACTGAACTTATTAGAAACTATTTAGTTAATTGCCATTTATTTTACTGTATTTAATTTATTCTTTATGTTTTAAAAAAAAAGACAAGCCATTTTAATGTTTTGAGCTTAATACATAAACATTTAAGTCAAAGGTGATCTCTCTGAGGTAAGAAGCAGTTCTGTGATAATCTTTTAAAGTTGCTTGAGATTTAGCCTATGAGTACTTTCTTTCATATAGTATGTCTGCTTGGGTAACCAAGAAAAATTATTCTTTCTGAATTCAGGAATCAAGCATTCTCAGTGTCCATAAAGGTAGACAACCCTGGCTCAGTGACAATCATTTACTTCTAGCTAGGCTTTTTGGAATTAACTATATTAAAACAATTGTTTCAGGCATCACTTATATCTTATTGATTGTAATGAAATGTCCATCTGTGTTTATAAAGAGAACATGAGCCATACACTGCACAGCCTCTTCATGAATCTCCATATCTCCTATGCATGGTATTTCAGTGAGAGTTGAGTCTAATTGAAAGATAATTTGCCATAGCATTACAAATTGTGGTTTACTGGAATTATGTGGAACTTTATATTAAAACCCAATCAGACAAGTAAAACAGATTTTTAGCCTTAAACCAAAGGTTCATCCTCCTACTGAATTGTAATGAGATATTCTGAATTACCTCAGAGGAGAGAATGTCTTTAACCCTTACATTTGCAACAGGGACTTGCCAGTTGCAGAGTTTCAAAATCCCCTAATAAAATGATATCATGCTGAATCAGGAACCAATTTGATCTGATGCAATTAACCCAATTAATCTTAATAATCAACACAACAACACCTTTCCAATGACATTTTACAAGAAGATAGGAGAACCTTTCCATGCTGTGTTCACCAGGACAGATTATTGTAGTTTACCCCAGCTGGCAAATAAGAACCCCTCAGCCCTTGCTCACACACCTCGTGGGAGAGGGGGCGGGGGAGAACCAAAGAATAGAAGTGGTTAGATCATGGGCTGAGAAAACACAGTTTAATAAGTAAAGCCAAAGTCGTACACACAAGCTAGGCAAAGCAGCATTCATTCACTACTTCCATTGGCAGGCAGAGTGTCAGCCATCTCAGGAAAACAGGGCTCAACCATTCAGAATGGCTATTGAGAAGACAGACACCACTCACAGATTCCTCCCCTTCCTTCCTTTTCCCCAGATTTATACACTGAGCATGAATATCCTTTTGGTCAGTTAGGGTCAGGTGTCCAGCTGTGTACCCTCCCAGCTATCTTGTGCATTTACACCCTACTCACTGCTAGTGGTTGAGAGCAGAAAAGGTTCTGATGCTGTATAAGCATGGTCAGCAATAATAAATAATGAAAACATCTCTTGATTATCAGCATGTTTCAGTACAAATCCAAAACATAACCTTTGATTAGCTACTATGAAAAAAATTAACTCTATCCCATCCAAAGTAGCATACGAATAGCATCTAATGGTGATTAAGATAAGTCCAAAATAAAAATGTAAACTGCTTCTAGAAATTTTTGGCAGAGAAGCTGCATGAAGATTTGCATGAAGAAGTTCCATGACATGCTCTTACAGGCATGTCACAGAACAACAATCCTGGAGTTTGGATTTAATTCCTGTTATTTTAGTGTGGACCTGATGAAAGGGGAAAAAAGACTGTTTTTATATCTATGTTAACATTTCTGGAATTCATCTGAAGTAAATGTGAATCACCTGCATGTAAATATTAATTATGTGAATTATAACCTTGTATGTGGATTTATACTGAAACTCTGTAAACATTTCTGAGTTTGAAAAATTGACTTACTTCCTATATCTCCTGTGAGGACCTACTTTTCCAAATATTTAAACAAAACCTCTTGTGTTTTCAGTTTGTGGTCCATTGCCTTTGATCTGTCACTGGACCACATGAAAAGAGCTGGCTACATCTTCTTTGCACCCTCCCTTCAAGTATTGATATACATTAATGAGATCCCTCCCTGAACCTTCTTTTCTCCAAGCTGAACAGTCTCAGATCTCTCCTGACATGTGAGAGGTTTGAATCCCTTCATCATGTCAGTTGTCCATTGTTGGTCTCTTTCCACTGTGTCCATGACTCTCTATGACTCCCTGGTATTGAGGAGCCCATAACTGAACGCAGCACTCCAAGTGTGGCCTCACCAGGGCTGAGTGGAAGGGTCGCCTTCCTTGACCTGCTGGAAATACCCCTCCTAATGCAGCCTAGGGTACCAATAGCCTTCTTTGCACAAGGACACATCTAGGACTGTGTGAATAAAGTATTGGGAAATGTCACTATCACTGCAGTACTCGTGAGACAATTGACTCTGGTTAGCATAAATAACCTTCTCAAATGCTAAAACTCATGGCAAAATAGCTAGTTCTGAATCTTAATTCTTCAAGAATGGAAATAGGCAAGCACTGTTTAGTGGAGCTCTGCATAATAATAAGCATCTGTCCCATGCCTGCTTTGAAATATATTCAAATCAGCTTTTAAGGTCCTGGGCTGGGTTATATTTGGTTTTGTCAGAGCCATTAGTAGACAAATGCAAGACCATTACAGGAAAAGGACTCTGTTCTGTCTGTGTGCTCTGCATGTCAGAGCTCTGGAATTCTTTTCTCTTTTTTAGCCCGTAGGACCTTGTGTTTGAGTAGATAACATGTAAATTGGAGATAGAGCAAATAGTGTAAGATATTTTAATGCAGGCAGATATGGCTGCAGCTGGATAAGAGCTTATGCTATCTACTATTGTTTCTAAATTTGAATAACCTGGTACAGCAAAATTCCTTCAGAGTTCCTAAGCAAAAAAAAATTCAGGAGAAATCTTAAATTTCTGAATCTTAAACAAAAAAAATGATGAATTTTATTGTAGTATTCAGGTACTGAATTGGCTATGCTGGGAAGCTCTGTAATGAACTAATTTATCTCATTTCTTAAACCTGGCTAAGCTCAGCACTCCTTAGGCTAGATTACTTTCTTTATTTAAAGCCAGCCCATATAAAAATTGGCTCAGGTGTCTTTAAACAGCTGACAGGTATGGTATGCTGGTTTAGCAGCTTTTTAAAGCAGTTCATGGTGAAAATGTTGTCTGAGAATGCAGAGAGGCAACTAGGAAACCTAAAGCTTCCTTGGAATTACACCTTGCAAGAGAGATTAAGGACAACAGAAAGGGCTTCTTCAAATCCATAGTAGATTAAAACTAATACTAGAGGCAATGTAGGCTCACTGCTTGTGTCCCGTTCTGGGCCTCTCAGTTCCAGAAGGACGGGAACTGCTTGAAAGAGTCCAGAACAAAGTGACAAGATGATTAAGGGAGTGGAACATCTTCCTTTCCTCATGGAAAGACTGAGGGAGCAGGGTTTCTTCAGTTTGGAAAAGAGGAGAATGAGGGTGACCTCATTAATTTTTATATATGCAAGGACAGAGTAGAGCTTTTCTCAGGACTGACTAAAAATAGGGCAAAGGGCAATGGTTATAAGCTGGAGCATAAGTGTTTCCATATAAATGCTAGGAAGAATTTTTTACTGTGAGGATGACAGAGAACTGGCATAGGCTACCCAGGGAGGTTGTGGAGTCTCCTTCCCTGGAAACATTCAAAGCCCACCTGCATGCATTCCTGTGTGATTTGTTATAGGCAACTCTGCTTTGGCAGGGAGGTTGGACTCGATCTTTCGAGGTCCTTTCCAACCCCTAACTTTCTATGATTCTATGATAATGGATCTTGTTGATGTATAAATGTTGTCTTTGCATAACATTGCTTTTTGGCATTCAACTTAATGCCCCTTATGCATATTTTATGGAATTTTATCCCCCTGAATTTTTATCTGTTCTTTGGATGGTACTTTTATCTGTGCTGCTCTGAGAAAATCTTAAATACAATAAATTGACTGACAAAAGGAATTGAAGAGTATGTATATGATCCCTGGAGCAATTATTTTACTTTCTTGAGTACAAGAGTCAAAACTTAGTTTGATGATTCAAATTGTGGTATTCTGAAGCAGCAGTAGTATACTTACCTCTAGATAAGATAGAGCCTAAAATTGATAGAAAAGGAATGTTAAATACCTTTGCTTCGAACACCGCCTGTACAGAAGCATCTAAAGCATCTAAAAATTACTCTACTGTTAACAGCGTAAAGAAATTTTAATAAGGTAAGGCAAGAAACCTTAGGTTATGTTTCTTCACTGGTAAGAACAATAAACAAACTGCGACTGCATAGTATTGGGTTATCAATTCTTCTTAAAACTTCGTTTGGTCAATTTAATAACTATATGACTGACTGTGGAGATATTAATTCTGTGATTGGAAAGTTGTATTACTTTTTTCTTTCAAAAATTATATAGCTTTCAGAAAATACATGTATACATGGAGAAATGGATTCTTCTTTCCACGTTCAATGGGTTCAAAAGGATGTAAATTCCCCAATCTCTGCTTAGTTAAGGAATTCTTGGTTTACTGTAGTGTAAATAAAAGGAGAATCAACTCCATATATCCAGTGAATTACAGTACTATAGCAAACATAATGCTGCTTAGTGTGTGAGCTGAAGAATACCACTTATTTACTACCTGCTATCTGTAATTTTTTTTGGTTTGTCTTTACTAAATATGCAAGGGATTGTCCCTAGGTTCTTCTCGTTTTCTATTATTATAATGTTTATAAACTTAACTAAATTTTTATGAGCACACTTTACTAAGTTTTCATATATAGGTATTACAATGAATATCAAACAAGAAGAAACAGTCTGGAATTACAGACTTTGTGGGAATTAAGATGCTAAGCTGCCTCTCATAAAATCCCTTGGGTAGAGTTTCTAAAAGCAATTCTTCGAGTAACGGTACCCAGTTTCTATTGATTTTTCATTAGATACTTAACTGATGTAGTGCTATAAAAACCTTGTTTCTCTCTTTTATGAAAAAGTAAACCTAGTGAGTACAGTCAATGTATCAAACTTTCCAACTAAGGTCCATGAAAAATGTTTCTCTTCTGAAAAAAGACATAGCATTTCACTTTTTACCTGTCACACAAATGTTTTCAGTTAATGTTTTATGTGTACACCATGTTCATATTCATGATCAAAAAATATATTTGGGAACCATTGACGCAGTGACAAGTAGATACAAGATTTACAACTTTTGAGATGGGTTTTTTATTTTAAAGAGAAAGCCTTTTCAGATTTGGGTCTGTTCTTAGTGGACACTTTTAAGCTTGAAACATTTACAAAGATGGTTTTTTAAATAGAACATCTTTTACAAAGATGTTCTTTAAACAGTAGAAATGATAATGTATCTGCTCAGCAGAGCAAAAGAATACCAAAACAAATAAAAACTCTAGTAGTGCATCACAGCCCCCAATATCCTTCAAAAATCACCCAGAACTGCAGCTGAAATGTGGCATGGTCTGTTGCAGTTTTATTAGAAACTAGTTTGCAATTGTGAGCATAACATCTGTAATGTGGATTTGCCATAAAAAATCAGTAGAAGTACAGTGAGCCCATTTGGTGTGCTCTGTGGTCACCAGATTATCCTGCCAAGCAATCCTGAAGCACAGGATTAAAAGTGAGCTCAGGTACATTCTGCATCCAGGAGCAATGCCAGCCCCTCTAACATGCTTTCCCCAGCTTTCCTTCCCCACAGACTCTGTGAGTTATGAGGCCTGAGATTTTATTGTAGACCCAAATCGTTAACTATCTGTGTTGTGTAGCTGCTTTGCACTACAGAAAGATCGAACAGCTCAGACAAAGAAGAGGCTTTTAATCCACACAATTACCCATAATAACTTCCCAATGTTGGTTTCTGCATGGCATTCTTAATTATTTCCAAGGACGTTTTCCGTCCTAATGCTTATGTAAAGGATAAAACTTGCCTTCTTGCCATTTTTCAGTTCTTCTAACACCTGTAAAATTCTTTATTTAAAACCATATCAGAATAAATTACAAATGGTGTTAGGACCAGGCTACCTATACTGTCACTTGGGTCCAGAAAAAGTCAGAAGTTAATACAGGCAGATGCATGCTAAGGATTAGGATCAATAAACAAGCAAATATGAACTGCTGCCTTTATCTAGAGTTTCTCCTGTCTTCATCATGACAACACTTCTTTATACCAATGTCCAACATAGGGCAGTATAGCAGAAATAGTTACTGCCTTTTGAATTTACAATTTAGCATGCTGTACACCAAGAAAACAGTCAAGTTCCTGAGGTTATTCACTTCTCTCCTTCACACTTTCTGTGTAGAAACATGGACCTGGGAGGTCAATTCTGTGGTGCTGCTGATGCTTCTTGCCAGATGACAGGATCCCTTCCTCTAAGTGGCTCAGCTCCTCAGATTGCAGTCTTGGGTGGTAGCTCCTCCCTGTCCCACATCACTCGCTGTGCCCTTGTCATGTTACCTGTCACAGAGCTGTCTCAGTGAGAAAAAAATACACCTGAGAGGTCTACGCAACTTCCCAAGGTACATAGGCTATAAATTTCTGTTTACAATCCAGGAGTGCCAGTGGCATGCATTTGGAGAAAGCTTTCTGTGCTCAGGCTAAAGGTTAAATCTCTGTCCTGCTTCTCTTCTCTGATGGGAAGCAAGAACATTGCTGCCTTGCTTTCTGCAGATTTAAAGCTGACTTGGCTCTCATTTTCCAGCTCCATCTGGGGAATGGAGAGACTGAGAAAATCAAGCCAGATTTATGACTAGAACTTACCAATATCATTTAGGGGTGAACTTTTGAATAACATCTCAATTCTAGCAAAAAGTCTAACAGCATTGCAGTGTCTGAGGAAAAAGCTTGCTGGAAACCTTTTACTTTTCTCTCCCACAATAGAACTGCATCCATAATAGAGTGCTTGCTGGTATTAGCTGTACCGAGAGATATATCTGTTCAGTAAACCTTTTACTAGTGTAGGCTTAGACCTCAATTTTACTCTGCTGAAACTCAGGAAATCAATGACCACCTGCAAAGACAAGCACTGGAAATAATCATTGCGAATTATGTTAAATCCTCTGGAGTTATGAGATTATGTTAGAAGCTCAGTCTACATTAAAATATGCATATACTCCAGCTCTTTTGGTTGTAGAAATACAGCAAAAAAAGCACAGTGTGGCTAATAAAAGGGGAAAAAAATCAGGAACTAAATTTATAGAAAAGCAAAGATGAATGAAGGTTTTTTATTTGTTTGACTCTGTTACTATGGTAAGAAACTGAAATAATGGTACAAACAAGAGGTTATGAACCTGAGGATACAACCATATTCCTAACCCTCAGCCCCTCAACATCATCTGGCATGCAGACATCACTCAATACATCCGATTAGCAGTTCATTCCAGGGACAATTGATTCTGTATGAGCCATTTGTCTCTCCAAAACTCATTCCTGCATAGGGGAAAAAAATACCAATACACATAAATGATACATACATAACACATGAGTGTGTGTTAAAGGAATGTATATTGTGCCAGATCCAACTGTCTGAGGCAGCTGATGCTGATGCTCCTGTCCATTTCCTCCAGGCTCAAACATAGTGAGAGTGAAGATACATTCCCAGCAGGCACATACACACAAGGCATGGATATGCAGCATATTATATGCAAATATATACATGAACATATATTCATACACACACAAAAGTACATGGTTTGGCCACAGGGATCACACACTACACTCAGAGCTCCCCATGCAAACAAAAGCAAAAACCAAAGTCTCATTCTAGTCCCATCTCTGCCTGAGCAGCGATTGGAAGCTCACTAGTGAAAATATAAACATATACATATGCACAGCAGGTATGCAGGATCTCTCCAACAAGCTGAACTCAAACACTCAGACTGTGTAGTAGCTGGTCTCTGCGATTCCAGTCTCCCCATTTTGTTGGCAGATGTACATACAAACCTACAAGCCCTCCAAAGCCATAGCCTCTCTCTAGTTGCTGCACAGACTGTCACACACACAGAGACAGCCAGAACTTCCCAGGTTCTATGCTGATGTGTCACAGGCAGTCTCACACCCATAACTATCTCATAAACAACCCACCCATGCTTCTGGCTCCCAGACCATTTCCCTACTAACTGCCTAGTCTGGGTTGATCTTCAGTACTGCTCACACACTTGTATTACCTTCTGCTTGTTGGGCATCCTGGACACATGGGCTGCCCGACTTGCGGTCTCACTTCCACTTGCTGCAATGACCCCCCATAGATATATATATATACACACAATATGGGGTGCTCATCCAGGGAAAGATTTTTGAAGCAATGTAATAAGAAGACCAAAATAGACTGCTTTCATCAGATGCTGAGCATGACCAGACAAGCATACTGATCAGTAGACTATTTTCATGTTCCTGACCCCTTTTTCTCCCTTTTGCCCATGTTTCTAAGGTTTGTTCATTCCCAGAATCACAAATCCCTTCCATGGCCTCTTTTACTTTCCCTAGATTATCCCAATTAAAAATCCATAAAATGGAAGAGATAATCCAGAACTGCTTTTTTTCAGCATCCTACAATATGTCCCAGCTCTACACAGCAACTTCTGCAGTCTGAAGGGTGATCTGGAGAGGTGCTCTTGGTGACCCATGGGTCTCACCTGAACACCAGAGCTGATGGCTCTGCTGCGACAGCTCTGTGAGGGCTCTGTACAGGGAGGTGTTCCTTTGGAGTCTGTAATTCCAGTTCCTGTCTGCCATTGTGCCCCTGTGCTCCTCTGGGTTTTTTCCAGGTGAGCCTACAATGGGTTTGATGACTCCTGTTGATGGGCCTTGGAAATAGCCTGTCTGAGCATTACTTGGCCTTCCCTTCTGTCATTGTCTCTCTTAACTCCTTCACGGGTGTGCAGATGAGCTTTATTACATAACCTAACACTGTGCATATAGGATATAAGAATACATTGTATTCATATTGGAGACTAACATCTAAATGCAGCTTGCTTTTTGATTCTACCATCTCTTGTCATACATATTTTTTTCTAGTCAAAAAGTCATTATTTTAGTTTAATGCTCATATTTTTATCTACTTGAATTTGGAATGTTTTGAAAGAAAGGTTATTTGGAGATAATATTAAGTAGCTAGAGAGTGGGAAAATAGCCAGTAAGGACAGTAATGGCTGTAAGACAAAGTAATGAGGAGTTCTGAGAGAATAATGTAGGACACAGTGTCGGATCTGTGCCTTCTTACAAATGAAAGAGAAGGTCAGGTATTCAGAGGCATGAAGCCAGCTTCAGTTACTGAGCCAGAGATTTCTAGGATGAACTGCAATGCAGGTCCATAACACTAATGAGTTACCAGGATAATGCCAAATCATCCACTGTCCAGCAAATATTTAAGAAATTTTCTGACAATTTACAAATTCTGGACATGTTTTGAAATAAATAATCTGTAGCATTTTTCAAGCTTCTTCCAGACCAGGCACACAGTGTGTTCACAGCAGCTTATCTTTTTCTCATGAGTCTGATAGAATTGCAAAAATATTGGGCTTAGTGACAAGTTTAAGTTACACTTATTGTACAATAATATTACTACTGGGATTTATGAAAGAAAATAGAACCGATCTTCTTTTAACTATTTGCAGGGGACTAATATTTGGAAAAAAAATGAAAAATGGAAATTACCAAGCAGAGAAGAAAGATGCCAATGGTTCGAAGCAAAAGGGGGGTGAGTTATAAACTAGGGAAACCTTACAAAGACATCCAACAAGTGTTGCATAGGTATGGAAAATAAATACGAACAGACTTTCAAAGCAAGATGATGTCCATAAAAGGTTTGATTCCAGCCCAAAAAGGCAGATGAAACTCAAGCAGGAAAATTATATGCAATGTTGTTAATATTTCTGTTTATGTTTCTTGAAATAATGTCAGTGATTTCAAGATCTGGGAATAATTTTGGCTGAAGGAAGGGAAAGTTTTATTGTCACAGACTGCAGATTTGTTAAAATCCCTAGACAGCCATAGGAGATTTTTTTTTTCCCCATGGGAAAGTGAATAGTGACTCCTCTAAAGCAGTCAGCTGAGCTGTGGTTTCAGTTAAGACAATTCAAACAGAGGACTTGTGCTTTGGCAAGAGTAACAGGTGAACACAAGTCTGGCTGGTCAGAATATATGTCACAACCCAGGGCTACAAAAAATAGAAAATAAATACACTCACAAGAAAAAATGCAAATCTGCCAATTTGTGATCTTCATGCTTCTGTCACTTCCCATACTTGGGGCAAGAAATAAAAAGCACACTAGCCTGTGTGCTGGGGTAAATTTAATTCAGAGTAAGCTGTGTCTGCAGGTCTCCTGTTGCTTCCTCCTCTCATGCATGCCCTGCCATGGATCCTGTCTCTGGATCCTGCCACTGTCATCGACCCAGCCCTGCAGAAATGCTACTGGAACATGCTTGGACAGTTGATGATGCTGCCTCTGCCATGGTAGTCTTCAGCTCCCAGCTCTTTCTCCATCCTGGGGCTCTTATTGCTGTCTGAGAACATGATTTGTCCTGGCATCCCTATTAAATAAACTAAACAGGACAAGGGCCCAGGCTGAGCACTGCTACTTGGACATCTACAATGTTCAGTTTTTAGCCTGGGGTATGGTACAATTTTGGCTGGGGCCCATCTGAAGTCACTGTGTGGGTGTGGACACAGTTTGGTTGTGAGCATGAACCATGGACTGTTTCCAGTTGCCTATTTGGAAGAGTTTGCTTTGTGAAGTAAGAGTTTTCTGGCCACATGGGTGTGATCCATGCAGCACCTGTTAGCCTTGGGGACAGAGAGAGGTTATTTGGCAAATATATTTATGTAGTCTCTATTATGTAGTTTCTATTACTCACTGAGATACTAGGAAATATTGAATTTCATAGAGTCACAGAATCATCAAGGTTGGAAAAGACCCTCTAAGATCATCAAGTTCACCCTGCAGCCCCAATTACTAAACCATCCACAGTAGCTCTTCATCTCCCCATCTTTTGAACACCTACAGGGATGGTGCCCCCACCAGCCTCCCTGGGCAGCCCATTCCAATGCTTCCCCACTCTTTCTGTGAAAGAAGTTTTTCCTAATATCTAACCTGAACCTCCTCTTGTGGAGCTTTAACTATCACTGGTCACAAGAGAGAAGAGGCCAGGGTCTATCTCACCACCACCTCTTTTGAGGTACCTGTATAGAGCCTCCTCAGCCCTCAGCCTCCTCTCAACTGAACAGCCCCAATTCCCTTAGCCTCTCCTCATAATGTTTGTTCTCCAGACTCCTAAGCATCTTGGTTGCCCTTCTTTGCACACTCTCCAGAACCTCTAGGGAGATTAGAAAAATTTATTTGAAGATAATGCTAATTAGACAGTGGTTGAACTGGCTAAGATGGTTATGGAAGCTGCATAATTGGCAAATTTAAGAAGTAAGTTTGTAGAAACATCTTGTGGGAAATACTGGTGCATCTATCCTACCACACTGAAAGACAGTGGGCTGTTTGAAAAGCTTATCTTTTTAAGGCTTATCACTAGTTTTAATACTCCTGTGAATAGGGAGTTGTTATATGCTACATAAAGAATAATGGGAAAGAAGAGACAGAAACATAAAGAATGTACTTGTGAGTGAAAGCAAAAGAAAGGTGTCAGTGAGAAACAATGAACAGGCACAGCTCAAGGAACAGCTCACCACAGTGTAATTAGGAAAGGGAGACAGAATAAGGGTGCAGGAATATCCATGTGACAAAGCTTGGGGACAGAAAACTGCTAACTTGAATGAAGAATTTTATGCCAATAGCTGAGCATGGGCTGTTTATTAAGGGTTAATGAAGAACATTTTGCAAGCAGCATTGTAGTAATTCTATTTAAAGCATTTGCTTTTCTTCTGTCTATTCTGTCGCCTACTGAAAATTGCACAACTCTGTTCTCAAATACTATTATGAAAAAAGCAATCAACTCAATTGTCTTGGGTGTAATGATGCTGACTACCTCCTTCCAGCATTCTGAGAGTGAGAAAAAAAAATAAGATAAGTAACCTGGGACAAAACCACAAATCATTAGATTTTTTAATAAGCTTTCAGCAACAGAAAGCTGAATGCTGTTAGTTATGTCTGTCAACTAGTGCTCATGGTCCACTTGACAGCACACTGCACAGGGAACTAGGAGGTTTCTGCTTTTCTTCCAATTCTTGCACACTTGATACATAACAGCTTAAACAGACCAGAGCTTCAGCTTCCTAGTAGTACAATGGAGATCATTAAGTAACATATAAATAGTGCTGGTGGTTCACTATTCTAAGATAAAATACATCAAAATTGAGAGCAAACTTTCTTTGTTCTAGTTCAGATAGGAACAGTGACCCTCTCAAATGAAGTGTTGTGACCTCATGTAAGACATGGGGTCACAAGCCTGAGGGAAATTCAATTGCAGACATGGGGATGTAAGTCTAGAAATAGAACCAGACAAGTATTTCTGGCAAGAGGTTGCAGGAAACTGAACTAGAAGTTATTACCATCATGACTTCAACTAGAACTTCCAATGTGCATAGAGTCCCTGAGAAAACCTGTGGCCAATCACAGTTTGAAAGCCTTTTAATGCCTCCATTTCTGGTTCATTCTTAGTGTCAGTTCTTTGATCTCTCCGATGAGATTTTCTGTGGGTTTTTTTTCTTGGCAGACCAGGACCAGAATTTAGCCCTCTTTAGGCTGTGCTGGACATATAAAACAACTTAAATCTGCCAGAGAAGAACTGTGACAGATTACCTCAATATTAGGAAAAATCAAATTGCAAAAAGCTAGAAAAATGACAACAGTCTGGAGTAATATATAAAAATAAAGCTTTCACTACAACAAAGAATTTAAATCCCTGACACTCTGACACTGTGCCTATACTGTGTTTAATGACATTCTCTTTATGTTTGCCTAGATAATACATACACTTCAGCCTATCTGATCCTCTTTCTCCTTATGGACTTTACAGTGTGCAATGCACATGAATTTGTGATGAGTCAGTCATGGAGGTGTAGACAATAGAAAAGCCAAAATGGCCTTCCTCTTATTTGTCCTTCCTTAGACTATGCCTCAGAAGTCACATCGATTTTGATACTGTAGCTGGGATTAGATCACTTGGAAAGAAGTAAACTTGATAACATATTGTACCAAGAAAACCACACGAAACACTGGATCAGATCTGTTCAGATAAGTGGCGTGCCCCCATATTCAACAGTGGCAAAAGGAAGGAAAGAGAGAATACTGTTGCTCTCTGCATTCATTCCCTTTGCACCTCCCTTTGTACTCACATAAATTGTTTTTTCACCTCTTTATTCATGTACGGGGGGGGTATGCTGATATATTCTGTTACCACTATGTTATTTTGGCAGGGAGTTGTAAAAGTTTGCAGCCCTCTACATGTAGTGCTTGAATTTTTTAACCTTTAAACATTCAACTGCAGAATTTTAGATATTCAATAAAAATCATGGCTTGTTTTTACCATTCACCAATGTCTCTGTGAATTCTTATTCATGGTCAGACTAGAAAAGAAAAAAAAATATCTGTACAACTATGCTCACTACTGACTGTCTTTTTTTTTTAGGCTGGTATGGCATGAAGCTGAAAGTTTTTGTGGGAGCACTGGATCAAGAGTAAAGGACAGTGTTAAAGAAAATTATTATCTCCATGTCTTCCATAAGAAAACAGAGGAGAAACAGCACATCTACTTAACTGGGACAATTTCACATGACTGATTCAGAGCAATTCATTTCAATTACTCTGATCATCAGATAAATAGCACATCTGGTAGTGTCTGCAAACTAATCATTAACAGGTGTGAATTGGTGTCTGCAAGCATATATTTCCTACTGTGTGGCCCTTTGTTCACTTCAGGACATTTCTTAATTAGAAACAAGTCTGAACTGCATTCCTTTAGATGTGGATCTGTTCTTTGAACACCCCCACAATCAGCACTTTGTACATCAGGTTGTTATTTAGAGAAAAGATCTCTGAAAAAATATCACTTTCATGGTTCTGAGGAAGCATTCATTGCCCAGATTTGACTCCCTAGCATTAGTTTTGGATTTTAGCTTCTGTTTATAGCAATAATGGAACATAAGATTCATATGATATGTTTACAGTGTGCACAAGCTATGACAGAATTGACATCCATTGCTATTGTCAAAGGCAAATAAGTAGAAGTTTCCACTATAAATGTAGGACCTGCTGCCATCATGGCTGCTGGATGACAGTGAAGCATTTAAGAAGAGGCATTAGGAGACTTCAGGAAAGTGTATAAAAAATAGGGAAAAAAAGAAGAATTGGTACGTAATAGTTTGTGGCCTTACAAAGATTCACTGTCACTATGTTGGAAAAATTGAATATTGAGGGTATTTTT
This sequence comes from Calypte anna, assembly GCF_003957555.1. Lineage (NCBI taxonomy): Eukaryota > Metazoa > Chordata > Aves > Apodiformes > Trochilidae > Calypte > Calypte anna. Next base: position 106,698,610 of record NC_044246.1, on the reverse strand, counting down.
TCCATTTAAGTCCCAGCCCTTATGTGACCTAATGCAATTAAATTCCACATCTTGGCTTTAGATCTGTGTCTCAAGGTTTAATGATACATCTGTGTCATACACCAAAGCTCTGTGGCTAACTGTGCTAACCTGCTTTGAGCATGGCATGTTTTTTTAATTAGGCAGTCTAAATAAACCTTAAATTAATGTAAGCCAGTAAAATATGTGAGTTTCTGTTTATGAAGATATGAGCTTTAATAGGAATTAAGAATATAGTTTGCAATACAATTTGTGAGATAAGAGATCAATGGGGGAAAAGTAATGTATATAAATATTAGGTTTCCACCCTTATTAAGAAAGATAATATTGCAAAGTACCACATCTGCAGGAGAACTCCTCTCTTGTGAATATTGGTGGGTGTCTTTTTGCAAAAGACAGCTGGTAAAAAATCTATTTAGGTTACAGAAAATTCCAACACAGTTAGCAAAGATTTCAGCTTATTTTGCTATTTAAGTCTTTTGTGATTAATTTCTGAGAGCATGAAGCAAATTTGGATTTTGCCATTTAGGAAACTTAGATGCTGTCTGTATTATTTTTTACTAGAGAAACCTCAAATGGACAAGAAGATACAGTTTATGGGTCATACTTAAGAAGAGGACTAAGCTGCAAGAATAAAATAGATCACAGAAAGAAGCAATTTTGCTTGTAGATCAGGTTCCGCAAAGTGCTGTAGGACTTAGTGGATTTTTGGTAACTTTTTGGAAGACCTGGCAGTGGTAGGTTAATTGTTGCACTTGACAATCTTAAATGTTTTTTCCAACGAAAATCAATCCGTGTTTTTTTAAGGTAGAAAGTGTTACTGATGTGAGCAGGAACTCTGGGTTGTTGTGTGGCCTATCAGACAACTGTGGCCATATTTGCTTAAGCATGCAAAATGAATACAAAATTGTTATTTTGATTTGGAACATTTTGCACTCACTTTACATTGTTGTAAATGTCTGCTCTCTTTCCAGAAAAATGGGAATAATGTGTTATGATCTAATGAGTGGTAGGAAAGAGATACTGAAGACAGAGAGATGATAGAGAAAAGAGTTAATTGGAGATTTTTTTTTATTCTTCTCAAATGTCTTAATTTTCCAGTCCTTCTTTGAGCATCCTGGACACAGACTAAAATGTACTTGTTCAATTTAAAAAGCTGAAAACTGTTGTGATACAGCAGCAGACTACTGAAGCTTTACTACTGCACATAAGTGAAGCCCCAGGAAGTCAATAATTGCACACAAAGTCATAAATTTGTATGAAATTCAGAGCAAGGAGGAACAAAACTTGTGTTTCTCCAATTTTTAAACAGACAAGTTATTAATACTAATAAATAAGGACACATCAATTTCATGAAAGATTGCAAAATGTAGATTTTTTTTCCTTCAGTTTTTAAGCGTACCTGGCTTAACTGTTTTGCAGAGTTAACAGAGTAATGGATTCAGAGCACGGTAATAGAAATTTCATCTTCTCAAGGAGAAAAACATAGTTAGAAGAATGCCAGAATAACATAGAAAACAGATCTCCATGGAACAAATTGAAGAATCCTCTGGAATACAAAGACTAAAGATGCAATTTATGTGCTGTGAAAAAGCCTTTTCTCAAGGTTCTAAAATTTACCCTTGATTATCTGCAAAATGAAACAGAATGTGTGTATGAGGCAGAGCACATCGAGTACCACAAGGAGGAGAGCCAGCGATGGGTGGGAAACTACATGATCTAATCTGCAGACTGCACATTTTCAAATGCCACAGTCTCAATTATGTTGAATTCAAAGCAAAATTGAAACTCTCCCTGTCCCTGCAAATCCCATCCTATCAGCTTCTATCTGGATTTGCTTGACGGACCATCTAAATAAGTAGTAATAATAAATAAAGCAGTGGAGCTAAGTTATATATATATATATATATGTTTTTAAAATGGCTATCATTATTTTGGTACCAAATGGGGTCTTATGGTATGGACATTCTTTTGTTAAAGTTAATGTACCTTGAAATTTTTTGACTCAGCACAGGAGACTGTCAAAGGTGCTGAAAGAAATAGTCCAACATTCTCCAAAACTCTTTCTGGAAGAGGGGTCTTGTGTGAAATGATAACAGCCACAGTACCAATATTGTTTACAGAAATACAGCTTTTCACTGCTGAAACATCACAGTGAAATTTGAGAGAAAAAGAAATATAAAAATGAGACAATGACTATAGTTTGCCACTCTTGGACGTTAATAAACCTTCAAAATTGTGTCTGCACATTCCATTTTTTTCCCAAGATACTCAAATATTGATCATAGTGTGATGAGTGAATTTTAAGGGTTCCTTCTTCTTGTCCAAAAAAGAATGGTCCTTTCTTGATTTGAAATTAGAGTTTCCTTACTATCCTCAGCATTTTGTGCTCCCAAATGTAGGGCTGCTCACCTTCAAACTTCGTCTTTTCTTTTCCTGAACTACCTCAGTAGCTCAGAAGCATACTCTGGGAAGTAGACTATTTGTGTTCATGCATCCTTATGAGGAGTTTATAGCTCCTAGATTATTAGATAATACCTCCTAGATTATTATGCAGTGCTACAGGTTTTGCCCACCACAACAGCTCTCCTTTGGCCAGTGCTGTAGTGTGGTAACAACTAAAGCCATTGCACTGTCTGCTTTTCAAAGCATTATTGCTTTGCTTTAATGAGAGGAGAAGCACAACAAATAGATTGGGCAACTCTAGGGATGGAAATACTCTTCATGTTCTTACGGTACTTGAAGCCTCTCTCAATGAAATCTGGGTCTTGGTGATCCTTAACGCCTGGGTCTTCAGCCTAGGATGTGACTGTGTGGGCTTCTCAAGATTTTTGTGGGTCAAACCAAAGATGCTGACTGAACTTTATGACCTGCAACACTGATTAATGACACTGCTCTGCTTAAATATTAATGTTTACATTCCTACGAAGTTCTGTCCTAGGTTGGAAAAAAAGATACTCTGAATATTGTCCTCCAAACCTTTATGTTTCAGTTTATTGTATATAAGTCATGCTAACAACAGTGTTCTGTGGAAAAACATATAATATATGCTAATCACTGAATAGCTATGAAAATGGAGTACAGAATTGTACATATATTAAAAAAAAAAAAATAAAAATTTTGAGGAACCTTATGTTGGTATTATTACCAACATGTGACAGTAGTACTCAGAAACTAGAGGACTGGCCTCAATTTATAAAATACTCTAAAAAACCCAGCAAAACGGATTCTGCACAAAAATGCATGTAGTGTATGCAGGAGAAAGGAAGCAGCAAAAATAGACATTACAGTGGAGGAAGAAAAAGAAGTAAAACAATATTGATAGACAACAATCTTTGTATTATTACAGCTTATTCATACAAAATATTTTTATAAGCATAATGTCAAAATAGAGACTTGGAAAAGGGACTTGAAAGAAAGCAATGATCTTAGTTTGGAGTGTTTCTTCCAAGCATGAACAACATGAAAGTAACTGCTTAAGAATGAATCAAGTGGGTGATGGAGTGTATTATCAGTAGCTGATTACAAGCAGGAGACAATCTCTTGTTTCTGAAGGAGAGATAAAGTGGGATTAGGTTATGAACACAAAATAAAAAAAAAAATTGACAGTGAATAGGGGTCACAAAAAAACTGTAAACAGAATAGTGCATGATCAAAGTGTGGGGAAATGCTTTACAGAGCTGTATGTCATAGGAGAGCAAGGCAACTTTTGTTGTGTATTCAGTAATCAGGATGCTCAGCAAATAGGACCAGAGATTTGGCTGTGTGGATGGGCAGGTAAAAATTAATACTGCATGCAGAAAAGATGTGAGAAAATAAGGGGTAGTCTGGATTGAAGAAATCAAACATTAAAGACCATGTTAGAAGTCTATATGTATGGCAGAATGGCAGTTGTGTCCCCAGTACAGAGAAGGGATAGTAGTGATGAGTCTAGAGCTAAGGAGTTATTTCAATGAGAGAGTTATGCCAGTTTTTTCAATAATATCTTGCAGATGGTGACTTTGAGGGGTCAGAGGGGTGGAGAAAGAGGAACAACACTTGAATATTATGGAAGTTCCCGGAGGAAGTCAGGTAGAATGCACCAGTTTTCCTGTGAAGAAAAACCTGAAAGAACTAATGGAGACATAAGAGAACTGGAAGATGGAACGATCATACAAGAGACAGAAAAACACTTTAAACAGCTGTCACAGTTTAATGTTGGTCAGTTAAATGAAGGATAGATGCTATGTATTAATCCCTCTCCCCTGCCTGATAGAGAAAGGAGAGAAAATAAGGGACGGAGACCTATGGGTTGGAAACTAAACTACACAGCTTTAATGAAAGAGGAATGATAAAAAAGGAAAAATTATTCAATACATACACTCATGTCACCACTGAGGTTGGAAAAATCCAGGCTGGACTCCTGGGGTCAGTGGCAGATGGGAGCTGAAGCATGGATTCAGGGGGGCATTGGTAGGGATATAAAACAGATCAATAGAAGGAATCCTCCCAAGATGCTGGCCATGGACAAAGGAGAAGAAGAACTTGAGCCTCATGATCTCCCCAAATTTATACTGAGTATGACACGTATGGGATGGAACACTTCATTTGGTCAATTTTTGTCACCTGTCTGGTCTGCTCTTCCCTAAAGAAGGGATGCATGTGTAACCCCTTTAGTCCCTTTCTCTTTCTGAAGCATAAGCTGTTTTTTAGAACCAAGCAGTGGCCATAGTTCTGCATAACATTCTCTAGCCATAATTATAATCAAGTGTTATCAGTCCTAGAAGCAGACACTGACTGAGAAACTTGCTGTTAATTTCAGCAAGTGCAGCTACTTAGAGGAGAATTAGCTGAAAGCAAAATTACAGGACAGAAAATTCTATAAGTTCTATACTTGCCCAAGCAAGGACAAGAGCATGAGCAACAGCGTTGAAATCAGACAGCTGCATAGGGATTTCTCATGAAAACCTCACAAGCTTGAGGCTTGGCTGAGAAGAAACTAGTGACAGGTGATCATACATTTCCACCAACATTTTTATTCTATCATCATGCATGATTGGCATGATGAAAATTTATCCAGGAAGGATACATTGCTGAGCTGCTTTCTAACAACTTCATAGAAATTCTGTCAGTAAAAATATATTTATACTAATATATACTATATATTATGTATATATACTAGTATATATATACTGACATATAGTAAAAATTATTAAACATTTATTTAATTTACTTCATTTAGAAATAATGCACTCTTTTCATGTTAACTTAAATATACATAATTATTATATCAATTTATTTAAGAAGTTACTGACCTTGATGTATACTTTGTATCCATGGAAAGACTGATTACGAAGTGAAAAAATGTCTGAACCATCACACTTTATAAGTTTGCAGCATGGCATATTAGTGTAAAAAACCCAGAAAGCACAGAAGTTGCTTCATTATCAGTTTGCTGATGCTGCTCCAGGGATGGTATCTTTTTAAAGGCAGATTGGGTAGATGAAATAAAATGGAACCCTTGGTAGGACTTCACTTAGGACTTTAAGTGCAGCAGCCCCAGGTCTGACTTTAGGTAGCATTCTCTGAATGTCCTGAAACTATAGATCCAGTTACAATGGAAAGCAGAAAAGGGAATACCATAGGAATAGAGTGAATGCTTCACCAAGTGTGTCTAACCCTGTCACTTGGCTTCAACAGTGTCTATAATAGATGTTTAGGGAAAAGTAGGCTCTATGTAATACTTCTGAACATTTACTTGGCCTCTGATAGTTTTCTGCTTAGTGGGTAACATGAGGCTGCTGTAACCGTAGCAACATAACCATAAATGATTTTTTTTTTTTTTTTTTTTTTTTTTTTTTTTTTGTGAGTATTTGTTGTTCCTCCTCTGGAATCCCTAACAATTTTTACATGCACAACATCTTATGATGAGGAATTCCATGAATCCCTCGTCTGTGTTAAGAACCAAATCCTTCTGTTCGCTGTAAATCTGGGTCACACTGGACTGTGGTGACTGAACCTCACAAGACAGTGAAAGTCAAGATCTTCACTCACTCCATCCCACCCATGATTTTGTATTCCTGTACCATATTCCTTTCCATCAAACATAATGCCAGTGTGGGCATCTGGTGTTTTATAACCAGTTATTAATTTTCACGTGCTATCTCTGCAACAGTAGGCTTATATTAATTAGAAGGGGGGTTCTTCATTTTTGTTGCTTTGCAGAGCATCAGGATAATTTGAAACTCACCTGTGTTTTCCATAACCTTAGAGTCTGCATTTATGGTACATGGATCAGAAACTAGAAATTTTTTCATTATGTGCCCCAACCTGCCTTTTAGTCCATGGAATATCTTTAGGCAGCAGCCATCAAAGGCTGCACTAATATGTCATTAGAGGTAGAGTGTATTTTCCAGTATTGAAATGCCAATTTTTTTTTATTTCCTTAGCAGTTATGTTGAGGTGCATTGCAAAATTGTGGGTTTAATAACATTCAATTTTAAACTTTTTATGCAAAGGCTTTTTTATTCTACATTTGTTCAGCTTCTAGTACAACAGTCTCTTAATTCATCTATGGAGCTACTTGGTGCCCCATTAGCAAATCACTACTGAAAGCTTCAGACCCTAGGTGTGAAAGATTCCAAATAAATACTAAGTAGTTAAACATCCAGGATTGTTCTTATCCAACAGTAGGATATATTGCAACACATACAATGTATGTTTGAGCTGATGAACTCTTTCTCCCGCCCAGGAGCTGGTAATGATTTCACATTAGCAAGGCTAATTGACATCATGTTTACTTGCTGCAAACACTGATAGATGAACAAACACATTTCAATTCCTAAAAGGACCTTCAGTGTTTAAAATAGTTTTAAGGGGTTAGCAAGGTGTTTCTTCTTTTTTTCTCCTTCTTTTCTCTTTTCTTTTCTTTTCTTTTCTTTTCTTTTCTTTTCTTTTCTTTTCTTTTCTTTTCTTTTCTTTTCTTTTCTTCTCTTCTCTTCTCTTCTCTTCTCTTCTCTTCTCTTCTCTTCTCTTCTCTTCTCTTCTCTTCTCTTCTCTTCTCTTCTCTTCTCTTCTCTTCTCTTCTCTTCTCTTCTCTTCTCTTCTCTTTTTTCTTTTCTTTTTCTTTTCCTTGCCTTGCCTTGCCTTGCCTTGCCTTGCCTTGCCTTGCCTTGCCTTGCCTTGCCTTGCCTTGCCTTGCCTTCTTGCCTTGCCTTGCCTTGCCTTCTTGCCTTGCCTTGCCTTGCCTTGCCTTTTTCAGTAATAATATATTATGTATATAATATAGATATGTATATATTATATATTATATAATATACATAATTATATATATTATAGTATATATATATAAAAATAATATTTCACAGAGACTCTTCCTTGGTTTGTTTTTTTTTTTTCTGTAGCATTCTGTCCGGCTGGAAATTCACTATACTTTGTCCTTCTCATCTGATATAAGATTTTCAGATTTATAAGGACTATTCTAAACTTCTTACAGATTTTTTGTCTTCCTTCCAAGGAGATTGTTCAACTTGTAGTGTATTCTTTCACCCTTCGTTACTTACACAACTGATGCTTTTTCTTACCTTGTTTAAATGTCTCATGGTTCTTTTTATAGTATGATGAATTTATATTTGTGTCTGGTTTGATACTCCTTTGTTCTATCGTATACTTCTAGTGTTTTTACTCAGCATTTTTGCACTTCTTCTGTTATATTTATATTTATATCTGTAATATAGTTATATTACCACACCCTTTTATTGCAGTGTAATATAATAATACATAACATGTTTCTCTTGCTGCAAGGAGACAGCTACACAGACTGAGCTTCATTCATCAGCATGGAGTTCCAGTAAAATGTCACTCCCCCCTCTCTAGCACAGGAGAGACCTTAAAGTGCATCAACAGTAAATATTTTCCTCATTTTTTTATAGCCATTGCAATCTGTTTTCAAGTCACATCTTATCCTCTATCCCTCACTGCCTTGCATGGGCCTGTTTTCTTTTCCAGTGTAAGCAAGACAAATCATTTGTATTGCAGTGACATTCAGACTGGCAAATGACATCAGCTTCTTTTGTATTAAATGTTGTTGCACTCTCTAGTACAGGAAGATTTCACTTCAGAGGTGGACTACAGTGAATATTAAACATAGTCCAACCTAAGCACAGGTTTCTCTTCCTTTCTGGAGCAAAATGAAACCAGTGAAATTCTCTCTCTAAAGGTGAAGTACACCTTGATACTTGACTGAACTCAGACATAAATGATTTATTTAAAATGAGATTTACCTCACTTATAGGTGGGGATCTGTATTGGGGAAAAAATCTTACATTTTCATTATGAGCAAAGCAGATAGAGTCAATAGTATTAAAGGGAAACAGGGTATAATTCACCTGAGCAGGTGTAAATAAAGGTCTGTTCCAGCATGAGATTAATTGTCTCAGGTTTTCATTGACACTATTGAGTAGATACCTACTGATCACAAAGACAGTCTAGACAAATAGGTCAGTTGTAGTGACCTTCGTTTAGCCAGATTTTTTTGTAGAGGTAGGAATTGAATGTCTGTCATTAGATTTCAGCCTCCATCTTCTCCTTATTAAATAGATTGTCAATTACTTTATGCATAATAATCAGTCCTGACTCTCTGAAAATTGTATAAGAGCTTTCAGATGAATGCAATGGAAAAAGTACTGAGTAGAAACTCTTTGCCTGTATCTGCTCAACAGGATAACGATAATATTCCTGTCACTGATTGTAAAGGATGCCACAGAGCACTCCAGGGTACTTGTTGAAGATATCCACTGATCCAGTATAAAACAAAAGCTGTCGGACCTTTGCTTCCATTTGTTATTATTATTATTTCCAAGGTTGTCATACGCTGAAAAGTTACATTACAATCAGTTAATGATTTAATGGTAATAAGTAAGACAATTCCCTTACTGCTAATAAAGCCCTAGGATTAGACAGATTTCTGTCTGGTTGTAATAAACTTTCTCAACACCTACTGAGCCCAGTTTCATACCTAATCAAAGAATCAGTTAAAATGCCACAAATAAAAAGAGAAAATGAAAGAGCATTTTAATCACTTTGTTCTCAAAACCATACAAAATATTCTGACAGTGGCACCAGCTCAGGGAAAAACAACAGAAAATCAAATCTTTCAAGTGTCTTTATTAAGGGTATTTTAAACAGAGCACATAGAGACAAAATTACTGTACAGATGCCTCTAATTTAGTTAAAAGCAGCATACTTTACCCATAAATCCTAATTTACAAAATGTAGGAAGAATTTCCTCGCTATGATAGAAGTGTGAATAACTTGGTGATGTGCTGATGATGCAAAAGCTTAATTTCTTGCTGTCTGAGCAGGGAAGAAGGTCTGTGACTGCAGCATCAGGGGGCATTTAGCCCACCTTTTCAAAACTGAGCATGCCCAGCTTCATGTTTCTGACCACTTTTAAGGGGCTCAGTATCTGTCAGGCTCCACTTTCTTTTCCTGGAAGGAAAAAAATACAGCAGCACCCACTGGATTTTAGGTGAGAATGATATGTGTTCTGCACAACTGATTCCTGTATTTGTCTTTCATTCACTCACTACTTCCTGCCCTTCTTCTGCATGGTACTTATACTAGAAAAATTAAGCCATTAATTGCAGAAGTCTGGGTACTGACCTGCAAGCCATGGAAATAATGGCTCCATCTGCTAATTTGTGGTTAGATAGTGAGCACTCTTCTTGCATTTTCATTGTAGCAGTATTAGTATAAGTGAAGCTTTAAGTGAAGTTTGTTCTTTATCTTAATTTACTATTTAACAAAATGTGGCTGGTACAATGTATAGTTACAGTGGCTTTAAAATTTGCTACTAAGTATGAAATCAGCGTATTATATATTTCTTAGTAAAACTCCTTTAAGTACTGGGTTATTTTAGATAAAGTTTGCCAAATCAGTCTCATGCTGTGACCTCTGAAACACTGAAGAGATGTCTTGTGTATCCTATCTGCTTGATTTAAACACTAAGCTTCTTTAAAACATGCATTTTAATTAGTTTTTAGAGCTGAAAAAGCCACCTGTGCTGAATGGTGATGCTGAGGGAATTCCATTAGTATTCCAGAATTTTCTGAAAGCTATCCTCCGTGTGACAGATGGTAAAAGATATACCATATATGAACCAAGTGAAACAAATAAGTATATATATGTGGATTTTTTTTTCTGTGCCCAAATTGTTATAATAAAGCTGTCTGAGCCAATACATTTTTAAAAATCCCCATATAACTACTTCACATGTTTCTAGTTATTCCCAAATAACGAACTTCAGGTGCTCATCACAAATGAAGTTGGTTTTTACCCTTCAAGAACAAACATGGACTTTATGTTACAGTTTAGCAGTCATTAAATATTGCCACAACCAAGTGCATGTCAGCCCACTTCTGCCAAGAAGGAGAAGAGAAATCTATGTTACTCTTGTAAAGCTTAGATAGAATATATCTCAATTCTGGAAGGAAGAAAATAAGAAATCAGACAGAAAAAGAATCATGTGCTAGATTGTTTGTTTCATGGCTCTAATGCTGCATTGATCTTCATATTTTCTATTATTCAGAGATAAAAATTGGTACTGCAGTTGTTGTAACAGTATGTTTCCAGTCATGCAGCACTATCCAGGTATTAACAATTTATTGGGAAGGCAGTATCATTTACCCATCCACTGTTCCATTTCTAATTGCCTGACATTTATTTAGTTTTGAATGAGAGGACATAGTAGAGATCATTGGAGCAAAACTCCTTTTCTACTTTGCCCCATAAGCTTGCCTGGCTTTCTAAGATATCTGTGAGACAGACACTTGCTCTCTCTCTCCTGCTGTGTGAATTGTGAAACCCAAGATCCGGAAAGGCACCAATTACTGTATTTTTGAGGAATATATGTTGTTCATTTTTAAGGTGAAAGAGGGAAAGGAAAGTCTTTTCCTTTTTGTATACTTGGCTGCCCCTATCTTATTAATCAGAAAACTTTTTGGCTCAAGCACAGCTTTCAATATATATTCTTAAGGTGCCTTGTTCTTATTGATTCTTTTGTGACTTGCAGTCTTTGAGTCTATTAACATAAAAGTTAGCATTGCACTCCTGTGTATCTAAGCCTGTGATTCATCATCTCTCTCAGATCTCATCCAAAATGTGAAAGTGACATGGACTAAGGTTCATGTGGTTAGTACTGTATACACCTTCCATTAAAAACTGGATTTCATGGATAATGTCTGCCTGGAACATACCAGATCAATTTTAATATCATTATTTCTAGCATCTGCCAGGGAGAAGAAAGTCAAGCCGGGGAAATCAATAAACTCTTCAAAAAGAAGAAAGAGAAAATATATAGTTAATATTTTAAAAAGCTTCAGGTATCTAGTAAAAGCATATTAATTCCTTGCCTTTCAGAACTGCTGGTATGAACCCTGGTGGGTGAAAGAAATCAAAATTTGTGGCCAGCTAATAGTGACATGATCCCATTTATATGATTTGTTCTGCCACTTGCCATTTGGCATGTTTGCTTGCTCAGACTGTCCTGTGGAGTCCAACTTGTAGTCCAACTTAATCTGAGCTATTTTTCCAACTCTGTTATGAAAGCTTCCCCTAATTAACTTGAAAAGTGTCTAATGGTGAGTGCTGAAGAGATGAGCGACATTTGCTACAGTGGTATCACAATATATTTATTTTAAAAATAGAGACAATGAAAAGTAGAACAATGTTAAAACCTTTTAACTAGAGTAATTTAAATCCTTGTTTAGTCTTTTGATCTATTCTCTATTATCTGAAGTCAGTAGTATCTTGGCAAATTTTGTCTTCTTGAAATTAAACTCTCTTTTTCCTTGGCTTGATCTGACTCTGCCATGCCTCATTCACAAGGTCAGGCCTTGAAAAGTCTGTCTGGTAACTCAGATTTAGCTGTATTATCAGAGAATGACATAGGATGGAACTCATTTAATGAAGAAATGTACACAAATATAGTCTATTCTGCTACAATGAAACTGAAATTCACTTTTCACTTAGAATATTGTGTATTAAATGAAACTCAGTGACAGATTACCAGTAAATGCAACCATTAGAAACGTGGGCAATTGGCTTTTCACTGTCCAAACAAATCATATTCAATTACACTGCAGAACAAATATTTTTTTTTGTAGAAAAGTAAAACTGACTTTGTATGTCACTTATTCCTGTGTTTGCAATATATTTCACTTACTGTTGCCTTCCAACTCTTTTTAGAATCAGAAGGATTAGAAATCTATAAAGCAGCAAAAATGACATCTTAAAAAAAATATTATTTACTACTAATCTACACGTTCAAACAATTCTAAAATCCAGACCACTAAACCTAAATGGAAACTCAAGACTGTGCATGCTACCTTTATTTTAAAGACAGCAGGTATAGTATTTTGGTCTGTGCTCTTGGTCACACCCCAAAGGAGACTTTGTATTCATGTATTTTTAACAGCATCAGTCCTGCTTTGTCATCTGTTAATGAGCTGTCTTATAATGTTACTAAACACTCCTCTGATTTTCTGCTGACTAGCCCTATCCTGTGATTACTGTCACATCCACTGTTCTGCTTCTCTATGCCTGGGTGTGGGAAAGGACAAGGTGTCCTTTAAGCTCTGCATTTTCTGTCTTTATGAAACCAATATAACAAATAGAAAAGCAAGTGAGAGACCAAAGTAAAGTATTTTTTCTTGTCAAAATAGATTTGTGCTTTGTTATTCCCAGTCTTTTTCTATCTTCAAGAAAAAAAAAAAATTACAAACTTTCTTTTAATTTTATTTTATTTTTAAAGGTAGCATTTTCTGCTTCTGCGTAGTTTAATTTTACTGTCTCTGCAAAAGGTTCTTTCACCTTGAAGTGAACCTTTGAGCCCCTTAAACACAGTTCCCTGGTTTATAGGGATAAGTGGATGAGTGAGACATGAGAAATCACAATGAGAGTAGCTTTTTATAAATTGGTGACTGTGTAAATGTCAATCTGTAAATGTTTGTTTTTATAGCTGGAACAGTCTCACTTGATTTCGCCCCATCAAATGCAAGTGCTTGAAAATTCCACAGGGATAGTGAAGACAGTGCTTATGGCTCACTTCTTCCTTTAAATGTGCTTTAGATATTCAAGCTTTTTAAGTGTCTTTGTTCTTACATTTTCTGCTAAGACAGTTTTCCTGAGGGTTATGCCAATAGTAATCGCTGGTGCATTTACACCATAAATTGGAAATGCACATTATTGATTCTGTCAGAATTGTTGATGATAAGGAAAATAATAAACAAAAAATAAAACAAAGCAAAAAGATTTTGGTCTCTTTCTAAAATCAGTTAATTTCCTATTACATCAGGAGATGGATTAGGATCTGCACCCAACAACCAGATGGGGCTGTACCAAACATCAGTTAAAGATGGAACACTGGTCCTGTGGTTGAACCTTGGGAATGATAGTGGATAAAACCAGTTTTCAGTTTTTGTCTTTTTCACAGATCACTTGGGTGATCCTAGCCAAGTATTTCTCTGCTTCAGTTCCCCATCCATTTATATACATACATTAGCAGAAAGATGCACAGTTTATGTTAACTAGATCTTTGCTCAAAAATGCTCATCTTGATTAATAAAACTATCAGATTCCAAAAATAATCTGAAAAGAAACATAATTTTTGGCTTCTGGTAGCACCAAAAACTGTCAAAGACTACAATTTGGAGACAGTAACTAAATATTTAAGTCCTTTAAGGCATTTCTGACATGACAAATGAGACAGACATAAAAAATATGGTACTTTTTATGCAGTAGCATGGCAATTGTGTGTTTCTGTTCTTTTATTCTGAGACTACACTTAATTTCATTTTATTTGAAGCTTAGCTTTGCCAATGTAGCTCCTAATGTAGTATTTTTGATTTATTAAGTATTTTAATCTGACAAGTAAAATTACTCCAATGTATTTTTAATTAAGTTTTTGTAGGGAACATTAAAGGAAAGGTGTGTTTGATGAAAAAAACACTTCATACACAGTAGAGGAAAGTTTAGAATTTCTGAAAGCTGTGGTTAGTTACAATTTACATTTTAAGAAAAGCTACTGAAATACAATCAGTAAACAACAACTCTATAAAATTGCTGGCCCAAGGAATATTTTTTGTGTTGAGAACTGACACAATGAATTGCTCTAATGAAATTTGCCTTAGACTATATAAACTTAGATTTAGAAATTTGCTGCCTTTCTATGACATTGCTAGTTTGTGCCAGAGAAAAATTATGTTCCAGTTTTCACTATGGGTATGTTCCTGAATGCAAGAATGATACAAATAAATCCAGCAAAGTATGAATAATAGACAAATTGCTGAGGTTAAAAAAATTCAGAATATAATTCCTGTGAAAGGCAGATTATTATATATCATGGTACAAAACTATCATGCCTATAAATACTGTAGGAGAATGATGTATTCAGTGTCTTCAGATCATCCAGAGTAGACACGTGACTGAAGATATACTAAACATTGCTCTGCCAAAGATAATTTTTCACTGTCTTTTGGAAACACCTGTCTATTTCAATCAAGAAAAAAAGAGTGATTTGTTTTTCTGACCATTGCTACCTTTCCCTGTTGCTATTACTTGCAGTCTTTCATGTCTTATGGAGATAAATTCTCTACCCAGCAGAGTAAAATGAAGAAAATATAATATCGGTGTTAACCAAAGGAAAAACAAAAAATATTTAATACACTTGCATTTAAAATCAGGCAATCCTGCAATCTTTTAGATAGAAATACCTTTGATGGGGTCACAATGGCAATATATTTTATTTGATCATCTTCCAAATCTAAAGGGTGTGGAAGCTTATCAACATAAAGACATTTTTACAAGACTAAGAAAGAAGCAGCGGCTTAAAGTAAGCTCTGAGGTAGAAAAAATCGTTCCTTGTTTATCTTAATGCTTTAAAGCAATCACACAATTTGAGAGAAAAAGCAGTCACAAGCTTCTAAAAGAGAAAGAATGTTTTGTAAATCAGCCCCATTTGCTGTTTGAGAAGCTGATAATGTGGGGCAGATCAAAAGGTTTTGGGCAAAATTGCAGCAGCTGAGGTGGTCAGGAGGCAGTAATGCTGTGCTGGTGGGTAGAGATGACTGCTGATGCATAATTAGTTCCACTGTACATGAGCTATTTGCTTTTGTAGTTACTACTGTCTTGGTTCTTGATTAGGCTCAATGGGGCAGAGTTGATTAAGTCAATAATATTTCCAAGATTTTCTCACTGTCTGTAGCAAGGGGACTTGAGGATTTTGTACCAGGCATTCAACAGGATGGCCAAATCAGAATTTTGTGAAAGATGGCAGAGCTGATTCAGAGACAGGCTCCCTCCTGTTTGTTCCTTTTAATGGCCAACTGAGAAGGATATATTCTGCTGTAAAGTTGTGACCGATACAAGTCTTAGCTGACTACTGATTCTGGCCCTTCTTCCAAAGCCTGTGAAAAAGTGAATCTGCAAAAAAATACAGCCAAGAGCCTGTATATGTCCCAGAATCACAGAACTGCCACAGTTGGAAAAGACCTCTATCATCACCACATCCAACTGTCAACATCCCTGGTCCCATAATGAAATATATGTATCAATAACTGTATCTCCCACTAGACCATGTCTGGAAGTGCCTCATATACATGGTTTTTAAATATTTCCAGGGACAGATGACTCCACCATGCCCCTGGGCATCTCATTCAAATGCCTAACTACTCTCTCAGTAAAGAAATTCTTCCTCGTATCTAGTGTAAACCTCCCCTGGCACAATTTCAGGTCATTTCCTCTGCTCGTATCATTGTTCACTTGAGAGGAGAGGCCAGCACCCGCTTCCCTGCAACCGGGTTTTTTCCTGTTTTTTTCCTAAGTCCCAGTAAAATCTCCTTGTTCATCCAGGCTGGTCATCTTCCCTGCCATTTTGTCTAATGACACGTGGAGACAGCCTGCTCCTGTGCTTTTAAACAATGCCCAGCCTTCTGGGACCCCTTTGCTCTTTAGTATTGCCTCTCGAGGAACTCTCTCAAAACAGTGTCCTGAACAGGCTGTAGAGGATACTTTTAGAGGACTTTTTGCTAGGTCCAGGACAGAAAGACAGGGAAAGTGGGTTCAGGGAGTTCTGTTCAAGATCAACCACGCAGCAAGTGAGAGATGAAAAATGGGAGAAGTCCCATTCCATATTAAAACCCCAAAAAAACTAACCAAGAAGAAAAGTAGGTCTGGCCATAGATCTACCTAGCCCTGTATCCCATCTCTAACAGTTTCAAGCAATAGATGCCTATGACAGCAACTTGTGTCTCAAGGGTCTGCTGACTAGCAGCATTGTTAGCTCATAACTGGGATAGTGAATGCTGACCCACCACAAGATGTAAACCTGCTAGAAGGCCTAGCTTCACATTTTCTGATGCATGCTGTTGAATCCTGCATTTTTAAAAAGTTGGAAGTATTAATTGAACTGCAAAAATGTTGATGGAAAATACATTATTTGTGATAGCTTCTTATCGGGGAATAAATGCCTCATTAATCTTAAACATTTCATGCTAAGAATATTATTGAGGCTAGACAGAATGATGAGTAACATTGTAGGGAGCACAGATTGCTACATGCAGGAATGCTTTCAGCCATTAGTCTCCCTCCATACTGTACAAGTTATTTCTTTTGTTTCCCAGACTGCAGGCTGGAGCATGCTGCTCTACCCCTGTTCCACAGCTTCTGATTTAATTAAAAGACAGATGGAGTGAAGTGCATTGGTATATGCTCACCTGTGTTTCTTTTGTTGTCTCAGAAAAAGAGAATGGAAGAAAGGGTCTTCAAACCATCATTAAACATTATGGGTAAGAAAAGTCTAAACACAATACTCATGAGTGCTTATAGTTGTCTGAATGCTATGAACATAACATTTTGGCAATAAGAATAAGAACAGGGAAGACTTGGTTGCATTTTCTCCTTGGCTGAGGTAAGGAAGGCTCCTGTGATAAGGTCTCCTTATATTGTCCATTCAATGTTTTCTGAATTTTTGAAGCCTTTTCTAAAACGAGTTTTTTTTTATTGCTCCAAGTGTTTGCTCTGGAGAAAAAAGAATCAGAAACTTCCACAGTAAGGTTTGTAATCTTACTTTTTCAATGATGTGTGTCTGGTAGTATGACTATGAACAGCAGATCCTTTTGTAGCTCAGGAAAAAAAAACAAACCAACAAACATTTCTTTAAATTTCATTATTAAAGAGTGACCTTAATCATGTGGCCATGAGATTTGGGAAGTTATTTTTAAATCAGTTACAAAATATAGCTGCTTGAAAATCTTTCCACTGCATTTTGGGGGTCCCCTAAACTTCTTATTCTTAAGAATAGGAATAGGCTAAAAAGTCTATCAGATATAAATGCAATGCAAGATTGCTGCAATCTTAGAAGCAAGAAGGAAACTGGGTTCAAGAGCAAAGTGCTGTCTGTCATACTCGAGCCCATCACTTCTGACACTCTGGGAGCTTTGATCCAGCCTGTCTCATAGGCACTGAGACTGTGTCTTTACTTTGGATGAACATTAGTCACAAGTTTAAAAGGTGGATTGTCTGGAATGTAAAATGCTAAGTGTTTGCAAAGTGATAAAAGAAGGGTCAGAATCTGGTTTTTGCTCGGTCGCATTTCAATATAGACAAGTTAAAATGTATATATTTCTATAATTCTGAGAAGAAAGATGAGATCAGCTTGATTAAAGATACAATTTTCCTTTTTCTCATAGTGTCTTTGAAGGTCTACTTCACCACAAAACTACCTGTTACCTATGAATACTAAAACAAATATTTGTAAAGTAATGAGTGTTTGAAAAGTGTTTTTCCTCAACTATATGCATCTCAGTACAGCAAAATTTTTCTTCTGTAAACAATATAAATTACAGTCTTTTTGTTCTGTTGAAAAGATCATCCTGAGATTTATGCAGAGTTGCTACATGGGAATTAGAATTTTAGAAAAACAAACAAACAACAATAGAGTGAATCTAGAAGCTGTTTATTTAATATTTGTACTGAGAGGAGAGTTAGCTCAAATTTTTTCTCAATATCAGCTTTTCTGAAAATCTTCCATTCAAATCTTTTTAAACTCTCAGGTTAAACATATTTGTAACTGTGAGGTGCAATGAAATTATATTCTTGTTTCCATTAATTTTCATCACTGATCCAAATTAATTTTTAGATTATTAAAAAATTATGGACTTTCAATAAGACACTCATTTCACATTGAGTTTGGTTGTTAAAGAAGTGGTTTATTTGAGTCTTTCAACAGTTGCCTAGAGTTGTAATAGATATATAACCACTGTATATACATGGAAAAGAAATACTGAACTATCAGTCTCTAACATAAATCAATAAATAAAACACACATCATAATAGCAAAAGAGATGAAACTAAGGAGATAAACTCATCATTCCTATTACTCATAGAATCTTTATGGGACACAGAATATTTATCATGAGTCTTTATTTTCAAATATAGTTTATAGACCAGACCAACAGATTTCTGACCTGGAGTTGTGAGTACAGAAGCAATGAAAATATTTTATAATACCATAAGATCTGACATGTTGCCACATTCAAATTTTCTAGAAAGATATTCTGATATCCTAATTTTATACCTCCTGGATACATCGCTGATGGGTTTATGCTTCAGACTGGACACTCAAATTAGACATGTTGGAGCTTCCATTAACACAAGGAGATTGTAAACAATCTGTATAACCTGCTGTGATTTCCATCTATCTGTTTCTAAACTTCAGGACCATCTTGTAGGATAATGCTGCAAAGACAAATATATTGTGATTTAAGGTTGAATATCAACTATGCTGCATGAGGAAATACATGGTTTAAAAATACATATTTGCAGACAGAGAGTATAATTTCAGGGCAGGCTCATTTATGGAGCAATCAGTTCATTTAGCTGGTGTTAAAAACTGTTTTTACTCAATATGTCTGTTCTGTGACTTATGATATACACGTTAAGAACTAAAGCTATAACTCCTGGAGCACTTTATCTTTCCCTGACCCACTGCTGGCACCATATTCTTAAATATTTCACATATTGACCAAAGTTAATCATCTTCATTGTCAAATTATTGAGGACCTTGCAATGGTTTCATCTCCTTGTTTATATAAATTGTGTGACTAGTGATGGGGTATGAAGAACACATGGCCCCTATTCAAATCAAGAAGCTGAATTAAAAAAATAGGTCTTAATGTGTAGATAAATGTCTTCCTGTGATTCACAGCCTGGCTGCTCTGACTTTCACCCCTGGATAAATACTGAAAGGACCAAAGCTGGAAACAGAAAGCACAGAAAAAAGAAAAAGCATAATTATTGTTTTCAGCAACACAGTACAATAGTACAATTAGCCTCTTTAATTACCTGTCCTTGGTGATTTCAACAAACTCTGGGAATCTTCAGGGAGATTAACATGAGCTATTTCTGGAACAGCAAATTGAATCTAACAAGGGGAGGGTAAATACAAACATTCAATGGGTATTTTTCCCAAATTGTCTTTTTCCCAAAATGCAGACAAAGCAAACACCTTCTCCAAATGAACAAAAATCAGATCCACGTATTCACCGGTTTAGATCTTTAATGAGAGTTTTTTAGTTAAATCTGTCTATCCAAATACGGTTGTCTCTTGTTTCAATCCTTTTACTTTACTTTCTTCTACAAGTCTTCCAAAACAAATATGAAGCTAACTCAATGGATGAATACTTCCTGGTCTCTTTGTCTAACACTCCTTGAGATTCAGTGCAGAATTCTACCAGTCAGATGGTGACAAGTATCATGATAACTTGCTAATTTAACAGAAGGTAAAAGGTTTCAGTGTCACAGTTTAACCTATTAGTATGTGATATATATAAAGTGCATTATCAAAAGAATGTGGAGATTCTTTGTTAGACTTGTAACACATACATAAAGTATCTGTGTTTGCTGATCTTTCTTTGGCAGGTGCATCCTCCCATATTTCCCCAATATGTTCCCTTGTTTACAATCTTGCAGCCAGCATGTTGGCAACAGATATTTTCAGCTATTATGGCTTCATTAAAGCAAGCGGAATTCTTGCTAATTGACTCACTACTTTATTTTCAAGAAGTATAACTTGGGGTTCTGTCCTTTTCTACACACGAAGTCTCATCAGAAGGATTTTTTTAATGAAGTTTAGTTTCCTGATTTATTGGCTTTTCACAAACTCTGGATGTACTGGATGAAATTTCTTCTCTATCCCAAATCATTTCATCATTCTTTGACAGCTAGTTTAATTAACCCACTAGCACTTGGATCATGCATTTTGCTACAAAAAGTAACTTTGGGTTAGCTTTTGGGTTGGGATATTCATCAAACATTTTATAATACACTTATTTCTCCCCTAATCATTTCAGATAACTCATAAATGAATGAAATGCAAGGCCAGAAAGAACCACTGTGATCACATCATGTAATCTCGCACATAAAACAGGACAATGAGTGTCATCCAGTTTTATCCAACTATCCATTTGTTTTAAGTCTGTCTCTAGCCAAGCACCTCTGAAATAAACAGATATTTCATCTCCTCCCTTCTCTGTGTTTTCAGGACACTCTGCAAGTATCCTACTTTTTTTGTTTCTTTTTGTGCCCTATTCACAAATGATTTTATATTTCCATCTAATCCTGGGTAACTGAGCTCCCACTTTAGGCAGTGTCTGCAAATCTGAGATATATGGCTATGAACAGGCAGGTTGTAACCCCTACTTTATCATGTGTTTGAACAATGTAATTCCTTATATTCCATTTTAATAGCAGTGTTAATTTTCTTACACAAGTTCTGAAAAACAAGCACTCTGTATTTCCTGTTTTCATCATGAAATACTGACCAAAGCCACCAGCCTCGTGAAGTATCATTACTGCGTTAAGCTTATGATAAATCCATAGATGTGAATACATTTAAAGGTAGAAAATTTTCTAGTGATGGAGTCGTATGGTAATGAAGGTGTTAAATCTAAAAGAGTTTTAAAATATGTGTACTCTGACAGGAGTGTGGAACATGCTGAATCACTTACAGTGATGAATATTTAAAAATAGGGCACAGATGTCTAATTTAAATACAGAAATTTTCTTTCTTGGCATCCTACTACTTGTTACTACATTTTTTTAACATGTATTTTATTCACACATTCAAATTTACTTGCTCTGATTTGCTTTGTCAACTGCAGGAAGCTGACTGTTAATCCACACTTTGAAAGCTGCCAATACCTCTCAGACAAATGTTAAATTTAAGTTTTCAGTGTGGACTTCAGAATTTTTCAAAACTTTTAGTTGCTTTGTCATTAAGTTTGCTGGTTGAAAATGCTTTTTTTTGCTTTTTTTTTGCTTTTTTGTTTGTTTGTTTGTTTGTTTTTTGTTTGTTTTGGTTTGGTTTTTTTGGTAAATGAGAAAGAAGATTGAAAGTATGAAATCCTGGAGCCTTTGATATCATGACAGACCTCCCAATGACTGTAATGGGGCCAGAAGTTCACCTGCTGTTATCTGCTTAGCTATCTGTATGTGTATTTTTAATGTACTCAGGAAAGTGAAGGCTGAACACTAGTTTAAAGCTGGGATATGGAAATACTTTGTGATCCTAAGTGACTCAATTGATTCTGCAGATGTGATGAGCTGATAATCCTATTTAAAGCAGCTCCAGATAACATAAATAACAGTATATTATTTAAGTAACCTGTTCGTAGTGTGCTTAATGTTTCTTTACAGCTTTATATTTTTTCCTTTAGAAAGATGATGAAATTATTTTTGAGAGGAAATAATTTTTGACAAAAATTAATGTTTCTTGAGCAAGATTCTCAGAGTAGCTAGTATTTTTTCTTGAAAAAAAGATGAAAATTACCTTCAGCTGTGTTTTTTAATTTTTTTTCATATTGTTCTTATGGAGTATTTTAACAAAAGAAAACAACTTTTACCTCAGTTGGCTAAACAACAAATAAAAATCATATTATAGATTAATACTTGGAGACCCACATTGCTGTAAGTGCTTTTAAATTTCTCCACACAAAAAAAGTCATCTGGAGTGTTTCATCTAGCAGCAGAATTTCATATAATTATGATCTAGTTATTCCTAAGCATTTAAAAACCAACATAGTGAGACTTTTTTTTCCTAAGGTACTGTAATCAAGCTGCCAAAGTTTGTTCTAAGACCATAACAATTCCTTTTTTCATCAACATCCAAATATGAAATGCAGTATTTAGTAGATCCATTATGGTAATGTACATGAAGTATCATTCTATTCCTAATATACTCAACTATAATATTAATTTCTCTAGCAAATGAATCTAAGCTGTGTTTATTACATAGACACAAGGTAGGAATAATTAGGGAAAATTCAGTGCCATGGAACATACCAGTAAGAATAGATAAGTATCATGTTTGGTTTTAGGACTAAAATCTATGAATTTTCATTTATGCCATGTCTTTTGACTAATAAAAATGACACAGATTTGTTTTCTCTAAAACACATATGGGTCCTTCCACTGAACATCCCTGGAAAATATTTGTCTTTAAAAAAAGAGCTTTGTGAATGCAGCAGAGAATTACTTGAGGGGCAGAAAACTATGGAATTATATGATAAGGCTTTATCATCAAACATCAGATTTGCTCTTGATCTATCAGCAATGGCAAACCTAAATGTGATAGCTACTTCAAGCCTCCTTTGTTAAGGTTAACTCAAAGGAGGACTTTAATGGCTTTCAGTTTTTTGTTAGACAATATGGGCCACAAGTGAAGGCATTTCTTTATGTTGCCTATTATTTCACCATCTTCAGAATCTTTAATGTGTTCTCAGAAATGCAGTGACTCTGAGCTTGGTTGAGCACTTGATGCTTTTTGGCCTTGCTCTGACAACAGCTTTCTTTCCATTATACTCACAACTTCCTTACTATTTTTTTTTTTTTTAAATCAGTGTGCTAAAGAAACTTCTGCGGACAGTTCCAGCTCTGGTGATTACTATTTGCATATCTCAGCTAATGAACCTACTGCACTATCCTAACACATGTGCCAGGCAGGCTGCAAAGCTGCGTCTTTATTTATTTAACTGATAATCCTCATAAAATGACTCCTCTGGATGCCTATCAAGTACTATTCATTAATGTGAGTAATACATGTAAAAAATATAATGTGCATTCAAAGCTATACACTCCTTAATTAAATATCAGCACATAAAACAGACAATGAACTATTAATTTTTTTGTCATTATGAGCTTTGCAGTTGATATTGCAAACAAAACGCTAAAACATTTTCCTACAGGGAAACAAGGAACATTACTTCTGTTTATGAACTCAATCTATTTAATTTGTGCATGGAATTACTTTTCAAAATATGGAAACAGTAAAATAAATAAATTATATGTACTTTTATTGAAAAGATTATAACCATGGACATCAGGTAATGTATGGTGTAATATTTATTATTTGATAGCTAATAAGATGCAGACAGTGAAAGCAAGAGGGAGAAAAACAATATGAATATGATTTTAAAGGTAGTAAAAGCAAAAAAGTAATAATAAAATTATGCCTTTGGGTAGGAGTATCCAGAAATGGGGCTAAAACCTTTGTCATGTAAGGTAATTACAACTTGCTTGCAAGGTGAATGGTCATCACTTCAATTTCTCATACTTCTGATTCAAAAGTCCTGTAATGCATAAATAAAATGGTAAGTTTGCCTTGATTACCAGCAACATTTTGTATTTCGTTTAAGAACTTGTTTCCCTGGGGTACTATTATAATAGGTAGGGATATTTATATAGGCAAAGATATTTTTCTTTATTACAGATTTTTCTAGAATACTATTAATTGACAGGGATAAAATCCATTAGCAGAACTCATTATTTTTTAAATTTTAATTTATTTACACTGAGAACACCTCCTCCTCAGATGATTAGCTGGACTATTAGTAATAATAATTCTTCTTTTCTTTCCTTGTATTAAGACAGTTAATTCAATTTTGTCTGGGGATGAACACTATCATCAGGGCTGAAAAATAGATGAGCAGTGTGGTAATGAAACTACTGGAGGCTACATCTGGAATCAATTTAGCTGTGTTTCGTATTAGAGAGGGTAGAAAAAATGCATCGTTATTCGTATGTTATTTAGTAAGTAAGGTGTTGGCTAGCATAGAGTGGACATAAACAGGACACAAAATATGTATATTCATTTTGTTGCCACATTCTATGAAGCCTGATAATTAATAAATGTGAAAATATATATAATATAAATATATATATTATATATAATATATATAAATATATAAATATATAAACATATTTCTTCCATATTCCACTAAAGAAGCAAACAAAAATATTGAAATGTAACTAAAAATAAAAATATAAAATTACATTTTTTTGCTCTGAGATTTTGAGCTGCCTTAGTAATGTATTCTTCAGTAAAGGCAATCACAGGGTACCAAACCACTACAGTAAACACCAGCCACACTATAAAAACATCAAGAACCTGAAAAGAGTTGGATGAGGGTTATGTATTTTACATAGAAATTACAGGCTAATTTATGCAAAATTATTTGGCAATTCACATTTATTGTGATTTACCTACACTGGATTTCCTTGAGCTATTGTGATGCTCACTCTGGATTGACTGCCTTTCTTCATCCCATCCCATGAACATAAGAAACTCGAAGCTTTCTTGTGTCTAGAGATCTGTCACATAATCATCTATCTGAAATGTTATTCTGTACGGATTTCTTCATGAATTATATATAGGTTAAAAGGGTTTGCCATAAATAGTGGGTTCACAGAAAGGACAGGATGAACATTTGAACTCATGAGTAAAAGGGGGAAGTGATTTTTTACTTTCTTCCCTCAACTTGCAGTCACCCATTTAATGCAATGGGCTTCAAATGTAACATTAGTTCAACATTAAAATTCAATAAGCCTCTTTCTTAGCTTACCAAACAGGTCTCAAGTATTGCACAGACAAGAACTACAAGGCTGCAGCTCTCCCCAAGCACTGTAAGGAAATGGATAAGACCACGCCTTTGCTTGACCTATGTAAGTCAAGTAAATAAAGAACTTAGAACTTTTGTTTAGCCCTTTGAAAATAATTAAAGTTTTTTCGTCTCTTTTTTCCCCCCTATTTTTTTCTTTTAGTTTTATTCGTAAATTTTTGTTTTGTTTTGTTTACAAAGGAAATGAGAATCATGAAAAGAGAGGAAAAAAATAGTTATTTCAAGTGCTATGAAGAATGTCCACAGGCAGGAATGGCCAACAATAGTGTGAAATGGTCATTAATCATTCACTTAATAACTAAGTAGTCTGTGTGGGTGTAGAAGAAAGGAGTTAATTTTGGTTTTACTTCCAGTGTCATCAGATACCAGGAAAGTTGCCACTACAGTTCATCTAGTCCCATGAGTATAAAGGAAATTTTGGTGTGTATATATTATCTCAGAAAACTGTTTCTATGAACATATTATGGATGCATATTCATTAAATGGTGCATGTGTTATGTAAGCAATGATTGAGAAACAGAAAGAAATGTAACCTTCCAGACAAGTTGAGGGAAATTATTACACCCCAAGACTGTGAAGATGATACTGTACAATACAGCTTCTACCCAAAATGTGCTGATTTTACTACTGGACGATGGCATTCTATTGAGAAAAGGAATAATAACGTTTATTTCTAATAAGGAAGCAAACTTAAATAAATACATACTTCCTGATGAAGAAGTAGTTGTCATAATCGTGGTTAAACCAATAAAATCATATTAAGGTGCTTACAACAAGATAGTAATTGTTAATTCTTCTGGCTTAAGCTCTCTGAAGAAAAGAAGTGTAAAGGTAGTTTTCAGGGATGATTAATTATGCTTTTTGAAGAGAACAGACACATCATTTTCTCACACTATTTTGTAGTAATGCAGGTAAACGTATCTGAAATGAACTGTGAAAAGACAAAGAGTGATTGCATTCTTTTCCTGTAGTTTTTTAAACATCACCTTTAAGGATTTTGCCTCAGTACCGTCTCTCAAAATTGTGTTTCTTTCTGTCTGTTTTTCTATATTTCTAAACTTTGTTTGCTAATTTCCTAAATTTGAAATTGCTTATTCAGAACCATTTACAAAACTCCATACTGTGATCTCCCAGTCATGGCAATTTTAAATCATTGGTTGCTCGTCTCAGGGTTCAGAAAAAAAGAAATATAGTTTTACTTCAGCATGTGATTAAGGACTGACTTTTGTAAACACTTTTTATGTGAACTTAAGTGCTCAACTGAGTACTAGACTCAGGAGGAGTTGTCTTTATGACTTACTGTACTGATATGATTCTGTTTTGTCTATCTATTGAGAAGGATTATTTGTCGTATTTGTCAGAATATGCTGAAATTATATTTGTTGCAAGAATGTATAAAGAAAAGATTGTTTTCTTTTTCCAGTGGTTTCACAAGTAACGAATAAGTAATCTAAACATTGCTATTTCTGAAATTTTGTTAATCTGAAAGATTTAAATAGTTTGAAAGGGGTTTCTTGGGTGTGAATGTTGAAATTCATTATAAACATTTAGGTGAAATACTTTGAGGTGATTCTACTAACTTGCAAAGAAGTCACAGACCTTATTCAGTGGAAACAAAACATTTTCATGAAATCTGTAGGTCATTTCTTAATGTACCTGAAAAAGAAAAGAGAGGTACTTAACTATTCTTTCTATGATTTTTTGTTTGGTTTGGGTTTTTTTTGTAGTAGTATAACCGTTTTATATTTCTAATATTGTGGTTGGTTTTCTAATGTAGTTGTGAAGTATTAATTTTATATTAGCATAATATTAAATAATTAAAGAATAACACCAGGGAATAGAAATAAAGTTAACTATTTCTACTGCTGTAAGAATATTTGCACAATAGAATTATTATTCTTATTAAATATAATAAGTGAATTTAATTTTTTTAGAAGTTTTGTAAAATGTAAGGCATGCAGAGATCACTTTTATGTGTATTTTTTGAATTTAAATTAATTATTAGAGTTTCAAGATAGTGCTACAGCAGCTGTGTAAATCTTTGCTTAAATTGATATGTAACTTAGCTCTTACTTTTACAGTCATATAATGTTCAATATATGATGAAAATGTCAACATTTAATGATTTATTATCAAAGCTATCTTCTAGCAAAATTTTAAATTTCACATTAAATATTTTTGATAGATTTTGACTTTTTCTTGAAAAGTTATCTTGTCATATTCTATCTGCCACTAGCTAAAAGCACAGAAGACTCTAGGAGCTACAAGGAAAATAAAGGTGTTGGCTGTTTTTTTCTGTCATTCTACTTTTTTTTTTTTTTTTCTATTCATGGTGCATACACCAGGATTTCTTTTACATTAATTTTGGGCTTTTTACAAAGTGAAAGCAAAGTTTTTTATATGCATTAAAATTTAAAAAGCTTTGTAGTAAGTCAGTAAGTTTATGCTCTTATGTTTAAATGACAACATATAATACCCAAGAAAATAGCATGATGTGTCAAGCTACTCTAGGCAAAATGTTTTGTGAGACATTGCATTCTTTTTCTCTGCAAGATACTTGTTGGACCCCTGAGACTACTTAATTATATTCTCTCTAATCTACAACAGTAGATGTTGTTGTTCCTAGTTTTTTTTTTTAAATAGAGTTTACTTGCCAGGTAGAAGTGTAAATATCCCCAGTGACTCAGTCATCTATGAAATACTCACAGATCTTTAGGCATGATGTTTTACATTACTGTGCTTCTTTAGCTGTTACACTTGTGCATGCCAGATGTAAAAATGCTAGCAAGAGTGAGCTCAGTGATCTAGCTAGGACAGGATCCTTCCACCTCACTGGTTTCACAACACTTTCATGAGGGGTAGCATCCTAGATGGCCCTGAGACTCACTGTATATGTCAATGAACATACTGACAACAAAAACTTCAAGAGAACCCTGATGGTTCATTATTAAAATTCAGTTAACTCTTCCCCTAACATAGTCTATATACTGGTTTTCATGAAGCATCCTTCTGCTTTCAATTCTAACAGTGGGTGCATCCCTAGACTGGCTCACTGTTTTAGCATCTCTTCCAAAGCTATAGAGCAAAGGTACCTCCTAAAAATGTGGTTGTGGTCCGAAGGAATACAGTAAGGAACACAAAAAAGACACCTTTCTATCAGGATAGGAAGCCACTAGTTTTGAATCAGTCGTAGGAAGAATTCTTCACAGTAGTTTTAGGCAGTAATCCATCTCACCTAATTTTCTTCTCAGAAATCATAATAATAGACTTAAGATTATCACCTGAGTCACCATTTTTAAGTAGTGGTGAGGCTGTCTCTTTGAGAGGATAAGCCCAAGTTTTGGACCCATATATTAAGTTGAAAATGGGTCCTCAAGACCTTACATATCAAAGGCTCATATAAGGAACCCAAATTGTTAGTTTAAGTTAGGTTGTCTGGACACCTTTTCTCTGCAAACCACATCAGAGACCTTGCTTCTCTTTAAGTCTTCCTTAGCCTAGCATCAGTGGTAATATTTTTCTGCCTTAGTTCTTTTCACTCCTTTACATCAGAAGCTTTTGCTTTTAAACATGAAACCTGGTGTGTATTTTTAAAAAATTTGCTCACATGTAAGATTTGAGATTGTTACTCCTCTTTTGTGAAAGTTAAGATGGTTTCATTCTATATTCAAAATATTGGTGAAATTGTAAATTAGAGTGAATGAAACATCCTACATGATTTCTTTCAATGTTAAAGCAGTATTCTGGGAAGTTTTTAAGACAGCAATGGGTATCTTGGTAATATGTGGCTTACAGTTATGATATCATGGTGCAGGAAAACAGAGCAATGAGATTCACTATGAATTAAAAGGCTTACTGACTTCCAGGAATCTGGGATAGATTGTGTGGATAGAAGAAAAACTCTCGGGAGGAAGCCGGGGTTAAAAGCAGATGGATCTCAGCACCTCAGAGAACTGTGAGAACTTAAAAAGAAATTTCATAAACTATTTGAATGGATATAATACCAGGGGATTTAGAAAAGTTTAGCTTGACCAAAGACAACCAGTATTGGAAAGGAGTGCTTTGAGACTGCTTCAGCTGCAGAAGACCATGGGATAGTATATATAGTGCCTAGACTATCAGTGAAGGTCTTACAGTGTCACATGAAAATTTTATGTCTATATTGCTGAGCCATGAGTTGATTTCTATAGTTATGATCCCTGTATAACATGGATAGATAGTATGGGTAATTCTTGGAAGGAACATTCCTCTTTTTCTGTTTCACATATCCTTTTGGCATTCATACTTTTCTCATAATAACTGAGTTTTATTACAAGTATTTTTTTTCCTTTGTGGCCAGAATAAGTTTTCTAAAGGATACTTATGCTAATAGCAAAATTGTTAATACATTAAGGAGCTAGTTATGCATTTGATGAAGCACCTCTTAAAAATAAGCAAATTTTTTTATCAGAGTTGGAATTGATGGACAATAGCCAAAACAGTCTGATGATACTTTTAAAAGGTTTGCACAGATTTTCTCTTTTGTCTTTTCAGTCTACTTAAATAGTTGCAGGCTGGATGACTGTTTGAAAATAATGTTCTATGAGTACCAAAACATTAATGAGTAATAAAGCAAGCAGCAATCTTTAAAACATGCATAACTTAGCCAAGAACATGTGTGCACTATTCTTGATAACATTTCTAGATCCTCTTTCATTTTTTTCCCCTCCAAAAATTACTGGACTAAAAAAACTGGATTTTGTGGTTGTTGGCATTTTTTCATTTTTTTGGTGGGGTTTTTTTAGCCACAAGGAGTACTGAGATTCTGGGTATACAGTGAGTAAATCTGATCATTCAACACACAGAAATAGGAACAGTGCACATCAGAAAAAAGCCTTCTGGAAAAGCGGTTTTTGAATGTTACCTTTTCTGTTTAACTCTGTTGTCTTCACTTAATTTAGAGTATGTTAATTTAGAGAAACACAATACTCATAAAACCGATATAGATATTTTTTTAATTACTGGGGATTTTTTAATGACAAACAACAATTTTCCTCAACTTGAGTGCTGTAATGAAAAGACAGCAAAAAAATACCCTAACAAAAAAAAAAATTCCACCATTTTGCTCAAAAAGCATTCAAAACAATATAAAACAAATTCTCTTCAGACAGGATAAGTGCCAGCCTGTAAGCTATTAACTCTTTAGCTTTAACAAAACAATATTAAACATGACAAGACCTCATCTGAGAGCACTAGCAAAAGAGAAGGGTCTGTCTGAGTTGTCCTCCGGTTGAATTTACAGTGTCTAAGCAAACAGAAAAAGTCATTAACTTGCAACTACAAGTGCCAATTTATTGTCAGAAATGCTCTGAGAGTGCTGACACTTTCTTTGAGTATTGAAAATCTAGATAATCCCAAGTTAAGTTCTCATATATATTTTGGTGTCTGTTTTCTGAAAGAAGGTTCCAAAGCTAAGTATTCTTTGCACTCATTCTAAGAAGAAACTGCCTGAATTATTTGATATCTCTTTGAGTTCAGCACTCACTGATTTCTCTGGAGGAGGGTTGGATGTACCTTAAATATAGCTTCCATGGTTTTATTATAAACATTCATTGCGTGCATGCAATTACTTGGATCAATGCTGAAAATGAGCTCTGAACGCACCTCTCTTAAAGTTTCCCCTGAATAAGAGTTTAGGAGATTTTTTAGCACTTCAGTGAACTGAATGTTGACCACAGTGGTCTCAATGATGAAAAATGAATCTGAGGTTTGCAAACGTTTGCAGATCTCAGGTTATTTTAAGATCGTCAGAGGAATGCTGCTGAAGCCCTTTGACACCCAAGTGGTTCAGACAAACCCAGCTCCCCTTTCCTGAACAAAGCATGTGTTATGTGTTGAAATCAAACTGAACCCACAGGCAGCTTGGTTCAACTCATAAATGAGACAGTAAAATACACTAAATTCATCCACTTCCAGTGAGAGGCTTCATGTACCTGAAGCACCACTTACACTTAATTTAGACCATTTGCCTTTCTTCACTAGGACTTGGCAGTGACTTTAAACTAGGTCCAAGTATATTTCAGCCCTGAACCCATAATTAATGCTTCAGTGTGCCAGAGTCCTATTCTAAAAGAGGACTTAATAGGATTTCCATATTTGCCTTCATGACAGTCTAAACCTTTAGCTCATGCCAGCTGAGCTGCCCACAGAATTGTTTACAAAGAAAGCAAACAAAACCAAACATGTTTAGGCTATTTGATTCTGGAATAGAAATGTAGCAATTTTGGAACTGAAAGTACAAATCCATGCATTATTTTTAAAGAATTATTCCAATTATGAGCATCCTTATTAGTGAAAATAACCTTGATTATGTGACTAGCCAGTCCTCTAATTCATATTTTGGCTTACTGGTCCACTTGAGGCACTTGGTGCATTACACTTTAAGTATGCTGTTTTGGACCAGAGACAATTCCTCCTGCAGCCTAAAAGAAAGATGCACTTAGAGGAAACGTTGGCAAAGGACCAGCTCCTACAAAGAAATGGAAATTTCTTGTCAAAGACACAGCACAGCTCTATTCTCATTTCCTGGTAAATGAAAGTGTTCTTGCTGTGACCTGTAAACATATTACACACTCTTCTTCAATTTTGTTGGCTGCAAGACTGACCCTCACTTGATAAAACTGCTTGATTATGGCAGTGTGACAGGAGCATGGCCCTGGTCATCACGTTCCCTCTGCCCCCATACATGTGCAGATGCTAGTAAGAGTAACTTGCCTGGGATTTATTCTACTGCAATGTTTATTTCCCCTCTTATTTTTCAAGCAGTTTCATTTTTCTTGTCTTATTTTTTAATAAAATTTCTGAGCTTTCTCACTGTATCATGCAATGAATTTTGCCTCTAGACAAGAACGAAGTAAGAAGGGAAGCAGAAAAAAGAACAGTAGATTATTCTTCATGGTATTGCATGGTCTGTGTACATTGACACTGTTTACAAACCTCTCTCGGGAGACAGTCCTATGCCCTAGAGGTAGAAGCAGAAATGTTTTCCATTTAGCTTTGTGAATGTGAGTCACAAACATTTTGTTTGGTTGCTTGGTTGGTTTTTTGGGTTGGTTTGGTTTTTTTTGTTGTTTTGTTTTTTTTTTTTTTTGACCCTCCCACTCTTAGCACTGTGGCTTGACTTAATGTCTTAAAAGGAATTCTTCCAGCCTTTGCCTTTGCCAGTCCATCTCTCTGGGATGATTCCCAGTGGCTCTGAATCAGGATAATGGTCTGTTTTGCTGCAGGTCCATCTTCTCACAGTGAAGGGTATGTTCCATCAGCCTGAGGACAGCTTGCTTTAACTTAAATACAATTTTTGTTACAGTGTTTTCTGGTTTATCTTTTGTACTCAAAAGGGATATAATACACACTGTAGTCTTTCATGAAATATATGTGGTGTCAGATTAATTTATACCTTCTTGAAGGCTTTTTTCATCCATGCCAATGAAGTAAAAAGGAGAAAATAAACATAAGATTAATTGTAGTGCAACTTAAATGGAAGAGAGCAAATGTATTCTTTTGGTGAACTGGACAGGTACAACTGGAAAACACAACTTTTTTCTGAAGTGACATTCAGAAGCCTAATGAGAAAGAGAAGAATCATGCATTAATATGCCAGTTTCTCTCATATTAGGATCACTTTGTAAAAAAATTTATTTCATATCTATGTTCCACGGAAATAAGAATTGCTGTGAGTAGTCCTAAAGGAAATATATGGTCTACCAAACAGATAGATTTCCAGAGTAATATAAGAGAAGGCCCTTTGGTGAAGGTCCAGTGTAAGAAAAGGTTAAGGGACATGTCTAGTTAAAGAAGGTGTTTATATTGTGTTGAGGCTTAACAAGTAAATTCTTGAAGAGATGACATGTTTTGTGACCATACAAACTGTGTACAGAAAATCTTCCAGAAGGAAGAGAAATTATAGTACATGGTACCTTGCCTAGATGTAAAATGATTAATTTTTATTACATAAAAAATGAAACCATTCTTTCATTTCTCTAGATCACTCATGTAAATCCTTCAAGACTTTATAAATTAAAACAGTGTAAATTGTCCTGGATTTAAAAGCCTTTTTTTTTTTTTTATTTGTAGGGTTTTTTTTAATTTTTGTGCCTTTTTTGGAATTCTCTCATATTCATCTCAAAAGAGCTGAAAATCAAGCACAGATTTATTAAGTAAGGCCAGAAGTTCTGGCTACAGTAGTATGCAAATTATAAGAAAAATTGTTCTATTCTAAACTTTAATGTTCTTATTTCCTGAGACATTGGTCTAAAGCAATGATATTTGGTGTGAATATTATTTGTTAGGAATACTTGAATCATGATCCAAAGCAGCAACTTTTTTTCTGAGCTAGTGGTGCTTTGGAAATTGCCTTGTAAGCGTTTAGTTATTGAGAAGGCTTAGACAAGTATAACTCTTTAAATAGACTTGAATCTCAACAGGAGTAGCCACTGCATCTCCAGAACCAGGTGTAAGCAACATCTCCATTCGTTGTAGTCCTGGCTTTGTCTGTGACATGGAACTTTGTTGGTCCTCAATGAATTTGAAGAATTTCAAAGAGAGAAATGCACCAGCAATAATGTATTTCAAACTCAAAAAACTGTTTAGTAAAAACCACACAGAATGTACTAAAAAGAGAAATACTTCAAATATAATAGAAAAAGGCACCTGATTCAACAGGTAGTATTTCAATTATCTGTTTTCCAAGCATGTCTTGGGGGAATGTAGAAACCTTCCAAACATGTGAATAAAATTTTGTGGAAGTATTAAGGACTGTCAGGATACCT
The DNA here is from genome assembly GCF_003957555.1 of Calypte anna. Classification (NCBI taxonomy): domain Eukaryota; kingdom Metazoa; phylum Chordata; class Aves; order Apodiformes; family Trochilidae; genus Calypte; species Calypte anna. The sequence goes on along the minus strand of NC_044246.1, from coordinate 106,664,793 downwards.
GTAGCTTACTCTGTGTAGCTTCTGAAGAAAACTTCATTTTCTAAATGATGGGACAACTGCCTTTGCTTTTTAATATTAGAGAAATTCTACATGATGGAAAATGACATTTTAAAGACATATATGTCAATATTTTATTGTTCTGCCACCAGCTCAGGTCTGAAAATCTGAAGCACGTGTTGTCAGTTCTGGTGATTTAACTGTTCTGACACCTTTGCTCTTAATCAAGTTCATCATAATAGCAGATGCTCAGATGAGTTTAAGGTATGATTGTCCAACAAATCTCATCACTTAAGTGCTTTTTTTTCATTTAAGTAAAGGTATGTTTAGAATGAGGTCTTCAGATGTGCATATGCATGTGTGTGCATGTATGAGAACACGCTGTGCAAGTTTATTGAATGTAGTAGAGGCATAGATTATGCATACCACATACCCTCCCTTTAAATTGCAAATCCTGAAATCAGAGATCTGGGTGGGATTAAGCTGGAAAAAGAACAGATGGGACTGTTGATGTGAATGCCAGAGGCTTGGGCAGAAGGCAACGAAAAATAATTCTATTTTTCCCCTAAATTGAGAAAGCTAAACTGGTGATAAGTGGTAGATTTTGGGCAGATGGGATGGCTTGGAGGAAATGGTTGGTGAAATGGTTGGAGAAAATTAGTCACACAATTATGAGAGTATGATAAGGTTTTTTTAGGGTGCATCAGGGTATCTTGAACTTCGAACCACGTGGGTGTGTGGTTTTGCAAATGAGAATTTTTTCTCACAAAATGTGAGAATCATTGCAGCTCAATTTATCACATAGCACATGTAATCTCTGGAATACACTTGCAGCAAATATGTATCTTTGGATCTAGAGTTGTAAATGTTTTTGCATATATGTCAGTCTGAATTTTGCTATTACTATTAGCCATATAATAAGGTATATGTTTTTTCCTTTCCCTTACCCCATTTTGCACTTAAATCTTCCCCCAGACCTTCCATTTCATTTAGGTGCTCACTCTCTCCTTATCTTTGCTATGAAATATCTGCTATTAATTTGAACACTCAAATATGGCCAATATCTTACTGTGTTGTGAAAGAAGCAGAAAAAATGCTGCTTCAGTCCAAATGCTGCTTCTCAGTCCCAAACAAAAAGTATTAGCATGTACTACAATAACAGTAGCAAATGTTGTAATCCTGCTGCAACGACATTTTACCATCCATCTTGAAAAACACATCACTAACATGTGTGATGGGCTAAAGTAAAACTGAAAAAATGGGTACTGTATTGAGGAATTTTTCCAGAACATTCTATTCTTTTCTTGTCACATGTTCAGATTGTTGTAGAGGTCATTTATTTTGCTTAATCTTACTATCACTTTTTAGGTTGCATGTATATTATACACAAAGAAGAAAGGAAACTAAGAGAAAGGGTTCAGTTTATAGCACATATGGAAGGATTATTTAAATATGAAAGACTGAAAGAATGATTAAATCTTAGCTATTCAAATTTCATTATTTGTTTTCCAGGGAAGCTGCTGAATGATGAAAAACGATAGCAACAAAATTGTTGGAATTGTAATATAACTCACGGTGCAATCAGTACAGTTTGTCATGTTTAAATGTCACCTTTAAATATTGGCAAAAGGCCTCAGTAGATAGTCTAAAGTTCCACTGAAAAGCGATTTTTTTCCCCTGTTTTTTTTCCACAGTCTGTAGCAATTTTAACAGTCAAATCTAATACACTTTTGCAAAGAAATCTTAGTATTCCTGAAAGAGTACCTTTCAGACTTGCTCTACAGCATTTGAAAGACAACTTGGCATCTTTTAACCAATGAATGGAATACCCCTTTTATATAAATAAAGTACTTGTTGGAAAAAATAATTACTGTATTAGATCACCTCACTTAAAAGGACTATAGATAGGATCAGGGATGTTCCAAAAGCTCACTTTTTAAGTGTTCCCCGCTATGGAGGGAAAGAAGATGCAGAGGTTTCTGGAGTGGGACTTGGGTAAGCTTTCATCATTAAATGGTGCTGGCAAGCTGCTGGTGTATAAGCTGTAGTACATGCTACTGGCACTCTACACTTGTACTTTGCTGTCCGTACACATCTGTACAAACACTTTCTTTTACTCCTCACATCATTCTGTTGGTCTTTGTCTTTTAATTGCAGATATCCTTCCAGAGTCAGATTCTGAATTTGAATACCCTCATCAACCCAACAACAGACACAGACTTAGTTGTAACTACATGCTACCTGCATGCTACTACCTAACCCCGAGAATATATCAGTAAGAGTAATGTCAAACTGGATTTAATGTGGATTTCAGCATTCATCTTCTGTCTTAACTCTAGAATTGCAAGGAAATAACCAGTGTGGGAAACTATCCACATCATAATCACATCCGATTTCTCTGTCAATTAAGAGTGTGGCAGCTAAAAGTAGCTGGCTACAAGCTGGCATCCTTGACTAGCCAGCTGAGACCACACCTACTGATTTTCAGGTACTGTACAAATATTGTTTACACCAGAGAACTTTCTAGGAGTTGTTTGATACTTGTACTGCTGAAGTTCAATGACAAAACTTTGTCAGCTGATGTGACAGTTTAATGAAGATAAAGAGGACTTTAAAAGATTGCACTACAAAGGAACATTCTATTTGAGGAAAATAACGAATGGATACCTTGCTTGGCTAGGAAACAGAGATAAGATGAATCACTTCTCACTGTTGCAGGATATCACAGTGCCATTTTGGACAAACTCTCTTTGAAGGATATTCTCATAAAATAAACCTTTTATTCTGATGTTAAGAACAACAGAAAACATCTGAAACAGTAGAAGTAGGTTTGAAATTTGAAGTCTAAAGATAGGAGATTTAAATCCATATGAAGGTATCTCAGTAATAAGTGGCTTGATTATCTGAATTTTTCAGCAGAAGTAGATGTCAAACATCCTTATTTTTTTAGACTGTGGGAAAGAAGACAAAAAGTAGCCAAGCAAATCCACTGTATAGGAACATTTAGATAATGAGAACAAATGATTTTAGCATACTAATATCCTTTTGCAGTACTGAGGTGGGTACTTTTCTTATTCACTTTCACACAATCAGTTTAAGATTTTCTTATTCAGTTTCACACAGCCATACAGGCTGTTCTTTCATGTTATACTTTAGGTGTAGTGCAGCCACACTCTCTGAAACTCCAAGTTTCTTTCTCTTTTCTTTTCTCCCTGACTTTCTGCAAAAATTCCAGTCACCTGGAAAAGTGTTCCATCCCTTTATCATTAACCAACAGCTCTCACTATGTCATACTCAGACAGACACTTGGGTGTTAACTTAATATTGCGGTTTAACACAGTTCTCACTTGCAATAGCAGCTCATGGGACTGTCAGGACAAATATTGTGCTTAACTGTTGACTTCTGGCACTTCAGATGCCCTGTTGACTTTGGGCATCTTTACTGCACCAGGCACCCATGTTTGACCTTGCAGTCTAGAAAGCAGCTTAAAGAATAGATGTGCATAGAAGGATGCAGGGTTTGTTTTAACTCATTGCCTACTGTCTTAATATTCCTTTATCATCTTGGACAATTTAAGACTGGCTTTTCTGTTGTCATGCTAACTTTATAACTTAATGAGGAATGCAGAGTAACCTTGATCTCAAATCTTTTTTCCACTTCAAGTCTAAATTCTTAGTTGCACGCTTGCAGCCCAGCATCTCATCCTGGGCTGCATCAAAAGAAGCATGACCAGCAGATCACAAGAGGTGATTCTTCTACTTTGCTCTGGTAAGACCTCACCTGGAGCACTCAATAAAGGAAAGACATAGATCTAATGATGCAGGTCCAGAGGAGGGCTACAAAAATGACCAGGGGGCTGGATCACCTCTCATATGAAGAAAGGCTGAAGGAGCTGTGTTGTTCAGCCTGGAAAAAAGAAGGCTCCAGAGAGACTTAAGAGCAACCTTCCAGTAACTGAAGGGGACCTACAGAAAGGCTGGAGAGGGTTTCTACAAGGGCTTGTAGTGATAAGACAATTGGTAATAGTTTTAAAATAAGAGAAAAATAAATTTAGATTGGATGTTATGAAAGCGTTGTTTACCATGAGGATGGTGGAAAAATAGATTAGGTTGCCAAGGGAGGTGGTTGAGCCCTCATCCCTGGAGATATTAACAGTGAGGCTTCACAAGGCTCTGAGCAACCAGATCTGGTTAAGGGTGTCCCCAGCTTGCTGCTGGGGGCTTAGACTTGTTGACCTTTGGAGGTTCCTTCCAACCAAAATTATTCTAGGATTCTATTATTTTATGATCCCTTTCTTCAACCATGAAACATGGTTTGGAAGCCACACAAGTGAGCTAAACCTAAAACAATATCACAAGAAGTAGAAACTGTCTTCATATTCTGTTATAGATAAAAAAGTGTTGTCTTATGTATACTTATGTATGTTCCTTCAAATTTCTACCATATAACCCTGTGAAAATCTCACGAGAAAAACAGTGAGATATTAACAGACTCACCTACTATGGGGTTTCCTGAAACTCATACTTCTGTTTCAAGACTCAAGTGGCTTGTGAGCTTTGGAGACATTTAGCAATAATGGTCTTTGGTCAAATGGAATTGAGTTCTTTGCATAACACTATATGAAACTACTCATAGAACATGTAACACTTTTCTTCTACAGCAATAAATTGCTTCTATTCACCCTATTATTTTTTTTATTAGGTCTTACATTTACTTAGACTTTTTGAAAAAGTAGTAACACCTGATAACAGAAATGAATTAGAGATGCCAAGTCAAAATCTACAGCCTCTGCAATTCTCCCAATGCCACTCATTTTTCATATGGAACATTTTCATGTAAAAATATGCATCATGTTGTTACTACACAACATTTTATAATGCAAGTCTCAGAGAAATAAATAATGCAAAAGGCCCACTCATCATTTTTGTTCACAAAAAAATATTATACAGTGAAAAGATGTTTAATGGTTGCTACTGCAAAAACATCTTATTGAACAAAGCTTTTATCACACTCAACTCACCTGTAACTACATTATTCTTCAGTGATGCTCTTCATAACACTCTAATTCCCAGACCAAAATAAATTTGTAAAAAAGGGACACGATCAACTTATGAATGGAATTCCACATTCAATATTTTACCTGCTCCTGAGAAAAGTCCCTCTAACTTGGACAGGGCCTTGAGCAACCTAACCTAGTGGTAGGTGTCCCAGCCCATGGCATGGGAGTTGGATCTTTAAGGTTCCTTCTGACCTTAGCCATTCTATAAGTCTATAAATATCACATATATTTTGCTTTCATCATGGTGCTATGATGCTGAAAAGAAAAGCCCTTTCATCCATGTTATACATCTTGCCTGTTGTTCTTAGCTTATAATCAGGAAAATTAAGTTAATGTTTTGCTAATGATCATTTCTATAATTAAAACCTTTTTCAGTGGTAAAATTTATTGAGAATATTTCTTGGGAATGCTAGAGAATATTGAGCACACTTTCCATTACATTTAAAGTTCAAGATTGGGATTGGTATTCTACATTATAAATTCGATAATCTAGAATTGACATGAGGTTTAAGAAAGGCCACAGAGAATTTTTCAAATCTTTATTTTTATTCCCTTGTATACATTTTTCTTATCAGTTCAGATTGTGCTCCATTGTCTCAGCCACATATAATGACAGCATTAGGCTCAATTGTTTATAAACACAAAGCAGAGAGATGTTCAGTCTATTTCCATTGTAATCCTGCAATACTCTGGATACATTCTCTTAACATGTCCATACTCACTTAGCCTTTATTTCATGAGCTGAAATTATTGAATTATTTTCAGAAGAAAGGAAATTCCCAAATATTACTGAAACTCTTACATTTATTTTTGATACTCATAACTTTCAGAGGTTGTGGAATGAAAAAGTGTAAAATTAAAAGACCTGCTACTTTCATTTCATTCTGCTTAATAATTATATTCTTGATAATTGATAATTTCTTGGTTGAGTCCCATCTTTTCAACCAAACTGACAAGCTCTCTTCAAGGTCTTGTTGATTTTTTTACTATTTTTCTTTAGCTGTATAAAGACTACCGTTAAAGAACTCATAAGTTAGATTCATGTCTCCTAACTTTTACCAGATGAGTTTTAACATGCTAGCCACTTTGCCAGGCTTCCTCGCTAGCCACTTTGCCAGGCTTCCTCACTAGCCAGTGGATGAAAACAGGAGACTTCAGCACATGAATCCTCATATATTCAAATGAATTTCTGAAGGTATATTTCGCTTTGTTGTATGAAAAGTTTTGATGAATGGTTTAGACCAGACACTAATTTTTAGCTGTCTACAGGTGAGTGGGATAAATTTCACCTTATAAGTTTAATTGAGGCTGCAGAAAATGCAAGCACTGAAGTATACAAGATCTTAAATAGCATTACTAATGTACTCTGTGGATCCAAGTCATGCTACCCTGACCACAACTAATGGCACAATGCTGACTTGTCCTCCCACCACCTAAAGAAGTTGTAGATAAATCTCTTAACTTGTATTTCTGAGAAACTACTTCATACAGTTCACATACTGATTTTACTCACTTCTAAAGAAAAAATTTGGTCTCAGTTTTATGATTCTGTTTTACATATGTCAAGTTTTTTGTCTTACAACATCAAGTAAAAAATTATTGAGCTCTAAACACTATTAAATTAATCAGAACAAAAAATTGAATAAATATTGGCTCAGGAAGAGACAGATGCTGCTTTGCCAGATAATGTCCTTCATGAAGAGATTAATTAATGCATGCTTCTTCCTTCCAAAATTATTCTTATGCTCTTTATCTTTCTTGCAGGTACCATTAATTTTAATTAAGAGAATTGTAAGGGCAAAAAGCAAGATGAAGGCCACAATGGTAATGCTCTATCACTGTCATCCAAACCACTGTATAGACCTCATTGGGTATTCCAATTGGCCAAAAGATATTATCAATATTTTTAGTCTGATCTACTTTTTTTTTTCTTTTTTTTTTTTTTTTTTTTTTTTTCAGAGCATAATAATTGAGAATATACTGGTAGCTAATGGATTGCAGCTGGTCTGGAGCCAGTCCTTGCATTTTAGGAGGAAGCAGCATTCAGAGACTTGAAGCAGAACAAATTTATCAAAGTCCACACCTAATGACAGGATAGAATTTGGATTCATATTCCCTTTCTCAATCTGCTCAGTGCTTGTCAAAGATATGCCAAGCAGCTGAGAATGACTGGGAATCATTAACTGGCTTTCTGTTCAAGAAATGCTATAGATTATACTGTAGTTATTACTGAGTTTAAAAATCTTGTCTGGAATTGAACACCACGCCTAAAAAAAGAAGGAAAAAAAAAAAAAAGACTGAACACAGCACATTCTGGGCAAGAACTTCTTAGCATAGAAGGAAACACTCAGCCAAAAAGTTTTTTTTGTTTTTTCGTTTTTTTTTGGTTTTTGCAAAGAAATGGATCTATTTTACACATTAGCTCAGATCCTCAGCTGCAAAGCACCCTGAAGTCAGCAGAACTGTATTTGTTTGTCCTGGTTTATGCATCTGATTCAATTTCCCCTTGGTGAGCACAGGGAGAGTTCAGACACTGTTGTCGAGATCAGCAGCACTTTCATACATCTAAGCAGCATGCCAGTGGAGCCTCCTAGAAAGTTGCATGAGCACAATTAACAGATTGGGCTTGAAAATCACACTGTTTCTGTGATAAGTGCCCCTTCACAGGGTGCAAGCTGTTCCACATCTCCAAACTGTTTCACTGCTTTTTCTTCTGCAGAGGGGAGAATCCTCCACAGTATGTGACTTAACAGCAAACTGCTGCTGCCAAATGCATGCAGCTATTTAATGCCTCACTGCTGAGATTTGGGATTTCCTGATGTTCATCTTAAATGTAAAAGATATCTGAATCCTAATCTCTGAGAGGTTAAAGATTTCAGCAGGGGATGAAAATGGTATTTTGTCATCCTGTCAGCTGAAATTGTTTTATGTTTCGCACTACAAAGTAAAAATGTAAAGGGATCATCACCTAGGTGATAAACTGCCTGTTTCCAGACAAACATTTTACCTGATTTAAACCTGTTTTCCCCTAGGAAAAGCTACATTTTATGTGATGCATTTCTTTCTCAACTGATAAATGACAATGGTGCAAGTATCTTCATCTTGGTGTGAATTGACCCAGATTGTAGAAGACTAATCTTTAACATTACTACCTGACCAAACAACTTCTAGAGACTTTAAACTGCCTAGACTCTACTTCAATAAAGTTTTAGAAGATTCAGCTGGTGGCAGGGTAATGTCCTTAATTCTATATTGCAAATAAATGAATAATTAATGCATTATGGTACAGGAAATTATGTAAAGCATTTTTATTGTAGCCTACAAATATTTTATTTTTGTCAAATAAGAACCAGAAAATACATCATAGTCATGTCTTTTCATTTCATAGGTTCACCATTCCTGAGAACATATCCAAGAGCTTTCTGAAAGTTGAAATTGAAAAAAAGTGAGTTAAAAAAAAACAAGTATGCATCAATTTTCAATAAATTTCTTTAACTTATCAATCTTAGGAAGGAAACATAACAAAAAATATATCCATTTGAATTTAAATATAATTTTGTAAACCATGATCAATCTCTCCTCAGTCAAGTCTGGTGCTACTGAAAAGCATTAGAAGATTCTTTTTGTAATGTGTCAAGACACTAGAAGATAAAATGAAGAATCAAAAGCAAATCATCTGAAGATTCACAGAACTACACCCTCTGTAACTCTCTTAAAGCTCCCCTTTCCATGATGAGTAGCAAAACCACTGGGAATACCTACGCTGGTAATGCTTTCCTCTGCGCTGTACCAAGTTTTATGCCAACTCTCCATCTCTGCATCTTTTAGAAAGTTTTGGTGAAAATTTATGTCTTGTCAGGGAGAGGGTCCAAAACTGAAGCACTGAATGTTATGATAATGTAAATAAATAAATACAATGAACAGGCACTATGTGATCACATACGTATATTGAGATATACACATTACAAGAAAATATCTTCATCCATAAATATTTAGCATTCCTAAGCATTATGTCAGTGTAGAATGTTTAAGACAGTGTTCTTCAGATCAAAATGCAAATGTTTCAGTCAGATTCTTAGGTTGTTTGACTTAGAGTTACATGATTTGAGTGCAGTTATATTTTAATATGTATTGCACATAGTAAACATCAATTCAGGAAAATCATATTCTTTCAGAATTACATTTCTTATCTAGAGAGTGTGAAAAATCTTAAATCTGGATTGTATTCTTATAATTTTTTTTTTCTTAACTTTGTCATTCCCAGAAAAAAACTAGAGATTATATCTAAAAGATAGAGATTAAAGATCCTTAATACCTATCAACAGTTTAAGAGAAAACATGGTAAAACATCAAATATATTGCTGTGGTTTTCAGCATGAAATACTCAACCTTGCTCTTGTGAGGGCCCACCTGGAGTACTGTGTCTAGTTCTGGAGTCCCCAGTATAAGGACATGGAGATGTTGGAGCCAAGGCCAGGGAAAAGCTACAGAGAGGAACAAAGGGCTGCAGCACCTCTGCTGTGGACACAGGCTGAGAGAGCAGGGGTTGTTCAGTCTGGAGAAGAGAAAGTTCTCTCCAGGGAGACCTTAGAGCAGCTTTCCAGTACCTGAAAGGGCCATAGGAAATAGGGCAGGGACTTTATTACAAGAATGTAGTGATAGGATGAGGGGTAACAGATGAAATCAGAAAGATGGTAGATTTAGATTAAATATTAGAAAAAAATTCTTTCCTATGAGGGTTGTGAAACACTGGCATAGGATACCAGAGAAGCTGTGGATGCCACCTCCCCAGAAATGTTCAAAACCAAGTTGGATAGGGCTTTGAGCAACACTGTCTAATGGAAGGTCTCCCTGCACATGACAGGGGAGTTTGAAGTAGATGAACTTTAAGGTCACTTTCAAAACAAGACATTCTGTGATTCTATGGTATTATATGTCTTGGGAATTGTTAGTGTTTTCAATAATTTTTATTTATTTATTTATTAACTTAATGGCTAGGTAAATTCCTAGGGAAATACTAGTAGGCCTGAATTGAATAGTCAGGGAAAAATCACACCAGAATTCAGAATGGGGAAAAAAAAAAAACAAAAACAAAAAAACCCACAACAACAACAACAAAAACGTTTTTTTCAGCTTTCTCACTCATAAGAAGAAAAAACCAGGGATTTTGTTTTAATCCATTTGAGAGCTATGTGTGTCTACTTGAGCATCCTCAGGCTACTGAATCTCAGGGATGTGGTTTCCTAATGAAATTCAACAAGGTAAGGTTTAAATGCTTGCTTCTACTTCCATATTCCTCAGGGACTAGAATTTGATAGCTGGGTAATGAAATTATGTAACTTAAGTTTTGTTATTAACACTATGAATTGTCCCATTATATATTTAATCAGCAAATGTAGCAAATCTAGAAATGAAGGCTTACAAGTTTGGAGTTAGTTTAGGAATGGTAAACTCCTTTTCTTTTTTGTCTATAACTTGTATGCAACAATAAAATAGTCATAATAATTTATTATTTTAAAGTCTAGTTCAATGTGAAATGGTTTTTACTATATTATTAAAGAAATTTGCTCCATGTGGTCTCTTAATGCTGGAAGAGGAAAAAGTTTAGCAGATAGAGTTTTCAATGACTTTTTCCTTGTTATACAACAAAATCAATACTTGTTTCACCTTTCCATTGTATGGCAAAATTAACTGAAAACTGCAGCATTAATAAATAAAAATTATGACAGTCATAGGAAAGGTTTTGAAAATCACATAAACAGTTTGCTTATTAAAGGTCTTTCTTCTTTTGAGACACAGCTACACGTTTTTTCACACAGGGAAATTAAAGAAGCACAAATAAAAATATGTGTACAGTTATGATCATCCCTTCTTGACAAAAGAAGGCAGAAATTATTCACCATATCAAGAGAACACTTACATTTTTTAAGGGGGGCAATGTCCTCTGCAAGGTTTTGTGGACACACAGACAAGGTCTTTATATCTTTCCCATGGGTTTAAGGAACACTGGTGGCCAAGCTTTACATGAGCATAGTCTGTGTATTTGAACCTCTGCTCACATACGTGCTTCACGGAAGTTTCAGGATATGTTTTCTCCCTCCTCAAGGGCTCTGCCTCACACATTATTGACAGCTCTGTTGTGGATGCCACTGTGAAAATAATTTTGCTATGTGGTCCTTCCTAGAAGGGCATTACAGTTGCATGTCTCAAAGGAAGTTGAGATATGTGATGGTGTGTACCAGTCTCCTCCTGCAACAGCACCAGTTTCCATCAACTTTCCCCACAGTTACCAGGCAGGAATTTACTGCCTGATTCACTCTTATGAGAGAGCAGTATATACATTATTATATATATAATATTATACATTTTATATAATACATATAATATTATAAATTTTACTTCCCACGTTCATGTTGCCTTGTTTAGTTTGATTACATTGCATTTACATTAAAGAAAATATTTGAAATTCTTGTTGAATAAAATATGAGAGGGTGGCCTCTGATGTGCTAAAGATTTGTCTATGTTGTCAAAGAAGGTGATGAGATACTGGCCAGTAATTTCAGCTGGTCATTTGTGGATTTTGTGCACTGATCTTTCATGATCAATGCTTTCCTCATCAGACTTCTGTTAGAGATGATTTACTATTCCAAATTCCAACACACTTATCAATGTCCCATACTGGTAAAGAACAAAAGTTATCTTTAACTGTTCAAAGGTTGTAAGGGTCTGAATTTGTCCCATCTAATGATGATCTAATGTTCAAAAAGAGTATTACAAGTAACTGCTAATCAGGAATGTGAAGAAAATATCTTGTTAAGGTATTATATATAATCTATAAAATATTATTGTATTATGTTATTGACCATAAGACTGTAAGTAAAAGTTTTCATCCTTGAAGGAGAAACACCATTCTTATTTGGATAAGCAGAAGCTTCATGCAAAATACCTGTAAAGCATATTTGGGTTTGAGTCAGTCTTATGGGTTTGTAAACTTGATTTCTTTACATGCAGTCAGAAAAGTTGATTGTAAGCAATCTCACATAGAGACAGAAAATATGTTACCAAAGGAGGATAATCACCATTCATTTGTGTCTATAGTATTTTAAGAGCATTCATAAGTATTTTCTCATTCCTGACTTGATCTAGCAAAACAAGAGGAAAACATGAAACATACATTGTAACCCAAATTATTTTATTAAATCTTGGTGCATTTTTTGAAAAAAACTGCTTTCACTAAACAAGTAACCAATTTAGAATTTCTCCAGAAAGAAGGAACTTGTTCATATTTACTCTTTAAACTACAGACAGGCTGCATGTCTTAGGAGAAGGAGAAACTGTCTTAGTCATGTATCCTTGTGATAGTCATACTTCTCTAGAGGCAAAATTTCAGGGTAACCTGAATTATGGCAGTTGGAGCTGCATATAACTCAGCATCCTATGATAAAATTTGCGATCATATTAGTTTATTATTGTTGTTATTATTATTATTATTATTATTATTATTATTATTATTATTATTATTATTATATTAAATCTTTTTCATTTCAACCCATGGATCCTTTTTCATCTTCCTGATTACCCCTTACCTGTGGGGTTGAGTGATAGAACACCTGTATAAACAACAACAAACTCCTTTTTCAAAAAATTAAAATCTTTTGATTTTATATCTAGAATATTGATAACTGCCTTAAAATTTCCTATCTGAAACCAGTGAAGTACATATTCACTTTTGGCAGCATTTGTTGAACAAATCAAAATCTGCATAAGATGTCCACATTCTATCTTTGTTTTAACTGTAAATCAATGACACATGGAGCTAGTTCATTATTTTCACATTAACACTTATGTGATAAGGATATATTGTATCAATATATAAATATCAATAATGGTATACCACGATTTGATTGGTAGTAGTCTTAAGGAACAATTATGAAATTTACTATGGTAGCAATTTCAGACAATATTGACTGTCATTATAGCTTGACGTGTATAAATATGGTAAATGAATATAAAATAATTGAAAAACATAATTTCTCTTTTTTTGGGCAACACATTTATTGTCATCTAATAACACATACATTAAAGAGATGAATTAATCAAATTTTACATTGTTCAATTCTCCCAAAAATATGTAGAGCAGCAATTTTGATTAGAAGTGCTTTGATTTATAAAACACATCAAACATTTACCAGTAAAAATGGAAGATTTACTATTGCCAATTATGTCACTAACAGTTTCTCCTTTACCCTTATTAATCTTACTATGGATGCCTCCAGCACAGGTAATCATGTATTTCTCTTGCATTTTTTTAGAGTCTTCAGAAAATGTTGCACATCTATAATTGCTGGGGTTTTTAATTGTGTGTAACACAAAAATCTGGATAAATTGCAAAGCACTGACACTACAATAATTTAAAGAAGGAAAGTGCTGAAACATTTTATAACAGCAGACTGAACCTAAATCAGCTGCTGAAGTGAAGTTAAAATGCTTTCAAAAGGAAGCAAATATTTTTGCTGATAACTCCTGAATTTGCTTAAGAACTTTTTATATTCTAACATCTCAAACTTTGAAATTAAGCATCTGACTTTTTCAATGAATCAGTTTCTTGGTTCATATGCTAATATGACACTAGATTAAGCAGCTTCAACAAAATTTTAGAAGAAATTAATTTCATGGGGGAGATGTGTATCCAAGTGTTTCCTACCTTTGCTTGTTGGTCCTGGTAAAGATTTTATCAGAGTTGGAAATGCTTAGAATAATTCTGTGTGTATTTCTTTTTTGTTATTTTGGGTCTCTTGTCCAAAGATGGACAACTCATGTTTCAAGTCCACCCTTGTACTGAAACTGTGTCTGCTGATCTGTAGCTTTGCTGTTCAGCTCTGAAAGTTGTAGAAAAAATAAATAAATAAATAAATCCCATGGCAAGAGACAACATAGAGCAGTAGAGGCTGTTGAGGTCAACTTGATGGGTTGTTTTGAGAACTGACTTAAAAATTCTCCCAGGGCTAGTCTGCTGCAGACTGAGCTGCTTTGCTTACTATGAACTACCCACAGGGTAGGGTGAAGAAGACAAGATACTTCTATCTTAGCACAATTTCAACTCAGTACAAGGTTCCTAATAATGTTACTTAAATTTAAGGGAATGCTTTCTTCTCCTCCTAAGATAGACACTTTCATTTGTTGGCTGGATTAATCTCTACTATTTATAATGGGAGTGTAGGCATATATACTTCAAATGTCCAAAGTAAGATAAAATCAATTGCACTCTAGATATCTGTGATGTAGACATCTACAGCGGGGACAGTTTCTTGGTATTCCTTTATAGTCAATGGAGAGAACAGACACTTTTATGTGCAATTCATTTGATCTATTTTAGACATGTACTTTAGGATGAGATGAATTGCACACTAGAAACTCTCATTTCTCTCTATTGAATTTAAAGGGAGTCTAGGGTGACTAGTTCAGGTGGAGACATCTGCATTCACATTTAATTAAATTAATCCCTCTGCAGCATGTCTGATGTTGCCTAGAAATTTTGGGTGGACTTAAACACGTGCTTGTAGCATTTTTAAAACAAGGAGTATTAGATTTTCTATATCTATACATATAATCTGTGCATCCATCAGCCAGAGTTTCTTGCAGCTGTTATTTTTACTCTATTTCTCTAATGGAGAATTCAAACATATATTTGTGCAATAAACAAAAAAAGTAAAAATATGGCAGTTTGAAGCTGATAAAACAATTGCTTAATTGCATATTTTATTCCCTATATGTCTTAACTTTTTTTTTCTGATTATATGTGATAGAAATTTGTCATGGACTATAACAACAATATAAAATAGCTGCCAGAGATACATGGGATGAACCTTGCTGGTCAGCTATGGGAGGAAGGGTACTTGCGCTTCCTTCTCTTTCCTCAGATTCTTTCAGGTGTGGTAACATTCCCCACTAGCTGCCAGAAATTAAATTGTGCAGTTTGAATATATCTGCATTAAAAAAAAAAGAAATCTGACTTGAAAATTGATCAACAAACCTGAATGGTCATTACCTTCTTTGGGCTACAGAAAGCAATGGATTTTTAGCAGCATGGATTCCACCTGTGGTCATGTCTGTCAACACAAAGCTCACACCAGTGTAAGTGCATAATTTTTGTCTATGTGTGCTTACCATATACCCAAATTCAGTGCAGTCAAATTTAAATTTAAGATCTTCTAAATGATGTAAATATCTGTAGGAACTGAATTGAAACTCAATTCAAGTGAGACTTAAAACTGAAATGTTTGGAAATCAGATGGGGAACTACTTCTTTGATAAGACTCAGATCATGAGCTTTGGAACGAGTCCATGTCAGGAAAGCTCAGAGTGCTTGATTGTGAGAAAGGAAGGAATCCACCCTCAAAAGTGAAGAAAGATGAAGGATATCCTCACAATAAAACTGACACTTAGAAAAAAAATTAGTCTTATCCCTGAAGAAACTGAACAATTTGGAAGCTGTTTAAAGTTCTTTGTTTATTTGATTATTCAATCCCTTGACCCAAAATGCAGACTGGTAGAACTGCATAATGCATTTTCTAATAACTAATGAATATCAGTCAGTACAGATGCAAATTTTTCAACAGCTGCTACACCTCTGATTGGAGATAGGAGGTGCTTTTAAATAGTTGTATGATTTCAGTCGTTTGGGTTTGTCTATGGTGCCTTATGTAAAGATTTTTCTTTAAAATTATATTTATTTAAAAAAAATAATTGAAGCCTAATTTAGATAATTTGAGGTATATCAGATCACCCAGCTTTGACATTTAATTTGCTTTAGGTTTTCATGGCTATGATAATAACATCCCTTTGGACTATTGCAGAATAAGTCCTCTGAGATGGAACAATAGCATCTCTATCTAATGGGAATAATTTTTATGCCTCTAGTGTCTGATCAATATTTTCAGTCACCTTCCTTTTTCATGTTTCTTTTCATTGTCAGTCAACATAGTAATAACTTTTCTTTATGTTTTATGTATTCTTTATATTATCTTATTTATACTTTATATACTTGAGGTTGCATCCCTGTCTCTGAAACACTTGTAGTAATTGAACCCTCAGAAAAAGACTTCTTGCAATAATAACTCAGCAGAGAATATATCATTGTTTCTCTTTGTACTAAAATAAAACCACAAACAAAACACAAAAGAAAATTAATTAATAAATAACTGCACAAAAATAACAACTCCCCTCAAAAAACCTAAAAAATCCACAAAACAAAAAACAAATAAAATGCAAACAAAATCCAAACCCAACAACAGTATTAAAAAAACCCTCAAAAAATACAAACCAAAAGGACAAAAAAAAAACCCTGAAAATGAGCATCAGTTGGTCTTTCTGAACCATTCTTAGTCTACTTTGTTTCACTATCACCTTTGATTGTCTTGCAAATTTGAGTTCCCAAAAAAGCTAAAGGAAAATTTAGAGCACCTCTTTAATCATCACCCTCTAAACTTGGAGCAATAGTTCTGAGAAGCTGTTTGCATTGCAATTTAAAAAGGAAAGAAATTATAGAAAATATCTTTTCCTGATCAGCGCTTGTGGTAAAGCATATGTTAATAAAAAACAGAATTCCCTTTCCATTCATAATTTATAAAGCAGATAAATCAGAACTTACACAATATAGTGTGGAGGAAGCAGACATGGGGCTACAACACAGGGTTATTGAGACCAGTGGGGCTGCTGCTAATTTACACCAACAAAATGCAAGTAAGTCACTTAAACTTTAAAGAAAACCTTAAGTGGTACAGACTATTTCAAATAAAGCATCCTAGATTTACAGATTTGTTTGGAGCTCAGATCTCCTCTTTGTTAAAAAGGTTTTTATATTCTTGCTACTTCAACAGAGCTAAGAGTCAGAAGAAGGTGAAAGTGTCATAGCAGACTAGATCATTGAAGATGATCTCTCCATAATGAAGAGGCAAGGGAATGCTTTGTAGCTGAACGATTGACTTGTGTTGCCCAAGGTCTGGTTCTTTAATATTTTTCTTAAAAACATTATCTGGAAAGGACAAGAGACACTGTATGGTGGTCCAGATGCACCACAGAAGATAAAATAAGCTCTGCTGCAGAAGAGAGACTATATTGAGGGAAAAAAAAAAAAAAAAAGTGTAATTTCCAATAAGAAATGAAAGACACATTTTGTTTATGAATAGGAGAGTACTTGAGGCTGAATTCTCATCTGAATCATTTAAGTATTGGTGAGGTGGAGCTTCCTCACAGTCTGCAATAACCCAGAAGACTATGAAATCTTCTATGCATCCTGAAGAATTAGCATTTTTTCTTACTGATCCAGAAGCAGACAGCTGTATTCAGGCCACCTACTGTAAGGGAGATGAGTGATTCAGATGTTACTTTATGGGCTGACAGTCTCTGTCTCCATACTCAGTTAATGAGAAGATGTCATGATTTCTAAGCCTGGCAAGAGTGCTTGTTGCTATGACTTCTTCACTCAAGCACTGTGATTACTTCTTTTCAGTTTCAATACTCAAATCCAGACCACACAACTTCAGTGCTTCAATTCCCCTTTTAATTTATATGTCACAGAAGGTGTTTAAGTGCACCTTTGACTCTCTAGTAGGCAATCTGACCATACACTGGTGAGACTACCAACATCCTAACACTTAGAGCAATTTCTGTGGCTATTGGAGCTCACTCCATAAAATAACAAATTTGATGGCTCAACCATCTTCCTTAGTGGTTTTGAGTCAGACGTACAAAAAGGTGGCACAAATGTGAGGTAGAAATCAGAAAAAAAAATCTGTTAGGTTTATGTAGCCTCTGCAGAATGAGGATGACTGCTTTTAAGATACTAATGAAGATTCTACCAGAATAAGCTTCATGTAGCTCATAGATATATATATACTCTGTTGTGATTAAAACCTGTAATTCAGGATTACATACATAGGGAAGCCATTGTGAAAGTTGGCTAACTATCCTATAATTTCAGAGCCACCTCCTTGCAATAATACAGAAATAATCACTGCTTTGTATTTGATCTCATTAACTATATTTAAAATGCTTTAACATTTTTTTAAATCTTCAGCTTTAAATGGTCACAATGTTTCACAAAGTTTTAGAAGTACTGCAAGCATTATTAGATGGGGATAGATGTTGAAAATGAAACTGCAGAGAAGAATGGCAGAACAAGGTGTCATTACAATGAGCTGTAGGAATAGATGACTTTTAGTCTCACTTTTCTGGTCTGACAAATGTACCGTCTGTCTATATGGCATTAATGAATGACAGTTTCTCACCATTTGGTGGATGCATGTGTCATCATTTGTCTAGATGACATCTTGATTTATGGCATCATTGAAAAACATTAGAAAACCTTTCTACAAGTTTGATGGGAATTCTGAATATGTGCAAGTAAGGACTAGTTTTTTTCTGAACAGTTCATTGGGTTGTACTATCTCAAGAAGTCAGAGGGGCAATACAGGTCATTGATTAGGATCCTCACTTGAAAGATGGGTGCCTTGGATTCATTCTCCTGCTGTACTCAAATCTCTCTTCTGACCATGGGCAAATTAATCTACTTCCACAAACTCACTTCTCTCAGATGTAAACAAAGAAGTGATAGCTTTTCCTCTCACAAGCATAAATAAAATCTCATTGGATGTGGTTAGCTGTTTAGAGGCTACACTAATTAGAATTACATACTTTATATTTATACATCAAACTAGATTTGCAAAGAAAATTTCCCTTAAAGCTATCTAAGAAAATATAAAGGATTTAGAAGGAATATATTGCAGAAAATACTCAAAATAATTATGTACAACAAAATATAAAAAAGAAAGACAAATAAATCCCACTTCAGAAAACTAATTCTAGCATAAGGAAAACCAAGGGGCTGCAATACCATGACATGTCAGCATGTATTATTGGCATATATGTGCTGAGTATACATGTGCATCTGTCTACAAAAACACGCACAGCTTTTCCTAGGCTGCCTCTAAACCAAAATCTGTGTAGTTCAAATTACCAACATAGCACATTTTCCAAAGACTGAGCATTCATTTGCAGCTCAAGAAGATATTTATTATAATTCTACCTAAGATAAAGAATTATTACTTTCCCATAATGCTTTCTTTATTAATCATTCTGATTATGCTGTCATTTTATTACCAATATTTTTTATAATACTTCCCCAATACACACAAGTCCTTGAATTATTCTGTACATGTCACAGCAGGCAGGATTAAACCTTCATCCTCACTCGGTGTGCAAGACTGGATGTTATCCAGATCTCCATAGCCAGCAGCCAGAAGGAGAAGCATTGTGGGAGGCACCTGAAAGGTGCCTCATCTGGTTGTTTGACAGGGCAGTATTGTTAGGAATATAAGCTCTGAATTTCTACAAGGCAGGGAGTGTTTAGGAATGGATTATTCTTTTCCCCTTCAGAATCTGCTGCCCTTTTAAGCAGGGGAGAAGGGCACAGGACCAGTTATCTCAGCTGGGCCACAAGGGTCCTTGAAAACAAAGTCTTTCCTTGCTTTCTGAAAAAACAATAATAAAAACTCCAGGACTTTATTTTGACCCATATTTTGACTGTTATTTTTTCTGGCTCTCATTCTTCAGTCATATTATTGGTAACATATGTCTTCCTTGTATTAGAGCTGGAGAGCAGTGAATAGAGATTCCCTTGTGAGCTTCAGCATCAGCTTACAGTCAGGATGAGTGCTCATTGCATCATCCAGACATACTGCGTGGGACCCTCCTTGGAACAAAAGTAAATTTTGTTAAACTGCACAAGGAATTTTTCAGGCAGCCAGGGAAGGAATATTTCTCTTCCTTTAGGATCAGTTTAGGATGAATATGTTCAAGTTAGCCCAGAGTTATCACCTCTAGAGGAAGGTTTTTTTCTTCAGAATAAAGGATCTCATTAAGAATTGCCTCCAGGCTGTTTGGATAACCTACACAGTGCTTTGGAGAAGGAATGCAAAGCTTCAGCTGTGCTGTAAGAAACATTTCTACCTTCCCAGGAGTGACCAGGCTTGACCCCATTTAGCTAGTGAGATCAATTTAGGTCATGGAGCAAGGTCAGCTTCAATACAGTGTTCTTGGAGAGTTTAAAAATGACTACACGGAGCTGGTTAGCCATTATGCTTGTCTCAGATCATCTCTCACCTCTTTCTACTAGGGTAGGCAAGTCATATGTACAAGAACTTTGAAGTGACAGATGATATTGTTGAACTTTTGCAGGACAATCTGCTAGCTGGGATGAAAAAGACAACAATAACATATAATAAAGGAAGCAAGGTTACACATACTGACTTTCAGCAATGGTCACTGAATCAGATGCTGTTGTCTGATTCTTGGCTTGTGAGGTGAAACTGACCTAAAACATTGAAAAAGACTCATTAATATGAATACAAATTACATGTCATAGCTGATTAGTGATTGGTGATTAAGTACTGTACCACTCTTTTTCTGGAATTAAGGGCTAAAACTGAGAAAAATTTATGTTGCAACACTTCCTCCTGACATTTAGAATGGATACATCTCTATTCACACACTCACATTTCTTTTTGTTGTTTTGAGGTTTTTTTTCGCAGCTTTCTTTTTAGATTCCTTTTGCATGTGCACTTTTTTCTTTCCTCTTCTCAGCAAAATCCATTAACTGGAAGAGCCTATATTTCAGTTAATCTGTATTTACAGATTAAAGCAAGTGAGGAAAAAAATATTTCTTAAAGCACTATTCTAATATTTGTACAGACGTCATTGCTTGCAACCATGATCACTGAGGGAGATAAATTACAGGTTGGAGGAATGGAGAAGAGAAGAAAGGGATCCTTTAGTTTGAGCCTGTACATTTTCTAACACATCTTCTAGACATAGGGAAAAATAAAGTACCAATAATAGTCATAGTAAAGATTAAATTAAATGACCCAGAGAGCCAGAAAACCAGAAACAGCAGTTATCCACAAGTAGAGGTGCTGTAAGTTGGTATCAATTTGTTGAGTTCAAAAGCAGGTGCATTTGAAAGTCGTATGTCTACATATGATTTGGTCCATGGTTGCAAGCTTTTGAAATTTTCTGTGTTGTCCTTTTCAAATTTGTCTTCAGTAAGAAACACAAAGAGTGACTCAGAATCTTCGCCAAGAGGAGATGGGAACTGATTTCTAATCAAGATAATGTTTCAGCAAACAAATGGATATTTGCAGGTAAACATATTATGCTAACTTTTCAAGCTGCAAGTAGTATCTTTGACTTCAAATATTTGTGCCCAAGTACCTAACTACGATCATAATGAGATTTTGAAATTAAATACATGCAATGTCTCATTAGTTTATATTTTCTTTTATCTGTAGTCTTCTGGCAAATTAAATAAGAATCACAGAAATCCAAAATCAAGGCTAGGAATGCTGATCTAATACCCAGCTGGGTAACACAGAGCTATGATTATCATTGGCTGTTCTGCCAAAAGTGCAGCTTTTTTAATAAATACAATTTTACCTCTTATTTATTTCATAAAAAGAAAAAAGAAAAAAAAAAGAAAGAAAGGAGCTCTGTCAGATGAAGGGTTAGCTTTTATGAAGTAGATGATTCAGCAATACTTTCTAACCAACTCCCTACAGCCTGCACTCCTCCTCCTTTCCACCTCCCGACCCCCCATCTCCATATTTAAAAAGGGATAATAAAAGGAAATATTAAAATATATTTCCTGAAGATTATTCTTTTATTAAAACCACTTGCTGAGTTTCAAATAGAGCAGTGCCAGATGCTCTTATTATGTGAACGAAAGAGATTGAAGTATTGATATATGTGCCCTTTTAGTAAAAGCCACATTCATACACTTTTCTTTAGGATTCAGACTAAAAAAGGGTCATTTTCTATAGTTTAAGCTAGTAACAAGCAAACCTTTGGGGGCCTGATGACAATTTATATCACTCACGTGCCATTTTCACCTTAGTTCTAGAAGCTCAGAGCACCATGCTACTCATACAATTTACTTTGAAGTATTAAAATTTCAGTAACAACTAGTATCTATACTTGGTAACAACATCCTTTAAAGTACTTTTCATGAGGAGACCCTGGGGCAAATCTGTAGTTGGCATAAATTGTAATTTTCTATTGAAATCAACAAATTTATTTCAATTTATATGGACTGAGTGTTTTCCTTTTCTTAGATTTTGAGATGTAACAAAACTTGTCAATGCAAAGAGGAAATAAGAAAACATTGTATATGTTTGGGCCTGATACTGTGTAAGGAGAAAGAATATATGACATAATTTTAAAATACATATAATGACAAAAACTTTGACACTTTTTAAAATTTTTGTTTTGAAAATGAAAAAAAAATTAAGGGACCTATTTATATATTTATCAATTGGTCCTACATTTGTTTAAACATGAATTAAAATACCTCCCTATGCATATTTCACTGTTCCTTGGCACCCGATCCACTTAAGACTTAGCACTCATTAAAGAACACAATATTTTCTTTCACATATTTTGTATTTTATTTTATCCCAGTCTTATTGCAAAGGATAAAAATTTCTATAGGAAAAGTAAAACATTGCATTGTAAACAGATTATTCTAAATATCAGTTGTGTCATCAAAAGAAATTATAGAATCTATAAAAAATAATAACATATAAAATATGTCGTATATTGAGGTATGGCTATTTAGTTTCTACATAATCATTAAGGAATTCTATGTATGTTTCATATAAAACATATTTAATATTGAGATTTATAAAATATAATTACTTAACTTTTCAGCATCATAAATGTGAGCATGTCATTCGTTTTATCTTTGAATTGGAGGGCCTTTTCCATATGTAATTAAAATGAAAAATACTAACAGTATCAAATAAATTAGCAATGCTATAATTACACTAATATTTTCTCTGTCTTTTTTTTGTTTGTTTGTTTAGCTCATATCCCATATCTTCAGCCCGTTAGACTCCCATCTTTACTTTTTTTAATATTATTTTTTTTTATGAGAGACTCATATTCCCTTACAAGTATCTACATTATTGCGTAATCATTGCAGATACAAATATAATTTTCTTGCACTGCTGTCTGCAGTTTGTGGATCTATTTTCCAATCAATTCAGGGCCAACTCTCATTAATGCAATGAGAGCTTTCATGAATAAATCCCTCATTTCTCAATGATAGAATAGATTCTTCATTATTGAATTGCATGCACTCAAGTGGGATCTATCTGCATCCAAAAAAAGAAATGCTTGATTTCTTGAATCCTAATGAATGCCCCAGTACATTTCTTACTATTTCAGTTCTTTAGAACTGTATCTTATTTCCTGAAATATTGCTAAATATTGCCTTTTTCTGCCCTCTTGGTAATGAAAACGAAAAATTATTCCTCAAGCCTATTAATTAGGGATATTTGTGCAATTTCCAGGATTTATATAAACTACACTGAACATCCAAGAAAAGATATACAGGTCATCATTAACAAAATTACAAAAAAAAAAAAAAAAAGAAAAAAATGTATTGTTAGCGTGGTATTCATCTAATCAGTGGCAGATGAAAATGCAAGTGAATTATACTGAAAATTCCTTTTCTTACTTTAAAATCATCTGGGATTTGTGCCTAATTTACAAAAGCATTGTTATAGAAAGTCAAATATAAAATTAGCATGGTAAGTACAATATACTAGGTTTCTTTCATTAAATGAACATTATCTGGACCACTATGACCTTATCTGGAATACTTGATAGCTTAAAAAATATTTCTACTCTGTTTGTTTCAGAGTTTACGCTTAAGTTTGTTGATGATATTGTGATTTTTTTCAAAACAACAGTCTGGATCACTTCAAAAGCCTTTCATTATTGTTATTGTTAAAGTGAACAAAAAAAATAAAAAATCTGCTTTGTGTCCCATTAAGACAGAGAAAATGCTCCTTATGAACGACATTCAGAAGCCTAGAGATTCACCATGGTCTTAGCTACAAACCCCTATGTGATTCCACCCCACTTTTTTGTAAATTGATTTAGATGTGGCTACAGGTGCAAAATATAGATGGATGCTGGGATGCTGAAAATCTACTCAAATTGGAATAGTCAGGAAATATCATGTAAGAGTCATTCAATAACAGTAAATGTAAAGACATCAACTCTGGCTCAGGTAAACACCGATACTAAAAATGCTGAAGGCAAGGGTTTTGCATTTCTGAGTGATCTAATTTTGGTCCTGCTTTGGCTGAGGGGTTGGACTCAATGTTCTTCAGAGGTCCCTTCCAATCCCTGATATTCTGTCATTCTGTAATTCTGTGAAGGGGAATATTCCTAGGAAACGATCGCTATGTGCTCACTCTTCCCTATGTGCCTACTTCTGACATCTACCAGGATACTGAGGTTTCTTTCTGTTTCAATCTTCTGTTCTTCCAAGTCTGCTGTTCACAGGATAATAATATCATATGAAGTATTGAGCCCCCTTCAGGGCAACAGGAAGAAGACTGTTAAATATTATTCCTATATAAAGAGGTTAAATTAACTCCTGCCAGGCATTAAGTGATTTGGATCTTGCTGTGGAACAAGACATTGGGATGAGTGGCTTGGTGAAGTGTCATTTCCAAGGTTCTTACTGATATTTGAGAATTAGTCCCAGAAAGAAGGTATTCTCATCTGGATTAACCTCCTATTTTATTTTAGCTAAAGTGACTAGATTTTCTGCACACAGCTATACCTGGCTCCCTTAGTAGTCAGTCAAGGAAGCTGAACTGAGACACCTCCTGATGACCTGACATATTAATTGCCTTCCATAAGGACCTCTGTCTCCTCTACTGCATTCATAAAATTCTAGTGACTATGCTATTGACATCAAAAATTAATTTGAATACACAAGGTTTTGAGGGAAGAATTCAGGTTTGTAAGTGTAGCAAAGTTCTCATTGCATGTAAGGATACACAATGTGTTTGTAGAGATTTAGGACATTTCGCCAATAGTGTTTCATCCTAGACTTTCAAAAAGAGAAAGGTTGCAGAGTTAAGCTGTAATCCAACTTCCAATGGCCTTGTTTTTGCATTTGTTATGTTAAAACAAAAATGGCATCCCTGTACCAATGATCTATACTGTAAATCAACGCAGTTTGTGTTGATTTAGCAAATTATCAAAATATAATTATAATTATCAAGTCCTTGTTATATTTTAATTTGTCAATATCATGTGTCCAAGAAGCAGATAAAAAAATTACTACATTGTTTCTACAGCTGAAAATATGAACAACAGAACTAATTCAGATTGATTTTTGACCAAAATCATACCCCTCATGCGTTGTGATACCAGAGACTCACTGTCACAGGCCACCATAACACTGCATTGCACTCATGGTTTAGGGGTAACTTGGTCTCAAAGGAATAAAAATATATCTTCCCTGCTATCAGTAGAGCAGTGCAATTCCTAACAGATTAGGGAAAAAACAGTAGTTATGGTCTTTTAACTAGAACCAATGAACTCTGGATATCTGTCCTTCTTTTGATCCACAGAAAATATCTTAGTGCTTTTAGCTGCAACATTACACTTATTGCTGAGCCCTTAGCCTCTGCAGTTTTATCAGATGTACCATTTTGTAATAATTTTTTTTTTATATGTATAAACATATAATGCCAGGTAATGCAAAAAGAACATTTGCAAATACACAAGCTAGCAAAAGAGTTCCTACATTGCTGAGGGGACACTGGAAGATGGTCAGGGCCTGATTCTGCACCCAGCAATAGAATATGCACATAAATTGCTGTGTTGAGCACTAATTTTAATGAGTTTGCATACCTGCAAAAGTCTGTACCTTTTTTCTTGCAGACAATTGCTTTATACCATGGTTTGCATTCTAAAATAGAGTCTTTGCCTAGAGTGTTTTGAAGTTAATAGTTGCCCCCGTGGCTTACACTGTTCAATATTGTTTAGTCCCCTGTGACATCTCTTTTCCCTGAATATAGCAGACTCCTCGTCTAGGTCAATCCTAGCAGTCTATCTGGCAGTTAACTTTAAAAATTGATCACTGGGATCTATTTATGAACCAGTCATCTGTTTTTTTTTTCTTGCTCAAGAATTAACGATGGAAGCAATTATGAAAAGAGACCAACAGCTTAGAGACCCACAGACTTACTACTACAGACATAAACTGAGTCATCCATTTAAAGAGGAAATGCACTGTATGTTAACTGCATCGGATTGAAAAAAAAAATATTTCTTTGATGCCCTTTGCACATAATATCAATACAGCAAAAATGACTGTAAAGTCAGTATTCAAAGTGATCTTTATGTTATGAAGAAGAATATTAGTTTGGTTTTGATTTTTTGATTTTGGTATTCCCTTTTGTGTGTTCTGTTTTGTTTTTCCTTGTTTTATTTTTTTTTAAATTTAGGTTTCTGTGGGGATTTTCTTATTCATGTATCTAGTCCCATACATGCATTAGAATCTACATTTTAGCAGAGTAAGAAAGTTTTGTGGCAAGATATTTTAAGTTTAGGGATTTTTTTTCTTGATTTAGAAGAGCAAAGTCAAGGACAACTCCATGTGTTCTGCAAAGTTCAGCAGTAATATTATTATTCACAGAAGTTGTCTCAGCTGTGAAGTCAGTACATTTGTTCTGGATGTCTCTTTATTATTAATGGCCCTTTCACCTGGCTTTCTACATTTGTTTGAGCCAACATTGCTCTTACCTGCTGTCCAGTTCACTTAGATTGTTTCCAACCTCTGATTACCTTAAAGGTGAAGATCTGTTCCAAATGTCTTCTGAAAGGTTACTCTTTACTGTATTGATACTGGATTGAAACAGAAAATACTGATGAAATAGCTATGGCAAATGAAATAGTAAAACTCTTCTCCTACTTTGAAGTCATCACTTATTCTACCCACAATGTTACCCTCAGCGTGACATCACAGATAAAATTCACCATGGAGCCAGAGTAAATATAGCACAAGTACTACAGAATGCTGAAATACATTCAATTTTGGCACTACACTGTATCTACCATAAGCCGAAGCAGAGGTTTAAGTAGGAATTAAGTGGTATACCAACTTTTTGATGGTTATTTGCAAAGACGGTAATTTTACCCGGAGAAAATAAGCATAAAATTGGAAAAATTTATTAACATTTCTGACTGGAAAAAAAGCAGAAGAAGACTAATCAGGAAAATATGAATTCCATCTTGGAAAACCTACATTTAGGAAAATTACCATTTTTCTTTGCAAAGTGATCAAAAATAAGAATTTATCTTTGAAGATGCTCTCAGTTTCTCATGTATTTGAATGAAGAAGTATGTATTTCTGTGGACCACTTTCAAGCATCTCATAATCTGAGTCTAGTAATTTTATTTTCAAGTGAATCTTCAAATAGTTAACAATATTGCTGTTTATATAAAGCATAAGTAGCAGTGCCAAAGAATTAATTAGCACGAGTGATGGAGGTCACTGGAATGTGAAGTGCAGGGCTCCAACTGCAAAATCAAGAGCTGAACAAAATGAGATATTCGTTAACTTCAGTAGATGAGGGTACAAAGAAGTCTATATCAAACTGCTACAATTTCATCTGTTTGTCTTTCCTTCTTTATAGAGTACTTTCAGGAAGTTATTCCAGTCTTTCAAGAAAAATTGGAGGGGCACTCAGGATTCAAAAAAACATGTATCACAATCAAAGTAAAATAATATGTAATGGAGAGACATTTTAAACTCAATACAAAGTAATGTTCAGCTGATTTGGGTGTATGGGGATGTATGTGTGTGCATGTGTGAATAATGTGAAATTTGGAGTACCAAGGTGATAATATGCCACATTAGGACAATTCATTTTATACATCTTAAAATAGAAATGTCTAAGGAATGAGAGATGGAGGTCAGAAAAAATTCATGAATTCCTCCACCTTATTTTCATAAATCAATGCCTTAGGCCCCACTGAGGCAGCTAAAAATACATTTCTCTTTCAGATGAAGGAGATTAGGAGGTGGGACAGAGGGCACGATGCTTTGCAGACATAGGGGATGTCAGCATTGTCATGAACATATTGTGTAGGTGTTACTGCACAAGGGATGCCTTTTAGTGACATAGACAATAATAGTCTTTTATAATCCACTACATGCAATGTGAAATTTCGCTTTTTCAACCTATTATGTTTGTGGTGCAGCATTCAAATAGCTTGTAGGAAAGCTGAGGTTGACTGTGCTGAATGTTTTCTTTTCACTGCTGTGCGAAACCTGTGGATTTCAGGCAACAAACTGATGATAAACTGATACTCTGTGAATGCAACATTTTCTGATTCTAGGAACTATTGACTTTCCTGGGTACTGTGTTTAGAGACAGAATAACCAAAGTGAGTGCCTTTCACTCCAGTTGTCATAGTAGAAAACAGATTGACTTGGCTGATACTTTGGAACTATATGCTTTCCAGTCCAGGGACTGTAGCAACTGCAAAGGCAGACAATATGAGCTAAAATTAGGTAAACTAAGTTCAAAAACCTACTTTTTAAATGCATGGCTATACATCAGTTGGTTAACTAAAAAGTGAACATAGACATGCTTGGGAAGGAAGAACCTTTATGTATTTCATCATAGAGAAGCAAAGCCTGAACTCTAATGACTGGGCCTTCATGGCACAAAAATTAACAAGACAAATAATGCAAAGGGTGTCTGTTAATTGGAACAGCTCAGCGGGTAGCCAGTTAAGCAGCTGCATTGATGAGCACAAAAAAAAATTCAAAAACATCTTTAAAAATAACTATATTGAAATAAAATTGCACTCACTTAAAACTGTGAAGATTAACATTTTATACAGTCCTTCTTTATGGAATCTGTCTCCTATAATATATTTTGTGTGAGAAAGAGAGTCAATATCTGCTGCATAATGAATACACAGTACCTCTGATATAGAATATACTCCAAGTATGGGAGCAGAAAAGGTAAAGATGGTTACACTAATTATACAGTTCTTAATTTTACTTCAATAGATGGAAAATTTGGAGTTTCTAAAAGTAAAATTTCCTTTTCCTAAATTATAACTTACATATAACTTATGCAACCTATCACTTTTGAGTTGCTACCTGACCACTCCTGCATCAAAACTTCAATTTCTGTCGTCTGATAGAAGTCTTTCCTGTGCACATGTTATGCATTTACTTGCAGACCAACCAAACTAGACCCACCTATGTTCTGGTGAAAGGCACTACCAAACTTTACAGTCACATTTTCACCAAACTGCTGGGTATCATTTTTATGCCTTCTGAGTAGCAGCTTGGTGAGGGCAGTGTCAATTAAGCTCCGAATATGTTTCTCCTCCTTACATAGATTTACATATTTTCCCACTGAGAGGACCTCTAAACGTTTTCTTTAAAACATGCTCCACACTCTGTAACCAAATATATTTTTTATAAATTATCTGGTGTTCTATTGTGATTCTTCCCTTTTGCTATTGTGGTGGGAGGTGTTCTCTCTGTCACAATGTATCTACCCTAAGCCATGTATCCCAAGAAAGGGTTTTCATCTTTTTTCACAGTGTTTCATCATTGTTTTCCACAATTTCCCTCTTGTTTTTTCATTCACCTGTGATGTATGCCCTGTCAGCACATAGGTCTTCAATACAGTTGTGTGCTTCACCCTGCACATTTTTGGACAGAGCTTCACAGATCCTCCTGCAGTCATGCATTGGAATACTGGAGCAGATGGTGGACTGCTCTTTTCCATTTGTATTGGGTTTAAAGGGCACGGTTTTGTTAGTGGGAAGTGAGGGTGCTGCGGGGGTGGCTTTTGTGAGGAGACATCAGGAACTGTCACCATATTGAAAAGTGTCTATTCCAGCTGGTTCCGAGACAAATTCAGTGCTGGCCAAAGCTGACCCATCATGGTAGCACCTCTGTGATAATGTAATTAAGAAAGGGTAAAAAAACTGTGCTAAAGCATCCAGAAGAGAGGATTGAGAAAATATAAGAGAAACAGCACTGCAGACACCACAGTCAGTGAAGAAGGAGGGGAGGATGTGCTCCAGGCACCAGAGCAGAGATTCCCCTGCATTCCAGGAGAAAACCATTTCGAAGCAGGATGTCCCTCTGTGGCCCATGGAGAACCCCATGCTGGAGTAAATGGATGTACACTGTGGAGAGCCAACACTGGAGTAGGCTCATGGCAGCACCTGTGGCCCACGGAGAGAAATCTTTGCTGGAAAAGTTCTTGAAGAAATGAAACCTGTTGGAATGATCCCATGAGAAGTTCATGAGTTCATCTCCTTTTTGTGGGACCCCAAGATGGAGCAGGGGAAGAGTGTGAGGAGTAAGGACCAAGGAACTGAGAGGCGATGTCTTGTGCTCAGGAAGAAGAGAGTAACGGGAGAAGATGTTTTCAGATTTGTCCACATTTCTCATTATCCTACTGTGTTTAATTAGCAAAAAATTATATTGTTTTCAACTTCATAAATTAAATTATTTTCCTCAAGTCAAGCCTGTTTTACCCATGATGGTGATTGGTAAGTATCCTCATCTTGACCTATAAGCTTTGAGTTTTATTTTCTTTCCATGTCCTGTTAATGGAGAAGGAGTGATAGAGCAGCTAGCCCAGGTCAACCCATCACACCATTGTCATTGCTCATTTACCCAGTGAAGGACCAAATCAAGGCACCTAATATCACATAAAAAAAGTCTGGAAAAATATACAGATATCTTGTATTATATTTTTTTCACAAACTGTTCCTCAAACTCTTTTCTGCACTTCTTGGAGTTTTTCTGTGACTCAGAGGACCACTAAGAATAACTAGCTTTTCATTAGATATTGTTTTGAAGTAATCTAATCACATTCATGACAAGCTTCTAAGGTTCTACTCTAAAAATATCATATACACTAGAAGAGCAAGGCATCAATTTTTTTTTGTCTGTCAATTGTCTGATGAAAGACGAAATGGGAGAATTTAAGTTGAACTTGTCTGCATGTATGCATGCTTGTAGAATTTTGCATATGTGTCCATGACATCATATGATGTTCCATTAATTGGACTGTGAAGGGTGTAGATTTGCATAAAGCAGGAACTTCAACCATATACCATATACTGTTCAACAATATACTATATACTCTTCACCTTGTATGTCCTGGTTTCCATTACCCTTCTTCATGAGAGTCATGGACTTTGTGGACATAAATGCAACATGAATTTATATAAAAAATGTAAAGTACATTTCCCATAGACAGATCTAAGTTGCAATTAACTCAGCTAGAGAGAGAAGAAGAAATTTCTTTAAAAATATTTTTTTGATTGTGTGTCAACAGAGTTTTAGGAAGTCATGGTAAGAGCAATTTTCTTCTTTTTGCAGTTTAGTATGAACTGTGGAGCTCAGGAGCTGTTTTACAAACCCATGCCAATTTGCTTGTTTTGCATGGATTATCTTTGAGTGATTACAGATCCCACTAATATTCCCTCTGCCAAAAGGGATTAAGCAATGAGGAAAAAAACAAAGAACATAGAGGTAAAATGAGATCAGGTGAGAGAGCTCTGGGCATTTGGGGTGTTGTTATATTTTGGTAAATGAATTAAACTTCAGATCCCCATTTACCATACAGGAGCTAGTATGGTAATTATTGGTGGACTAAATGCAGAATTGGTCACTGTATTGTAAATATGGCCCTTTACTGTGGGCTAAATGCAAAATTAAACCTTCACTGTACAATTTTGGGACAAATTGAATTTTTGTACTTACCTCAGTGATCTTTATTCCTCCTAGGTAATATTTTAATAAATGACCTATATATTCTTATGCCTTTTTGACATAGAACAGAAAGAGCATACCACCAGTAGGTGAAGATTTTTCTAAATACCAATGTCAGAAACATATAAAAGTAAGCCTTTATCTTTTTTTAAAATCAACTGTCTATTTTGCCAGCACAAAAAATAGGGAATAATATACATCTTTCCTAGATTCACAATAATATAAAAAATTTCACCTATCCCTGGCCTGGCCAAAAGAAATTCACAATATGGAAAATTTTATTGTTTGTTTTGTGTCACAAGACAACTGTGATACCACATGAACCTGAAAGTATTTTACTGAGACGTACAATTTTTTTCCAAAACAAAAAAATAAATCTAAATGCTTTACATTTCTTTCTTTTCTTTGCACACCATTCTGGTTTGTATGACTTATCTACTTATGTATCCTGCATCTCAGTTAACCCATTCTTGAAACAGGCACAGGAATGTGAACAGTTCTTGAGGCAGAGACAGACTGCATCATGACTGAGTGCCTTGCTTGGAATTTGGGCATCCTGTGGAGCCATAGTGTAGCTCTTGTGTTCTATGAAATGCCACATAGTAAGAATTCCCCACATCATCTACAGTGACAATCTACTAGCGTTCATGGTGACTTATTTACTGTGTGATTGTGAGGACACAGTTCTTGTGCTCACATGCAATTGGAGCAGAGATGATGTATAAATTTGGGAACCCACACCAAAATCAAATCCACTGATCATTGGAGGTGCCCATTTTGTCTTGACAAGCATTGCCTCTTGTCCATAGTGTCCCTGATAAGACTGCATTGCTTACAAACTTGTAAAGATGGGCTCACATGCACAATGTGAGAGAGTTATCCAATGGTGAAGAGATTCATGGTAGCATTAGCTCAGGTATGAAGAAACTGTACCTGTGCTGGCACAGTACAGTGCCAAATCTAACGGAATTATATCAGTTTTGGTTCTCAAAACTGACTCAGTTTGTTGTGTTTATACTGTGCTGCATGGCTGTAAATGTGCTCCTAGTGGACAAATGAATGTCCACTGATTCAACCAGTTGATAAAATGGAGTGTACAAATGTGATATGAGAAACTACTCAGATTTCAGATGCTTGTGGACAATAACCTTAAGATGGAACAGAACAGCCACCTGAAAGTCTTGACCGACAGATGCGATACAGAGAGTTATCTTAATTCATCCTGGTCTTTCTGGCCTGAGTAAAGATTTAATTTGTCAAATTGCTGTATGCTTGTATCTTAATGTTTTAGTATATGAAGATTCATGTATTCTGATTGGTTAAAGTATTTCTTGACTAATTCCTAGGAATCATTCAATATGCATTAAGGCCTTCATCGCTGGAGACCCACTTTACAAATTTAATCTCTCATTCTCAAATAAATGCCTCTTAACTGATTTGCTGTTACTTCAGAATTCTTCATCTCTATATCATTACAAGTCATGGGAACCTGTTTGTTTTCTGACCCTGAATCTCAGACCAAACCCAAAGGTTTTGTCTGCCTCGGGCAAAAATAAACACATAATACCAGAAGCGAATCCCCACGGGAAGTGTAGATCAAAGGATGAGAAATCCCATGAAAAATTAATTTAATTGATTATTGGTGGACAGTGAAGAGGGGTAAATACACTCTTATTTTTCACAGAGAATTTAAGGGCAGTTCATGTCTGTGAGAATTTTTGCTTTTCTACTTTACTCTTTCTTCCGTCTTGCTCTTAACCCCTCTTCACCAGAGGTTGTTTCTTCCTCATCTTCTGTTCAGCTGTCTAACTTATCTTTAATTTTTTAAATCAAAATACCTGAAATTAAGAAAATTAAATTAAGAACTCCTGCTTATGTTTGAGATTTTTGTTGTTTTGTGTTGGCTTGTTTTTTTGTTGTGTTTTTCTTATGGAGGCATGCTAGAGAATTGCCTTGTGGACAGCAAATGCCACAGCTCTAATGAAAAGCACTGGGAAGCAGCAATGTGTGCAACCCACTTTTCAGATTTTGCACCTAAAGATGGAAGGGGATAGGTACAAACCTTGAAAACCCGTAAGTGTGATATTGAGAGGGAGATATTTAAATACAGAACACACAACTTTGCTTTTAGTATATCTGTTCAGAGAGCAAGAGGTAATCACAGAAGAGAAAAGGAGAGAACTGCCATGAGTGCCCGGGTACTATATTCAATAAGGCTTACCAGATGTCTCATCTTCACTTCTTAAAGTTCAGAGCCAGACAGCACTAATAAAGAGCTCTGTAGACCATTTATGTTTTGTTGGTTTTGTTTTGTTTAGGTTTGGTTTGGTTTCCTTTTGGTTGGTTTCCTTTTTGTGAGGAAATTCCACAGAACTGCATGAAAAATAGTGTTAGGTTTGTACTGAAAAGGCAAACTTAGATAGCTATACTGCAGTTCATTTGAAATTGGTGCTAGGCAAAAAATAGAACAGTTGACATAAGAAGCAATCATTAAATAACCAAAGAATAGATATATTTTTCATGGCAATCATTATGGTTTCCAATTAAAAAAAAAAAAAAAAAGTATTATGCAACAAAAATATAGGCAAGTGTATGGTATTGTGTACAGCCAGATGTAAAGGAAGCAAAATCTAAAACTAGTAACAAGTGTGACAAAACAGAGTGCTGTAAACCAGAGCTATAACCCATCTATTTCAGGCGATCATAGTGTTGTGGTAAAATATAGATCTACTGAATGTTATTTTCCTGAGATTTCCTGCAGGAGAAAATATTTACTTTGGTGTAAATGATACTAGCTCCCAAACCATCGTTTTTCAGCACAAGTTCCAGCTACTTTCAGTTTAAAGTCAGGTTTAAAGTCAGGTGCTCAAGGAAGTTCATACACAGTAACAAATAGAGTTATCAGGTTCCTAATGATCTATTCTCCCATTGATACTCCTGGGACTTTGCATAAAGCTCTCATTAATGCAAATAGAATTGTAGAAAATATATGCTGAAATCAACAACTCCCCCTATTGTTATAACAGGTGAATAGTCCCCTTAGGCAAAAAGTAACATTACTGAGTTTAATTTTTTCTTGACTATTTCCTCCTCCTTATGAAACACATAATGTTAAAAAGTGTGGTCTTTTGGGTTTGTTTGTTTTTTAAGTGGATGTCATGGGAGAAAGTCAGGGCAGAGGATTTATCAAGAACAGCATTCTTATTAAGACCCAGTTCTGACCTGGCGTAGCCAAATCATCAATCACGGTGACAAGGGACCATATTTATCCTTGGTGCAACTGCACTGTAATTGACAGAATTATATTAGGATAAGATCTGCCCTATAGCTGTTTAGTAAGAATTCTGGGGTGATGATTAGTCGAAGGTTTGCCTTTCTCTGCAGCTGGGATTAATGCATACATTATGTTAGGTTAAAGGTATGTATATGTATATGTATGTTTCAGTTTGCTACAGATGTAGTTAAGAATTCATAGATGTTTGCACTTTGCTGCTCCAAGTTTCATTATAAAAGAATGCAAAGATAACAGGGCCACAATCTAGTTATACAGTTGAAAGGTTGACAGAATAATTTGATTGTATTCTGCTTATTTACCACAATATTCTAGTGTACTTTGTGACTTGCAATAAATGCTAGGCATGTGCAGCTGAAATAGGTAGTACTAATGATATCCTACAACAGAAAATACTGTTCCTAGATTTTTTTTATGGTTGCATTTCCCACCCCTCCCAAAAAAAACCCCAAAAAACCCAAAAAAAACCCCAAACCACCACACGAAGTGGTAATCTATTATGATGGTTCTAGTAAAGTAACAAAAATAGCGGTTTTCATCTAATACGTTTATTCACTTTTTTATCATTCTAAATGTGGATGCTATTTAGTCGATTGGAGTGATCAAAATCAAACATTCAGTTCACTGGATAGAAATTTCTCAAACAGACTCTTTGTTAGCATTAACAGACAAGGTCTGCTAAAGTAAGATGGAGCTACCCAATATAAATAAGCAGTGGGTTTCAACTTTAGATTTCCTAAACAATTAATTGCCTTTATGTGATAGCAAGAATCAGCTTCTTGCTGGATAAAATTGATCCTAACCTGAATTAAGGTAAGTTCTAACATTGACTGGGACTATGATTTCACCTTTATTACATTAATTAAATGTAATGGGCATCAGTAACAGAGCTCAAATTATTGATCAGTTGATGAAAGAGCAAAAAACAATGCTAAATGCAGGTGGCATCTGAAACATGGAAAGTAGGGATAGAAATTAGCCCTGGTTTATTTGATTCTATTTAGTGGTCAGGATGAACCAAAACACAGACAACTGATTTGTCCTGAAAGTCCCTTGTAGCAGAGTGGACTCGGGAAAAGGAGCCAAAGCTCTTCCCAGATCCTGCAGAGAATATAGTGAGCTGAGGACAAAGAACCCCACCTTCTCCCCAAGGATGCCCCATTCCTGGAAGCATTTAAGGCCAGGTTGGATGAAGCATTGTGCAACCTAGTTTTGTGAGAGGGATGTCCCTGCCCATGCAAGGGGGTTGGATTTTGATGATCTTTAAGGTCTGTTCTGACCCAAACCATTCCATGACTCTATGATGTCAGCTGGATGAGCAAAGGAAGAATCCAGGGAAAGGTGAAGGGACAGACTTTTCAGGCCTCATGACTTTTATATGGTATGGCAGAGAATGAGAGGGAAGACCAACCCCTCTGTTATGCCCCCTGGGTCCCTCAGGATCTTAAATCATACCTTCTCTCTACGTCCTTGTACTGATACCATAAAATTAGCCTGTGCTCCCTAAAACAGTAACATTATTATAGTGTTTTATGGTACACTTTTTGCAGCTGTTGTGTATCTGCATAGAAATGTGGTAAGAAGTGCTTTCTAGAACTCCAAATAGTTATGAATTTCATTTTTAGTCAGTGGGCCATGTATGTGAGGAAAATATTTACTAGCAATAATGCTATATTCCAGCTGAATAACTAGCTGTCATACTCACCAGTAGGTAGTTGTGTTTCTCATGTGTCACCATAATTCAACCACAAATCAACCCAAATTAATTGGATTCACAATCAATAATGAAAAAACTGCTTAGGCAATACAATAAAGTTCTTTAGAGGCAGAGGTAGAGACCAAGATAGGAGTGTTGAGTGTTTTGGGGGTTTTTTTGTTTGTTTGTTTTTTGGTTTTTTTTTTTTTTTTTTTTTTTTTTGCAAATTAGTGGAAAACTTTCTGAAAGGTACAGTTAATGTGATGTGCAGTAACATGAAGGCGTTGTGCTGAAATTTTGTGTGGAGCTGTGTTATCAATCAATGTGTCCTAGAGATTTACACAGAAATCTGCTAATGGAACACAGTTAACCTAAAACTATGCCATCAGTAAATGTCACTTTCACTACTGGTATACATTAGCTATCACAGCAGTGTCTGGGAAAAATACCGAATACAGTGTATGTAGTTCATAAACTGTTTGAATTACATGGCAGCTCTTTTGGACTTTCTTGAACTACATAATCTTTAGATTTTTAATATCACTCTAGCACAAAAGTTATATCAATTAAAAGAATATATTAATATAAGCCTTCTACTCAGTAAAATAAAATAAGTCTCAGAGATATTAAAGCCCAACTGGATCTTCAACTCAAGGCTCTGTGTTAGTGTTTCTAATTCAGTGGGTTACAACTCACAAAATGTCACCAGCGGGATACAAGACTAAAAATTTTATGACAATTTAATACAAAGGATGTCTCCCTCTCCTGTTCCTCACAAATCCTTATCTTTTAAGTATCTGTAATTTCTTTAAACCTCTTGAAACACACATTATATCAGTTGCTTTTCTCACTGTTAGATTTGTAGCATATAGAGGGAGTTAATATTTTTTTTCTAGCATCTAATAGCCACTGTGTAAATGAGTATAACTCATACTTTCATTAAAATGAATTATTGCTTGTGATACATTATACTATCTAGCATTTGATAGCTAATGCACATTAAACTTCTTTCAAGACAATGTGAATTTTAACACATCAGCTGATAGGTCTTGCTGAAGCTAGCATTGACCAGATAGTTTTTGGTAAAAGTACAGTAGGGCTTTAGCAAATGAATTAGTATGTGCTAGCCATAGAAATTGAAATTAACATTTTTATCTAATGATGATTATATAAGAGAATAATTTTTTGTGGAATGCAAAAGTTAACAAAATTCACCAAGGAACTCAGCAAAGCCTTACTGTACTTTCTTTCCAGCCTAATTAAGATGAAAGCACCAAAATATTATGCTCATATTTAGAATTTACACCTGAATTGACCCTAGCATTTAACATGGCTGTAGCTTTGTATGTTAACAGCATGCAAATGGTCTGTTAGAAAGATTGTGCTGATATGACCTTCACCGAGCTGAAACAATGCTGGCTAGAACAGTGAACTCTGAGATATTCCTCCCTGTTTGAGGAGGAATAGGTCCATTTGAGGTGTAACTCCTCCTTCAGTCTCCTTCAGCTGCTCCTTAACTGATGTCTCACTTATTGCTTCACCCACTCATTTACCCAGCCAAAGGAACTGCCCTACCTTCAGCAAGATTTAATAGCAAGTCATTGCTCACCTGGGTTGTATTTAGTGTAAATATTCATCTTCTGACAGGCTTGCATTTGATCATCTCTGTGATAGCTAATCAGCAAACCTCTACTTTAAAGATAATGGCAAAGAGTAAATACAAATTTTTCAGAAAACGAGGTAGTTTCTTCCATCATACATTTGCATACATATATGTATGTATTCAGGGCATGTACACCTGCCACTGT
Source organism: Calypte anna (assembly GCF_003957555.1). Classification (NCBI taxonomy): domain Eukaryota; kingdom Metazoa; phylum Chordata; class Aves; order Apodiformes; family Trochilidae; genus Calypte; species Calypte anna. The sequence goes on along the minus strand of NC_044246.1, from coordinate 106,626,254 downwards.
AAGTTATACTTCAACTTTCCTTAAGTAGAAGAAAAGGTTAAAAACAAAATTACTGAATGAAGAACCACAGAACATTTACCTTGCCTAAGAAGTAATCTTGCTGTAGAAGAGACAACAGAAAGGCAAAGAGGCTTCCAGTAACATGAAACTGTAATTTGGTGGTTATTTGGGTCAAAATTTATTCAGAGAAAAAACAGAGCAGTCTACACTTTCCTCTCAGTGTCACTGTATTTTTCCTCTGCCGACATAACAGGTTGTAGTGTAATTTGTTTTGGGGAACTTACCTAGTTGAAAAAAAAACCCACCATGGGACAAAATCAAGAGTCATTTTTTGATTTGGTAAATTCTAGTTTATGACAAAACATACAATTTTTGACAGTCCAGTGGAAAGCATGGCACTACACAAAAGGAACTAACAAGGCTGTGTTCATTGCAGTTCAATCTATACCTTGGGTTTGGTATGGGAAATAGACAGTTGATGTGCCAAGATGTCATATAGCTATAGGACTTAGCTGGTAGGTGAAAAGGTGCAGAGAATACACATGAATGTTGAAGAAACAGGTCTAGCTTTTCTATGTCCTTTCCCCTAGGCAGGACAGTGGAGCAGTGACCCACAACCCCAAAAAACAAGGCTAAAACAAGAGAAAGAAAAGGCAAACTGCTTCATTGCTCTGGGCATCAAGAAGATTTCTGTAAGTCTTCTGATGGAATATATTTTCCTTATTTACAGGGAACTACAGTTCTGTGTTCTACCATTTTCTCTTCATTAGAGTGTACACAATGAGACAATAGAGGACCCTGGCAAAGTACAGGACAAAGTTTAACAGCAGTTAATAATAGGAGCATAGCCTCTTGGTTCCTCACAAACAGAGGAGAATAACAAGAATTTCTGCTATCCTGTGGGATGCAATTATGCTGTCCAGAACCAAAGAGTGACCTGTCTCTCATCCCCTGTTTATTGAATGGAAACTTGATGTCTGATGACATTGTAAGATCCTTGCTTGAGATGGGCATCCTAAGGCCAAATTCAATAGAGAGAACATACCTGCCAAAAGCCAGTATTTTCAAAATAATACATGCCAGTGGATGATCACATCTGTTTCATTTAAAATCAACATTTTTTCTAGTCCACTTAAAACCAAATACACCACAGTCCAAGAGATGTAGGCCTTAATTGTCACCCAATTTATAACACCATGGTTCTAATATCTGATTCTGTCACCTTGAAGAATTTGGGTTACGTTTTCATACGCTTCTCTGATTTTGGATATTTAACTTCTTTGAATCCCAAAAGAAGAAACTTCATGACTAATACCTTGGCATGTCTGGTCAGAGAAAAATAGTAGGAACACTATGCTGCCAACTGAAATATTTGAAATAGAATCAGTATTGCAAGTATCAGAGCTATGGCTCTTTCAAGGGAGCACTCAGAAAAAAGGTGGAGAAGCAGACCTGAAACCATTATGGCAATTCCTCAAGTGATGATTTAAAGGATGCCATCCCAGAAAAGGAAAAACACACTGTGTTGTTTGGAATCTGTGTGCAATGAAGTGCAGAAACTGCAAGAAAAGACATCAGTGAAGCACACAGAAATTTAAATTCAGACCTGATTTCTATAGTGCTTATACAAAGACAATGGGTTTATCACACTGCTCATCTTTGACAGACTAGCAAGATCTACTAGACACCATGTCCTGGCTTCCTTTACTGGAGAGACATAAGTTTCCCCAGAGAATGAGTCAGAGTACCTAGGATCAGCATTACTGTTTTACCAGAATTTATTATTGCAGTATGCTACAATAAAGTAATAACATCAGGTAAACTAGCTCAGACAGCTAAGATAATAATTTAGCCACCTCGTGTAACTACCTAAGATCATATGAAGCAATCCAGGCTGATGACATTGCAAATGGTCATAAAAATATGAAAAACGGTAATAACAATGAAGCAGTATTATTTCATATTATAGAAATGGGAATGTTTTATCATTGGTATTATAAAATATAGGCCATTTTCTATCAAGTCACTAAGAAACTTTGTGGAGCAATGAAAGGCAAAATAATACCACACAGAATGGACAGCCTATGATAAATAGTCCACAGGATTCTGATAAACTTGGTGAATAAGCCCAGACTATCATAGATATGTGAACAGCAGAAAGATGGGAAAGCCTATATCTATTCTAGGAAGCTGAACATGAGCCAGCAGTGTGCCCAGGTGGCCAAGAAAGCAAATGGATTCCTGGCCTGTATCCGGAACAGCGTCGCCAGCAGGTTCAAGGAAGTGATTCTCCCCCTGTACTCAGCCCTGGTGAGGCTACACCTCGAGTACTGTGTCCAGTTCTGGGCCACCCAGTTCAGGAAGGATATTGAGGTCCTGGAGCAGGTCCAAAGGAGGGCAACCAGGCTGGTGAAGGGACTTGAGCACAGACCCTATGAGGAGAGGCTGAGAGAGCTGGGGCTGTTCAGCCTGGAGAAGAGGAGGCTCAGGGGAGACCTCATCGCTGTCTACAACTACCTGAAAGGAGGTTGTAACCGGGTGGACGTTGGTCTCTTTTGCCAGATGACTTTCAACAAGACAAGAGGGCATGGTCTAAAGTTGTGCCAGGGGAAATTTAGGTTAGATATTAGAAAGAATTTCTTTACGGAGAGAGTGATCAGGCATTGGAATGGGCTGCCCAGGGAAGTAGTGGATTCTCCGGCCCTGGAGATATTTAAAAAGAGACTGGATGTGGCACTAAGTGCCATAGTCTAGCAACTGCAACGGTGGTAAAAGGGTTGGACTCGATGATCTCTGAGGTCCCTTCCAACCCAGCCATTTCTATGATTCTATGATTCTATGATTCTATGATTCTATTCCATAGAAGAGAGATAAACATTAGGACAATCTTGGGGTTTATAGGGTAGAAAGAAGGTACTTATTTATTTGAATCCACATCGAATTATAGCAGAATTACACAAAAATGTTATATATAAACCCTCAAATAAATAATGTCATTATGAATGGAGAAGCGCATTATGTTGCTGCTGTAATACTATCTCCTTGTGATCTAAGAGTTGCAGTGTGATAGCTTGCACTACCATGGATATATACAGTTCAGGTAGATGAAGAGGGATAATTACTCTTTATGTGAGACAGCAGTGGTAATGGATGAAGTTGTGTTTTGGGATGAATGATGAGGTATCTGAAATTTTATGCATTAGGATTAGACATCAAAACAACACTGGTAACATCATAGCAGATGTATCGTGAAGGAAAAAAATAAAGATCTGCTTGAGAAAATGTGAAGAAGCCTCACATTTATAGACTGGTTATCCATACTTTAACCTCTCTAATTTCTGCTGGAGGGACAGCACAGCAGGGCACACATAACCTGATCTGCTGTGAGCCCACGTGAACTTAATGAGGTTCAGCAAGGCCAAGGTCCTCAACTACTTCTTTGCCTCAGTTTTTGCTGTTAAGATATCTTTTGGGGAATCAGGATGTTTGGAATTAAAACATTGGAGTATCTTTCATACACAGAGAAGCTGAGAGAGATGGAGAAGAGAAGGCTAAGTGAGATCTTGTCAATATGAAACAATGCCTTATGGGGGGGGGGGGCTAAAGAAGATGCCTCTTCAGTAGTTTCTAATTAATAGGGTAGAAGACAGTGGACACAAATTGAAATATAGGAAATTCTATTTTAAATAAGGAAAAACCTTTTTTTTATTGTAAAGGAGGTCAGACACTGGAAAAAGGCTGCCCAGAGACATTCTGAAGTTTCCATTGTTGGAAATATTAAAAATCAAACTAGATAATGCCCTGAGCTGATGCTGACCCTGCCACTGGGGGCTTGGAGTAGATAATCTCCAGAGGCATCTTCCAGACTCAACTGTTCTGTGATCCCATGTGACTCGGTGATATATGCTACATTTTCTTGAACTGGAAGGAGTGTTAGCAGATGTTAATTAAACTATAATACATACACAAAGTCATGAAATCACAGTTATATCCATTAATATTTCCTCCATTATTTATAAGTGATTGAAGTCTGTATCATGCCGCTGCCCATCTCTTTCTGTTTATATGTCTGCAGTGAATGATATGAGTAGAAGGCTTGAGGCAAGATTTTTACAGAAAAGAGAAAAGCTAAGTCAATTGAAAGCAATTTCTGAAGGGAATAACATCAAACACAAGGAGGAGAAATATTTGAAAAAGAGGAAAGGGATTGAAGGATATTGAAGATATTATGTTTATGTGGCATTCACGCACTTCTGAATGTCCTAAAAAAGAATTAAACCAACAGTAAGTTAGTGGGTAAAGCACAAATTTTGAGGAGAGGCACAAAAGAAAACCAATAGAACATCAAGAGCATTTGAAGTGGTAGGAGTCATTTTCCTTGTGGAAAATGTCTGAAAATCCTAAAGAGAGTTGATGAAGATTCATTTAAATAACTAAACAGCTCATTTAAGCAGTCAGCCAAAAGCCTCAGTACAGCTTTGCAAAGTCAGGCTGTTGCTCTAAACTAGTGGCACAGACAACAAAAGCAAAAATACATCCTGAGTCCTGAAAATGAACCTTGAAAGAAAATATTCACAACCCTTCTAAGCCATGCATTGAAGAGGGCTGCAGAAAATACCTAGTGCTCACGACTTTCTAGAGGTTATAGAAGAGATAAAAAAGACAGACACATTATTTAAAGTGATAAAATTAAGGTTCTTTGGGAATATACTTTTGCTCTCAAATACCAAAGCAAGCCAGAAAATAAGAACTTCTGTTGATTCTTCAAACTGCAGAAACCTACTATACCAGACACTGGTTCTTCACAGAGTTTTTCTACATCAGGAGTAAAATATTCCCATTGTTGATATCAGATGGAATATATAGGAATAAGGTAAAAGAATTACACATTCTGTTCAAGACTGCAGTGATTTCAGAACTGCAAATTTCCATACAGAATCCAGATTCTTCCTGCACTTTCCATGGAATGTACTTTCCACGTTGCAGTGATAATTGGAACTCTTAAAATCTCATTAATCCTACTTCCTGGACATTTTTACTGGTTCATGAACTCAAAGCTAAAAGCAACAACGAGGATGTTAGAAAAAAAAACCCTTAAGTTCTTCTAGAAACTGTAACTGGAGGAAAGCATGTGAGAGAAAAACAAGAGTCTAAGAGCTAAGACCTTCATAGGTTTTGATCATTACATATCATATAATAATAAATTGACAGTTTGAGATTTAAAATTGGGTATTTTTCTTAATGGCCTAAATATCCTTTCTGCCTCCTAGTTATTATGTCTAAACAATTAATATTGGATTTTAGATCCAAAGGTGTAATATTGTCTTTACCATCAAACAAAATTATTAAACAGAATACAGCATTAGATTCATAATTATGTATCAATTAAAATAGGTAATCTAGTAATAGTATTACATTACAGAAATAAGTATATTATGGAAAGTATTTCTATGGCTGGCATTCACTCTCTGAACTATAACTTGTTTTTCTTTCCACATTGCATTGAACTTGCCCCGCATGTTTGGAGATAAGAGGTGAGTGAGGGATCTGTCAAAAAGAAAAGGTGGTATCTGAGTCCTATAACTCAGCCACATAGCCAAGAATTGATAGTACTCAAAATATTATTACCCTGCACAAGTCTCAGAAGCTTCAGTTTTCTTTCTTTGTAAACTGAGACATGATAGGCAATAAAACATACTTTATCTCTATTCTTGATACAAGTAATGAACCATCAGAGAAACTTCCTATTCTTGGCCATCATTAGATGTGTCCAATACTCAAGAAAGATGAGAAATATTGAATTTATATAAAATAGATTTGATAATTTTCTATATTAAATGTTTAAAATTTAGTCTACAGTGTAAAATAAAAAATGCCTTAACTTTGTTGTTTTTATAGAAGTGAAAACTGTGTGGTTCATTTTTCTGAATTAGAAAGAAGACATACTCTAAGTTTTCTTTAAAAAAAAAAGTCTTAAGGTCTCTTCAAACATTAGTTATTCCACTGCACTGTAGGAAAGCTGTTGAAGCATCTCCTACAACACAATTCTTCTCCTTCCAGTAAATATCAGATCTGTCCCCATGTTGTCTCAGTAGCATTGTGGCTTCCAGTCACTAAAGAAGTTTTCTCAAGTCATTGGCAGAGTACTAGAAAAAACATCACTGTGATTTTGCATCTAATGTAAGGACAGCTAATAAGCAGGATTTAAAATGAGAGAGAAACATAAATTCAATAATAAAATATTTGTATTATAACAGGACGCCCAAATATATGGGATCTCTGAAAAATACTACGAGTATCCGCAGTCTTTACAGAGGAGACTTTCAAGTTGTGCACCCTTTCTCAGAGTGTTTTGAGACAAAAAGCTCTGTAACAGAAGGCAGACAAAAAGACCATACAGTACAAAATTGTTAATAGGAATCACATACCATGTTGTATGTACAATGTTATACCTGAACCAGGTTGGATGTGGCTCTGAGCAACCTAATATAGAGGAAGATGTCCCTCTCACTGCAGAGAGGTTGGACTAGGTGACCTTCAAAGGTTGCTTTCAACTCAAACCATTCTACAATTCTATTCAAATAACAGCATAAAACCAAAACACAGCCCCTTCCTTATCACATAAGTACAATAAATATAGAAAAAATGGGAAACACTGAGTACAGATCAAAAGCCAGAAATAGAAAATAAATATTAAAGGAATCTACAAATGTATCCAAACCCTCATTGAGGGCAAGGAATTAGTTCAGTATTCCATGACTTAAACAAATATGTGTGATACCAGATGAAGACACATTTGTCATCTTATGTTTAAAAAATGCAGAGATGTTCAACAAATGTTTTCACATGGAAAAAACAAGGAAGATCAGTTGCCTACAAATGTTCAGCAGATATCTGGGGCCAAAGGATGGAAAAAAAAATTGAACAAAAGGCACTTTACGATAGAGAAAAGTGTCAAACTGCAGAAGAGAAAAAATAAAACTGGTATAACTGACCTAACTTCACAAAGGAAACATATATATCTTCACTAGTCTCCATAGTGTTACTTTAAAGTCAATGGAGATCTAGAAAAGTTCCGTATGTAGTCACTTGGTTTAGTATTAAATTAATTCCCCCACTGATTATACTGAATAGATGTATGCTAAATACAAATGGAATTCCAGATAGCTAGCCCACATTTCTACTTTGCCAAAAAATATACGTAGTTCAATAAATTCTCTTTTAGCTTTACAGAGAGAGAAAGATCACCTGAAGAAATATTCTGGGTGCCCTAGAGAATTCTGACCAAAGAAGGGTTTCCTCTGCTTGGGAGTTATGGTTCATAGTTTGATAAAAACTTTATGGTATAAGAGTTGCTAAAGAAGCCAGTAAAGGTTTTCAGGCATGTTTACAATGTCTATAGCATGAACATACCATGTGTCCTTGAAGGTAGCTGCAAGTGCAAAGCGTTGTACAGGTAAAGCTCTGCAGAAGGATCTTAGATCTCAGTAGTCTGCACAGGTTGTGAGAGAAAATCAGAGAAATTGCCTGTAAAATGTACCAGATGTGTCCAGTGAAAACCTGTGTTGCAGCATGTAAATTCTGAAAAAAAATGCAGCAGAACACTGTCCACTGTCATTGAGACTCAGATACAGCAGCCCAGTGAGCTTCCAGGCAAAGGGGAAAGCACTAGAAGGAAAAGTATTTAAGTGGCATTTAATAATTAAGAGCTTTAGTTACAAAACAAAGGCAAGCTACTCCTCCATATGCTCCCTACCACTCGTGAAAGTTGCAACTTAGGCATAATGTAGTTCAGACCAACAAAGAAAATTCCCTATTCATCATCCAATGAGTAAAACATGGGTAGTCCCACACTGACCATTACCTGTATAAGCAGCCGGTAATTTCTTTCCTGATGAATTTTTATGTTCCAAGATAAAACAAACCTCCTGACTGGCATACTTCACTGTATGTAAATACCAGCCAGAATGCAATCCCTGAAAAAGCCAAAGCTGACATGGTTGCCTATTGTCTATTCAGGTGTCAAGGAGCAACAAGATGACTAGAGGCAATCTGCATTATTTATTAGAGAGACAATACAATTAAGGCAAACCACTTTTCTTTTCAGAGAGGAAATATATGTTAATTCATGCACATGAAGTCTTGCATTGTGCAAGTACCTGTCGGTAGAGATGAATAATGTTCATTCTCCTATCTACATATTTCTTACAGATTAGATTTGCCAAGCAATACAGGTTCCTTTATAAAGCGTCAGGTGTTAAAAAGAAAGTGACTTGCTCTTACTGCTTTTTTTTCTTCAGTATGCAATTAGCAAATAAGTTTATGTTTACCTTTAGGTGATCAATGTGCAAAACACTGCCAAGATGGCTCTTTAATAGGCAGTTGGTTGGCTGTAGGTCTTCAGAATGGACTGTGCTCACTGAAAGATGACCAACCAACTTTATTATTCTTGCTAATTGAGTTGCTGCCTGCTTGCAAGAGCATTTCAGATGGCAAAACTGGTTATTTCATTTAGCAAATGGGGACTGAATATAAATTAACGGGAAAAAATATACACCTTTCATACACAAGCAACAGAAACCTGACTGCAATATGTATCAGAAGACCTTTTTAGTACCTGGGAAAATAGATGTTCTTTTCTCTCACATGGTAGTCTACTTCAATATTCAAGGCTTTCAGTATTGCTGCTCAATATGAAAATATTTTATTGGTTATTAACTAAAGTCACCTAATATTTCTATTAAAATTAAGAAATTATTGAAAAGTATTACACAAATACTAATATCATGTATTTATTAGGCTCATTTTTATAGTATTCATCCTCTTTTTCTTTTCTTATTCCTCATGCTTTTTAAAATGATCCTATTTTACTGACTGGATTCCAGACAAGAGGATTCCAAAATCACAGCTGTGAATATGTGTTCTGGAAATACCTGTGCTTTCACCCAAAAAACAAAAAGAAGTAAAATAGTATAAATTATACCATCAGTCACTATTAAGTAACCACTAAAGCACGAGGAATTGTCAAATTAAGGAAGTGTTGATTTTTACAGGATTTTGAAAACAAATATATAGTTAAAAATAAAGATTAGAAAACTGCCTGAATAAAAGCAGAATCTGTTAATTAAAAGGTCATATATGTGGAAAACAGGCACAATCCTGTAATTTAAATGACTATTTTTGTAATTTTTGTTTCTCTTTTTCTTAGTGCTAAGTAGTTTCCATAGTCAAGATAATTTCCATTTTATAAAGCCTCATTTCCTTCATGATCTTGGTTATAATGAAATCTCATTGGCTGACAATATGGTGTCTAAATATGTTGCCTAATTTATTCATCAAAGAAGTAGATAAAAGTAAGTATTTGACTGGATAATCATATAATACATGTGACAGTCTCCCAGCACCCCCTTCACCAGTACATAACACACTGAATCCCTTGCATATTCTGAAAAAAATCACTAGAATCTCTTGATCTGAATAAAACAAATTACTTCTTAAAATTCTGACTTCTGTCATCCTTCCTTCACTGACTGGAAGCATTTTCAAGTTGTCTTGTAGATATACAAAAAGGGCTGGATAAAAGGATTTTCACCTTAATTTCTGACAGGTTTCAGAGCAAAAATGATTAACAGGCTTGATTGCACAGCAGATGCAGCACACCAAGTGTCACGTGAGGACTGCTTTCATGAGAGATAATATGATAAAACCACATTCCTGACCACTGTTTTTCATCTGGGGAGCTTGATTTACAAAGAATTAGAATTTGTAAAAGAGGCTTCTGCCAGGAAGCTGGCTTCTACCAGAACTGTTATGTAGAAATGTCCCTGTCCCTCCACCATGCACACCTTAAGATGCATCTCTTAAACACCATTTATTCAGGACAAAAGGACAATTTTTTTCTTCATTTTTCCAACAGTGAGCCCAGGTAGAATGCAGCTAAATTGATATCTGAAAGACGTGGAAATCTCCAGATTTTGTATGGACATCTGCATGTTCTTATGGAGAAAGTGTGGAATTTCCTGAGCTGCAGCTTCAACTTCACTTGATTCACCGAGTCAAACTTATGCTACTTAATAAATAGAGATACTAGGCTCATCCTTACTGATGTCTGTGAATCCTCCTCGTTTTCTTTCTAACATTTAAATATTGTAAATTATCATTTTAAGACTGTAATTGTTTCAAAGTCTTCATTTAAGTTATACTTCTGATTCTTTCCATGATTTCCCTGGGCAACTTGTGCCAGTGTCTCACCACGCTCATAGCAAAGAATGCCTTGCTACCACAAATCTACTCTCTTCCAGTTTAAAACTATTACCCCTTGCTTTATTGCTACATTGTAAAAAATCCCTCCCTGGCTTTCCTGTATGCTCTCTTCACGTATGGAAGGTATTCTAAGGTCTTCCCAGAGCCTTCTCATTGCCAGGCTGACCAACGCAAACTCTCTCAGCCCGTCTCCATAGCAGAGGTGCTCCAGCACTTGCATCGTCTTCATGGCCCTCCTCTGGACTCTGTCTAACAGCTCCATGTCCTTCTTGTGTTGAGGGCTCCAGACCTGGACAGAGTACTCCAGGTGGGGGGTCATGAGAACAGAGTATAGCAGGAGAATCACCTCCCTTGGGATGCAAGCCCACATTGCTGGCTCATGTTGAGCTTCTCATCAACCAAAATGCCCAAGTCCATCTCCTGAGGGCAATTCTCAATCAATTCTTTTCCTAAGCTGTAATTGTGCTTGGAATCGCCCTGGCTCACATGCCAGGACCTTGCACATGGTCTTACTAAACTTCATGAAGATGGTATGGGCCCACCTCTCAAGCCTGTTAAGGTCTCTCTAGATGGACTCCCTTGCCTCCAGCATGTTGACCACACTACACAGCTTGGTGTCGTCAGCAAACCTGCTGAGGATGCACTCAGTTCCACAGTCCATGTTGACTACAAAGATGTTACAGAACACCAGTGCCAGTATAACCCTTAGGGAACTCTATTCATCATGGGTCTCCATTTGGACATCAAGCCATTCACCACAACTCTTTGAGTGTGACCATCCAGCCAATTTTTTATTCACGATGGTCTAGGCATTAATTTCATATCTTTTCAATTTAGAGACCAAGATATTGTGAAGGACAGTAGTGTTGAATGCTTTGTACAAGTTCAAGTAGATGACATCAGTTGTCTCCCCCTGACACCATTGTAAAAAACCACCAAATTTGTCAGGCATAATTTGCTCTTGGTGAAGCCATGCTGGTTGCAACCAACTTCCATCTTCTATCCAACATCTTCTTTTCCTTTTTCTTCTCTTTATCTTCTATCTATATAGCTAAGCTTCTATAGAGTAAATATTTTAGAAAAGTAGAGTTATAGCACTTTCTTTTTCTTTTGACTACTATGTAACTTTTCTGAGGTTGCCAATGTTTTTAAAACATACAAGACTGATCAAGAGAAAAGAACTGGGACAGGAAAGTGATAACTGATATTAAAACACATAGCTTAACAATAAAAATCTCAGCTGGAGACTATATAATGTGAAAACAGTCATTAAAATTTAAATCTTTAATGAAAAAAAAAACCTAGAACAAAGCACCAGTAATAATGAAATTTTCCTGGAAATTACTTTGAGTTGTAGTTTGTTAGTTCTTTGAATTCAAATATTTAGGAAAAGTTACTGACTATAAAATGGTTTAAATCTTTCGCCCAGCACAATTTTCATCGAGATTTTTAAATTGCACAGCAAATTACTGATGATATGCAAACTAAAATGATGAATAGCCCATTTGTTAGTATTCTTTCTCTCAGTGAAAGAGAAAGGATTCCACTGCATAAACACCGGAATTGTATTCACCCTCAGCAAGTTTGAGAATGGCACCAAGCTGAGTGGTTTGAGTTGATTCATTTAAGGATGCCATCTAGAGTGACCTTGAGGGGGTTGAGGAGTGAACCCATGGGAGTTTCTTGAAGTTCAGTAAGGCCAAGTGCCCTGCATCAGTACAGACCTCAGGATGGAAGAATTGAGAACATCCCTGCAGAGAAATTGGGCATACTGGTTGATGAAAACCTCAATACATGTGTGGGGTCTTAAACAGCAATCATACTTTACCAGGTATTGTATCATTTAAATGCACATATGAATGCACATATTCCCACTTACAACTTTCACATCCATTTTTGGGCATCTCATCCTCCTATATGGTTGAAACAGGCCCTAGGAAAACACAAAAAGACTGAAATTTCATTATAAAGCTAATATTTATGGTCTTGTGTGGAACTAGTTTTTGGAGACTTTCCTTCAGCAATTCTGGAAACTAGTGTTTGGATTCCAGGATGTGAGCTTAAATTATCCTTCCTTTTCAAAGTATTTCCAGCACTTGATAATTCCACCTGAAAACATAGAGTCATAGAATAGTTTGAGTTGGAAGGGACCTTAAAGACCATCTAGTTCCAACCCCCCTGCCTGGGTAGGGATACCTTCCTCTAGATCAGGTTACTCAGAGCCTTGTCCAGCCTGGTCTTAAAAACTTCCAGGGAGGGGGCAGCCACAGCTTCCTTGGGCAACCTGTGCCAGTGTCTCACCACCCCCACAGGAAAGATTTTTTTCCTAATTCTACCCTAAATTTCCCTTCTTCATGTTTTAAACCATGTCCTCTTGTCCTCTCACTACACACCTGTGTAAAAAGCCCTACCCCAGCTTTCTTGCAGGCCCACTTCAGATATTGGAAGGTTTCTATAAGGTCACCTTGGAGCCAGGCTGAACAACCCCAACTTCCTCAGCCTATCTTCATAGGGCAGGTGCTGCAGCCTTCTGATCATTTTAGTAGCTCTCCATCCATAAGCAGGATATCATTTAGTCTCCGTGAGATTCAGAGGTAGACTAGTGGAGGAGAAAAACCACAGTCTCTCATTCACACGCAATAAATTTCAGATCACAGCTGGTGTAAAAGTCTGATATGAAGCACTTGCATTTTCTTCTCTATTTCCATATTTAAGGATCTCTGACTCTTTTTTGTCTACCACCTGCACTCTCAATTCTTGCTAAAGAAGTTGTTATATTCAAAGCATCAAGCACTGGCTTTTGCTGTTAAGGAGTATTAAAAATAGGCTGTGTGAAAAGTCCAATCCATCTCAGCAAGATTATTTCATTACATACTTCAGGAAATGTCTAGCTGTTCTGTTTCTGCTTTACACTTTTAGGTTTGAATGTATCTGTGAGTTTTCCAGAAGACAAATTGTCCCTTATACACTGGTTCAGCTACTTAATATCACATGCAACAAGATCTTAACATATGCCTGTATTTATGAGAAGTGCATATCTAAAAGCTATGGAATCCTCTATTGATCTTCCTCCCTTTCGCTATTAAAAGCATCGTTTCTTTGAACTTTTGTACTCTTTCTTTTCTAGGATTTTTTGTATCATTTTTGTTTTAATTATCTTCGTATCTTTTAGCAAAGCTTTGTTCTACCTATGCAGACAGATGGGGCTCCCCAGTTAAGTTTTGCTGATATTTTTCCACTCATGCAAACCAGTATATTTATCTCTGCAGAGTAAAATATGCTTTTTAAAAATTTGAAATTGTGTTTTACAATAGATATATGTGAGTATATATTTACAAGCACATATTAAGTACAAGGTTCTGTACCTGAGTTGCGGCAATCCCAAGAACAGTTGCAGATCAGGAAGAGAATGGATGGGGAACAGCCCTGAGGAAAACTACTTGAGAGTATTGGTTGATGAGAAGCTGAAGAGGTCCTTATTGAAGGTGGGTTAGACTAGATGACTTAAAAGTCCATTCCATCCCAATCTATTTTATTATTCCATACCACCTGACAGTAAAATATCAGTACCTTTTCCTCAGTACTGATATTCCTTCCTCCACTTGAACCCCTCTGAAATACTGCTGATACATCCCAGACACCCCAGTTACCTACTTGAAGTTTTCTAAATCACCATGCAGCTGACAGTTCTCTGGAGATGCTGCTGCAGATTTGGTAGGATTGTTCAAAACATTTGAGGTAGCACTAAACTATTTTTACACAACCAAATAATTCTTTATTTCCCTGAGAAAGATGTTGACAAGAAGTGGTGATGTAGGCTGTAGGTAAGCAGGGTCCATGGTTGGACAGACATGAAGTGAGTTTCAAGAAAATTCGTGGCACCGAGACAGTCATGGATCCACTCCATGATCTTTCCTGTTACTGAAGTCAGTCTGACAGGTCTGTAGTTCCCTAGATCCTCACTCCAGCCCTTCTTATCTAGTTCTGATTTATCTATTCCTCCCATATCACATAGGTTATATGGCTGAGTTTTGTGGTCTGCTGTGTCAGAATATATTATCCAAATATAAATTTATCTGCATCTCAATCTTCTCATGGTTGCCTGAGAGGACTGCTATTGCCCTCGCTTCCTTCTGCAGTCAATGGACAGAGACAATGACTTCTGGATGGTGACATGGAAAATCTGTGGCCTGAATCAGTTTAAAAGTGTCTGTCTAGACTTCACTAGTATGGTACAAAATCTGTAAGAGCAATGCAAATTTCTGAGTACTTAAGAAGAAAGAATTGCATAAATCAGCACCTGAGGCTACTGGTCACTTCTTGTGATTTTCTACAAAACTCAGGCTCATACACAGGCATTTTTTTTTCTTCTTACTTCATGAGAAACGAGGGTGGAAGTACCATTTTACAGCAATCAATGTTAGTATTTTGTCTGTAATTGAACAAATCTACAAATTCTCTTGGGTATTTTAAAATAATTACCAAAGGTAAGGCCTAGAGATTTGTAGAGCTCAGTAAGCAGTAGTGGATTCACTTTTAAGGTCTCTTGTGACTTTATGTCTTTAAAAAAGCATATTGCAGATGCTAGGTTTTTATTAATGATTCTAGGCTTGGAATATTTGCAATAAATGTCAAATAATAAAGTGTTTCCGATGAAATATTTTATGATGCACTTTCCCAGTCCTCTCTGTTTATGAGCTATGGTAGCAGGAAAAGGAAAAATAATATAAAATAAAGTGATTTACCCAAGAAAGTTAAATATTATTCTTTTCTTTGTATCAGAAAGAAGGTTGCATATTGTGTCTGAAATAGTGTATGAACATTTGTCACTCTGTTGTAGGATGAGTTCCTTTCATGGCTTGTTCATTGAAGAACATTCATGGCATGTGCAGATTGTTTTCAGAGAGGTGTTATGTGCCAGTGTCATAAAGACTGTAATTCGGTTTATGCCGTTTTTGTGTTTATCTGTGACACAACTCTTCTGCATGTCCAGGCTGAATCACCATGTGAAAAATCCATAAAGGCCTTCCTTGCCTCTTAATACATTCGACACAAATAATTTTATATTTTACATATAGAAAGATGTGCATGTGCATAATAAAATTATGAAACAGCAATAGTAAATAGCAATAAAATCAGGTGATCGCTCGAGAAAGGATTCTTTGCAGGGGCAACTACTCAACTAGAACAAAAGGTGACAAAATTAGGTCTCATAAAATCAATGACAGCATGTCACAGTGTATTTGAAAACAATTTACAGTAGCAACACAAATGTAGAGTTATTTATTTTAATTTAGAAAGGCGATGTTATGGTACAATGTTAACAGGAGTGATCAGTATATGAGAGGAGGGAGCTAAAGCATCCATCTCTTTCACTGGGACATCTGGTCAAAGACATAAACATATATTTATGTATGTGCACAAGTATATCTTTAGTTATAAAAATTCATCTGCTCAAAGTGTCTCATTGATCTTCAGGATTTCTGAGTGATTCGTGCCCCTTTGGATGAGTTTTGGCTGAAGATCTATTTGAGCCCTTGAAAGAAAGGCAATAATGGTGAAGCAGAAGCTGTGGGGTGTAAGTCCTGGTATAATGTAGGTTCTGCCACACAAGATTTCTAGGGAACTTCTTCAAATATACACAAATTCAACTCCTTTACATGACAATTTTTTTACACTGGTATATTACTTAGATTACCACCACATCCCAGAATAGCTCTTATAAGACTGGAAGAAAAATGTTTGCACTGCAACTGCTATCAGTTGCACTACAAATTTTTGTTTTTAGCAGATGTCTGCTTCCTCTCATAATCTTCCCTCACTTGCTTTGTATATAAGGAAAATAATAGAAACAGAAAATGCTATGATTAAATTTTCTTTTTCTCTTGGTAGCTATGCAAGAACATAGTAATACAATTTTTTCTTTATTAAACTCTACATGGTCTTACTTCAAATCCATTTTCACCCTTCTTAATTTCTTTGGAATTGTGAAATTATAGTGGTAAAATTAAAGAAATTGAAGGGGTCATGAAGCTAATCAGTGCCCTGAGCCAAGCAATCTAATGCTGGATTATATTGCTGTATCTTTGCCTTCCCAAGGGAGCTCCAAGACTGCCCTGCATTTAGCTAGCTACAGTGAACAGCAAACATATGTGTATCAGGAAAATAATGGAATTAAGCAGCAAATTAGGAGCCTAAATGTTGTTAGTCTAGTAATATTACATCTCTTGTTGAAAATAGAAGAGGGTGGAAGAACTTTCCTAAGATGTACTTGAAAGATGGAAAAAAACATTTTTGACACTTAGTTTCTCAAAAAGAAGTCCATTTCAGAATTAAATACATAACTCAAATTCTTGAGTTCACAATGTATAAAAGTGATGATAGTTTGTGTTTGGACTATGAGGATTGGGTTTAAGTGTTAGCTAGGAGAAGTGTAGTATAACCCCATGATTGATATCATAAATATGTAGAAGTTTGTGGGTGATTACCACTGGAACAAAGTTCTGAGAAAATATAATATCTACAATGTCTATGAAAAATACAAATTTTTCTGCAGGTAGCTGGAGTAAAGTTAACAGATGCAAGGGTAACTAGGAAAAAATGAATTACTTTTTATAGGCATGATTTCACACAAAGTGATCTAGTTATCTTACATATACAGTCTTCTCCTAGCTCTTTGACAAGACATGTAGGTGACACAAAGGAACCACTGAAACTTTTGAAGATTTTTGGTTTAGATTATATTTCTTGAAGAGATAGAATATTCTGAGCAAACTCTCACCAAAAAAAAAGTAAGTGATCAGAGACCTGAAGAATTTAAAAAAGAGGAAAAAATAACAGAAGAAAAAAATATTGAAGAGAAAAATAGAAGAGAAAAAATAATAAATTGGTGAACTGTTATTCTTGATAAATACAGCAAATTTATTTCTCAACTCCATTGTGATAAACACTGTCACTGAGACTTTTTTTTTATTATCCTTTATTAATTAATTAATTTCAGTTTGTACAGATCTTCATGTTATATATGGTTCTCCTACAACCACATTAGAAAGCATTGACAAAAGCATTGTTTGCTGGTTTTATTTGTTTATTTCCTGACACTGTTAAAAAAATACATAGCTATAGAAGGAAAACAACCAGGAACAACTTTTAATTCAGTTCTGTAGTGCATATACCTTTGCTCCTGTTAGTTTTAGAGTAGTCAATAGGAAATCAATAAGAATTCAGAAGTTAAAAGCCCAGGTAATTTCTTGAACCCTATCCAAAAAGATTAAATGGCTTGTCAAAGATTGGCAGGAGACTCAGGATCTAGATCCAAGTCTTCTGCTACCTTTCACTGTATTGTATGCACAAGTCCATCAGTTTCCAGATGTTTTTTTCTTGGTGCTTGTCATCCCTAACAAAACAAAACAAAACAAAACAAAACAAAACAAAACAAAACAAAACAAAACTGTCTCAGTTCTCTGTCTCAGTTCTTCAGTGTTCTTCAGACAGAGGCAACATGCATGCGTTTCGGGATAGGATTTGCTCTGGCATTGGGAACAGCCTCACTGGTTGGTTAGTGTCAAAACAATTTATTGCTATTAATTGTTTCATCATCCTTAGGAAAAGGCTAACAAAACTCCAACTGTACAACTCTTAGAAGTACATGAAAATAATTTCAATAAATTAAAAACCTTTGGTTGGAATAAACTTAGGGAAAACTTGTAGAGAGGGAGAAAGAGCAGTCCCTGGAGGTATTTCTTTCCGTATGATTTCATGGCAGTTGACATCAGAGAGATGCCTGTGAAGGTGAATGAGCTGCAGTATTTGAATGATGTCATATACAAAAAACATGGGATTGTCACACAGGCCACGTGACAGCCAGATGCCAACACTGCAGAGTTTGGCAGGATGTTATCCACTTGATTAGCACTTAACCCTGTTGCTATTTCATAACTTTAATTTTCATTGTTTTATTTCCTGTGATTCTCATTTCAGCTGAATCTTTAGACATCCGTGTCATGACAGGCTTTAACCAAATCTTAAAATACAGGTGGGAAAGTGAGTCAGAAGAAGGAGGCTGAAGGATGGGACAGTCAAGGTGTAGGCTCTGCCTCTGATTCCTCTCATGCCTGTTGTATCCTTCTGGGTCCACATCTCTGGGTTCACCCAATTTGGTTTTTTGTATATTTTTTTAATATTAATGTTTTTTATGTGCCTAATGCTCTAGTGACCAAGACCACACCAAATGTAGGGATTTATAGCACTATAGAGCTGAAAGGATATATATGAAATGGAATGGAATGAAATGAAAATAAGAAAAAGCAGACTTATCTGGAAACTAAGGAGGCCCCCAAGATTCTGTGTATTCAGTGCTTACCTTCACATACACATCTACTGGGTTTCCAGGGATAAGCTGCTGTATTTTCTACTTCTGCAGTGGTTCACATGTCTCAAATTATTTGTCAAATGATGTGGAGATAAGCTTTCTAGCCAAGGTATTTTCTGTGAAATATTTGCTTTCATTGCTGATTTATGCACTATAGACTCATATTCTCAAGCCACAAAATTATAGTTGTAGTTTCTGATTAGGCTAACGGAACTTTAAAAACAGCAGTGTTAATGACTAAATGATGTGTATCATCCTACCTGGTATGAGATCACAGTTGAATATTGATTTGTGAAAAATGGCAGAAAAAATTTAGGCCTTCCTTAAACACTTCTTCACTAACATTCTGTGATTTTTTACACTCTTTGGGAAAACACCAGTTCCAGAAATTCAGATATATATTCACAAAGCAGCATATTTTATTGTGATGCATTCCTCTTTTGCCTAATCTTTAATATATCTTCTAACAAGGATGACAAGACTGACAAAATCGCAAGATCCAAATTGACACTATCAGTAGGAGATGGGATGATGAAGCTGGAATCTTCAAGATATGTTTTACTAGTATTACTAGCAAAGGCTAGGAATTTATTTTCATCATGTATCACACCTTTAATTGTCATGTCTGTTTTCATAGTGTCTGACACAGGACATATTCTATGGATGTGTCTGGATATTTAATATATGACTAGTATCTCCTATCTGACTTCACAGTTACTAAAGTAGCAAAAGTAATGACAGGTGAGACATACTGGTGTTATGTACCTAAATGGTTTTCTGCTTCTAGCTCAGGAAACAACATAATTTCACATTATTTTTATAAGCTATTTAAGGATTTTTTTCCAAATGTAAAAAAATTTTACCTCTTTGTGGAAAATACAGAAAACTACTCATTAACACTGACAGCTTAATCATAGTTGTTGACCCACTTGTTTGGTATAAGAAATGGCAGTAGGGTCTATTTATTGAGCCTCTGCTTGCCTAATTAATGGGAATCAGGTGACTGAACCAATGAAAAAATAAACAGAATAATTACTTTTAAATGATACAATTACTCTCCACTGAAACAGCAACATCTGAAGCAGAACCTCTTTCTAAAAGAACTTTTAATATGTAGTTGCTTAGGTGTATTGCTTTAAAAACAAAAGAGCTGATATTCATAATTGTTCTCTGGCAGTATGAAATGTTCTCTTTTTTCCTTCTGAATTGACGTAATTACAAACTGTTACTTAATAGGCCCCACACATTGCTGTATTTCCATTTATCTTAGCACATTAGCTATACTTTTTCCTCTTTTTTGCTTTGCTTTTTTCCTGTTTCAGACTCTGTTGAGGGAAATATTGGAGCTTATGATTTCCACTGGGACTCATGCCTGCACTTAAGTACTTCATTGAATCATGGTGATTTCCAGAATTAGGGTCTTTCTGCTCTGCCAATAAAATATATTAAGGTAATGTGCAATGGACTGTAGAAAGAACAAATAGGAGTGGAGGGGAAAGTGTTCTGTCTTGCATAAATATGTCTAACAGCTGGAAATGACCACAAGAAGTAAGACAAAAGACCAGTGCTGTGGGTCAATGGGAAGCCTCAAGTTGTACCAGAGGAGGTTTAAATTGGGTATTAGGGAAAAGGATGGTCAGGGACTGCAATGGGCTGCCCAGAAAATTGATGGAGTCATCATCAATGGAAGGATTTAAAAGATGTGTAGATTACTCAACCTGTTTTCTTAGGGTCATGGTTTAACACCAGACTCTCTGGAGTTAGTTTAATGGTTGGACTTAATATTAAAGGGCTTTTACAACAAGAAAGTACTGTGATTCTATGATTCTGTGAAGCCTAAGTGAAGAACCTGAGAAAGACAGCGGCAGCTCAAACCAAAATTTCTAGATAGATACGTGTTTGAAAAGACTGTGGTTAGAATAGATTAAGAAAAAATTAAATTATTTTACTTTAAACAGTAAGAAAAGAGTGAAGTTAAAATAGTGTTTTCAAACTCTCATTGCAGATTTTTTTTTTCTTAAGACTCAGGAATCAATTTATCTATCTCATAGGAGTCCATCAGAACCTACTGAAAACTCAGAGCTCAATTTATGTTAAGAAAGGAAAAAAAAGTAAAAAGAGCAGTCCTTGGAATTAAATTATTGTTAGATAGATGTCTGCAGAAAAGATTTTCATCAGTTTGTTAGGTGAAGAAAATCCCATGAAATTTTTTGTTCAGATGTAAAGAAGTACTTTTATTTCAGATGTTCATTGAAGTTTTTGACCTTTTGTAGCTGCAGGCTTTTCCCAGTGAAAGAAAGCTGAGAAAAATGGGACTCCAGATTCAGACTGATCTGTATAGAACGATCTCATTTTTTGCTGTACAATGGTTCAGAAATGTCTTAACATTAATTTTCAACTAATGAGAAAAATAATGAATATTTTAATCCCCCAGAATTCCTCAAATAATTGTTTTCGTTCAAAAGTTTAATTTAATTAAAAAGTAATGTTTCAAGAGAAGTTTAGAATTACATTATCAATTGCATGGAATACATGGAAACATTTAGATCATACAATATAAAAAAAAGTAAATTTTTTTGCTTAGATCTATTAAATCCATATATGCATAATGTTGTTTAATGTATCTCTTAGAGTAAATTTACTATCTTGACAAACAAAAAGAAGAAAAAACAAATCTCTAGATGTTTGCATAATTTTTATAATTTAATTTTTAATTTGACAGGAAATTTTAAAATGTCAAGTATTTATATAGAGCAACAAATAAATAATTTAGTGTTTACCAAAGAATGATAAATATGGTTCCTGGTTCTTTTTAATATTGATAATTTCTTTACATAGTCAAGTAGAGGCTGTGATAATGTGCCCATCTAAATATATTTTCACTAGTTGTTCTGAACATTAGGCTAGAAGTACCTTCCAATGCATGAAACAGGCTGTTGCTAAAATTGCATTGTGTGTGGTTTTTTGAAAGGCAACATTTACATGCATAAATCACAGAAAAGTCAGATTTGTTTCCAAATGACACAATGTCCCTGAATTTTCAGAAATTCTTCTGCATTGTTTGAACAGAGGAACAAAGATGAATGAATTTACAAGGAAGACTGAAGAGTTAATTCATCCAAAATGAAACAGTTTATTAGATTTTATGAAGCTTATACGAATTGAAATTGCTAAAATTTGGTTCCTGGTTCCATGTGCTTATCTGCAGAGCACATTTTACCCAGTATGTTCAAAGAAGTGTAACTCCATGACTAAGTAGTTGTTTAGTAAAAGAGTTTAATAAGAAGCACAGCAGATCCATTTCTTGAGCAAGAAATGCATGCTAATTTATGGGACAGTTTAATAATTTTTCAAGTTCTATTCAAACGTTATTTTCAATGCAGTCATTTTCTTCTGCTTTGGTTTTAGATCTGTTTTTACAAGTGTACTGGACTCTGAAGCCTGCCCACCTATCTGAAGTTTTCAACTGTGTTTACTGATTAACAATGCCAGAAGATGCAGTGGAAATTTTGCTCATTTTAATTAGCTTTCTGCACCCACTGCACAAGTGAAGTATGAGTTTATTTAATGCAACAGTGTGTGTACAGAGGTTTTGATACATTCCTTCAAGTTGTTATGCTTGGTGATTCATTTACATCAGTAATTGAAGTCATCAGTTTCATCTTGACTTGAGTGCCTTGCCATACTTGTTAATGATATTCATGAGCAGTCATCACAATAAGAATATACAACAATATTTTTTAAAAAATCATTTATAATCAGTGAATTAATCAATAGATACTCTAATGACAGCTTTTCAGAAACAACCCCACTTAATCTATTACAATTAATTCCCACTTGTGATGAGACTTAACTTTTCCTTCCCACATTCATAAGAATGAGAAGTCTTGCTGCTATTGCCAGAATAAGAATAAATCAGAAATATGGCAAAGTATTTTCTTAGTCTTGGATTAATCTTGAATTAAACTTGTTCCTCTTGTGAAGAACAGCATTTGACCTGATAAAATACAGTAACAACAGATTCCTTTTATATAGAATCACAGTCATAGAATGTCAGCTTGGAAAGGATGTTAAGGGTCATCTGGTCCAAGCCTTCTAATATTATTGTTTATATGAGATGCCTCAGAACCCTGTCGAGCTGAGACTTAAAACATTCCAGTGTCTGACTGTCCTCAGAGTGAAAAATTTTCCTCTTGTGTCCAATCAGAATTTCCCCAGGAACAACTTGTTCCTATTGTCCCTTGTCTTATCCATGTGACTCCTTGTAAATAGGGAGTCTCTATCTTCTTTTTAGCCCCCCTTTAAATACTGGAACATTGTAAGAAGGTCTCACTTAGGCCTTCTCTTTTCAATCTGGTCACTGAATCTTCTATCTGCTGTTCTAGAACACAAAAATTATTCAAAATATAATAAATAATAATTATAAAAATGAAAAAAATGTTAAATGCAGCCAGGTTAAACTTTTGTTATTGTAGTTATTATTGTATTTGTTATTGTATTTATTTATTTTATAAGTTATTAAACTGAAGGTCAGAGAAGTCAAAAGGAATAAACGGTTCTAGGCAATGCTTACAACTTTAAACTGTTTCTACTAGTTCTGTCTACATGCCTTAGTAAAAAGTCTCTGCCTTTCCTATAAATCCCCTTTTAGTATTGAAAGGCCACAATAAGGTGTCTTAGGAACTTTCTCTTCTTCAGGCTGAACAACCCCAACTCTCTCAGCCTGTCCTCATAGGAAAGGTTCTTCAGCCCTCTGATCATCTTTGTGGCCATCCTCTGGACTTGCTCCAACAGCTTCATGTCTTTCTTGTGTTGGGACCTCCAGAACTGGACAGATTACTCCAAGTGGGTGCTCATGAGAGCAGAGTAGGAGGGGAAATCTCCTGCTTCTATCTGCTAGTCACGCTTCTATTTATGCTTGCTTCCATGCATGCACATAGCAACATACAACTTAGACATTTTCTTCAAGTACTCGAGGTTTTACAAAATTTGTTGCAAACCACAGAAGCAGCATTTTTGGGTAGAAGAGGAAGACTGGAGGGAAAGATCCACCCTCAATCAATACAAAGTACATGCCATTTTTTCCCTGTTTGTCTTTTTTTCAATACTTTCAAAAATTACTGTGCTGTTGTTTTGGAAAATTAAAGGTTCACAGTAGTGTAGTATTTATTTAAGAAAAAAGGTACAGGCAGGTCCACTCAAAATTCTTGACAATTTGGGGCCTGTCACATGCCACTTGAGAGAGAGTGTATTCACTGATGAATGACCCTGTGGCTGTCCTCAGCCAGCTGGAACTATGCTTTCCCATCCATGGCATGTATTAGAGTGTGCACCACAGCTGTTCTCCATCAGATGCTAAGTGCAATCCTTTCAGAAAGCTGTCTGCAATTAATTGCCTCCCTTTCTGAATTTGTCTCTATTTATGGCTTTTAAAGAGAAGACTGCAGCAGAGTTAGGAGGAGAGAATTTTGGAACTTGTATTGATATTCACAGGCTGCAGATGGATAAACACTGCAGAAAGGAGAAAGGAAGAAAAATATGCAAGACCGAGGTCAAGTCATACCCTAGTATTTAATAGAATATCCAGGCCTGAATAGCATATATTCTATCACTGAAAGTCAATCAAGTATTCCTCTTGATGCCAGTTCTCAGTATAGCTAGTTATTGAAGTACATATTAGAGGTTTTCTTACTCTTCATCACACCTGAAAAATGCTTGCCAGAGCATTTGCTTTCCTCTTCTAGGGATTAGCTGTATTCAGCTGGTTGTATGAGGGAGGTGGCAAAGTTAATGTGGGTGATAAGAAAGGAATGTGCTAATGAAGTTACCTTGTTTATCAGAGGCATAGTGGAAAAGTACTGGAAAACAGTGGAAAACCACCAAAACGTTTGTGGGAGGAACCTGGGGAAAGCTAGAATATATACAGACCCTCCTGTGAATAAACTTTGTCTCAGCTTGGTAAAGCTACTGAGTCCATGAAACCCATGTGCCACAGTTGTACCTATTCATGCTCAAAGTCAAGCCAGAACCACAACTCTGGAATTCCACTCCCTATTTTATTTACAGGACTCCATATAGGAAAATACATTTAATTTCCATTATAATGTAAGGAAGAAGTGGCTGTTTGTCCTGTGATCAGGTCATTCATCTCATCTGTGGGGAATCTACTTCCAAATTATTTCTCAGATGGATGGGACTCGGAATCTAGTACTTCATCTCCCAGAAACATAACTGAACTGCTGACTGTGGTAGTCTGTGTCTGTTTAATCTCCTGTGCTTGAGTTTTATGTTATAAAAATGCTGAGATCCATACCAAACAGAGGGTGGGAACTTACCCTTCCCATATTGGCCACAAAGTCTTTAAACACTGAGCTGTGCAGTTTTTGCAGTTTATTTATCTTCTCACTTCATCAAGTGCCTAATTATTTCAGTATGGAGTGGGTCCTGTTCATTAGGAAGAGCATTGAATCCACATACAGAGCAGATTATGGGTAATTTTTGTGAAAGGTGTTGATAGTTGGAGTTAAAACATCCGAGATAAGAGAATGAACAAGAGCCTGAACTCGACTTGCACAGCCCAACAGAAGTGGCCTAAAAGGTCTAAGCCCTGTGTGTCCTTCATCTCTGTTACTTCTCAGAGAAAGGATGATTAGTTTAGGTGCCAGGAGAAGATTAATGGCTGTAAATACAAGGGGAGATAGGTTCCTGAAGCTAACAGCTCACTATAAGGGAATTTAGACACTCAATTTGGGACTATGTAATCTGGTAATGGCAGAGTGCTTAAATACAACTCATTACAATTCTAATTTTGGGTCCTCTTGTACATCAAGCCCTAAGAACTCCTGCTGAGACTAATTTAGTGTAACTCTTATTTGTATGGTCAGCAGTGGATATCTTTTGGGCTCACTTCCTCTCTAGCAATCTGCAAGACAGAACAAAACCGCTCACAGACTCTTATGGCAGCTGTTTCAGACTTTGGATAGGACTCCATTTATAAGCTTGACCTATATCAGCATTTACTTAGGATGTTATATCTTCTTTTGAATTTGAAATAATGTTTAACTAATTTTGTCTAATAAGCTTGAGAAATATCTAAAGAAATACAGTAGCAACAATATTAATATAATTTTATAAAACAAAGTTTTGCTCAGTTATTAGTTATTTCAAGTGTATGCTTTAACGAGAAAAGATTCAGACCAGACACAATAATTAACAAAAATAGTTAATGTTGCATGGGCTCCTTATCTAAAAAACCAAAGCAAAACAAAAAAAAAACTGTGACTGGTGCTTTTTTCATTTAAGTACAAGTTGAATAAGGAATACATTAGGACCTTCAAATGGCGTGAAAGATACAGAAAGGTTGAATTCAGTACATCTGTTACTTGTTTTCCAAGAAAACAGGGACCTATAATGAAACTGAATGATAAAAAATTTAAAGGATAAGCCTTTTCACACAACACCTAAGAGAATCCATAATTGTACAATAGCAGTAGGACCAAAAGGAAAATGAGGAATCAACAAAGGACTAAGTAAGTACATGAGCAGTACATCAAAATTATGATGAATAATGTACAAAAATACAAAGACGATAAACACTGCCAGTCCTTTGTTTAAATCTAATGGTGCCTAGAAGGGCTGAAGGACTGAAATGGCAGGCAGACTCCATTATTGATCTCTGCAGCATATAATACAAGCCATTTCTAGCCACAGCAAAGAAATTTCGGTGCTTCTAGATCTGTGTCTGTCTATCTGACAGTTTCAGCTTTGTTAATTTAACCTAGTTGTGCCTATAGCAAGTAACTGCTCAGGAAATATACAGGGCACAGAGAATGTGTAAAATTCTGCTTTTTCATATTTCCTACTAAGTTCCTATAATCAGCTGCAATGGTAGATATATACAATAGTGGACAAATACGGATCAAGATGCTGCACTGCTGCACCGTGGTACCAGCGTGTCATTTCAGCTTGTGAAGGTAAGGAAGGAGGAAAGTCTTCTCAAAAGCCCTGAAGCCTTCTTTCCAAATCCTCCCTAAGTGAATTCACTCTACACCATGTTCCACTACCACTGATGAACAAAGGCTTCCTTTCCATTGAAATGCAGAGCTGGAAGGAGTCTAAAGAGACATCTAATCTTTTCATCCTCCTCTTCCAACGCTGGCAATGAGACAACGTCCTCTATATATACACCATGCTTATCTGTTCTTAAAAACCTCCCATGGCAAATTGCAAAGTATGACTGGCCTACCAGTTCCAGCATCTGTCTTTACTGTAAAGGAATTTTTAAAATATTTGATCTGTATCTTAGTTGCGAATTAAGATGATTACACCATGGATACCAACAACAATCAACTCCTGTTCTGTTTTCTAGTAGTCTTTAAATATGGCCAAAACTGAACAGGAACTGAACTGAACAGGAATTAATTAAGAGAAGTCCCTTGGCTTGTCTTATATAGAAAGCAGACCAGATGATCACAACTGTCCTTCCTGGTTTTATAATCTATAGCTATGTGAATCATATATCTCTCCTGAGAAAAAATATCAAGTCATTCTGTTTTCAGCTTGGAGACAAATACAGCAGTGTTTCATCTGACAGAAATATCCCCTTCTCCTCTGCACTTGCACATTCTGGGAACATTTCCATTATATTTGCAGAAAATTGCAAATTTGTTTTCAGTATGAATGACAAGTAATAAAATTAAACTGTATTGTACTGTATTAGGTCACACATGGGAGTCAGAGTTAGTTTATTAGCAGTTCCTGTTTTTTCCTTTCTTAGCAGATAGCTCATTATTTCCTACAAGATCAAGTATTTGAAATCTATAGACATGGCTATAAGTGCCTGCTGTTTACCATTCTACACATCAGTCCCTGTCTTCCCTTTCCAAATATATAATTACATTTTTATAGATATTCTGCTATGTTTATAAAAGGCATATGTTTTTGTTTAGAATGTTACTCTTAGACACAAAGTGGGACATTTTGATTTCATTTACACACCAATACCAGGATTTACTAGAGTTTTGTTGTGATTTTGCTTTGCTTTTCCTGCTTTGTTTTCCCTGCTTTTGTTGTCACAGCTCTGGAGTCAGTGTTGCTGCAATTAAATTCTTTTTTATGTGTCTTCTGAAATTTGAGAAATCCAGAGGAGCATGGGGGGGCCCTGCCACCTTATCTGTTTTGTTCTCTGTATAATCTGTAATGGGAGGTTGTCTTAAATCAGCTATAAAGCAGGCACTACGGCAGTTTGAAGTATTTGTAAGCATGAGACTAACAAAAGCAGTTTGCTCTTTGAGATGCACAGACTTATAGTCCCATAAGGACTGTGATGCAGAGGTTTGTACTCTCAATGATCTGCTGTTTTTTCTTGTATGTCCAGGATGACAGTGAAATACTTTTATTTTCCCTATGAGCATAAACAGTCCCAGTCAGAACTCATATCATTCACCAGTCCAAACATTATCCATATTTGCAGTGGGTCAGCTGACATAAACTAGGAGTTATCCTAATATAACACTCATTTTATCCTTTTTATAATTTTTCCTTAGGAAAAAAAAAAAAAGAAAAAAAAGAAAAAAAAAAGCTTACAAGGTCCATCTCTAAAGAAAATAAGCAGCAACTATTAAATTAATATTTTTTTTGCATAATTCCACCCACACTGTATTTTCAATGATACCAAAATACTGCAAAACTTGACTTCCATAACTGTAAGAATAAACTAGTCCTCATTTATATGTTTAATAGAAAATAATTTCTTTTAAGCGTTATTTTATTTTTGTTTCTTTGTGATTTGGTTACTTTTGTTTTTTTCCCTTCTTTCCAACTGCTACTTTTCTATATAACAAAGGACATACCTGTGATATAAATGATTCCAGGGAGCAGCTGAAAAGCAAATAGGATAAAACTGTCTTGGGATCTTTCTGGAGTTTTGGATTCTGTTTAGAGATAAGAAAAAGATTGATATTTAAGTTGCGAGACCTAGCACAGCAATGTTGATAAACTCAAAGTTGAAGTGAATTATGATCTTAATGGTCTAAGATGGCAAACAAAGATTCCATATCTGTATCAAAGAATAAAATATCAGGAAAATGGACATACAAAATACTTTTCTGTCTTTAGTGGTTTTGTATTACATATTTTATAAAGCACATATATACAGAAAATTAAGAAAACCAAATAAAACAGTAATTTGCAGAATATGAGCTACCGTCCTTTTCTCCTTCCAGAGCATCAATTTAAAATCCTTTCTTAAAGA
Organism: Calypte anna; assembly: GCF_003957555.1. Lineage (NCBI taxonomy): Eukaryota > Metazoa > Chordata > Aves > Apodiformes > Trochilidae > Calypte > Calypte anna. The sequence continues at coordinate 106,597,368 of NC_044246.1, read as the reverse complement.
AAGAAAAATATGGCAAGGATTACAAATACTCTCATGGGTACAGCCGAGTATTTGGTTTTTCTTTTCTTCCTGGAATATTTCCTGATGTTGCTGAATGTTTCAAATGTTAAGAAGGTAAAAATTAGATTACTGCAGGAGCTGCAAGTGATTCGAATTTGATTGGAAACTCATGTACTTCAGAACCAGGCAGAGTAGGTTGTTCCTCTACAATTATTGTACAAACCAAAACATTTTCCCCCTTCAAGGAAAAACAATTATGAGCTGCAATAAAATGGTTAATTATATTTTAACATAACTTTACCTTGAGGTAAGTTTTAAAGCTGTCATAGCAATACAACTTTCAGTAAATAAATTTGGCTGGTAGCCACCGAAATGAGGTTATTAGGGCTAGCAGTAAACACTATTGTTCCTAAGATCAATGAGTTTCCCATTACTTATTAAGAAGCACTGATATAAACTCCTGGAGGGGAAAAGTTATAATATTGTATATGTTAAAAACAAAGCTTTCATACGGTAACAGACATGAGTTATTTTTGTCCATATTCTGGGTAATGGTTATTGACCCACACAATTAGAGAGACAGAGAGAGAAAACTTCCTAAAGAATTTACTTTTATGCATAAATCTAAATGAATTTAAGAGTAAAAATAAATATTGTTTTCCAAGATTAGAAAAGATGGCATTGTGTTAGAAGAAACCCATTCTTCTCTTCAAACCTCAGTTTTTATTCTGAATATGGCTTTACAGAAATTCTTACATGTCTGCTGCAGAAGCTAAAGAATATTCCTTGTTTTGACCTCCCAAAATATTAACAGAAATATTTTTGATGCTACAAATTTCCACAAAGTAGTATGTGTATGACTGATGGTGTGTAGCACATTAAAAGGTGACATGATACTTTCCTGAAAACAACTGGAAAAAATAATTCTAATTAGAATTCTAATTCCTTAGAATTAGAATTCTTTATTAATTGATGAATATTTCAGTGTCAGCTTCCTGAAAAACAAAGTAGTGGGATCTTTGTGAACAGAAATCCTATTAAACAAAACTATGTTCAATTCTTTCAGAGAAAATGTTGTTTAGATCTGTAGAACACTGTCCTTTCTGTGTGTGAGTAGTATTTCAACACAGCCTCTACATTCTCATCAGATTCCATGTTTTAGAATCTTAAAAGAGTTAAAGGATTTTGATGATATGTTAGCAAAAAGTGAAAAGCCTACAACTCTATTCTAACAGTCCTTACTTTTCAACTAAAAGAAAATCTGGTCAATTTCCAGTTTGGAGCAGCTGAGACCTATCAAAAAACTGAAAACAATTTGTTCAGAGCTGGAGCTGTCATAGTCTATTAATGTAAAAAACAAATGAAGTGCTGCTTTAGACTTCAGCTCACCACTTCATATGAGCACTCTCCCATTTCACTTGACAGTTGTGGACATTGAAATAATACAAAACATAACCCAATCAACGGACTATGAAGAATATGAAAGCTAAAGACAGATGTTCAAAAGCTATCATCATCTTTCAGCTTTAATTATACTGACATGAAACAAACAAGTGATAAATCAACTATTTTATAGTGTAATAAGCCTTATTCTACCTGTTAAACTAATGACTCTCTGGGTGGCATATTCCAGGTACATGGAACACCATGGAATGTTCCATATGCAAGTAGTCACAAAAACTAATCTTGCATTAAAATGATACTGAACTGTTGCTGGTTGTTAAGATTAACATTACATTCAAGAGGGTTTTCTGGGATTTTCTTCCTACTCCTTCCACCTATTACAACTTTGAGGTTTTTCTCAAGTCGTTCATACAAAGTCCTACAGTAATTTGTAATGCCCTAAAGAGAAACAAAATAGATTATTTGTGTATTATTTTTTAAGGTTTCAGTTTTATTGGCAATGATTGGCAATTACTCATCATGATTTATGACAATCCATTTTGCTCTGGGCCAGCTCATAAAGATGAGAGAATTGGAAGCCAGCATTGCTTAAATGAAACTTCTGGATATATCTTGAGTTTATTGACCTAATTTATCTTTAATGCTGAAAAAGACTCATTGGTACTTTGCCAACCATATGAAATCCAGTTCCTTAGTTTCACTATGATTTATAATGTCAAATTTTCCCCATGTGACATAGTGCATAGCTGAAACATTCACAGCAGGAACATAGAATTCTTTTTATTTGAAAATTACTTCTCAGATACCTCCATATTCTGATTGTAGAGTAACAGAAAGGTTTGGGTTGTAAGGGACCGCAAAGATCATCTAGTTCCAACTGCCCTGCATGGGCAGGGACACCTCACTAGACCGGGTTGCTTAATGCCTCATCCAATTTGGCCTGAAGAATTCCAAGGATGAGGCATCCATAGCTTCCCTGGGCAAGATGATTTAATTTAATGTCCAGGGAAAACAAAACAGGAAATTTCAAAGGTTAATGTTATTCTCCAAGATCCTGTAAAATTAAGGACCCTGGTAAATAGAAGTTCCAGGATGTCCTAGAAAGAGGAACAAATAAAGTGCTGCAGAAAGGGGATTTTTAAGGGTACTCATTAACTCAAATCAAGGAAGACAATTGCTAATCAAACCTGCCAGTTGAGCTGATCTTTGGTGTGAAATTAGAAACACAAACCAGGCTCCAAAATCAAGGTATTGTCACTGTGATCACTGTTGTCCATTCTGTACACTGTGCTTCTAGGCAGGATATTTCACTGCTTCGAGGAGTGAAAGTGGTTATTAAATAACCCCTTTTCTCTAAATCCCTAAATACAAACCCAGAAAACCACAAGAAAAACATGAATGAGCTAAAAATTATCCAAACTGATTGTTTCCTTTGATTTCACAGAATTTGTCTTTGAAGTTCTGGTCAGTCCAGTTTTTTGGTTCTAGGTATCCTATGAACAACCTATAGGGGTTGTCTCAGTGCCGGAGGTAAAGAACTGAACAGAGTCATCCCTTCCATATTTATTCAGTTTGCACACAGCCTCTGAGCAGCACTCTGTGGTCAGACCAAGACACAGCAATCAGAGTTTCATGTTTGCTTTATTAGCAGCTTATGATGAAATGTAGGCAATTGAGAGATGTACATACATTAACTTTCAATACTCTGTTTGTAGACTTAGATGACTTTTATGGTTTTGTTGCTCTGTTTGGTTTGGGGGCTTTTGTATTGAATATTTAATGATGCTTTAATTGTTGGTGGTTCTGATGAGAGTTAATCCATGTGGCACATTCAGGGTGCTGGCAGGGGGCGCTTTATAAATGGAAATGGTCATTTCTTATTGTAAAATACTGAATCACATTTAGGGAAATGGACTGAAATTTTACAGATGAGTGCTTTCCTGAGTTCAGAAAACAAACCAAAAAAACAACAACAATGCATTTAGCTTGTTAGGGAATACTGCAGTGTAATGGTCTCTCATCACATGCTTTTTCTCCCATTTGAATAGATGCCATCTAAGAAACTTACAGCTTCTTGCACTGTGAGACAGATGTAGAGGTATTATGTACCATCCACTAAAAATCAGAGGTAAATTTCTGCCATACCTATAGGTATGCAATAGTGTTGATGGTACTTTGTGAGTTAAGTTGCTACATAAATCCTGTAGGAATCACTGCAGCATTACTTTTCAGACTGCTTTCTGCATATTCAAACCTGTGTACAAACTATATGTCCTATAGATGCATCAAATCAACTGCACCATGCCTCGAACTCCATGACTTAGCAAAATTTCCCATCTACCTCAATTTTTTTTTTTTAACAAAGATCAGGCTTGCTATACAGATCATTTTATTTCAGAGTGATTTTGAAAGTGCATATATCCCCATATCTGATTTTGTTGTGTAATAACACGACAGAACACTGAAGATCTTGGTAAATGGTCTTTCCCTAAGTTGTGCCCAGCATTGCTGATGTCATGACAATACTGAATTTACAAGCCCATGTTAAGTTTCCTACTCCTAGTAAGTATTTTTCTCTTCAACAAGAAAAATTCTTGAAGAATTTTTGTGTCTTCCTAGAATGCACTTACTGCTCCTGTGAAATGATATACTGACAAAGTCAGTATACTGAGAAAATCAGTAGTCTGTTTTTATCCTTAGACCCAGATGTTATAGGAAATAACCAGCACACACATTTAATTTGTCCTACTCTTCTATCTTGAGTGCAACCTGGGAAGAGCAAGATTGGATGTTCTGCCAGTGGTCAAAAATACTTCTCTTCAGGACTAAATAGGTTGAGAATGCCCCTATCTGTCCAGAATACAGTGGCCCAATGTGAATGAAGGCATATCTGTGACAGGCTCAGTATCAGAAGTGGTTCAGAAATTTTCAGATTAAATTATATTTAGCTAATGCTGAAATTTTCCAATGTTCCTCATCAGGTGACTGTTTCATCCAGGAGAGGAAAAATTTGGTGTTTTGTTCAATGGACTCACACCTAAGTCACTTTTCTGGAATGTTTGGTTTTATTCTGAAGTCCATGATGCGCCTAAATGACAATGACCACGGAATCACAGAATGGTTTTGGTTGGAAGGGGCCTTAAAGATCAGCTCGTTCCAATCACTCTGTATGAACAAGGACACTGCCCACTAGAGCACAGTGCTCAGTCTTGTCCAATCTTACCTTGAACACTCCCAGGGAGGCACAATCTACACATTCTCTGGGCAACCTATGCCAGTGTCTCACCACCCTCACAATGAAGAATTTCATCCTGATTTCTAATAAAAATCTACTCTTTTCCAACTGAAAACCATCACCTATCATCCTATCACTACATGCCCTTGTGGAAAATCTCTCTTCAGCTTTCCTGCAGGCCCTCTTCAGGTACTCAAAGGCCAGGATAAGGTCTCCCTGAAGCATCTGTTCTCCAAGATGATCACAGCTCTCTTCAGCTAAGCATGACCTTGCAATAGATGACTTGCATTTTAGGTTAACTGTTCAGAAAGCCTCCAGATGCAACGAGTTAACAAAGTTGCATTTTCTTTTCACTCTAGATCAAAAGCATAAACTGAAATCCTGAAAGATGATGTAAAAATGAGATTTCTCATCCACCACTTGGAAGACCCAAATCCATATTTAGAATAAAATGTTAAAGTGACATTGAATTCTACTACAAAACCAAAATGCTTGACATCATAATTTTAAAAGCCTACTGCTACCATATAGCCATATCTGTTTCTTTTGACTCCTACCCTCTCTTTTCCTTCTTTGACTATTGCCATTGAATCCATATACCTTAATATGTCTGCTTTTCTGATACATAGCCCATTGAATGAAATTTCAGATAGCTGCATTTCTCCATTTGCAATCACAAGTATACAAAAGAAGCAGGTCATAAAGCTGGCTTTACTCTGTTGATATTATTATGCTGTTGTAATTTGCATCGATCTAAAATAATTTTTGTTTCATTGTTCTCTATGGCCAAAATAAAAGTAATAATTTAGCTAGGTAACTTTTTAGTTTGTTTTATTTAGGAGAAAACTAAAGCATTATTCCCTAAGATCTTTTTATAAGGTAGGAGTAACAAAATCATACAAAATAAAAATGCTATTAAATAGGTTGTAAATTTCAAAGTGATACATGAATGCAATAACCCAACTGGAGAGTTGGGAAAAATAATAAACCCAGCATGTTATAGCACTTGTAATACAAAGGCTACAAAAAATAGGAAGGAATTTAAGAACTTGAGATGGTATCTGTTAAAGTACAGTAGAATTCTAGAGAGTAAAGTGTAGAGAGCTTACAATCATCAGCATGTGAAGGGAAATAAAATGTTTTTCTCAATTAATTAATTGGTTTGGGTTTTTTTGTTTGTTGTGTGATTTTTTCTTTAATTATTTGGAATATTTCTTTTTTTTTTTAAGTAAGGCAAAAATTTGAAATATGAATTTGTGAAACTAGCCTTTATAAACTGAAGCTCTTAATGTCTGATTCTTTATATTTGCTTCAGTGTTAAATGCAGCAGACATGTAAATGCAATGGCACAAAACCTTTGAAAGTAATTAAATCACATAGTAAGATTAGTTCAACCCTTAAGATAAAAGGGTTTTGATGACTTTCATGAAAAAGAGCTGTGCATTTATAAAACCATAAAATCACTTTCATAAGTCATTTGTGTATTTAGCTGTTTCAGTAAAAGATACTGGAATAAATTTCCATGCATTCTCAGCAGTGACCTCTTAGGATTTTGCATATACAACAACTCTGCTCTCAGTTTCCAACAATTTAAGTTTCAAAGCAAAAACGCTAAAGATCTGTGGACAGATAGTGCTATATTTTGCTCTTTTCAATAATGCTTTTTAAAGCCATGCTTTCTAGTATTTTTGTAAGCCAGTCTGTTTGATTAATTATGTTTCATGCAAAAAGATTCAGAACCTAAACACACTTTAGTCCAATATCTGTGACTATTCTCTAACTGATAGTTGGGAGCTGTTTGGAAGAGGCATAAAAACTACTGGCATGTTTCAGGTTACCAAGTATTATGGTATTGTGATTATGATTGCCAATTAAAAAAAAAAAAAGGACTGTTCATGAGGCTCAAGCATTGTCAGAATAAAGGATGACAAAGAAAACACATTAGAAAAAGCTAATTGTCTAAACACTACTAGAATATGTGAATAATATAACCTCATTTGCAGAGAAAGAACATTACATTAAAATTGACTGTGTATATTTAAATTTAAAACAGCTGGGTCTTTTCTCAAAGAGGGACAGAAAGAAGACTGTGAAAGTGAATTGAGGAGAGAGAATGAGGTTTTATTTCTTTTATGGCGTTTATAGCAAGTAGTTAAATGCAAGTGGACTGCCATTTTGTAAAATACAGCTTTTGGGAGAAGGAGAAATGGAAGAAAGCAAAAAGGGTCTATAAAGCCTCCTTTAGAGGGAGGGTCCAAAGAAGTCAAATAAACCAGAATTTATTCCAGTGTCTATAAAATCCAGATCTGGTGGCTCACACTTTTAACATTAATATAGGCAAAACATCTAGTCTTGTCCATAACTCTTAGTTATTGCTGGTTAAAAACCCCAAACACCTGCATACTTCACCAACTAGTCCAGTCCTGAAATGCATCAAGGTATATATACAGTACCTCTTAAAGAAGTGAAGATATTGCCATCAAATCACCATATATAATAAATGGTATTTTCATATTTTTTAATAAGTCCCTACTGGATAGTAAATAACTTCAATATTCCCCCCACTATAGGGGCTCATCTGAAATTTGTGACAGAGGTGAGGGCATTTATTAAGTTATTTTCTTAAAATCATCCTCATTGAGTTGTAGAAAAAGTTCTCATGAAAAGAAAACTATTTTACAGAAAGAAATATAGTTTGAGTATGTCCCTGATATTATGTTTATAATACCCTCTTTCATGCAAAGATACAAAAACAATACTTTAAACATTTATTCAAAAATCACCGTTAAGGTGTATATCTAAGTAAATTATTTTATTATCTGTGAGACCAACAACTTGATAGCTCTCTTTCTGTGATTTAATAAAACTACAGCTGTATATATTTTGAGATATTTGAGAGGGCATTTATTTCTGTGTGATATGGAGTTCAGAGACTGAGGGTTAGCAAAAGCACACTAAAAAAAGCTATAGGCTAGTGATAGGTGAGTGTCTGTACATGAAAGAAAAGTCATCTCTAAGGGAGGCAGCTATCACCAGTGCTGGAGAACAAGGCAGAACAGAAGCATGAATGAGTTCATCAAGCACAAAGCAAAGAATTGCAAATATCTGAAACCAGCCCCTGCTTTGGCAGTGCTCTAGGGGATCCAGGGTATCTCTGTACTAGCAAGTATACTAGTTTGCATGGAGCTCTATTCTATTACATTTAGATTTAATTTAGGTAGCTGAGCCAGCTATTTATTGACTAATCTGGGGGAATGTATACACGTCAGTGTGTTCACTTCTCAACTTGCTTCAGCCTCCCCATCTGAACATTCAGAAACTGTCATAACAGAATGTTTGATAGATAATTAAAGCAGAATAATTTGTTTCATTAGAAAATTAGAGTATCATAAAAAATACCCTGTAACAATTCTTTTACCAAAGAACAACAATACAAATACAACCTCGGACAGGCATGCTCTCTCCATAGAAATAGATAAAGGTGTCTATCATGGTTTCATCTGCATTGGTTTTTTGGTTCAGCTCGGGGTGCTTTTGAAATTACCCTCTTGACATATTCATTTTCCATGCTTTGATTTATATCACAAAGCAGCTCTGAGTGCATGGTGGATTCCTCTGGAGAGAAACTGAGGCAGACAATGTCTCCTGGCAGCCCTGACTGCCAATGCATCTTCAGCCACAGCCTGCACTAGGGAATGTCTAAAGTAAACCCCCTCCAAACAGCTCCCGTTGAGCTGTTTCCCTCAACAGATCCACTTGTACTGTACTACATCAACTGTGATTTAGGGTCTCAAGTAAAGAAAGGGTTGTGTTCTTCCATCTGTATCAGATACATCATAGAGTAATAGTACTACAGAATTGTTCAGGTTGGAGAAGACCTTAAAGATTATCCAGTCCAACCTTATATCAGTGTTTAGGTATTATTCATTACTATGTTTGGAGACACTGAAAACTAACTTCATACATACAACTGAATTCTTCATTGTAATGTGAATGACATTCAAATTGCATCTTACATAAAAATAAAATTTAAAAAAATGAGACAAATTTCAGTCATTCATGTTTTGACTGTGCTTGGTGTGTATTCTATTTAGGACTCACCATCACAAAGTAAAACCAGGCACTTTTACCTGGAGGGTGAAACTAGATAAGGTCCCTTCCATTCTAAGCCATTCTATGATTATATAAAAATGCATTTTAACCAGTGTTAAAACAAAATTTTATACTGAGAAAACTAAGAACACCTCTGGCAATAAAAGGAAAACTATTAGAAATGAAACTATGAGAAATGTAACAAAACTTTACCTCTTTGTGGTAACTGTGATGTACGTTCTTTGCAGGGAAAATGCCAATTTCACTTCCAAATTAAAATCAAGCACCTAAAAGAGTTTGTAATCTAAAGTAATTTCATTGAAGCAGATTGAAAAGATTAATCAATATCAAAATCTGTGATGATATTTTTACCTGTCCCAGATGTTAGTTCAGGTAATTGTGTAAGCATAAGCCTAAATCTATGTTTCTATGGAGAAACAATTCAACATATATCTAAATCCTACTAAACTCAGTCATAATTATTCTCCTTGTTTTGCAGTGATGAGTACAAAACCCATTTATTTCAACGATGTAGGTCTTGGCCATGCATGTATTGTCCAGTGCTGGATCTATACCTTCAGAACTGGCTTTATACTCAGGTAAAGTATTGTACTTCTTTACAGTAGCAGTACTGAATGTTTTATATTGCTATACTTTACCATTCAATATCAACTTACCCAGTGAGGGGCAAGTATTTTTTTTTGTTTGTTTCACCTGATTTGAGGGCATATATGGGGCAAACAAAAAAAAAACTTGTATAATTTTTTTCATCTAAATACAAATAATTTTTTTCTTAATATTATTTCATGATTCCACCGTAACAGTTTGTTGCCTCACCTATTTAGAATGCAGGATTTATATGGGTGAATTGTCCTCAGAGTTTAAACTCAAACCTCTTTTAAAACTTTTAAAGCTGAACTTTCATTTCATTTGCAAATGATCTTTTACCATTATCACATATTTTCATTGCAACATACAACCAAATTTAAAATAATAGAATCAGGAACCCTACTTTGTAGGGTCATGTGTCTGAAAGCAGACTAGTACTAGAGTGCACACAGTATGTTTAGTTTCTTTGACAGAAGTGCAAAAAGAATATCCAGATTGTCTCTAGATTAACTATTCAATACACAAATCTGCAACACAAGGGAGATTCTTAATTCATATGTTAATTTTTTACATTTTATGAAGAGGACTTTTATTTTCAAATAGGTATTATGAGTACTTCCATTGTACAGGACCTTACTGCAAATACAGACTTTGATGACCTAGCTATATGATGAGAAAAGAAAAAATTCAAATATTTAGCAAAAGCTGCAACTTAGGATGCCAAAAGCAGAGATTGAAACAATTTATCAATTAGTTAGTTAATGAGTTCAGATTTTATTCTAAATTATATAACACATGACACCTAAATAGATCCATCTATACCAGTTATCCATGAGTGATTTCAAGTGGTCACAACTAAGTCCAATACTAAGCTAAAAATTTCACATTGTTTACATAATATGGAGATAACAGATTCAGTGTTATTTTGTCAATTTTACAAAAAAAGTTTTAAAACACATTCAAAAATTCCATATGTTTTGGGGTTTTTTTGTAACAAGTATAATTGACTAATATTAATAATAGGGCAAGGCCTCCCTGCCTGCACAGTAAACCACAACCTTACATCAGCAGTGTCAGACAAATTATCGTCAATAATTTTAACTTTTTTCTACTGCCTTCTGCAATTGTATCTGTCACTGTATTGCAGTCAGCGATGTTTTATTTCAGTAAGTTTTAGGGTTTTTAAAATAAAATTTCCATAGATGTTGTTTATGTATTTTTAGCAAAGAGGGATTAGATAAATACTATGAGAAACTAGAAAATAAGAACTCTTCAAATTAAAAAAATATACTTTAAGTACTTATATTGGCACATTCCCTTTTCTCTCTTTTCAATCTCAGTCTTGGCAGTACACTTTCTGTACTCTGACCTAATTTTGATGAGATGGGCAGAACCCATCTAAACTTTGACTGCAGGTTGAGATCCTCCTGGGAATTACAGTCTATAGATAGAACTCCTTTAGACTGAAGCAGACTTTGAGTCCAGATGTCCCACTTATTACTGTGATCCCCATGTCTCCTATGGTTTGAGCTGGATCCTTCACTGTCCAAGTGAATCACTGGGGCACTGAGCAGACCTAAAAGACTCAGCTTCCCGTAAGACATTAAAACCATCCTTAGAAGCTTCTCAGGAACTTTAGTATCTCTTAAATTTTGGCAGTTTAAAAAATGCTACTCAAAGACAAAATGGCTTTTTATACTTTCTGTCATTACAGAAGTCAAACATTCTCACCTGCAATGGATGAAAGGCAAAGAATATCTTAAGAATAGTGTCTTGGTTTTGTGCAGTGGTGTTTTGGAAGTGGTGAAAGAGATGGGGGTGGCTCCTGTGAGAAGATGCTGAAAGCTCACCCGGTTCTAATCCCTGCGCTGCCTCTCTGCAAGGGCAGGCAGACATGGGAGGTTTGATGCACCTCTGCAAGTAACATATTCAAGAATGAGGAAACAAAACTACAAAAATACTAAAAAAAAAAAACAAAACAAAAAACAAAAACAAAAACAAAAAAAACCCCAAATAAACAAACCAACCAACCTGCAGAGCAGAGGTGAAGGAGCAATGCCAGAGCAAATACAGGTCAGTGAAGGAGGGGGAGAAGGTGCCCAAGCAGAGATTTCCCCTCAGCCTGTGGTGAGATGGCAGCTGTGCCCCTGCAGCCTACAGGGGTGAACAGTAGAGCCATCCCTGAAGGACCAAGGTGACATAAATACAGATACAGATTTGTGGCCCCTGAAGTGTCACAGGAGAGCAGATGTGAAGCTGCAGCTTCATGGAGAGGGTCAGATGTGGAGAGGGGCAGATGTAAATGTGCAACCATGGAGGACCCCGTGGCAGAGGAGGTGACTGTTCCTGAAGCAGCTGTGACTCTGTGGGCAGCCCAGGCTGGAGCAGTTCCTGAGGGACTGCAACTGATGAGAGGGACTCATGTCAGAGGGGTTCATGAAGGACTCTCTCCCATGAGAGGGACCCCACGTTGGAGTGGGCAAAGACTGTGAGGAGGAAAGAGCGGGAGAAACACCATGTGGGGAACTGACCCAGAACCCCCCCTGCCCATCCCCTGTGCCCTGAGGGGGAAGCATCAGTGAAGCAATCCAGCCCCGGGAAGAAGGAGGGAGGGGGAAGGAATTATGATCTGGCCATTTTTTCACTTTCTCATTGTAGATTAAATTAGATTTTTTTCCTTCTCAAGTAGAGTCTGTATGCTTTTGCCCATTACCGTAACTGGGGAATGAAAACCTCCCGGGCTTTGTCTTGTAAGGAGTCTTTGGGTGCATTTTCTCCTCCCTGTACCACAGTGGGGGTGAGCAAGTGGAGGCCTGGTTGATACCATCTGACAGATGATTAGATCCAAGAATCTCAGTGTCTGATAGAAGTTTAGGGCCGTACATTAGTTGTAAAGAATACCAGATACACAGTACAACAATATTTCTAGCAATGCATATAATGAAGTAATCACTTTTACTGATTCTTTTTATGCATTTTATGGCATACCATAGCTAGCTGTGTTTTATGTGCTAGTAAACTTCATGTGACCAGAATAAAGTTAAGTAATCTGGTTCAGGACATAATATTTGGTGAAGAAAAGATAAAAGTTTCAGCCATGAAATTTCCTTAGTTTTTGAATGTGTATTCACTGATTCTGTGATCATCAAGAGTCCCTTTGAATTACACACTCTACAGCCACCAACATAAGTTATGTTTCAGTCTGAAAACTTAGTTGTTTTGTTGCTTTTTAATTTATTGGTCCTTTTTCATGCTTGCTTTCCTATCTTGGAGCAAATTAAAAAAAAAACCAAAAGGAAGTTTTTTCATACAGCCCTGAGGCAAACATTAAAACTTATTTCCACAGGAAGATTCTTGGAAGCCAAGAAGGCAGTGAGAACAAATCAGTTATTCACATTAGGAAGGTAGGAAGGATATGAAACTTTCTGCAGTGGAGTTGCAACTATTTCCAATGCAGTTGTCAGGAGGACATTCTGTGAATGATTTTCATGGGGTTTTTAGGTATTCGAATGGTGAGGATTAGGATTTCCATGACAGTGCTTGTCTGATCCGCCCTCACAGTTACCATGTGTTTATGTTGGAGTGAAAAGGAAAGAATAAAGCTTATAAATCCGGAAATGATTTGTAATAAGAAAGTGTTTCTAAAGCACAAAATAAAAACACATTTTCCCTCCAATTCCTTTCTTGATTTTGAGGAAACTTCTGGATTCATGTCCAATAAAGTATTCAGTAATTAGAGAAAGCTGACAAAGTTGGAACCCACTGTAGGTTGAATATAATTTCCCTCATGCATGTCCTCCATATATTCCCGTGGAAGAGGTTGCCCTTAGAAGCCATGGATGCCCCATCCCTGAAAGTGCTCAAGACCAGGCTGGATAGGGCTTTGAGCAACCTGCTCTAGTGGAAAGTGTCCCTGCTCATGCAGGGGGTTTGGAACTAGAAGATCTTTAAGATGCCTTCCAACCCAAACCATTCATTGATCTTCCTGCTCTGCTGCTTTGAATACTTTAGCCCCATCTGGTATAAATTAAATATGGGAGTTCTTAGGTCTCCTAATCTCCTTGGGGACTGGATGCATAATATAGTCATAATTATTTTGATAAACATCAAATGAGATGTTTGACTTAGGTTTAATTCACTTTTAAGACTAATGTAAAACTATTAAAGTCAGACAGGGCTGCATTTCTTAGCAATAGGCTGTTCAGCTGTATTCACTGATATTTGTTACAACCATTCATGAGAGATGTGGGGACATAGAGAGCATAGCTACTATTTAAGCTCATCAGGGCCAACAGAAAAGAAGCAGAAAAGCAGAGGCAGCATAGTAACTATTCACAGCCAGCCTTTCTGTGAACATCTCTTCAAGAGGTTGAGAAAACCTGCCAGAGAGCTACAGAAGTTTTGATGAAGAGAAGTACTCAGAGGAGTACATTAAATCTGGGCTGATACCAGCATATGGAAGTTGAAGTCTTTTCTCATTATCTTGGCTGATTTTCTGCCAGAAGACACATCTGCTGGACTTCTGCTGGAACCCTTTGGGAATGTAAAGCTAGGCAGTCACACCAGCCTGCTAAGCCATATTTATGTAACATTATTAGGCAACATTTCACATCAAGGGATGCGCTGACTCAGAAACACATTCAGGGCTTGTTGTAGGTAGAAGAAAAGATCACACAGGAGGCTTGTTTCCCATCTGATGAGAAACTACATGGAGACCAGTGGAGACTTCTTTAAAAAGATGAGGGATGACTACTCCACAGGATTACTTAGCAAGTTACTCACATTACTTATTTGGAATTATAATTTCCCTGAGCTGTCGAGATCACAGATTTAAGATGTATGATTGAACTGCTGTTAGCTGTAATAATGATTATGGTAAACTAATGACATTTTCATGCAAATTCTTTAAACTTTATACATTGTAAAGTTTTAAAAGCTTAGGGCTTTTGTCATTTCAAGCCAACACTTGAGCATTATTATCATATTTTTGGACTTAAAATACATTATCATCAGAGTATGAATGCCCCTAGAGGGTTTCCTTTTTACGCAGTGAGGGAAAAGAACATGGCATGAAGCCACAATGAATTATAGCTTTGTCTCTTACCTACTTGCCTAGCTTTATGTTTCAGATATTTGGCATGTTAAACTCCCACTTTCCACCTGCATGTGCAGAACACTCCAGGGTAACACCTCTAATATGTCTTGATGCATTGCATATGTCAAGGTGCTGTTGGCTTTTTGTTTTGATTTGGTTTGGGTATTTTCTTTGGTTGGTTAGTTTTGGTTTTTGCTTTCTTTTTTTTTGTTTGTTTGTAAGAAGATTGGTCCCAATTTAAAAAAAAACCTAACAAGAATATTTTGTTGTAAAAATACGACTTGTGTTAACATTTCTCTGATCTTCATCCTCATTGAAAAAACCAGTAAGATTTCAGTTAAGTACATTTTAGGTCAGAGAGAAAATTATCACATAGGTGTATGGATTTCACAATGAACTACATTCTAATGTCATCTTTCATTTGCTCTTCAGATTCAAAAACAAAACACAGAGCTCATACACCCGAAGATAAGGCTTCACTGCAGAATTTAGGATTTTTCTAGTCTTTCAAAGATCAGCCAACCAAAAAGTCAATATAACTGCCCCCTGCAATAGTTTAAAATATGTGTAGTTCTTATAAGTGATCAATTAGCATCATACCCTCCTCTGAAACCTTGGGCTTTATACCAATATCCTCTGAAATGACATTCAACTTTTCTCACCAAATTGTATATCTTGAGTTTCTCTCTACAGTCCATGTCTAATAACTGGCCTCTAAACTCGGATGATGAATTCTAACCAGGTAAGTACATGAATAAAGCCCAGACTCAGTTTGATCTGGATTCAAGTGTTTTGATGCATTAGGTCAGAGTGCTAAGTCATCCTCTTTCCTAATAAAACTCTAAATCTGAATGCTCAGCATCTTCCTACCAATAATGCTCAGGAAAAAACTATGAGAACAAGACGCAGTTATTCATACAGGAATTTTATGTTTCTAACCCTCATCTGACAGAAATTAATGCCTTTCAAGTACAGAAAGAGTTCCACCTTCAGCCTTTTCTTAAGGAAACACCTCATGCATCTTGAAAAATTATATGCCTGTGTCCAACCTGTGATCGATTAATTGCTACATCCTTCACAGTATAGGGGCTTTTTCTCTCTACTGTTTTTTTTATTTCCATATATACATGATCTCTCATTATTAAGTGTGTTGGGAGCACTTATCTGCATGGAGCAATGATAGTGAATTTTTCCAAGTTGTAATGATAAACTCAAAAGAAAGCCCTGCAAGGTAAAATCTATTTAAAATGTGGCAATTTGGGAAAATATGTCTCTCAAGCACAGCAAACATACCATCAAAGTGAGTTAGCTACCAATTAACTTCTACATTTTGCACAAAGGACATTAAATTCTAGGGTAAAAATAAAACCAAATGATGTATGCCTGCTGTCCGTGAACAACCAATCACACAAAATGAGCTCTAGATGTGGTGGTTTTCACTGTGTTTTCAGTATTCAAATGCCCTTGTGGAAAATATTTGGTTTTCTGTTTAAAAACATTTTTTCTAGGTAAAGTTCTATCACTAGGCATGTATAAAAAGAGCAAAATCAAAGACAATAATTTCAAATGTAAGTTCCTAGGCAGCCTCAGACACTATGATACAGGAGCCAGTTTTGACACCTTTTTAACAATAGGTGAATAACATTCCTATAGCCATTACCAACCTTTTGATTCTGAATCTTATATGAAATGATGAAACATTGTGGGAGCAAACAGAGTTCCAGTCAATCATAAGAGAAACAAAAGGATATACTTAAAAAAGGTGCTTTGATAGGAGAAGGAGGCTAACCCAATGTAAGTTAGTGACTATTTAAGAAGTAAAGGTCACAGTGGCTTTGCCAGGAGCCAAACCAATCAGTGGACCAGCTCTCCATAGATTCAGAGATGTACTTAAGCACTTCCTGCTGAAACCACTTTGGAAAGTATAACAGTAGTTGTAAGGAAGACCTTCACTCTCAGCTCCCATGGCCCAGAAAATGTCATCTGCACATGGGAAAAGGAGTGCATTGTCTTGGCTAGACTTAGCCATGAGCATTCTGTTTACTTCCAGAAAAAAAGCTATTTCTTTATAATGTTTAAAGCCAGCTCAGAAATTACTCCTATGAAAGGAGTTATGGTATGGTAAATACTTCCCCTTCCAGAGAAAGGTTTATATCTGGTTCCAGATTATCAGGAAAAAAAAAAAAAAACAACACAAAAAAACCCCCAAAACAAACCAATATTTGGCATCTGTGAAGCTTGAAAAATGGTACAAGAAGGAACATGACAACAGATTGCTTGACAATTGCTATATTGAATTTTGTGTATCAGATTTCAAGGATATCTTTTCTAAGTCAGCAAAAATATTTACATCTTACTTAATACAAGGTCTGCAGTACAAAGAACAGTCAATTTTCATCATACCTGTCCTGCCACACTACCAGCTTGACTCGAGTTTTGTGTGTGAAAATCTGAACATCAGCTATACTCCTTGGGTTTATACTCACTTCCAGCACTATTGAGTGAAGGGGATTTCTTTAAACATGGTGCATATCACCCAAAAACCAGCATATAACCTGTATATCAAGCCCTTCTCTTTCCGTGGCAAAGCACACACAGCATAGCATGTCAGCTGCATTGGAGCTGTACCCCTCTAATGCTGCTGTTCAGCCAAGGCATTCCCAAATGGACTGCATCTCTGTCACAATGCAGTGTTTCCAGTCACTCATCCCTCCAGTGGTTAGGTACAAAAAAAAAGCTGGCCTTTCATTACTGTAAAGAAATGTGAGAATATTTTCTGCAGTGCAAGACATGAAATATAGACAGATGTCATCAGGAAGTGCCTACACCTAAACAAGGCACACATGGGTAAAACAGAGTGCAGTGAAAGCAGTTAAAATTACTGATGTACATACATATACACACATAACTATGAATTTAGGTATGTATAAATATACATAGGAAGGAGGGGGTAAGAAAAAGAAAACCACTGTTGTAACATTATTGACTCGTTTCTTGTAGGCACCAAAGAGCAAATGAGTGTTCAGGAAGGATTTGAGAGAAGAGTGGTTTGATGGGCTAGAATAGAGATTTCACTCACAAAGGGCAGGTCAGAAGAGAGTAGTATGAAATGCTGACAGCAGAGTTGTTGTTTGTTTTGTTGGGGTTTTTTTAAGACAAGCAAATATTTCTTCAGTTGCTGGTTATTAGGGTTTGACAGTGAAATCCTGCTGAGCACTGAAATCAGTGACAAACTCTTGATTTACACCATGAGTGCCAGATTTTCACCATGTGAGGAATGCAAATTCTGGGATAATTTACCAGATAAAAACAGACATTTAAACATGTGTCTAGAGGTAGGTTAGATGTTTAATACTTTGTCATGCAATATTTTTTTTCTTTCTGAAGTAGCGTTTAAAACAATAAATAAAAAACAGGAATTGCAGAGATCTATTAGACTAGATCATTTTAGATAGCCTTTCTATTTCAAGGGGAGCAGGTATTTCAGAAAAAACATATGGAGTTCCCAAGTGAATCCTTTGGCAGTATTGTGTCCTTGGGGAACACTGTCTTTAATCCAACTTTTGTCTTACAATTTGTAATGTGCTACCTTATATGAGCTGCCTTTCTGTTTAGTGTAAATTTCTCTGGGTTTATAGACATCTAATCCTTTTGGTATTCCATGGAAGCTTTTTCTTTCAAGAAGGTGAGTTTCTCAAGTCATTGCATTACCTCTGTGAAATACCTGCTTTATCAATTGTAAATGTGCTTGATTTCACCTGATTTCTGTCTGTTTTTCTCCCTGTCATTATCAGAAGATATTGTCAGTACTGTCCATTAGAGCGTGACTGCACTGTTCTTATACCTTCATCAGGTAGGTTCTTGTACCCTGTTTTGTAAAACTAAACACTCCTAATTTTTTTTCTGTCTTCTCATTTTTAAATTCTTCTTTTCTAAATGTTTATGTTAACTTCATACCTTACTTCCTAAAGTTCTATTTAAATGCTTGGAGAGAAATCTCAAAATATTGCACTTGTGCCTCCCATAGATATCCAGGTCAGATTCAGTGCTGAAGAGTTAGGTTCCTATAGTAGTGCCATGCCTAGATAAAACGTTTGCACAGTACCACATGTATTCACATTTGTTAAGATTACACCTGACCTCTGTCTCACACACCATCATCATTCATTCCCTGTCCTGTACATATGTATATATACACACAGTAAAGCAGCAGAAACTGAGGGATAAAAGTTTGTTGGAAATAATATAAGGAATCTCAATTATGTCTCTGCACCCTATTTACCTGAGACTTACGGGAGACTTACGGAATAATCTCATTCCATGATAGCATTACAGATAGACATGCAGATAGACATCTCACCCTGGGATGCACTCACCATGAAACTGCCTTCTGCTTCAGAGGAGATCTGAACAGTCTATGCAATTCTTCCAAAGAATTATCTCAAGGAAAATTCTAAGGACTGAATCAGTGAAGACCATTTATTGGAATGCAGCTACACAAACATTCAAAGGGACATTTAAACATGCAAGTAGCCCTGAGGTTTCTACCCAATTTTATCCTCAAAGAAGAAGTTGTTCAGGATGGGATTTGGCTAAATGATTTACTTGGAGGCTGTTTCAGTTCCACTGACTTCCACTGGGATGAGATTACTGCAGATTAGCATGCGTGTTCTGAAAACCTACAGGAAAAAAACTTGAACACAGAAGCAAGGACCTGTTTAAGGCATCCAGTGAGTTTACAGATATTAGGGTACTGGCTTGAATTCAGTGTATCATCAGACATCATCTAACAGAAGATACAGCTGCATTTCATTACATGTTTTAAATTCATGTAACATTCATTTTATCTGTTATGCTTTAATTTTGGAGATTTTTATTATAGGCATTTATACAATACATTTGAATGAATTTCAGGATTTAATGGTGCATCCCCTGAAATGTTATTATAATTTTTTCATATGAATAGATCAAAATGCATTTGATAAAAGTGTTAAAACATTAATAAAAATGCAGGAGAGAGGAAATGACTCATGAAAGGAGAGAGACAGAAATTTTCTGAGTAACCACTGCATTAATTTATGTCTCTAAATCCTTATCAATAAATTTTGAATCTCAGCATGCAGTACGAGGTAAAAGTGAGATGCAGTTTTTAAAGTTTCACTCAATAAAAATTTCTCCAAAGTATTTTTTGTGATTGATGATTTTTGTGTTGTTCATTGAGGGTATGAAAAATCCTAGTTTCTGCAATTGTACGCATAGGTCACAGTGTTTCTTTTTGTAGATTGCAGTAAGTAGCTTCTGTGTAGTTTCTAGGGAGAATGGTCAGCATTTCCATGACTATTCTTTAAAAATGTAAGTTAGTGTTTTAATTGTATGTTCTATATAATAAACTAGCTCAAGTGAATAATTGTATGAATAAAACACAAAAGGACATGGAAAAAAATTTCTTATTTTTAAGTTAGAACAACCATTCAAAGGGGATGTGCTGTCTTTACTTAGGCTTATTTAAAAAGCATTAATCCTAAATTTATGTAAAAGTAGAAACTCATAAGTTGCCATGCTGGACCAGAAAACCAGACCATACAGTAATTCCCATTTTTGTATGTTTCAGAGAAAGGTAGAAATTTCTTTGTGAAAATCTTTCATTGCAATCTTTGATGAAGGTTTTCTTACTGACTCTTAGGTAGTTATTGTTGGATCTGTTTCCTAATTCTGAGACCTAGTACATTTTCCATGTTTTTCTTTTGCATGACTGGTGCTTTCTAAGCTGGTAAACACATGTGGAAATTGGACAAAAATAATATATAATCAGCCTCATTGTAGGCAAGGAGATGTAGTATTGGTGTCTGGTAATAATGTATTTTTTTCTTCTGTTTTTTCCTGAGGCATTCGGAAGGAGTAATGGTATGAGTTGTATTGCTTCTTGATTGTGCTGAAGAGTAAACATGAAAGTAATTTTCTGCATTGAAATTATTTTGGATTATTATGGGAGTGTTCATGTAATAATTATCTCATCAGGAGACCCTTGCTATTTTTTGCTGGTTTGTTAGTCACACTAGTGTATCTATCATCAGCTTCACAGCAAACTAAATACATGAAGATGAAAAATGCCAATGATTATAAATTCATCTTAACAAATCTCCTGCTCATGAAGCTCAGAACTTTTCCACATCATACTTATAATTGGTAGGGTCCTACTTCTTTGTGTTTAGATTTCTCCTGAGGATCCACTTTTCCAAGAGAGATTGCCTGGGTTTGCTTGAGACAAGAATTTAGATTAAATTCAATTTCCATTGCATTTTAAAATAGAATAGTCACACTAAACAGCTTTAAGCTATAGTTGTAAAGGTGACCTGTAGTCAAGGTGTGTTGCGTACTCTGTAATCAGATCCAAGGGGCTGAATTAGGAATTCCATGTGCCTCTGGAAAATAAACCATCATATGTTCAGGTGAAAATTATCTCATGGAAGAATGGCAAGAATATCTGATGTTATTTCTGGGATGCTTCTCTTGATCCTTGAAGTCAGGTACAGGTAGAAAGAAATCACTGTAATGACACTGGTAAAACAATAATATGACTTTATTCATAGGCCCAGAGAGACAGAAACTCCTCTCTCCATGCCCTGATCCGGCCAAACCTGTGCCAGATGTGATGTCTAAAGCTATATAGGAATTTTTTCCCTGAATTAATATATTTTACCTCTTACTATTTTTTTAGTGTCACAATCAATTTAGAGACAAACAAATGTTTATATGAATTATTTTGTGAGAATTTCAAGATGTGAGCTGGAAACCAAATGCTACTTATAACAACAAACTTACAAAATCTCATTATTCCTGAATATGAAAATTCTTAGATTATCTTTTCCTAATAGCCCTTGTCCCTTAATAGCTGATATTTATTTTTTTAACTGATTATGATAAGAAAATTATAAAAAAAGCTACTCTGTTTGTAGAAAATACAGTTGGTTCAATGTTATCGAGCTGATTTAATTCAGACCAAAGTAAGTTGTAGAGAGACATTGTAAACCAGGTGCCTTGAGTTGCCAGTGAGTGGGTGTGAGTCCACCTGTGCCTGATTAGGACAGGCCCCTATTGGGCATGAGCAAGACCAGGGGGCCAATAAAGGTGGGACACACAGCCACAGAGGGCAGCTCAGTTCACTCTGGTGTGAGGCATGGAGAGGCCAGCAGCTTGTCGAGCCTCTGGAGCAAGAAAGGCTCTTCCTGCTACACTTCTACCCTGGAAGCGCTGTGTGGTGGCTGGAGTCCTGGAAGAGACCAGCAGCTCGTCAAGCTTCAGGAGCAAGAATGGCTCCTCCCGCTACAGTAAGTAGACCCATTCCTAACCTTTCTGATATTAAATAAGAAATTTCTGAGAGTCTCAGGGAAGAAATAGAATTAGTTTGGCTGAAGTGCTCAGGACCTTCAATACAGTAGAGAACTGAATTTTAGACATTAAAAAATAGAATCATAGAATCTGCCAAGTTGGAAGGGACTCATCAGGATCCTCAAGTCCAACTCCCATCCTTGTGTAGGGCACCCCCAGGATCACACCATGTGCCTTAGAGCTTCATCCAAAAGCTTCTTGAACTCAGGCAGGCTTGGTGCTCTGTCCATTGCCCTTGGGGGCTTGTTCCACTACTCAACTGCCATCTGGGTGAAAAACCTTTCCCTAATATCTAACCTAAACCTCCCCCGATTTCAGCTTCCTACCATTTCCCAAGTCCTGTTTTCAGTCACAGGAGTGAAGAAATCAGTACCAGCCTCATCTCTTCCCCTCATGAGGAAGCCGTAGACTAAAATGTGGTCACCCCTCAGCCTCTTTTTCTCCAAGCTGAACAACCCAAGTGACCTCAGCTGCTCCTCATAAATCATTCCTTCCAGACCCTTCACCATCCTCCTTGCTCTCCTTTGGATGCCCTCCAATTGCTTGATGTCTCTTCTACACTGCAGTGCCCAAACCTGCACACAGTACTCAAGGTGATGCTGTACCAGTGCAGAGTGGGACAGTCAGCTCCCTTGGCCAGATTGTGACACTGCTTGGTGCACCCCAGGACATGGGTGGCCCTCCTGGCTGCCAGGGCACACTGCTGGCTCATGGTCAGTGTGACATCAACCACCACCCCCATGGTCCCTCCATGCCTTCCAGCCACTCATTCCCCAGTCTGTGTTTGCCACCAAGGTTGCCTAAATAAAAGTGGGAAATGCATTAATGTATAGCTTAAAGAATTAACTGCATAAATGACCTAAAGAAATTAGAAAACATGAGGGAAAAAAAAACCCCAAAACACCTGATAAAAGTAGTTTTGCAGAATTCATGACATATAGAGGGAAGAAGAGAGGTTTTCCAAAAGCAAATTCTGATAGAACTGTATAACTACCAAAAGAAATAGCAAAGGTCTCCTTCCTTAATAAAAAAAAAAGGGTAAAAATATGCAAGAGAGTGAAGTAAGAAGCAAAATTAACAGGGTTGAATGTGTTTAAATTTGGGTATTGGGTAATTTCTAACTTAGCTTTCTGAAGGAGCTGGGACATGAAATTACAGGCACGGGAAGTATTTTGAATAAATCTAGCAAGAGAAATCTGATACCTTATTTGAGAATAGCAAATGAACCCCCGTATTTAAAGGAGGAGTGGGAAATGATCTAAGCCACTGTAAGCTTTTTAATATAATATTAATTATACAGAAGGATTTAGAACTCTTTCTTTAAATCAATACAGAAAAGATGGTAAGTGGAATATAAAATCATACACAAAGCTAAGTTAGCAAAAATAGCTCATTCCAGACCTTCTCTACTGAAAGAGATTTGGTAGTCAAATGAAAAGGTGATAGCTCTAAAATATATAGATTTCAGTGAAGTAGTTGAGATGGTGCAAAAAAAAAAGTAAAGAATAGAGGGTATATGTTTGAATTGTAATAAACAGGGAAAATATTGCACAGAAATCAGTGCCAGTTAGGGATTTTATTAGTTCCCTCAGCAAAGAAGTGCAAGAGATACTGATAAAATTTACTGACATTGTGAGTTTTGGAGTCATCAGTAATGCAGAAGAATATTTTCCTATTGCACAGAAAGGAAGAGATGACAGATGGTCTTGAAGACTGGAATAACAAGGATGAGATGAGATTTGGAAGTACAAAACACAAAGATATGTTCTGCTGAAATAATAACAACAATTTTTCTGTAAGCTGGGATTTCATGAGCTGGTAATGACAGAGGGATGGACCTTGTAGGATTGACTGATCACAAACCAACTATTACCAGATGAGGCAGCCAAGAAAAGGTGGTAAAGAACAGCTGTGGGTGTCCCAGTAGTGAGAATCCCGGTACTCCAAAGGAGTAAACCTCAGACTAGATTAAGTACAGAGCTGGATATGCAGGGATGACTAGGAAATTAAAAAATTCATCTATGAAAAGAAATTAAAACAACTTGGTTTGTTAGCCTTGCAAAATGAAGCTTAAGTAAGAATTCGTCCAGTTTTCTGTAAATATATCAGTGATGACAAACATCCGAGAGAGGAAAGGCTACTTAGTGCAAGAGTAAATGGATATATACTGGGACTGAATGAAATTTATGTTGGAAATAAAAAGGTTTCTGAGAAACAGAAATCTGGAAAAGTGTCCAATACAAGAGGGGCAAAAATCTTAATTAACTTTAAAGTCTGATCATTTTATTAAATGTGTTAACATAATTGCCTGTAAAGGCAGACACTGAACTCATTAATCTATGGAGTCCTTTGCAGTGCCACGTTCATATTTGTGCTGAAGATGATGTTTTTTCTGACATATGATAATAATCTATTTGCATATCTAATGGAAATAATCACAGCTGTATGACCACATATCTGATGTCCTTTCTTGCAGTACATTGAAATAATTGGACAAAAAAATTAAAAGCAGCCCGGTCCTCTGAGTGCACACAATTTGTCATTTAGTCAGTGGTTTTTGCTTATTCATTATCATCATCTGGCATTCCCTATCCCAGAGATATGTTTTTGGAAAAATGAGTTCAAGCAAGAATGAAAATATGAAAAAGAGATCAGAAAATAGAAGGCCTTTTTCCTCCTCTCTTTTATTGTTTGGCTAAGGAGCACGTCACTGTGATCAGCACCCTTGATAAAGTATGTAAATGTTTAGAGCCTGATATTCCTGGGCTATTACTCCTGTAGCCTTATCATAACAGCAATCTGATAGAAAGTGATAGGGATCAGTTCCCAGGAGGAGAAAGCTTAGAATGACTTTTCGGTTCAAATAACACCATGACATTGTTAGTTCTGGCTTAATAGCTCTGATGTGGTATTTGCCTTCAGGTCATTGAGGTATCTTCAACCTTGCTGACTTGTGTTCTGTTTTTTAATAATTTTATAGATTCCAAACTGTGTTTGTGACTATCTTACCTTTTAAACAATGTTGTTATGTAATGTGTCCTCAAGACTTGTGCAGTAAGTTCTTATTCATATTTTCAAGTTGTTACTTAGAAAGGATAACAGGTTTGTGTCACAGGGAAAGCTTCCTGTTCAAGTGGTTTGAACCAAACCAGGATCAAAGAAGTTTATTTATTAATAGCACATAAATAACCAGGATTCAGTGAACTGTACGTTCAGCATCAAAATACAATGGATAAACAGCAGTTCTAGACCCTGTCAAAAGTGTTCAACATCTAACCACAAATTTGTAAATATTCAAAAAAAATTTCATTACACCCAAACATGCACAGGTTCATATTTGCATACACACACTCACATCCCTCATAAATCATCTGGGATTCAGCCACATGCAGACTCTCTGGGGACTTCAGTCCCTACTTGTATCCTCCTTCTGTGGGAGCTGGTGATGCTCCAGCTGTACCTGGATCCATGCTGCTCACTGCAACTCCCAAAGTACATGAGGGGAAGAAATTCCCACCAAGGATCCCAACCAAGGGACTCTGCTTGCTACCCCAGTTGCCCTTTGTTGACCAGGCAGGTGCAGGCTCCACAGAGCATCCCAGGGGAGGATGCTCAGCCTGTTCTGGGAAGGGCAGTGATGACACTGTTTTTTTATGTCTACCTATCACTGTCTGTCCCTCTCTAATGTTAAAAAAAAATTAAAAAATTAAAAAATCATATTTCTTAACACATTTTTTTCAAGCTTATTTTTTTTTCCAGAAGTCCTTTTCCAATTAAGGAGATAATGATCGTATTCCTTTTTAGCTTTACCAGTCTGGCACAAATCCTGCTCAGGCTTCTAGGGGTATTTCAGCTGCAGACACTGTTGTACTCACATTTTCCTGTATTTCCTTTTTTAACAATGTCTTGTTTCCTTGGAAGGGCCAAACGATCTCCTCTAGAGATGGTAATTGCAATTCTAAATCACAGCCCCACGCCCCTAATGAGTGTCTGCCATAAGCAGACAGTCTGAATTTTATAATAGTTGAGTAAAAACCCAGAATATTAGGTGTATCATGTTATTCTGAATTCTAGAAATGAATGTCACAAACAATCAGGCAAAATATTATGGCTGAAACTGTTGCTTCTATAAGAGTCTGAATAATAAATGGTCTGTTAGACAAGTATTGCAGTTCAAGATGGGGAAAGGCAGAATGCTAGTTTTTTTTCTAGTAGTTTCCACTTGAACTTCTGTGTCAGGAGAATTTACCAGTCACTCAGTCAGTAAGTCAAAAATTACTAACTTTAGTTTTAAAAACTAAAGGTTTTCCAGTGAAAACACTGACAAAAGTATGCTCTTTAAGTTGGACCCCTTTTACGAATCAGTTTAAGCCTTATTGACACTTCTCAAATTTTTATGGCATTGTCTGAAACACTAATGGAGAATGTTATAAAAGTTTACTAGAGCCTATGTTTTTTTTTTTTAATGTATTGAAAACTCTTCTTGAACTTTCAAAGTAGAACCAAAATGTTGATCCTGAAGGATCTTTAAGAGAATATTTAACTTTACAAGGTCATCATCCCTTTTTTTACCCTCTTTAGATTTCTAGAAGTCTTTCCAGAAGATTTATAGAAGATGATACTTAAGCTGTCTGACATATGGAACTTGTGAACAGATTAAATACCTAGGTTACTGTCAGCACATTGCTCTCTAAAGGAGGAACACATTCACACTCTGGAAGACGAGTGTATCCCCACACACTAGTTTACTAAGAACAGCTAATTCCTCCCCACAGGAATATTCTCCACCACTACTGAGGAGAAAAAAACAGACTGAGCTAGTGCTTTCTAAAAAGTTCCTTGTTTTTCTTAGGCTTTGTGAGTCATCTCTGTGTCTGTACACTCCTGCTTGCAACAGAATTGATAATATCCACACAACTTAGCTCCCAGCATGAACTAGCCAAATAACTTTTCTGTTCTATGAAGAGTCCTAGAAACTGGTGAACTAATCTTACTGTACTCTTACCCTGTTTAACACTCAGTGGCTTTCCTGTGCCACATAATTACTTATCATGACAGTAAGGTTTTTGCTTATCTTATGTCCATTCCTGCAATGCTGTGTCAAGTCCCTTAGTCCTTTCAAACATGCAGCTCCTACTGAAGTTAGGTGAAAATACTTATCCCTGCCTCATGACTTTGGTATGAAGTCATTCAGGTTGGGACTATAACCTGGCATATGTCCACATGTCAAATTATGTCCTTCTTTCACTGATATAATAATTTGTGATTAACTTCTAAGACCTCACAGGCTTAGCAATTGAACAGCAATAAGAAGCAAGATGCTCATAAACCAGTAGTGGTTTGGGATATAAAGCTCCAGGCTTCTATTTCCAGGACGACTGAGTTTCCAGTTCATGGAAGTTTGTCTGGAGGGAGTTACAGTTCTTAGGACTTTTTTGCTTAATCAGTTGGAGAAAGTGCTGTGCACTTCTCTGAAGCAAGTGATGCTGGAGGTCAGAGCTGGGTCTGTAGTAACACCCTGTATAAGAAGAGAATTACACTTCACACTGGAGACCCAGTGCAGCTGTTCCCTATTTACATGATCCCACTTCTAGTGTTTGATAACCTGCTCAAATTGGGATTGACTCAAGACTAAAGATTTCAATTAAAAATCAAGATTCAACATTAACTTAATTAAACTGTCTGAGAATAAATTTGCATTCAGAAATGTGTTCAGACCATGTGCACTGGCCCTTATGAGCTTATTGGGCTTGTTTGTGGTACCTCGGGTATCATGACTGCTTATACATTAGGTAATATATATATATGTATATATATGGCCTTGCTGAAGGCAACAGAAGGCTTTTTCATTGGTATTGACAGGAATAAAAGGACTTCTGTGTGTCTTTGTAGCCGTGTTCCCGTAAATACCAAAATATTGATTAAACGAGACCATGTATAATTTATTCTTAATAAACTATATCGTAATGTAATAAGTTTATGACATTCTCTCTTCTTTTCTTATAAATCAATAACAATAAATTAAATGTTGTTTAAGGCAACAGGTAATAAAATGAAGATTTTTTTTTTTTCTAAATCACTCCCATTCATTCACTTCTACAGTTACTTCACATGTGTATTAAATATCACTCTACATTTGGTTACAAAACCCTTTGGGGTGCCTAGCTGAAAACCAGTCATATAGGGAAATAGAATAATTAATCTATAAAAAAAACAAGGAAAAAACCCCCAAACCCCCCCCTCCAAAAAAAAACCACAAACAACAGAGAATTAATGGATCAAGTAGAGAATATGTCAAATTTTGTGATGAAAAATTTCTTCTCTTACATTTCATAGAAATGGCCTGAATATATATATTTGGGAATATAACCCACTGTTCAGCATGGAATGTTTTATTAATCATAGTTCTTGAAGACAGTGAACATGGGAGGGGATAGATCAAGAAATAAATAATACATACAACAGAAATGACCCTGAGATGAGTAGCTCTTTATAAATATTACAAGCTTCCTACAATCCCCCAGGTAAGAACACAGTATTCAAAACATTTAATGATGTGTAACAAAAAAAGAAGAGAATTTTAATTTAACATGGGAGGTAGTTCCAAGTCATTTCTGGCTATCTGGAGAAGTGTATTGCAGCCCTAATACAGTGAATTCCGGTATATTTTTATCCATCATTACTGGAAACTGACTCATACAGTAACAGCTTTACATCATGTTATTGGGGAAGAAATTATCTGACTTTATATGAATCATAAGTATCAGATTAAAAAGTGACAGCAATGAATTTTGTACCCTACTGCCACTTAGTACAATAATGGTGTTAAAAGTAGCTGAAATTGCAACTTCTAGTCCCAGCTCAATAAGAGATCATTTTGACTGAGGGGAGGAGATACCTTTTATTCCTGCATTCTTCTTTGGAAAACACAGCCCTTTTTCACATAAACATTATTATGGCTATAAACACATTTATTCCAATTAAAAAACAATAGCAAACTGTGCAAAAATGCTGGTGGTCCTGCTTTCTCCCCATGACAGTACAGAATGACTCAGTGCCTAATTAAGGTCTTCTGAGTCATTCTGCCAGGGCCTTCAATGTGCATTTTAAGCATAGCTATAGCATCCACAGTAGCTGAACTAAATCCCTTCCCCAGAGGTTAGCACTAATTGTGTGAACATAAGAACAGGTCAGAGCAAAAATCCACCTACCTGACTCCAGCACTGACCAGTGACAGATTTGTGGGGAGGCATGGAAGAACAGGGCAACATATGGTGACACCTCCCTAGTACATTCCTGTGCCCACAGTGATTTATGCCTCCAGGACCTCTTGACTGAAAGGTGATGCCTTTGCATGCAACAGAATCCTGTTGATTTTACTTCATTAATTTGCCTCATCTCTTTTGAATCCAGATAAGCTTTATATCTCCACAATGTCTTGCAGCAGCCACATATATGAGAAAGTGCTTCTACAGTTTGCTTTTAATCTGTTTTATGTAATGGTCTTAGCATAGATGAGAGAATTTCTGTATTACTGCTATATTACAGACATCTGTTGTATCCTTTCCCCAGTGACTTCTCCAAGATGAGGAGTGTTACTCTATTTAGTTTTTTACTATCATTGGTCTTTCTTGCTGCCCATCTCTGTATCTTTCTCAGTACTGTTCTGTTCTTTTGGAGACAAGGGAGCAGTGAGCTGTATTAAAGACACCTGAGGGATTTAAATAGTGGCATTATGACATTATTTATTTTGTTTTCTGTTCCTTTAAAAGCAGTTCTTAATTCTGCCTGCTTTTGACATCCATTAAACACTTAGCTAATAGTTTCATCGAGCTACCTGCTGTAACTTCAATAGCTCTTTCCAGAACAGTAATAGCTAGTTCAGAAGCTGTCACTGTGGAAGCAAGATCACTTTAAATGCATAGCAAAGATTTCTTTCCCACAACTCTGCTTGCCTGTCACATCATTTTTACCAGCGAAGCAGAACAGGGACAGAACTTCTCTTTGCAGAAGACACAGTTCTGCAGATTATAAGATAACTATCTTCACTCAGTAGCAGGGTTTGTTCCTTTGGAGCCTAAAAAATCAGTGAGGAAGATCCAAAATGAACTTTTTGTATGTGAAGCAGAGAATGTCAAATGACTGAGTGCACCTTTGCAGCAGAGAGATGGGAAAGGTAAACAAGTAGAAGCTGCTAAACCACTGGGGTAGATCTAGAGAACACTGGTGTTGCCATTCCTATTGTGTCAAAGGAAAAGGAGGGAGTCATTAGAGCATAAGGGAAAGAGGAGCCAAACCAGGGGTAAGAGGCAGAGCACTAAAAATTGGGTCTCACAGTTCCTCTATCTTCTCACAAAGGGAAGCTGTACATATTGCTAGTCTGATCCTGGAGTTCTAATGAAATGGGAGAGGTATATACCAGTATGAAGCCAAAGAGACATGGTAAAGTCATTCTTCTCTTGCCAGCACCAGTCAGCTATGTCATATGTAATGACTTTCTTTAGATATGTTGATCAGATATGGAATATGACCATCTTCTAAACCTGATGAGAGGGTGAGAAGGCCTTTTCTGGCACGAAATAGAAGAGTGGTTAACAATGGTAGTACAGACTGCTACCAGGAGGACTTACCCATGATGAAGATGGAAGCTGATTGCATGATGATATTACCGGGAGGCTTTACCATTTATTTGCTCAGTGGGGTAGTGAGAACTGTCACTGATAGCGATCTCACAACTCAAAATAGGATTTTTTTCATCTAAGCTTTCACAACTGAAAAAATCCCATACAGAAAAATTAATCCTAACTGTCTTTGAACAGGCATAGTTCGAAATTAAGACCCCTAAACAGAGTTATGAACAAATGTGCTTAGGTCATACTACAGTTGAGAGCAGCCTTATGAATGACCCCTGTCAGTGAGCCAGGAGGTACATGTTGAAGGTGCCCAAGCATAAGCACCTGGTGTCATTGAGATGCCCTTAGATGTTCATAACAACAGAAAAATATAACAGAGACTTCTGGGACGTAGCTGGAGGCCAGGTGAGATACTCTGTGCCTAAATAAATCCAAATCCCATGGCTGGAATATTGGATCCCAGCCTTAACCCCTATGATCTGAGAAGACTAGTTGATGATTCATCTTACTGGACATATAGTGCATAATTCTAATTCTTGAAGAGATGTAGTTAAGCACAACTAAATCGTGTTTTGTTTCCTGGTTGTCCACAAGTCACCATTCCTAAGGCCATGAATTTAACATAGGTCCTGTGTGTTGCATCTACCAGCCCTGGGCAGATCATTTGCATTTGCTAGTCTTTCTGAGATGGCATTTATGTCTATGAGAAGGAAACAGAATTGCACCCCTAGTCACTTGACAGCGGCATCTCCCCCTAAAAAACAATGACTGTATTGACTGTGTCTCTATTGATTATGTGGCAACTTAGACACATGGCTTACCTGCACGCACATTCCTTTAGGCATCTGTATTTGATATCTTCATTTTGAATGGAATCTACTCCTCTGGTCTGACTGCTTTTGTATCGAGTATTTCTTTTTACTGGTTTTATTGTTGTTGGTTTTGTTTTTTGCTTTTTTTGCAAGTGAACTCCCTTTCATTCCAGTAACAGAATTGTAGTATATGCATTACTTCACTTCAGAGAACAGCATTCCCTGAAGGACCTTTGCTCTAAATCAGCAGTGTATATAATGTAATGTCAGCCCTAAATTCAGTCTGAGACACCAGGCATATCTCAGCTACAGCTAGTGTTCAACAGCTAATTCTGAATAACTCAGTCTGTGTAAAAACACTGCTGCAGATGAGCCTTTTCCAGCTTCTGGAGGATGGCACAGACACACACACACACAGAGACACAAACACACACTCATAGGAAACCATGTTCTGTTGACATTCAGACAATTCAGTTTTGAGATTAGGACCTCATGCAGCTTTCTTTGAGTTGCAATGTGCTTCTCAGTGAGTCAGATGCAGCTTTAGATTGTTAGGGTAACACTGTCTGGCAAGACCAGGACTTTTAGGGCATGCCCTACACCAATATATGGTCTCAGCAGCCTTTCTCTGATGGTGTTTCCAAGGACCCTCCAGCAGACTTGAGAGCTGGGATCCTTCCATGAGAGTTCTTGCAAATCTGCAAATACGTGGGTAGGCATGAGAAGGGAGCTTACATTTTCCTGAGCCCTCTTAGCACTGGGTTAGTTTTACTGTTATTTCATCAGACCTTTCTGTTTCCCTTCCTTTACCCTTTTTGTCTTTTTCAGTTCCATTAGCACACAAAATAGTAGGATGTTAAATGTTTACCTTGGGTCTGAGCTGGTTTCTTTTTCTTCCTTCTCTTCTCTGTAACTCTTTAATGTTGACATCAATCTAGTGCAAAGGTTTGCCTCATATAGCCATATAAAAAAAACAACCAAACAAAAAAAAAACCCACAAACAAACAAACCCCACAATCAGACAGTGAATTCAGTAGAAGAGCAGGAACAGTGTTGTGAAAATTACCTTCTATTTCAGCAGCTCTGTTTACTCCCACATTAACTGTGGGTTAAAAATCACGCTGTCTGGAAGGCAAATTTTTCTTTTTTTTAATCTTGAGACTTTTCCTGCTAATAGTAAACGTGATGCACAGATGCACTCTGAATAGCATACCAAACATTCAACTTTCTCCAGGTTACTTGTTTGAAAACAGTGTGAAAATTTGTTAAGTAGAGAAATAATTTTCTTCCCAAATTTGAAACAACTGTTCTACTTTTTTTGTGGAGCTTCTGATGCTGAAGATTTTCCTGTAGGTATATTCTTCTGAATAGTCCTGTTTACTTCAGGTTCAAAAAGGAAGAAAAAACAAATAAGATGCCCTAGATGTTTGCTTAGACAACCTCAGCTGATTTTGCACAGTACCTGACACCACAAAAATATCTCAGTGAAAATACAAAGATCAATAAATATAAGCATTCCATAAAGGTGCTCATGAGTGGTCCAGATGATCACTGACTTATGAGTGAAGAAATAGCAGGGCAGGAGAACCACACAAAAGGAGAAACAGGGAAAATTATGTTTGTTGGAATCATGACTTATATTTGTTTTTTTCTTCAACTGCAAGCACCCTTTTATCTTAGAATTGAGGTCCTGTGCTTTAAAAAGGACCTGGATAGATGCTTCACCTCTACGCATTCATCTGTCTTCTTCTGTGTCTCAAGAACAACCATAGAAGAAAATGCTGCAAAGAGCATTATTTACAAGGATTTCTCTGGGGTTCCAAGGTGTCTGGTGCTCCCCAAAACGGGGACATATGATTAATTTTTGTTCCTAAGAAAACTTATCCTTTCAACTTGCTTTTATCTTTTAGAGAATTGGCCAAAGGATAATAAAAACGGACCTGGTGGTATAAAGCCTCAGAAGAGTAAAATCTATTTTATCTAAAAGGAGGCATGGAAAGATCAAAGAGGGAGCTAAATGTGTCCTGATATACTTCAAAAGGTGGCTCACTTAGGGAGTATTGATCATCTCAGAACAGAAGTGGAAAATTGGCCAGCTTCTACAGGAAGAATTGAAGAAGCTGTTGCAGAGGTGGAAAAGTGGCAGGTCTTTCAGTCTATGCATAAATTTATGCTCTAATACCTGTTCTGTTTATTTGGAGATCTGTAAATTAGTCTATGAGTTGGACATGCCCTTACCACTGGTGATTTTACAGTCTTCAATTGCAATCCATTTAAATCCATTTTATTCAGAGTGGAAGATTTTAGTTCAGCTTGCTTTCCTAAATACAAATTTTTCCATTGTTTTCTAGTAATATAAAGTATGATTTTCTGCATTTCACTTATGCTACAATTTGAAACATGTTTAAAGAAAACAGCTTTCTGTTCTTGAACATGGAGGACATAACAAGGAAGAAAAAGCACTCAGGCTTTCTGTGTCCTTACCACTCCCACCAGCACAGTAAAGATATTGGTCCAGGCTGGAGGAGGCAGAGACCTCAAGCACAGAGCTCTGACTGTCTGGACATCACTTGTTAAATTTATTTTCTGTCTGTAGAAAGTGAAGGTGACAAAAACCTTGCAGATGAGAAGCCTGGAGACCTGTTGATTTGATTTTTCTCCCAGTGGAAAAATTGAATATTTTCTCACAAAATAAATAAAAAATAAATAAAATCAATTTTGCAAGAAGGAGAAGTTCAATCAGAAAATCTTCTGACTGAATGTTCCCAACTAGCTGCAGAGGCAATTCGTACCTGTTGTGGAGGCAGCATAAAAAAAGCACAAAATATGCTTTCCTTGATGGTGTAATAAGAGTCTGAGGCTAGGAATTTAAGACACTATTCAAGTACCACTAATATTTGCTATGGCTATTGTATTCTGTTTACTCTGCCTCTTATTTTTAAATTTACCTCCCTCTTTTTTCCATGTGCTCTAAGTCTTTACTATAAACCTAAAGATGTGACTGGCTGTGGAAACTGTGATTCAGACAAACAAAATCCAATGTAATCAGAATTAGGAGGCCAAAAGAGGAGTTAGAGCCAATAGGAAGGACTCACAGAGTCCTCACAGAGCATTAACTTCTGCAGGTGGAAACATGAAATCTCAGCAGAGTGTCTAAGAACAAAAGTGTGCACAAAAGTTTCTATGCAAGTGTTTGGTTAATACAAAAATAAGTAAGATGGTGTATTTAAGGTACTGTACACCTCCAAACATACAACTCATTGCCATCATAAGAATAGGCTAAGTAACTTCAGGGAGTGGAATATTGCTACCAGCCTCAGCAGGTATTTGAGAAGATTCTTCTTCACTGAATGTAATCTAAAAACTGTCTGACCACTCCTTAGTTTAGGTATTCCATGTATATAGTTTGGATGGTTTAAAGGGGAATTGTTTTGTTCACAATACGTTGTATTTTGAAAAGATTAAAGCTTTCCATAACAGTTTCATTAAGAAAATAATCAGTGGCAAGTGTTGAGCTACATTTTTAATGTTTTCCATAATAATGTCATTAAAGAAATATTTGATTAAAGTACACTTAGTAGATGGTGACAAAACATTATTTTCAATATTTAATTTAAATTATTATTTTTCCAAGTTTGTTTGTTTTTTTTTTTACTATCAAGTAAGCTGTAGTCAGCACAATGCTCTACTGTGTTTTCAGTGCAAAAAGATTATTTTTTTTTTCTCTTTGAAAGACTTTTTATGTGATGCCAATAGGTCATCTGGTTAAGAAAATGAGGGATTTATATTTTAAGCAATCACAAATATTTTCTTCTCCTTTTGATAGCCTTTTAATTTCAAGCTAAAATCAGGCAGCAACGGACTTGAAGATTTGCTGCTGTGGAAAGAAACTTTTCGTATTCAAAGCAATGTGCTTAGCATCTTTCAAATCTATAAAATGGTAATTATGCCAGTTATTGTTGCTGTTATTTATTATGTTTTATTGCATTTCACACAGCCTCATGAGCCCATTCTGACAGAGTTATGTACTGCTGTAAGAGAGCTTACTTTCTGAGAGGCTTGTATTCTAAATAGGGCAATAAATGAAATCAACATACAGGGAGTATAAGCAGAACAATAGCATATAGAAAACTAAATTTGTAGGATCAGTCCAACATTGATCATGTGAGAGAGAAAAACTCTGTCCCAGCCTCTAGTTTCCAAGTTTTTTTGTGGATTTTGCATAAAATAGCAATTGTCTAAAATCTGCTGGCATCCTGGGGAAGAAGAAAGGCTTCCTCATGTTTGCAGGTGCTCTCACTTTGTCCTGCTTTCTCAGAACAAAGATATCACCTCTTGTTCTTCACCTTTTTTAACATAGTCTTTAGGTTTTATTTTTCCCATTTTCAGCGTCAGGGGGAAAGATGCGGATTCCAACACAAGGAACAGCCAAAAAGAGGAGGGTCAACAGCTGGCAGCCAGCACATACCTAGAGGAAAGTTTGGTCAGCTTCTTCCCCTCCATCTGTGCAGTGAGGTGCATTTTAATTGAATTCAAATGTAGATATCTATCAATATGCTTTTCTTACAAAGCCCTGATAGAATCATGCACAATACCCTTCTCTGAATAATAACATCATCCTACCCCACAAAGCCTGTCAATCTTCGATGGAAAAAGGCACTTCAGCAGATTTACTTTCAGTTACTTTTTCTACATTCTCCTCATTTTGATGACAGGGAAACATACTTTCATGATTCACAGTTTTCCAACAATCTATTTGAACTATAGATCTATACTTCAGCCTTAGTTTTCTTCATCCTCCATCAGGCAGAGTGAAATCTGTAATATCACATCTTGTTTGTCAGTCTCTGTCCTGTGATTGAGTTCAACATCTGCTTCCTGCTGCCCCAGTAGCCATTCACAGCTCTGATTGTGCTGATGCAGCTCAAGGTGATGTGATCTAATGAGGGCACATTACATACACTCTTCTCATTATATGGCTGTCAGGTTTGAAAAACTTTAACTGCAACTTGTCTAGCTATTAAATCTCTGGCAGATGCCAGGACAAGGTCTGGAAGCTCTGCTGAACTTCCAAGCAGGAGTTCAACCTGTTTCTGTTCGCTGCTTGTTTAGGAGTTACTCCAATGCCTTTGCTCCTCTCTCTTCTCTTTTTTTTCTCATTAAAAATCATTGAGAAAACAACCTCAGTAGAAAACTGCTAGTGTGCTTTGGTAAAGACTGGAAGGAATGTAACATGATGAGTGACTGCTACACGAAGATCTCAGAATCACAGAATGGTTGATTTTGGAATGGACCTGGTGAGATCTTCCACTCCACATTCTCTCCTGCTCAAGTAGGGGTCAACAAGAGCATTTTACCCATCACTGTGTCCAGTGAGGTTTTCCCATCTCCAAGCATGTCTGCAAGGACAGAGCCTTCACAATCTCCCAGGGCTACCTGACTGAGTGCTTGATCAACCTCACAGTAAACCAAAAAAATGCTTTCTCGTGTTCAGGTGGGATTTTCTGGGTTTTAATTTGTGCCTATTGTGTCTTGTCCTGTCAGTAGGTATTATTGAGAAGGGTCTTGCTCCCTCTACTTCATTCGACCCCCATCAAACGCTTAAAAACATTGAAAAGATCCCCCCAAACTTCATGCTCTTCAGGTTAAACAGTCCCAGATCTCTCAGTCTCTCCTCATATGAAAGATGTTTCAGTCTCTTAATCACCTTTGTGGCCCCATGATAGATTCACTCCAGTAACTGTTACTTTCTTGAACCGTGGAGCCCAGAACTGGACACAGTTCTCCGTGTGTGGCATCTCATCTCTGGTGCTGAGTAGAAAGGAAGCATCACTCCTTCAAGCTTCTGGCAACAATCCTACAAATACAACCCAGGATGCTTTTGGCTTTTTCTGTTGTGAGGATGCATTGCTGATTTATGTTCAAATTTTTGTCCACCAGGACCTCAACCTCCTTTTTTGCACAGCTACTTTTCTGGTAGCTGTCTTCCTGTGCATGGATGCTGGGGTTTATTTCTCCCTTGTCTACAAAAGGCCTAGTGGTTAGCCAACCATAACTTGGGAATAGGCTCTGAACAGCTGAGATAATTCAATTAACTTTGTTTTATACACAGGACCAGTAAAACTCCATCGACTAGCAGTTCTAGTATTTTCAGTTACAGATCACAGAGGAGATTCTGGAAATTTCCTGCTAAGGATATCATGGTAGAATTCAAAATCCCTATAATTACACAAAATTGTAGGAAATTACACAAAATTAAAGGAAAAGTACCAAGCATCCTGCTGAAAAGCAATATGACTCAAATAACAAAAGTCATTATTAGTGCTGTATTAGTTGGATCATGAATGTGGAAATATATCTTCCCTACACTGATCCACAATAACTGCTCTCTTTAAGATCTTCATGCAGGGCTTTTTTCTTTCTGCTTTGCATACCAAGTAACAATTTTGGTACTGTTGCTATTCATACTTGTAGCTTAAATGCTACAAGTAGAAAGCAAAGACATGTGCTTTGTTCTCCTTTCATTTACAATAATACAGTACAATTGAAATGTATTTAGTCCTGAGCAATGGAAGTTTAAGAAAGAGGAAAAAAACCCCATATATATACTCCATCTCAAGCG
Source organism: Calypte anna (assembly GCF_003957555.1). Classification (NCBI taxonomy): domain Eukaryota; kingdom Metazoa; phylum Chordata; class Aves; order Apodiformes; family Trochilidae; genus Calypte; species Calypte anna. The sequence continues at coordinate 106,559,477 of NC_044246.1, read as the reverse complement.
TGGTAATCTGGTATGTGGTGCTTGATGCCCTGAGTATAGTCAGGAATAAGAGCTGCAAATAGTAAACTCATTGGAGGAGACACTCTTCTTCTACTTTGTGTATACTTTAATCTGTTTCTAATGAAAGGGTAGTTTTTCTAAAAGTAATGCTGTGATGGGCTCTAAACCAGCTTTCAAAATCTATTGACTGTTGCCCTTAGAGCAGTGGGTAATTGACTTCTTTTTCTTCAGGTGACTTGGTAGTTTGATGCTGCAGCTCTTGATTTGCTCTTCCTTGCAAGACACAGTAAAGGAGGAGTCTCTGGCAAGCAGTTCACTGCTGGTTTCGTGTCTTGTTAGCAAAAGTAGCATGACCTTACATAATGTGCCACATGATAGAGGTAGCAATGTGACAAGACACATCAGACAGACAGTGCTGCATATGACATATATGACATATCTCATCCAAAACAAATATTGCACTTAGCAAAGAGACCACTTTAAAGGGGATTTTACATTTCTCTCTACCCTTCAGACTGTTGATATGAGGGTCATTACAGAGAATAAACCTCTTCCCTGAATAATACCATGTCAAACAAATTGCTGAAGCTAATGCTTAAAATTAGAAGATTAAAACCAGAGATAAAACAAAAAACAAATGTATTAAGCTCTGTGGGATATGATTCTTTATCATCTGCAGTTTCTTTAGTCCCCTTAAGACCCAGTTCACCTGTCAATCAAACATAAATAAATAATATTATTTTCAATACCCAAGATTCTGAATTTTCGTATATTCATTATGGCAAAGGTCATGCCATTATTTAGAAAAAGGTGGACACATGTATAAAATGTTCCAAAATAATCTAAATAATTCCTCTCTTTTACCATTCTTCTCAAGTATGGAGGTTGATGTGTGACATTGCAAGATCTTACCCCTGGAGCATAGTCTCATGTAATATCACTTAATCCATTTAGTGTACTTTATCTACTTTTAAAATTTTTTATTTTTAATTATATCTCTACTTTGTATTTATCTATTGTTCTTATTCTAAAAAACTTAGGCTACAGCATGTATTTAAATGTGTGATAATAAAATTTGAACAAACTTGAACTGTGGTTGTCCAGTGTCTAGTACAATATATAGTGTAATTTACCATGTCTTTCTTTATTAATTCACTAAACTTTGTATTTTGCAAGTGTTTTTTCAAATCACAATGACACAAATATATCTTATCTGGGAGAAAACTAGCGCAGAGATAAAAGACTCATAGAAACAGGGAATGATTTGGTTTGGAACACACCTTAAAGATCATCTAGGTCTACCCCCCCTTGACATGGGCAGGTACAGCAGACACTGGCCCTGCCATGTTGTTCCTTGAATCTAACTGTCCTTGAAAATTTCCAGGGATGTGGCATCCCTGGAATCCCACAACCTCACAATCTCTGAGCAACCTGTGCCAGTCTCTCACCACTCTCACACAAAAGAATTTCTTCCGAATGTCAAACATAAATCATAGAATCACAGAATCATAGAATTGGCTGGGTTGGAAGGGACCTCAGAGATCATCGAGTCCAACCCTTGAACCACTGTTGCATGGTTCAATCTACCCTCTTCCAGGTTAAAGCTATTACCCTGGGGTTATTTGATGTTTCTCTCTCTCCAGCTTTAAATAATGAAATGTCACCAATTTAAAGAAAGGTACTTCTGGATCACATCAAAAAACTGAGCAGAAAATTGGACTGCTGACTTAATGGTCCTCATATGAGCTCCCCACTTTTGATCAAGTAAATATGTATGATGTAAGAGTGCAAAGTATTTTGTTATCTCTATATTAAGAAAACGATATTTTGGTATGTACCAGACTATATTTTTATGCATAACATGAGCCAGTTGGCCAATCCTAACATTATTTGAAGAATTTCTTCTTTTGTGTGCATTATTGCTTTCCCTTCTTTAATTTAAAATTAAATTAATTTTTAAATTTTACTTTAAATTTTAAAATCTTAATTTATATAATTTAAATTGATTTAAAATTTCTTTCTTTAACTTAAATCATTTTTAAGATGATTTTTCACAGTTTTGTTGTGTTTTTAGTGAGAATCAATGGAGCTAAGGAAAAAAAAACCCTTACAAGACAAGAATATAATTTTCAGCTTGTATGGAAAGTTAATTAACACTCATTTCCCTGCATGTTAATCCAGTTGCAATGTCCCCCAGGAACACCCTAACAAGAGGTATATTTCCAAGATGAATGGAGAGTTCTGTGGGTATCTTTGGACTTGGCTTTTTTTGCTCTTAACACAAATGTCAAACTGAAGCACTATCCCTCTTCTTGAATCCTGGGAACCAAGGGTCACACAGCCTGACAGCTGGCAGCCTGATTCACTGTCTCAGAAGTCATTGTGGAGTGGTGGCTTTTGTTCTTTCTTTTCATACCCCTTCCTTGCATCTTTTTTCCTTAGCTATATGGTATTTTGTCATTTGAAAACTGAATGACACATTAATTTCAAGCACTAATGGGAAACTTTCAACTTGAAATCTAGTCAATTTAAAGGAAGTTAAATGCAGTTTCTGCTGATGCATTTACCTTGAGACATCCTGCCAGAGTTACATTTTTGCATTCACATTTTCCTATCTTTAAATCGTATTTCTTTTCCTCTATTGCTGTGTGAAAGACAAAGTCACTGGAGGATGATACTGACAGCATGAGTGACTATACAAAAGGTGCCCACAGAACTGTGTCTATGCTATAAAGAGCAAGTTGAAAATTTTGCACATACTTTCTTTTTCAGAGGAACGTCACGTAACATGCAAATAGACATTTCATTTTCTAAGAACACTCACTGTTCTTAAAGAGATTTGTTACAAAATTTAAATCAAACTTTGCTTTTTTTAACAAACAAATCTGTGAAAACACAGTTGCAACAGAAAATATCTGATCAGTCTTGGTACAAATAGTCCTTGCCAAGTATAGAGATGAGGGGAAGGAAGGCAGAATTCCTAATCTCTTCCAATAAGTGGCAGTGAAAGGTACTATTTTATATTATAGTGGTTAAAACATTTTAGAATGAAGTATGATTTTTATGTTAACAGTATTCCTTTAATTAATGAAGCAGAACATATTACCCCATCTGGACAGTGCTGAATGCATCTGAGAGTAAATGAGTTCCTCAGATGAGTAGCACATCTGAGATATATACATGCTATTTACACAGTTTTAAAGCTGTGAGACCTTCTGCTTTTACAGTGCAGAGAATTCAGGAACCATGACCCAAACACCAACCTAAAGTCAGCTTTACAGATTTATGCTTCTCCTTGGGGATTCATTCACACACTACTCACAAATGTGCCAGGTTATTTTTGCCTGTTGTAATTTGTTTTCTGATGTGATTATGAAGTTAACACTTTGCAAACATGAGGGAATACTACAAAGATAATCAGTAGCCATTTTATTTACCATAAGCAATGAATGACAGAACCACAGAGTAGTTTGAGTTGGAAGGAACCTTAAAGATATTCTTGTTCCAACTAGACCAGCCTGGCCTTAAACACTTCCAGGGGAGGATATCCACAACATCTCTGAGTAATCTATGCCAGTATCCTACCTCCCTCAAAGTAAAGAATTTCTTCCTTATAACCTAAATCTCCACTTTTTCAGCTTAAACCCTTTCCTGCTTGCTCTATTGCTACATGCCCTTGTAAAAGGTCCCTCTCTAACCCTGAGAAAAAGGACTTGTGGGTGTTGATTAATGAGAAGCTCCACATGAGCTGGCAATGTGCACTTGCAAACCAGAAAGCCAACAGTGTCCTGTACTGCATCAAAAGAAGCACATGGTCAGCAGGGAAAGGGAGGTAATTCTTCTCCTCTACTCCACTCTCATGAGATCCCACCTGGAGTACTGTGTCCATTTCTGGAGCCCTCAACACAAGAAGACCATAAAACAGTTGGAGTGAGAACAGAGGAGGGCAACGAAGAAAATCCAAGGTCTGGACTACCTCTCCTATGAAGACAGGCTGAGAGAATTGGGGTTGTTTGAAGCGGAAGGAGCCCTTCTTGCTCCTAGGGCTGATCCTGAGGCCTCGGGGCTTAGCCCATTCCTGGACGATGTCCTAGGGCTGTTCCTGGGGCTCCGGGATCTACCCCTTCTTGCCTGCTCCTGGGGCTCCTTGAACTGTGGGCTTCTCCATGCTTACTGAAGAGTGAGAGCTGTCTCCATGGGTGTCAGCTGCTCTCTTATTGGCCCCCTGCTTCTGCACATGCTCAGGAGGGAGGCCAGACACAGGTGAACCCACACCCACTCATCAGTAACTCAGGGCACCTGGTCCTATCTCACTACATTTCCCCCTTTTTTTTTTTTTTTTTTTTTTTTTTTTTTTTTACACAGACATTTACATAGTACACAGACATTTACATAGACATTTACATATTTACATAGCACGATTTTTTATACACAAGAATACACTTACAGGATTTTTCTTCGGGCCCCGCAGGACACTCAGCTAAGAGCATCAAGGGGGCGCCGAGGGGCAGTACAAAACACACTTATACAGGATTTAGACATAGACATACAGGATTTTTACACAAAAATATAACTTACAAGATTTAAACATATAACTTACATATAACATATAACTTATTTTACATATATTTTTAGGGAGAATTCTCAACCCTTACACGTATTTTGGGGAGAATTCTCAACCTTCTTTCTTTCAACCTTCTTTAAGGGGAATTAAGCATACCCATATATTCGCTCGATGTCAGCCCCTTTCTGGCAAAGTCTCCGCAAGCTGTCTGAGCACTCTTCACAAAGTCTCTGCAAATTGTCCCAGGCACTTGCCCTCTATTCCGGGGTTTCTTTCCTCATGGGCCTCGGGATTTAACCCTTCCTCATGGGATTTCCCTCTGCTCAAGGGCTTAGCCTAGGCATATTTCACAAAGTCTCTGCAAGTTGCACCAGGCACTTTTCACAGAGTCTCTGCAAGTTGTTCTTCTAGTTATTATTCTCCCTCCTGTATCTGCTCTTCTGGCTTGGTTTCCCTCTGTTCCGGGGTTTCTTTCCTCATGGGCCTCGGGATTTAACCCTTCCTCATGGGATTTTCCCCTCTGCTCTGGGGTTTCCTGTCCAGAGAGCTTGTTGATCATACCTTACAGGGAGAATGTTCTTGCAGTTTCTGTGCCAGCTAGGTTTTCTGCAGGTTGCCCGCATTCTCCACCAGATGAAGCGGAAGGAGCCCTTCTTGCTCCTAGGGCTGATCCTGAGGCCTCGGGGCTTAGCCCATTCCTGGACGATGTCCTAGGGCTGTTCCTGGGGCTCCGGGATCTACCCCTTCTTGCCTGCTCCTGGGGCTCCTTGAACTGTGGGCTTCTCCATGCTTACTGAAGAGTGAGAGCTGTCTCCATGGGTGTCAGCTGCTCTCTTATTGGCCCCCTGCTTCTGCACATGCTCAGGAGGGAGGCCAGACACAGGTGAACCCACACCCACTCATCAGTAACTCAGGGCACCTGGTCCTATCTCACTACAGTTGTTCAGTCTGGAGAAGATAAAGCTCCTGGGAGACCTTATAATGGTCTTCCAGTATCTGAAGGGGTTAGATGAAAGCTGGAGCTTGCCCCTAGCAGCTCACTTACCCATCCAAAATAAGACATGGATGTAATTCTGGACATGTAAGAAATACTTTTCTTCTTCTCAGATTTTCTGTCCCACGGTAAATCTCAGCTCGTTACTATGGTTTGTCTATCTCTCCATTATAGATAGCAAAATGGTAAGATTATGAATCACTTGCCAGTTTAAGCCTCAAAGCATCAGATTATTAAATCTATAAACGTAAAAGAAATTAAGAGAAAGAAATATATTGGCGCTAGTTAGTAGTTACATCAGTCCTAAAGCTAGTGACCTTGAGACATATGGCAGTAAATCAGTACACCTTGTCATTTATCCACTTCTTTGCTTCCATTTCAGACATGTGAAGAATTCTCTATCCTATTTCTTTCATTTTCCCTCTTAGAATGAAGAGAGCATGCTGACCCTAACTATAAAAACTCGGATCATATGCAATTTCCTCATATGCATTGTTTCCAAAAATAAGGATGCCTCCAGCTAACAAGTACTCTTAATATATTTGGGTGATTCATTCCTTACATGATGATAAACATTTAATGCAGAAAGATGTGGCAAACTTAGGTAGCTTTATATTCATTAGCTTATACATAGACCTTTTGTTGCTTTGGATCTTTGGGTTTTGTTTTTTTGCTTTTCAAATGTATTCAGCCTCTACTTACCATATATCAGCATCTATTTCATTATCAAAGATTTACTGTATCAGAGCAATGATTCTTTGCTTTTGCTTTATTTTCTTGATTCCTTTAAAAACAAGCAGAGAGAAGAACAGCTGATTCTTTTTTCTCAGACTTTTTTTTAAACCAAAATAAGGAAATTATAGCAGACTAAAAATGGATATCTTTGTCAGGTCAAAATTTGAGTTGTTTCTTGTGACATTCCTTATGAGCAACTCAAATATAGTCAATACTTAAATTCAGGCAAGGTTTTGGCAGAAGAAGAATGGAGTATGGGGCTAAATAAAGGGCCTGACATTAAGAGAAAGCATAACTGTCTCACATGATCATACTAATAGACAATGTGCTCAGTATTAGGAGGAGAAAAGTCACAGAATTTAGGCAGCAACCACCTTTCTAACAAGGGCTGTGATGTATACCAGAAAATGTGAAACTTTTGGATGTTGTCAGCCCTTCTAATTTCTAATTTTCATTTCTAAAATAAAGAAGAAAGACTACACCATTCTGATTGCAGTGTCACTTTAGTTAAAAATTAGAAGTGCATCATCTGTGATGATGCTGAGGGAGGAGCTGCAGGTAGGTGCCTTGGCCTTTCATCCTTCTAAGGGTTTCCCACAGGCAGCTCTGCTGCCTCCTTTTCCATAGCACCTCTGTTCCCTGCCTCTCCAAACTGTTGTATCAGTATTGCTCCAGAGCCTCTGTGGCAGCATTTTCCCCTTGTTGTTCTCCTGATGGTATCCTCCTGTCATTATTCTCACAGTTTTTTCTCTGCAAATGCTGCTATGGGAAGCATTAGCCACCGGCATGAGAATCACCCCATATATTTGGTTGTAGCATTTGGGTTACCTTAGGGGTCCTAATAATACAGAAGCATAAAGCTTAGCAACCATTCAGTGTGTAGCCCCTGCTGCTAATTAAAATGTGCCTCTGCATCATAAGCAGGAACAACCAATGGTGGAATTGGGGCAGATTGAGATGAAAACTATGTTGTTACTATGGCAAAACATGATGGGAATGCCCACTGTACTGGATGGAAGCCCATCCAGTAAATTCCAAGTATTATAAGTAAGTTTCAGCCTTAGAGCTGATACATGACATCAGGTGTGGAACCTAATAATAAATTTTCATGAATGTGAACTTGTCTCAACCTTGTTGATACAACAGAGGATCTATAAAGCAAAGACACTGAAAATAACAGCCTACCCAGTCAGACCATGCCTGTACGAGCCTGGCAGTAGTGCCAGGGACTGTTTCCTGGCCTTGAGGCCAGCTCTCAAGAGTAATCAGTGTCTGCATAGCCTCTTCCACTCAATCAGCAGAGCTGCATCTGTTTTTCATGCTGGGAACAGCCCTGGTGTGAGCTGGCAGTGACTCAGACACCCTGGAGTCCACCAGACTCAGCTCACCCTTCAGTAGCCATCTAGACTCTCTTAAATTGCCCACACATGCACCTGCTGCCAGCTGAGCTGCCTGTAGAGTTTGAGACATCATATTGGAGTGGGCACAGATCACAGAGGGCCTGTGCCAGATGCCATTCTGGGTCAGGAGAGACACCTCAAAACTTCTCAAATGCCATCCAATACCTAAGCATGAGCAGTAGTACTGGGCACTCATAGCTGGTCCAGAGAAATTCTTTATGTTTAGATCTTTAGATCTAAACCTGTTAGATCAAGATCTGTTCTTTAGATCTCAACTGATTTCACTGAGAGCCTAAAAACCTATGCTGTGATTCAGCTCCTATCATAGACAGACATCAGGTTAGTTTTGCTGTGGGGTACTCAAAAGGTCACCAGAAATATGACAGATATTACAAAGGAGCTACAAGAGGTTTGGTCCTTCTGGAGAAGGAGAAGACAAGACACCATCAGGCAACTAAAATGATACTATACTTATCTTTTTAGGTAACAAAACATTCATTGCATAGGTAAACACTTAAATTTAAGTGCCTTAATCTTGATTTCAGCCCTGCCTTTGGGTATTATGATGCGTGATTGCAAAAGCTTTTAAATATAGAAAGTGCTTTCGGGCATTCTGCATGGAAAGATACTACAATGTGAGAGTAATATTGGTATAATGGCCTCAATGTTCAAACAAAACAAAAATTGTGCATTAATTAAAAAACTGAGCTAGATAAAACGTCTCTGTGAGAGGCTTCTATCTACTGTAATATTTCATTCAAAGTACTACCATGTATGAAAAAAGGTATTGCAGTTTATATAAGGAAAGCAAGAAAAAAATAAAATAAATATTTATTTTTTAATAGTTCTTGTTAATAAGATTTGCTGCTAAATTAAAATAATCTGCCTCCTAATAGAATTCATACCTAGGGATATGAATTCCCAACTTAAAATCTTGACCATACAGCTGATTTCTGATCAATAATTTTATAATTCCTTTTTTTCACAGAATTGCCTAATAACTTCATATTAGGAGTAAATGTCATGCATGTGTACTCTGCTTTCATCATACTTTTTATTTTCCAAAAGGGACATCAGAGCATTTTTATTGTGTTCTCATATGAAAGTCTTGAAAGACAGAAAGGTGAAGGAAGAGGAGATCACGAGAAATGAGAAGGATTATAAAAGACCTAGAAATAAGTTTACATTTCATTGAAACAATTACCAATATTGTTTGGCTTTGTGGAAGTTTTAAACCCTTACCTTAAGGATCCCTGTTACTGCAGAATGAACTGATGTTACAATGTCTGAACACTGTGCATGATGTTTCTGAGCTCAAGCGTTCCTCATTAATTGTCTGTGTCACAGAGGGCTGACAGATAATAGGCAGCTAATGAAAAAACAGCATCCTCTTGGGTGTGTCCTAGTGAAAGTTTTCTGAACTCTTTTCTTGATCTTTGAGCAAAATAAACCATGAAACAGTAAGGAAGAGGGGGAAACAGAGAAGTTTGCAAATATATATAATGTTAGAAGCAATGAACCTGAAACAGAGGAAAGAGGAGTCTGGTGAAGTCAGTGGTTATGAAACAAATTAAAGGTGGGAAGGTTCTGAAAATGACTGCTTACCCTGAGAAAACACACAGGAAAACTTTAAGCTAAGGAAGATGCTAAGCTGTTAATTTTTTTGGAGTGCATGCCCAGCTATGCTTGATCCACCACCAAAGCTCTGCGCCGAACTATGACACTTCAAAGTTCTGCCTCAGCTCCTTCTCCTCAGTTCAGAGTCACATCAATAGATTAGTTTCATTCCCATTCCCATTTCATTTCCCTTGGTACCCTTTGGTGAACTCCAGTGATTATGAGGATAAGGGATTATTTACACGCTCTAGATCCAGGCAGAGATCAGGCTTTGCAAACATTTATTTTATGGTCTGTGAATTCATTGCCTTTTGTGACTTGCATTAACCCAAGCAGTGATTAGCAGTCATGTTATTAACCTATTATATAACCTATTATATAGATAATATCGGCCCGGCTAGTACCTAAAAGTTTCAGGCTCATTTAGCATGGTTTCTTTTTTTCTTTTTTCTTTTTTAGTTTTTTTTGTGGTTTGGTTTTTTTTTATTATTATTTCTTCTTTTTTTTTCTCCTGGTAACGTATTAAGAATTGTTTGCAGTGTTTTAAGAATGCTTCTTCCACTAAAGATTTGGTGATTGCTTACAGGAGTTAATGGAAATATTTCTGTTTAGCATTTCTTTTTGACTTATAAAAATGAGAATTTTCTACCAAAAGCTTGATCAGATAGGGAACTACTTTTAACTAGTTAGATTAGGAAATAGGTAAATAGGAAATCTAGCAAGAAATAGAATGACTTCTACTTACAATACACAGCCTTGGTGCTAATGGATCATGGTCTTATCATTTCTGTAAAACAGGAAAAATTGCTGAGAAATCATATTAAAAGTTATTATCCTTTCTGGGAAATAAAGTTTTGAGTTACAATAGTTTCTCATGTCCATAACGTGTTCTGAAGAACAGTAAGTTTATGAACCAACCATATAATGTTCTTAATAACTATTACCAGCTGGTCATTTTCGCAGAGTATGAGACAGGAACAAGTAGTTCAGAACTGGTCATAAATGGAATAAAATATTTTCTCTCTCTATTGTTCTCTGCCTTTTCTCTCAAATTTCATTATTTGATTTTTTTGCTTTGTTTGCTTTAAAGAATACAGAAGCAGCTGTGGAGGAAGGACTTTTGAAAATGTCATCCATGTTTTGAAAAGGGGAAACTTTACATTTTAATATTCAAAACCTCAGCTTTAAAAGGAATATAGTCTGCTGGGTATGGCAGAATATGTTAAAAGCAGACAAAAGAAATAACCTTAAACATTTCCGAGTTCCAGTCTGCATTTGAACTTTTGCCTCAGGCTTTCATTTTGTACTTAATACTGTTTCCTGGGTCTAATTGCTCCAAAGAAGCAGTGATGAAAGCTGAAGAAAGAGATCCTATAACAGTCAAAAATCAGCTTGTGGTTATTTCTACTGGTTAAATAAATCCCTTTCTGTGAAGATTATTTGATGTGAACTCCTTAAGAAACAAGGTGTTTTACACCTAGAATGTTCTCAGAGGTTGCTGATGGCTACCCTCAATGACAGTGTGTTGCTCCTGACCAACCTGCCCTTCACTACCCTTCTGTTTTCTCTATAACTTCATGTGCACAGTGTGATCTCAGTAGATGGGAGCAAGTGGAGTAAAGTGAAGCTCTTGCTTTTTCTCAGGTGTCTATCCCACCTCTGGTAACATAGTAGCCATTGAAGGTCCATGAAGAGATTTAGTTGCTACTTCAGAACAATGTTTAAAACACATTTTGATAAGCAAGCTATTGAGGACACCTGACCTTTCATACAGTGCAAGTGGGGCAATGAACCCTTATGACTTCAAGGTGAAGCAGAAATACTGATTTATATTCCTCAACCTGCAGTACTTTTCCACATTTGAGCAAAGTCTGACTTTTCTTATCTCTCCATAAAATGCATTATGACAGAAATTTCTTGTCATCAAGGCATGCTATGTGGCTAATTAACTTATATTTGTAATGTCTTTTTATGGCACTTGTATGAAAAGCTTTACACTGCTGTTGTAATGAGTTCACTCTCTTCCTATCAACTGCAAATGAAGCAATGGCTCTTTTAATACTGAAGCATATTTTTCCTCTTAATTATGAGCTAGATTATTATCACTCTCAGCCCAGCTTGAAGGTACTCTCTTCTTCGCAATATCCATTTCTCAGGTTTGTGCTGTTAGGTTCAGCTAATTTATTTTTGTAATTGGAAAGGAAGTAAGTTTGAGGAGGCATCACTGTGCTTCATCTTGCCCATCAAGACTGAATAGCTTGTGGTCATTTGAATGTGTTAAGTATCCCATAGTGCAGTCAGGAAAAGCACTGGAAAATGTAAGTTGCATTGCACTGAAAATGTTGCAGCTGTAAGGGTGAAGAACAGGAAGGAAAGGCAGGTGAGCCTCAGCTCTAATTCTCTGCTCAGTGCCATGGGTCTCTCGAACAGGGCACAGATCCATTTCTGACTCTTAGTATTTAAAACATCCTATTACTTTGGTATTATTTGGGAGTTAATTACAGGCCTTATAAGCTCTTTTGGCTCAACAATATTTCAGTGAAAAGTATTCAGGCATTATGTGACTACTTGCAAGGGAAATTATCAAAAAGTCAGAGAACTGTAATAATCAGGGGATTTTTTTGTTAATAAAGACCTTGATAAAAAACAAATTAGTTAACACTACGCTGACTTGAAATCTTGCTGATGGCAAACTTTGAAATTAATTTGAAAAAAAAAGAAACTCAGAATACATTTTGAAGTTTAATGTAACACCAAAAGTATGCAGAAAATGTATAAAATATAGGTAACCAACTCATCTTTCTGGTCATGCAGATATATGCTCACTGGTACAGCAACTGAAAACTTTTGACATGCTATTTTAAAAATCAGAAACCAGACAGCATTCCATTTAAAATAAAGGAGTCTTCGGATTAGCCACCTTGAAATCTGCATCTGTCCACAGATGCATGAGACCTTACTATGGCTGGTTAGGAATCACATCAGCGAGAGGCTAAAACTTATGCTTTATCTGCACTTTGTCCAGTGAGAAGACAAGTACAATGTGGATGCATATGTCTCTAGTATGCCAAGAAAGAGGATGATAATTATGCCAGATGCTCAATGTGTGGCATGCTTAGGTGGAGCAGGCACAATTGGGCTGGCGTTGCCAGGATCACACCCAGAGCAGACAATTTTCCAGTGTGATCTGAAATCTAACTAGATGCTGTCAGAACCTTTCCCAAAACAGTAGCTGGAAATCTGCATATCATCCTGTGTCTTGCTGACATGACTCAGAGGGACACAATTTTCCTCAACAGCTAGCAAGGAGCATGTTTCCACACTGCTTTTCTCCAACATCATGTATTTGTTCCCTTGCCAACTAATGTATATTTTAAACAACATGGTGTTTGTGGGCTGAATAGAGAAAAGCTCACTTCGTATTAATGTTTGCATTCCCAAATGAAACATTCACATGATAATGATAATGCAGTACAGGGAAAATTGTTTTGCATTTGCTTTCTTTCGTGTACTGTGTTCATGGACTTTGTGATTTACAGTATGTGCATTCAACACAGAGTCATGCATCACTGCCTGAGCTTTTCCTTGATTCTGCCTATTATACTTCTCATATTAATAATATAATGCACATATATTTTGCCTCAGGAAAATAAATGCATCCTCACAAACCCTAGTGAGGACGGCAAGTGTATTTTTATCTTATTAATTCAAACTGTAAGTGCTAAAACACCATGGGTCAGCTCCGCAAAAGTCATGAAGGTGGCTTAAAGATCATGAGAATAGGAACCTTTCAAGTTACTTCCCTTTTTCTCTTTTCTTTCAGGTACTTTTTTTTTATTCTTACTTCACGTATTGAGAGACACTTGAAATGCATTTTCAAATTTTTTTCAACCATGAAGGCTAGAAACTTGTTTTTTGAAAGAAAACCTTTCCAATGCTTATGCACACATTTCAGTCAAAAGCTGAATTTGAATAAATATTTCATTTATTTTGACCTTCATACTAAAATCCTGGTCGAGGCAAAGGGGTTGACGTATTTTTGCAGGCAAAGAAATGCTCCACATAATAACCAAGTTAGGGACTTCTAATGAAAACTCTTTTCAGTAGGACATGCAATTCCCTTACAGTCTCTTGGAAATGCCAACTAGAGGTGAGTTCATTTCACCTAATCACAGTTTTTTGTTTGGGATCTGTAATGGAAGAGATTCATATCACCTAATTCTATCTGTCTTGTAGGTGTCTACCCTAAATGAGCTGCTAAGGCTCCTCTTATACTTAATGGAGAGTGACAGGAACCTCCAGACTGCAATTCACTCCACCTGTCATAGAAGGCTGTCCTGGGGAAAACTAAGTGTTTCTGCAGCTTCCACTTATTTTACAGGAAGTTTGAAGCAACTCATTCCCACCTTTATTTTCCATACAGCTGAGGTCAGGAGAGAGGGATCCCACCACAAAGTCCCTTGCCAAGCACCACTGCCCATGCATGTAAGCAGGGTTGGTTCCCAGTCAGAACCCAAACCAAACCCTGAAGATCACATGCCACCCTGGTACTTGTTAGTTAAAAATGATGCAAACTTTTGTGCTTCTATGCATTTGACAGCTTATGAAACAATTTAGCTTGTAATACATTTGCTTAAATGAAAACCTGATTAATTCCACTATATTGACTTATTAGAACTAATAGGTTTTGTTACATGTGTTGCAGTTTAAGCATTGTTAATTATTCAGAGCAGAGTGAATATCACAAAACATTTGTCATGAATATTTGCACACATTTTAAACAAAATTTTCCTTGGCAGTGTTTGCAACAGTTAAATATTTGATTTTCATGTATATTTGTGTGAGAAAATTTTCTTTTCATGAATATCAGCAGAAAGGGAATCTCACATGAAAATTCACACAAATATTTATTTAAGTAAATAGCTGTACCTGCAAAAAACCTGGCAGCGTCTTTGAGAATCAGCAAAGTGAATGGTCATGCAGCTGGCAAAGCAGTTGGAAATATATTAATAACAACTTCTGTAAATGTCACTAGGAAGAAGATGGGAATGACAGTCATTGTGTTGCACTACATTAAATTGAAAAATGCCACAACTGCCTTCTGGTGATATCTCTAGCACATAATAATCAAGAATCTCCCCATTCAGAGAAACAACCCCTTAGACTGACTTGCCACTGGCACACCCACACTGTACACTGGGGTCCTGCACAACATTTGCATCAGTTTTGCATCTCTCCTGGGTCCTGGAGTGAGTATTGCAGTGTTCCTATTGAGAAGATGGGATTTGGGGGAAGGCTGAAATTTTCAGAGAATGACAGCGTCTGAAGCCAGTCTTTTATATGGCACAGTGCTTGATATTTATCCTGCCAAAATTTTTATTTTTGTGGCATAGTTACCTAACCTAGCCTACTCTCTTTAAAGTGAATAGAGAAAATAGGCTGTAGTACCTAAACCTGTAGTGGACCTTTGGAAGGAGTGAGTAAGTACACTACAAGTATTCATCTACACATTCAAACAACTCACCTTTCCACTTTGATCTCAGAACCTATTGCCTTCTTCATCCAAACCAGTTAAATTTCCTTCCACCTGAGCTTGTTGTTATCCAAAGTGACATTCAAGGTCTATCTGTGGATGGTAAGACAATTTCATATCCATGAGACTGCAGTGGACCTAGCTCCCAACTCCAACAGGACAAGCCCCAAATCACCTTGGGATGTTATCCTCCTGACATTAAAAAAAACCAATCAAACAAAAAAACCCATTCCCCTCTGACACAGCTACTGTGTCATTTCTGTCACATTGAACTGGAAAGAAACTTAAACAAATAATCACATTGTTCTAGGGCCAAACGCTCTAATATGTGTAAGCAGGCAGTGGGCAGCTCTGGGCACTGTGGACATGATACTCTCTGGCATCAAAAATACTTTTAGGCTGCATAAGTGGGGCTAATACTAAAAAAGGGGATTGTAGGCATCTCTATTATTAACGTCTAAGGATAGGTGAGATCATTTTCCCCTGCTTTAAATGACATCATTTAGTTTCTGCCTTTTCAGGAGGAAAAAGACTATTAGGAAGAAGATCAGGCCAGTGGGACGAACCAGCAGCTGTTGAGTGATGAATGTACTGGCAGTTTCTCAGGACTAAAGAGAGCTGGTGCATGAATCCAATGCCTGCTGCTCTTTGAGCTAGTGCCTGGACCAATAAACCTCCTGTTAAAATGATCCTGCTGTGACTGTTTTGTTGGTATTTTTAATTTAAACAATAGCTAATTAAATATGAAAGCAATTAGTATTTCTGCTCAAACAGCTGTCATGTAATGTCTGATTCTGCAGTTATAATTCCTTAGCAGTATTGCAAATGGTTTAGTAGCAATGGCTTTTGGGCAGGGGAAGGGGAAATAGAGCAATATTTTCTATGGGCATTGAAAACCGCTGGCAGGTGCATTTAGCTTTTGGTGCTTCTATTTGCAAGCATGTGGAATGCTTAGAAAAATAAATATCCTCTGGATTCTGGTAGAATTTTAGGCAGCATTATAATATACATCAGGAAGAGAAATTCAGTTCCTGATGCTGTCTTCCAGCTTTATGTTTTTCTTATGCAGGTTTTGAAACCACAGAGGAAAAGGAAAGCATCATGGTCTTCCTCTGCTCTTGAGGTTCCTTGTACAGACAAGGCTGATCACAAGAAAAAAATGAGGCCAGTAAGGAGCTAGTGAGGCATGAAGTCAGCTGGAATTCCTGTTTCTTCACTTGACAGCTGACTGTAATAGGAAAGCTAAGGTACTCTTAACTTTCCCACACTTCCTACCCTACTCCCTAGGGCAATGAAGCCAGGAGGGCTCCCCAGTGATCTGGGTTTACTGGAGACTCCCTGGCAGTGATGGGATGAGCAGTGGCCTGGGTGCAGGCAGTGAAGGGAAAAACTTCCTCAGTATTTTTCTGGTTTTAATTTTTCAGATCCCCACACATTGATTCCTGAAGCCCAGGTTAGTGTTGCAATTGCAGTCATGTCTGGCAGCAGTCTGGGAGATCTGCACATTTCTCTGTGACATTCTTGCTACATTTATTAATTGTTAGGTTCTGTATCCTCATCCACTGAAGCTACAGATTTTCCAGTCTTTTAAGCTGTAGTTCACCCTGTACTTTTGAAAACTAAGCTGTTAGGTGTTCTTGGCCAGATACATTTCTCAGAAACTAATAAAAAGGAATCCAAAACATTTTAGGTTCTTACTGATGTTATCATGGCTTTCTGTGTTGAATCACCTACTATTCTACTGACATAGTTAAACAGAACTACCACCCCTAAAAATTCCATTCTTATATAAGAGTAAAAGGGAAAAAAGTGTTCTCAAAGCAAACCTCCTTGTTGCTATAAATTAGCAGTTTTCTCCAAATGAAAAGTGCAATTTGTTTTACTGTGACTGAGAACTGGGCCTTCTCTTGGCTTTGGCTGGCAAGAATACAAAAGGATCTCATTATTTCCAAGTTCTTTATTGTGAATAAATAATTGGCATTGATCTATGTTCAGTCACCTGGTATACATTATTAAACACTTGTTTATGAAACAACCTTTATGGTTTAAAAACAACAACCAAAAACTGCACTGAAAAATGCATCAAATTGCAGCATAAAATCAACCTAGAAGAGTGTAGCAGTAAGGTGAGTGAAGTTCATTTAATTAAAAGATTGCTAGAGGGAAGACATTGGCAGATCAATTTTTTAAGTTTGTGGAATTATGCACTGATATGCAAGTTTAAAGCTGCTGCCTCTGATTGCAGAATATAACAAATGGGAAATATTATATATTTATGAACCATTCAATATCTTTCCCCTTTTTTTCAACTGGTTTATTGGAAAAGAAAAAAATATTCATTCTAAGTTGTGACAGGCAGAATTAAACAGACATTACCAATATATATATATATATATATATATATATATATATAAGAATGTGTTAACGTATATTCCAACATGAAATTCTGATGGAAACTTCCACACAGTGGGAAGCCAGGGAGTAGTTTTATAGCCTAGGGACATGCAGAAGCTGCTTTATAAAAGATTACCGTTTTGATATTGCGTATTAACTGATTTTTTTTTTTTTTTTTTTAGATTCCTAATTTATTAAATAGGCTGCATTTTATATTGATTTGTACTTGGGGATTTTTCAGACATCCTGCAACTTCAAATCTTTTAGTTCCTCACTAAGGGGTATATGTTAAGAAACTTTTAATTAGACAGTAGTTTCAGGACCAGAGGCCTTCCAGCACAAATCCTTAACCTCCATGAAAACACATTGAGATCCAAAGGTTTTGGAAGAGTCCATAAAGTTTGTAGCATCACCATAACTGTGAAAAAATGAGGTATTTTGAAATGTTAAATATTTGTACAGTATTTCTATAAATGACCTTTTATGTGTTCACATAAAAATTTTTTATTTTTATTCATATTATTATTATTGTTTATTATTATTATTGCAGAATAATACAACACTCACTCTAGTTAAGAGTCCCTTAGCGTTTCCATTACATAACCCATTTTTGGAGTGGTTTATGACTAAGTCATTAAAATTCTCTGCAGGCTAGCAATTGGCAAAGGAGCTCACAGCCTGAAGCAATCTGTTTAATAGAAAAAAATCAATCTGATTGGTTAGAAAAATGGTTGGGGTAACCCACTACTCCATTAAGTAGTTCTTGAAGTTTGTTTATTATGGTTACAAAGCTGCTGTTGTTCAGAAGCAAACCATGGGCCTGTTTCATTTGTCCTCATTCAGCTTTTGCCCATAGGCTAGGAAGAGATTTACACCCACTCAGACCTGGTGTGAAATAGTTGTTTTGAATTGATTGTGTCTTATATGACTTGTGTATCTGAAGGGACGTTCATGAACATGAGGGACAAGAAGAAACTGGGCCTCTTGACCTATGGCTAGATAGCAGGATCGTGCAGATCCCAGTCCATCTGGTTCCACGTTCCCTTTCTGTGGAGAAACTCCTCAGCTTCTGTAATTGGAAGAAGTTATTACTATCCAGATACTGGACTTTGCATTTGTCCATGTTGAGGAGAAGCTTCCTGCAGCCTGTTGTCAAAACCCAGATAGGGCATCCAGGGAAACACAGATCAGACCCCCTCTATTTCTAAACTCCTTCTGAGAGAAGAGCCTAGGTGCAACTGGACCCAACCTTATAGTACCAGCCCAGGCCCTCACAGAGAGAGTGACTTAAATGTTACAGTCTAAGGAAGTGCTCAACCCCAGAAAACCCCTGACTGGACCAAGGTGAAGCAACATGCAAGGTATTTGAACATGAGAGCTAATTAGAACTATGGGAGGAATAACTTATAAAAGCCAATACTTTGATTATTATGTACGCTCTGTCTGAGTTACAATAAAGGCTATTTATTTTGATCACAAAAATCACAATATTTGTATGTTCAAGCTGTGCAACCTGGAAAAAAATTTGTGGTAAGCATTGTGTTATTTAATGATATAGGGAAAGTGAAAGCAAGACAATAGGAGAAGAAAAGTTAGAGGTAGATAACAGAAAATCACCAGTCCTGGATCCAGCATTTGGCCAGCCAATGGGTGAAGGTTGATGTCAGTGAAGATCCCAAAGGCCATCACCACAACTCCTCCTTGTAGGCCTGTTTCACTTAATAGACTGGTTGAGACATACCAGATTGAATAAATGGAGTAGATCTCCACCCACTTCACTCCTCAATCTTTATCTCTATCACTGTCTCCATATTCAGGCCCTAGTCTATATGCAGGCCATTTCCATAGGTGCCAGGCTGTCCTTTTGGAATGCTAAGGAGGATCTGTTTGAGGGCTGGAAATGGTGGTGTGACACCTCTCCCTGCAGGCCAGTCCCTTATATCTCCATTACCCTCTTGATGGTAGCCCAGCTATCAAGCATATTTATGCCTCTTTCTTCAAGACAAGTGACTAAACATCTGAACAATGCTCCAGATGAACACTCAGTTTTGTCTTAAACACTGACACCAATGTTTTGTTTATCTTCTTTTGTAGAAACACCTGCCCTGAGATATTGTGTGGCACGATTTAGTTACCACATACTTTTCTTGCTATTGACCAGGATTCCATGGTGTTTTACATCCTCTGTGTTTTCTAATTGATGGTTACCCACTTAATGGAAGAAATTGTGCCTGTTAAATTATAAGTGCATTATATGGCACTTTGTAAAAATGTACAATAAATATTTCTTATTTCTCTTAGTACAGTCCTCAAGTAAGCTCCTCTTACTGACAATGCTTCTAACATTTTGTGGTATCAGATTTGTGCCAAGATCAGTAATGAAGATATTACAAGAAATTACTCAGGCATTTTTTCTGAGGAAAAAAAAAAACCTCAAAAACAAAACTTGGATCAACTTTTAAGCTATCTGCAACATGATAAAATCAATAATTTTTCACTACAGTTTAACCACTGATTTCCCATATGGCAAAATGTGAAATCATTTATTGGGGTCCAGTTATTGCCTTTTCTTTGCCTATAAAATCAATTAAGTCATCAAAAAGAAATATCTGAAATATCTGCTGAGGATAATATGCTCCATTTTTGGTGATTCCGTATCACATTTTACTTCATTTCCCATTTACTGCTATGTAAGTAATTATTCTTTCTCTTAAAATATCTTATAACTCCTGGATAATGTGGCAGTCAAATTAATGGATGTACAGCTGTCTAGATTATTGTCTTTTGTATTCTTAAGTTTCACAGTAGCAGTAGTACTATTTATCAGTAGTCTAGTAGTACTATTTAACATTATAGCAAATTCTTCAAAAATATTGTAACATTTCCAGACTAGCAGATTTAATAAAAGTCAAACTAGTGGTGTCCTAGTATATCTACTGCCTAATGAAGGATGCTTAGTCTCACCTCTGTCCCTGATAAGGAGTTGGAAAAAAAATTTTCTGGACATCATCACAAACATGTGAAAGCAAAGAATGTCATTAGAAAAAGTCAGCATGGATTCACCCAAAGGAAATCATACTTGACCAACCTGATTGCCTCCTCTCATGTCATTACTGCCTGGCTAGATGAGAGCAGAGCAGTGGCTAGATGAGAGCAGAGCAGTGACTGCTATCTACCTTGACTTCAGCAAGTGTTTTAATCATAGAATGGTTTGGGTTGGAAGGGACCTTAATGATCATGTAGTTCCAACCCCCTTGCATGGGCAGGTACATCATCCACTAGACTAGGTTGCTCAAGGCCCCACCCAACCTGACTTTGAACACTTTCAGGGAGAGGACAGCCATAACTTCCTTGGGCAATCTGTTCCAGTGTCTCACCATCCTCCAATTAAAGAATTTCTTCCTAATGTGTAATCTAAATCCCCTCTTCAAGTTTGAAAACATTTCCCCTTGTCTTCTTGCTACATACCTATGTAAACAGCCTTATCCGAGCTTTCTTGTAGGACCCCTTCAGATATTGGAAAGTTGCTATAAGGTTAAAGATCACAGAATGACAGAATCACAGTATCAGCCACTTAGAAAAGGACTTCTGAGATCATCAAGTTCAACCCTTGATCCTCTACCACATGGCACTGAGTGCCTCATTGTCTGGTTTTGTTCAACATGTTCATCAACAACCTGGATGAGAGGACAGAGTTTATCCTCAGCAAGTTCACTGATGATACAAAGTTGGGATGGGTGGCTGACACTCCAGAGGGATGTGCTGCAATCCAGCATGACCTGTATAGAGATGGGCAGAGAAGAACCTGATGAGGGTTAATAAGAGCAAGTGTAGAGTCTTGCACCCAGGGAGGAAAAACCCCAAGCACCTATATAGGTTAGGGATGGGCCTTCTGGAATGCAATGCTGAGGAGAAAAGTCTTGATAGATAATAAAGAAATAGATAGATTATAAATTACTCATGAGCTAGCAGTTTGTCCTTGTTACCAGAAGTCCAACAGAGTCCTGGGTTTCATAAAGAAGAGTGTGGCCAGTAGGTTGAAGGAGGTCATTCTCTTCTACTCTGCCCTTGTGAGGCCATAGCTGGAATACTGCGTCCAGTTCTGAGCTCCTCAGTTCAAGAGACTGGTGAGAGTTCAGCAGAAGGCAGGAAAGATGACTGGGAGATTAGAGCATCTCTCTTACGAGGAAACGTTGAGACCTGAGACTCTTTAGCATAGAGAAGAGAAGCTGTGAGGAGACCTTATCAATGTCTACAAGTATCCAAAGGGTGGGTATAAGGAAGATGGAGCCAGACTCTTCTCAGTAGTTTCCAGTGACAGGATGAGTGGCAACTGGCAAAAGCTGGAACATAGGGAGTTCCATTTAAACATATGAAAAAACTTCTTTACTATGAGGATGTCAAGGCACTGGAACTGCCTGCCCAGGAAGGTTGTGGAGTCCTCTCGAGATATTCAAAACCCAATTGGATGCATTCCTGTGTAA
Source organism: Calypte anna (assembly GCF_003957555.1). Lineage (NCBI taxonomy): Eukaryota > Metazoa > Chordata > Aves > Apodiformes > Trochilidae > Calypte > Calypte anna. The sequence continues at coordinate 106,537,756 of NC_044246.1, read as the reverse complement.
TGTGCTCTCAGTGAACCTGTTTTAGTGTGGGATTTGGACTAGAGGATCTCTAGAAGTCCCTTCCAACTCTGATAATTCTGTGATTCTGTGTAACAGAAATCAAAGAATCAGACTATGTCAAGAGACCCATAAGGATTACACCTTGCTCCTTGCAGAACTGCCTGAAGTTAGACCAGATGATTAAGAGTGTTATCTGGAACTCCTTGAACTCTGACAGGCTTGGGGCCAGGAACACTTCCCTAGAGATCTTGTAGCAATATCTCCTTAAGAGGAAATGATGATACCAAGTCATATTCTGAAGAAAAGAAAACTTTATTATTATCTTTAAATTAAGAAATTATGCTGTCTATGCTGAGATATTAGACCAAGATATCACAACTTTTTGACTAAATTTGGAAGTTTAGAACTGCAGTTGTGGGGAGATAATTATCAACATCAAAAATAGAAGTTAAAACATGAAATATGGTTGCTTGATTTTTGCCATCTAAATTTTGTTTAGATTTAAACAAAAGGCTTCATCCTACTGCAAAAGTCACTCTGCATGCTAGTTTCAAGGGACATTTAGTGTATTGCACAGTTGCATTTGAGCTGTCTCTTCTAGCCCTTGGATATGCAGTGACATTCACTCTCCAGTAAACTTTCTGCCTCCTCATAAAATTAGTAAATAATCATAGGTAATTTTGTATATGATTACATTGGTTGTACTGTCAGAATAACTGGGGGACCAACGTGATGAGAGGAGTCTTTTATCTGCCAGCTCTTAATCCATGACTTGGCTGCATCCCATCTGTGTGTCCAGACAAAATATGAATGTAAATTATTCCTCTTTCTCCTCATACGCATGCTTTTGTCAAAAGGAAACCCAGATACATTGGTCAGACAGGATATTTATGGAGAAATCATGCATAAACAGCATGTTATAGGTCTTTTAGGAGGAGAAAGGAGGAAAATATGTCCTAATAGTACTGGCAACTGGTCTACACCTGCTAGGACTGTTCATGCAAGTTCACTTGGTGTCAGGATGGTACAGTGATAAGGAGGTAAGAGGAAAACACCAGAACAAGGTTGCAAAAGGAGGACAACACTCCATGTAAACATACCTTGCTACCTTGCCCTTGACAATCTGAACTAGTTTCCTGTATCTTAACTACTGAAACATGGAAATGGTGTAAAAGCTCTTTCTTATCTCACTGGATGTTATGAGGATAATTGCAGTGAATCTTGAAAAGGCTCATAATACCTACAGTGCCACCCACAGGCACTTGCTGTTTGTCCTGGCTACTGGATGTGTTCCTGCCTTACATTTCTAATCCAAATGGAATGGATAAGTATTGCCTTTTTTTTTTTCCCACTTGACCAAATTACCCTATGACAAAGCTAGAGCCAGTCCCAATGGTTAAAATATAAAAAAAAAAAAAAAAAAAAAAAAAGAAGGAGGAAAGAAAAGAGTAGGAATATTTTCAAGTTCTTGCTGCTTTCAAGATCAGTGCTGCCATGCCTGCCTAAAGCTTTCTACTAAACTGTGATGAGTAGTCAACATCTGTTCTGAATTATTTATTTATTTTCAATTGCAGAAAATTGGCAGCTCCAATGTCCCTAAGAGAAGGATAATTGTAATTATCTATGATGTTGTGAAAACTATTTCAATGGCTTGGCAGTTACTGAGGGCCTGGGGTTTTTTCTCTCCTTGCAGTATATATATGTATACATATGTGTGTGTATATATTATATTCTAGTGTCTGTATGGATGTGGACCAAAAAAACTTTGGGGTTCTTTTTGTAAGCTTTTATTTTTCCCCCTCCTTAGCACTTTAAATAAGCTATAACATTCATGTTATATGCTAATTAATGGTTCCAGAACATGTATTTTAGATACACCACTTACTGTAAACCCTGATTAAATGTCTATTGTTTCAAGGTCTCCATCCTTCAATATTCTGTTCATTAGTGGGCTGTTGCAGCTGTACAAATCCTGTTGGATATTCAGGGAAAGCAAAAGCATTGGAATGCTTAATATCAAATTATCTGAAAAAGGGGAAGAGCTTTGTAAATATTGTACTAAATTCTAACATTTATATAAAACAAATGAACCAAAATGCTGATCTCTCAAGTCTGTCATTTGGGAAGAAGAAAAAGCATCAAATATCAAATCCAAGAAGTGTGTAATTCTCAGAAACACATTTCTATTGTCATTTGAGAGAAAAAAGAAAAAAAACTGAACCAAAATGAAAAAAAACCAGTGAACTTTTCATTGGTGCATGTGTCTCCAGCTCATCAAAATCACCAAGAAAGACTACTGGAATTCTTATTGCCTGGCGTCAGGGAGAAAGTAGGCAGACTGAGAAGAGTACTGCTTGCCACAAAACTAAAAAATATGTATATATACATATATATATACTATATATACTATGTATATACAGTAGTATATACACTATATATACAGTAGTATATACACAGTATATATACTATATACTACTGTTTATACACTATATGCTATATATACCATATACTACTATATATAGTAGTATATACTATTATATATAGTATATATAATTTTTTTCCTTGATATATAGGGCAGTAATAGTATAGATTATTGCCTATATATCAAGGAAAAAACCCCATATATATTATTGCCCTATATATCAATGAAAAAAAATGCATCAATTACAAACAGAGAAGAAAGTGAGATATGGTATTGTTAAACTCCCATGGATTAAAAAGGCTTTCATGACTCCTATAGAGCCCCAAGCCCAGAGAATATGTTGATGGGGATTTATTAACCCTATAACAGTGACAACTAAATGCAAATTCTGGTGGGACCAAGGGATCTGAACTAACTTAACATCCCAATAGATAAGAAAAATATCAATAGATATGTACTAATAAACTGTACAGTGCCAGGGATCATTCAACGACTTGGATGAGGGTATAGAATGTACCCTCAGCAAGTTTGCTGATGACACTAAGCTGGGAGGAGTGGCTGACACACCGGAAGGCTGTGCTGCCATTCAGAGAGACTTAGACAGGCTGGAGAGTTGGGCAGAGAGAAACATGATGAAGTTCAACAAGGAGAAGTGTAGAGTTTTGCATTTGGGGAAGAACAACACAATGTCCCAGTATAGGTTGGGGGCTGACCTGCTGGAGAGCAGTGTAGGTGAAAGAGACCTGGGGGTCCTGGTAGACAAGAGGATGACCATGAGCCAGCAATGTGCCCTTGTGGCCAAGAAGGCCAATGGCATCCTGGGGTGCATTAGAAAGGGTGTGGTTAGTAGGTCAAGAGAGGTTCTCCTCCCCCTCTATTCTGCATTGGTGAGGCCGCACCTGGAGTATTGTGTCCAGTTCTGGGCCCCTCAGTTCAAGAAGGACAGGGAAGTGCTTGAAAGAGTCCAGCGCAGAGCTACTAAGATGATTAAGGGAGTGGAACATCTCCCTTATGAGGAAAGGCTGAGGGAGCTGGGTCTCTTTAGTTTGGAGAAAAGGAGACTGAGGGGTGACCTCATCAATGTTTTCAAATATGTAAGGAGTGAGTGTCAGGGAGATGGAGTTAGGCTTTTCTCAGTGATGAACAGTGATAGGACAAGGGGTAATGGGTGTAAATTGGAGCACAGGAGGTTCAAGTTGAATATTCGAAAAAAATTTTTTACTGTAAGGGTGACAGAGCTCTGGAACAGGCTGCCCAGGGGGGTCGTGGAGTCTCCTTCACTGGAGACATTCAAAACCCGCTTGGACACATTCCTGCACGATGTACTCTAGGTGGCCCTGCTCTGGCAGGGGGGGTTGGACTAGATGATCTTTCGAGGTCCCTTCTAACCCCTAGGATTCTATGATTCTATGATTCTATGATTCTCTGATACTGAGAACAGTTGGCACAGTCTAGTCACATCCATGCTATTAAACTTTCTTAGCTTCCAGCACAACATGGCCAGATCTGCACTGACTTTTGGAAATGGTCCCTGACCTGTACTAACTCTTCAACTGGATCCAGAAATTATCTGGCTTTTGGCTCTGGCCAAATTCATGGGTATTTCAGCAATTCAGCAACAGAGATGACTGAATTCTAATGTTGGCTCTAGCTCTAGTTCATTGATTTGTTATCTGTATGCAGCAAAAATGCAGTTAATGCAGAACTAGTGGGGAAAAAAAATAAAATACTTCAAGCTGTTGTGAGAGCCTGATCTCACTGATTTGCAGTTGCCTCAAAAGAACAGTTTTAAAGTGAATAGCCCTGGCTAGGGTGCAGGACCTTGCCTGGCCAGAGCTGAGCAAGGGGTGACACTCAGAAAGAGATAAGAACTAAGAACTAATGGCTGGGTGGAGACTACTCCCCTTTTCTGAGGGCCATCAATGCTGGGATGTCCCTCCAGGCACAATTACCCTGGCCAGGGTGGACAAAGCCACCTTAATGGCACTGATGCTGATGTACCTGGGTAAGGTGGCTGGAACTGAGTGGGAGTGGCACCTGGAAAGAGATCAGACCTGTGTGCTGAAAGCTCCCACTCCAGGAGAACCTGTTTGCAATTGTTCTGATTCTAATGGACCTGGCCTGGGCCAAAGCAGAACAGGGGGGACACCTGGAAGGAGACAAGAACTGATGAGTGGTTGGGGGACTGCACCCTTCTGCAGAAGCTCCCCTCCAGGCAGCCTGTCTGCAATGGCTCTGATGCCAATCACCCTGGCTTCTGTGACAGCTGACTGACAGCTGCCCCTTTGGAACAAAAGGAACTCAGGGGTATATTTGGCTGTTAATGTTGGGGCTGCTTCATCATCTCTTGACTAACTGCCATCTTTCATCAGACCCTGTCCAGGATCAGCACCATCTTGAAGAAACTCACTGGACAGCTGGACCACTGGTGGTGACTCTCTCTCTCTCTCATTATTTCTTCACACTTTCTTAGCCTTTTCTCTTGCTTCTCTCTCTCCTTATCTTATTTTCCTCTCTACATCTTTTGCCTGGCTCTATCATTTTGTGTCAATTGTCAAATAAACTCTGCTTGCATCCAACCCTTCTACGGTTGGACTTTGTTTCACGGATGCAAAACAAAAATAAATTTTAATGTTACCTCAGACCGTAACAGCAGTTATCACTGGTTTTCTGACATATTAGGAGGCTCTTTTAAATTGGCCTTATATGTGGCACTTCTTGGACATATATTATTTTCCCTGTTTTTTTAAAAAGACATGAGTGATGGAATAGTAAATATACTTGCAGGAAGTTTAAGGACTTCCATCTGGTAGTTGTATCACTTGAGACAACAGAAGAGTAAGAGATTACACTTTATTAACAAAAAAGTCTGAATTAATAAGAAGGCAGGCAATTACAAATATACCGCGGAAGGAAAAATAAAAACATGGTAAAAAAAAAAGGTAATATAGAAAATGGGAATTTCAGTTAACTCTAAATTGTATATCGTTTAAATATATGATGTTCTAAGAAAGACAGTATCATACTAAAGTGTATTGATTTCAGAATTATACACAGAGCATAAAAAAGTAATTATATATTTCTACTTGAACTACTGCGGTCCTTGATCCATTTCAAGTTTCTAGGATTTGCACTGTTTATTAAGAAGCAGGCTGATAAACTGATAAAATCTGTCAAGTCTAAAAGAGATCAGCAAAGATAATAAAAGATCACAAGAAGATAAATTGTCAGGAAAGGATGAAATAACAGGTTTAGTCCAGAAAACAGAAAATTAGGAGATGTAAGCTGTATTCAAATCCATTAAACACATACAGGATCACGCAGGCATAAAAAGGGTTTCTGAATCTCAAAAAAAGTAATTTCATCTATTTAATTTTTTTTAATTTGTATGTAAATCCAAGGCTTTTCCAAGTTTGTGATGAATCAAAAGTTTTTCAAACTATGTAGCTGCTCATTGAATTTGATGTTGCTTGTCAGCTTCACTGCTACTTTCAGCTTTCAGGTCTTTGGCTTCAGGGCACACTTGCCAAAATTGTCTGCTCTGGGGCTAGGAATCCAGGACTTTGAGCTTCCCCAGGACAGATCCACTATGCATGCAATCCCCAGAGCTATTATAAACCTCCTTGGCTGTTGTCATCCTTGTCCCTTGTCTCTGGTACCCCTTGCTCTACACACGCCCTCCAAATGTGTTTCAACAATCTGAAGTCTTGATAAGAAGGAAATTAATATAAAGATTGTTATTATGTTTTCCGATGCTGAAATTAGGCTTATATAACAGTTAATGGCTATGCTTGTGTTCATTTACAAATAACATTTCCCCCTCCTGCAGGAAGAACAGGAAAATAAGCAATCCCAAATGTTACCATCAGCATCTCACAGAACCTCCCGGATAGAATGCAGCAATGGAGTTGCATTACCAAAGCAAACCCAGGTGCAGATTTTTTAAGTGGGAGCTGGGGAGGGGAAGGTGGGAAGCAGTTATCTCCTTTTCTCCACAAGTCTTCATTGAGCACAGCACAATTGTAGAGAGTGAAGAACATGGTCACTTCTGTGCAAATCCACTGTCCATCGGGCACTGCCCCTTATAACAGACAGGTCAGATTTATTCCACCATGAAAAAGGAATAGAAATATGTGGAGAAAATGAAGATGTGATGTCTCACTGCTGTAAAATGAAATTCACTTGTTTTGATAAACCAAAAAGAGAAAGGAAATGAAACACATACTTGAGGAGCAGCCTTCCCCTGTTTCAAGGATTTAGGAACAAGCACTGTGCATCAGCAATGAGTGTTACAAATAGAGCCCATCTCATTTAAAAACACTTTTTCCTAGCCCTGAGGTAAAGGGTTTGGAAATCTTTGAGTACATGAGTGTTTGCAAAGAGGCAGGATCCATGCTGAAGGCATAGATTTAAGTATTTCTGTGGGCTGTACTTCTTTGGTCTGTGACTTATACTTCTGCAGCGGTGGTACATCCCTCCATGCCAGACTAGTGAGGAGGGAGTGCAGGCCATGCTGGGTTTTTGTATCTTCAGACCCTTCATCTTCTGTTACACTGGTGGAATTTATGGCTGAATCAAGCCTCTATACTGTGAAATGCTAATGTAACCCAAATACATGAGCTATAATCCATAGCCTGGAGGAAGGTCTCTTATCCTTACGTCTGGGAGTGTGCTACTTTTGTGCTGCTGAGTTGATTTTGCTAGTAAAATAAGGCAGCTCCTGCTTCCAATCATAGGTGTATATTGTAGTCATGCTACTCTGCTGAATTTCATATACCCTAGGGTTCCTCATGGTTTAAAAAAAAAATAAGGGGATCAGGACAATGCTACAAGGTGATACTTGATATAGCTGAAAATCTAGCATACTTTGGTGATGTTAAAAGCACCTAGATGAGAAATTGTTTTGACTGAAATAGGCATGAACAGTCTCTCAGGTCTCAGAGATTAAAGGATTTATTATACTCTCAAGAAAATTATAGAAGTGGGTAGTGTTCTGGCTACCTGCTGTGCGCTTAGGGAAGTGAGATCCAGTTTAGTTTTATATCAATTTCTTAATTATTGCAGAACTTTTTTAGTATTTCAAAGTCCAATTTTGAGTTTGTGCAAACATGGGCACAATTCTGAAAAAAGGAGCAGATAAGCAAATATACATGAGGCAAAATAATTTTTAAATCAGTTTTCTCCTGTATTTTTTATTTATTGAGAAGACAAGACTGGGTTAATCCCAGGTAGTTTTTACCCCCTTAATAAGGTTAAGGGGAATGTAGAGGGGAAAGGAATAAAAAAAATGTATATATCGTTAATTCAATGTTGAGCTGAGCTTGTTAAATCAGATGCTCTGAAGCTAAAGAGTTTTACAGAAGAAAAGGAGAAAGAGCTTTTTCAACTTCCTCAGAGAAGGTAGCAATAAACTGGCTTGATGATTGCTCTAGTTAAATTGAGCCCCTTGGGATGCCAGGTAATTTGCTGGTAACGTGAAAGACGAGGTCTCCAGCAAGCCTCTTTGAATGACTGTCTGGAGGTTCCATCTTTACAGTCCCAAATTCTCCAGGCCCTTTCTTCACAGGGGGACCTATTATGCTGCAACAGTCTGTTGATGAACTGCAGAAAGTTAGAGAAGGCAAAGGCCATTTTCACTGCATGGGCTAGATTCAAAAGCACTAAGAGTATCATGCTGAAAGGAGATGTGCTTTATTGTTCACCTCAAGAGCATCAGTGGAGTCACAAAAGAGATCTTCAGAGAGAGAACATGCATTTAGACTGTTGGGAAGTTGCTGGAGACATAATCGGTTCCTAATAAAATTGATGATTTCTCAAAATTACAGGAAGTTTCTAGAATTCCTTAATATTCTGAGAAGTAGCTCAACCAGTTTCTTACATCTCCACCTATGAGTAAAAATTATTTTTCCCCCAATAGCTCTGCACAGTGTCTTAGTTTTGGAGTTCCTGGTTCAAAAAGTTCCAGAAGAGTCAATTATGTTCTCCAATAGTATTAATTTCCTGTTTTCCGTGTCACTTAATTTTCTTCACATTAACTTGGAAACCTCAAGAGTTTCATACTCAAAACCTGTTTCTCAGAGAAGGAAAAGAAGATAGCTATACTCCTATGCAACCATGACTAAAATTTTCGATTCCAGCTGTCAAGACAAGAGGAGGACACCTCTGTCTCACTTGCCATGGCTTCTGATCCCTATATTGAGAATAGTTGTGTGACAGTTTTAAGACTTTTCATTAAGACTGGTGCAATAATGAATCTTGTTTGTTTCTGAGTGACAAATGAGGAAAGAGAACTGTAGTTCTGTATTAATAAAGAAAAAGTGATGCTCCTTTAATGATGCTGCTTAAGGATGATTTCAGTTTACTGACATAGCAATAGGTGCCAATATTTAATGCATACTTAGGAAATATTTCTGTGGATATTCACTGAAGTAAAATAATTTCATTCTCCACAGTAGCTTTTTTATTTCTTTTGTGTTTGACTTTTGAGAGTAATTTATAAAGTGAATATAGTGGCACGTGATAATAGTCTGTTTTAAGCAAATATCGGAGACTATTCTGAGCCTATAAATACTGAATTTGGAGATGCAAATATTAGCACTGAGTTCTTAATATTTTCAATGAACTTGATGTCAGTACTCCTCCAAATATTTTTTTCACCAAAACCTCATAATTTCTTTTGTACTCTGGATGAGTAAAATCTGTTTACTTCAGTCTTTAACAAAGTAGGAATAGTATGGTTGTGGAAGACAAAAGAAATACTTTTCAACAAAAAGGGATGCTGCTTACGTAAAAATGACATCTAAATTCATGTTCGGGCTAAGAGTCTGGGAAAATGACAGCTTAAACTCAGCACCCTGCTGTCTGTGAGTATCCTGGGTAACCCTTTATGCAGCCATCCCACACACCAGAAAAGGCACAAAAATCTGCAGTGATCAGAAACACTGTTATTGCATCATTCAGGTATACTCTTAGAAAACAACAGCAGGCATTCTTAAGTCTATTTTTATAATATTTACAAGAAATTTAAGTGTACCTGTAATCTGTGAACTCTGAATGATGATACAGGGATGGGGGAACTACTGCACTACAGCAAATACTGTCCAGGTAGGCAGATACTATATTTCTGACAGAAAGCCAATATCAAACACTTCATATAAAGAGAATGAGAAATCCACATATAGACGATTATGCTATAACCTGGCCAGTCGAAAATTCTTTCATTTAGTGGCTGTCTCACATTCTTAAATGCTTCCAACAGTGTTAGAGGTGACTGTTCCAAAAATCAGAGTTGTAAAATCTTATTTTCTCTTCTGATAATCCAGATTTACTTGTCTCATTGATCAAAGGGCTGGAGCACCTCTCCTGTGCAGACAGGTTGAGAGAGCTGGGATTGTTCAGCCTGGAGAGGAGAAGAGTCCGGGGAAACCTTATAGCTGCCTTCTAGTATCTGAAGGGGCTATGGAAAAGCTGGGGAGGGACTGTTTACAAGGGTGTGTACTGATGGGACAAGGGGAAATGGTCTTAAACTGGAGCAGGTTAGATTTTGACCAGATATTTGGAAGAAGTTCTTTACTATGAGGATGGTGAGATACTGGAATAGGTTGCCCAGAGAGGTGGTAGAGGCCCCATGCCTGGAGGCATTAAAGGTCAGGATTTATGAGGCTCTGAGAAAATCTGATCTAGCTAAAGACTTCTCTGCTTACTGCAGAGAGCTTGGACCATTAAAGATCCCTTCCAACCCAATCTATACGGTGATTCTATGATTCAAGGAATATTTGCAAATGCTATGGAAGAGAAAGTAAAAAACAGAAAACTTGTGGAAATTGTAATCCTCCTCTTGAGGAGACAGTATAGGAAATAGAGGAGAATAAAACCCAGGTTTTCAGACAAGTAAATTTCACAGTGCAAATAGTTAAAAATTAATGGAATTAGAAAAACTTTTATTCAAATAATAATTTTAATGGTACATTTCAAGCTACTAAAAACCCTAAGACAAGTATTATTTACACCTAATTTTTTATTACATCTTCTCTTTAAAGAATTTTTTTTCAGACTAGAAGCTTTAAATCTTCTTTATCATTATTTCACCTCTTGTTTAGTTCATCAGGTGATGGTTTCTTCAGTGTCTACGTAGAAATTTCTTGCTATTTTCCTCATCTGATCATTCTCACCTCAGAATCATCTCAGTAATTTTTTCACATCATACAGTAATCTAATATACTTCACAAAAAGGCGAATTTTCTGGTTTCTTGATTATAAGTTTTGGGTGTGCGGTTTGTCCTTTGAAAGATCTATTATCTCTCTGTAACAGTGTTTATGTTTTCCAGAATCTACTGCTCTATTATCTTTTTCTGGTATTTAATGTATCCAATTACCAATACATGTCTTTCAAGTGTCCTTTACAATGTGTAACAGCAGCAAGTGTTAATTATGTCCCCAGCAGCCTCCTATATACACAGTTCATGGAGGAAAAAAGGGAGAACATAAATGCACTCACAGTATTATATTAATTACTAGGAGAGCAAGAAGCCCATATGCTTTAAAATTTGTACATATGTTCCTTGGCTATTTGCTCTCCCCAGTGCAAGTGTTTCTATTAAAGCTGAATTTGTCATTTTTTTAATTTGTTACTGACAGTTGGCAAGAGTGTTGTTCCTCCTGTCTGAAGGCTGCCAACCCAGCCACTGAGGGAGAAGCAAGGCCCTCTCTCTGTGCTTCTGAAGGGATAGTGCTGAATTCTCTTTATCACATAACCCAGGATACATATAGAAATATATCCTTTGTTCCCCCAGATAATTAATTCCTTTCCTTTTCCTGCTGGTATACCATATCTGTGCAGCAGGAAATTAATGGCATTTATTGAATAGGATCAACTTCAAAAACTGTCCTTTCACTATGTATCCATATATCCTTTACAAAACCACAAATACCTTACACATATTTCAGTAGCAGAATGGCACTTGGCTTGCACTAGGAGACATTGCAGAGAGGCAACTGACAATTTCAAGAAAGAAAATGTCCTTATTTGCATCCAACCTAATGGGGTTGTGTCTCCCTAAAACCTTCCTCTCTCCACCACGTTTCCCCATAAAACCTGTACCACACAAATACCACACAAAGCCATGAAGGATGATCAGCAAACCCACTTCTGCATCTAATAATGATCCACCTGTATTTATCCGCCCCCACTTTAAGTTATTTTTTGGAAGTGGTATTTAATTGTCTTACATGAGATTGTCTGCCACAGAGAGAAATCAGAGAATGGTGATCTGGCAGCCAGGATCTAAGGCAAGCACAGAATATTAGCAAGACAGTCCTTTGAATGCATATGGATGAAAATGGGAAAACAATATAATTTTTACCAGAGCCTCGTATAGCCAAGAATCTTCATTCTCAGTCTTCAGTTCAGTGATCACTGAATTTCTAGTGGTATAAGAGACAGATATTGTTCAGTCTTTCTGGGGACCATGACCATCCACTTTTCATTGATTATACCTATACCAATAAAACACTACTGCGGATTTTTCTGACACCCTTCAGCCAATTACCATATCCTAACTTTGTCCATACCCTATTAGCCTTCCTAACTGGGGATGGAGGAACAGATGCATGCAAAGTGCCCATTGGCTGCAGTTCTTGAGCCACATTAAGTCCTGTACAAGACTGAGGAATTGTGCTAGATCTCAGAACAAAACTGTGCCAGTAATTTACCAGAATGGACAACTGAATGCAATGCCTGGGTGTGATTTAATTTCGTATTACTGGTCTAGTCTGTGTAAATACATAAAAATACATAATTATATATATTCATGTATATACATACACATGCACATACAGTGTAGGCACTGTGGAAGAATGTTTTCTGAAAGACTTGTAAAACTTGGCCTCAATCTCCACGTCATGGTATCTCCACTGGCTAAATTAAAGGCAGTGTGAATATGCTGATACCTGCTGCAATCACACATCTTCTTACAGCATAGACATACCATAATAATGAGTGTCAGTTAAGGTCTTGGTTCAGCTCTAATCATTTTGCACTGCTCTGCAGTACATCGAATGCTTTTCACCTGCAAGTGGAGAGTCTCCCAGCAGAGGGAAATTCTCTGCTTGTATAAAGTCAGCACAGCTGATTCCCACAAATTCCTTCTCAACCCTGTGGGATGGACATACAGAGGATGAATAACAGAGCAGAAAAAGAGTCTTTCACTGGTCTCATAAAAATACTGTAAGTTCAGAGAGCCCTCGAGCTATTTGAAATGAGGTCATACTACTGCTGGCTTCATATCTTCCTTTCTGGGCACAAGAATCATCATCATCATGGCTTGGCTTCATGAACAAAGATTTCAGAAGGGCTCTCCCCATGCTTGCTTCAAGTGTGCTGATGGCTGCTAGGGCCAATGCAGGATAGGAAGTGTGGTTGCAAAAGGCCCAGCAGAAAGTCTCCTGTGAGGGGACAGCCAAGGCACAGCTTTTTCTCTGCTGTCTTTTCTCCTCAAGATTGATACCCTGTGTGTTCTCAAAGGAGGCAGCAGCATTATGTATGGTGTCTCCATGTCTCTGGATTGGAGGCCAGAGTGGAGCACTGATGGCAGTCAGTATGGCCAAAGCTGAGGGATTTTTTCAGGGAGTCCTTGTATCTCCTCTCTGGGGCTCCTATGTTGCAGCTGCTGGTGGCAAGTTCACCATAGAGCTCAATCTTAGGGAGGCAGTGATCCTCCATCCTGGAGATGTGCCCTGCCCAGCACAGCTGCATCCTCTGTGGCATGGCCTCAATACTGGTGACCCTGCCTGTTCAAGGACAGTGACATTTGTCACACAGTCAGGCCAGTGGATGTTTAGGTTGTACAGAGGCAGCACTGATGGAAGTGTTCCAGGGGTCACAGGTGGTGGCTGTAGATGACCCATGATTCAGACCCATATAAAAGAGTAGACAGTACAATGGCTCTGTAGACATGTGACCATGTTTAATTGCACAGTTTTTGAGAATGAAGCAAAACAAAGTAAACTCCTGTGTATTTGTTTTCTGTCTGTAGTGTTCTGAATAGAAATTGAAGGTAGATTCATGGCGTATTTCCTTTGTGAAGAAGAAAAAAGCAAGACAAGGGTGTTTGTTCACATACAAAAGAATCAGAGTCACTATGGATCTCCCTTTTTAATGCAGAAATAAGGGGACTAATGTAAGGAAAAGATGCTGAGAAGATTGAGAGTGCTCTGACTTATTAATAACAGCTCTGTGTCACCTTTATGATTCAATTTTTTTTTCTTTTTTTAACATTCAAATGAGTTGTTCTATGAACATTAACAAAAAAGAACTAACTCAAGTCTTATGTGCATTGCTGTCCCATATCCACTCATCTCCTTACCACAGAATTTTACTACTTTTCCTCTGTTGACCAGTTGTCCATCAGCCCTTCAGATGTTCTTTCTTCCTGCATCTTTATCTTCACTTTTCACCTCTTCACCCTTCACTGTCCTATTGCTCCTGCTTCCTCTAACTCCTGGCAGCAAAGGAGATGACAGGAACAGGCTTCTGAGCAAACCACCCAGGATTACTGTGATGGTTGGTTAACAGCAGGCCAACCAACCAAATCAATACTGAGCTCTTCCTGAAGATTTCCTGGCAGGCAGACAGCAATTTGGGCCTTTCTCCTCGGCCAAGCTTCTAAAATTTGCTGAATGTGTAGGGATTTTATTACTCTCCAGGGCTCAGCTCCTGTGAAAAGTGATGAAACTGGGTAATGGATTCCAAAGTTATTAGGCAGGTTGAGAAGATAGCCTGGTCATGTAAGCTTCATTTCTTTAGGAAATCAAGCTAAATGTGGATTTGTATTTTGTGCGCTATATTCACAAGACAGCAAGATCAACATTACAATATAACATCAGACTAATTGTCTGTTTTATTTAGTATCCAGTGCCAGTGCTATCTGCTTCAGATGATGTTGCAAGAAATACTGTAGTGAGCAATTAGGGATTAACCTCTCCATAACAGAAGTTTTTTAATTCCCATCAGTTAGTGATTAGCTTATGCTCTGAAGCATGAAGGTTTATATCCCTTATGAATTTTTGTTTAATCTAATATAATTGTGGATATTCTTGTTATCCATATAGCTGCTTTTCTTTTTTGTTGTTTGTTTGTTTATTTTTTCTTTTGATCCTGCTGTGTTCTTGGCCTCAGTTATATCCCATGGTAATAAATATTATGGACATATAGACTCTCTTCCCAGTATTGTCCCTTATTCTAAAATGGAATGAAATGGAAAAATATAGAAAAATAGGAAGCTGTGTAGATGGGAACATAAACCTGGCATATAGACATTTTATCCTAAGTAGAGCTATGTGAACTCATTCAGTACCGAGATATCAAAATACTACATTGTTCTGCTTACTACAGAGGATAGGATTCATCCTACCTAACAACAGGTTGTGTTTTGTAGAGAAAAATATACTTCAGAGGGCAATATATCTGACCTGTGGTAGCTCTCAATAGCAAAAAGAGATGAAACACACCTTGAAAGTACCTTTTTCCCTCTATTCACTATGATACTAATTTTGATGGCTGTTTCAGGCAAATAAACATAATATAGACACCTAATTTTAAGAAGAGTAAGAGTTCTTCTGATGAGTGGTTTAATTGTCAAAATTCAGGGCAGGAGCTTGGGTACTTCCAGAGAGCCATTTTGCCTAATGAAGTCTGTCTCTGTAGGAACTTTCCCCCACTGCCTACATGCAGACTGTAACACAAATTGATTCCTAAATTCATATCCATTCATGGCTTTGTCCATTCATGTCAGATTTCTCTATTCTGTATTTCTCAAATTATGTTTTACATATGGATATGTGAATTCCTTACAGTAGATATAAAGTGAGTATTTTACTCAACTGCTGACTTAGTTATTTCTGTTCCTGAAGTCAAGGTGTCTGAGAGATGCTCTGCCTTCAATTCATGAAAGAGAAGCAGCATAGACCTGCTGTTAATTTACTCTCCATTTTGTGTGAGGAACTGAAAGAGAAGACAATAAAACAGACAAGTAAATATTATTACTTACTCCTAGCATCAACAGGCAACATGGTAAAACAGTGTTGTGGTAGAAGGCTGATCATAACATCAGTAATTTCCTGACCATCCTTCCTTCACCTGGAAAGAGTGAAATGAGGATGGTGGTCCAGCAGCATCTCTGGCTTTGAAATTCTGGTAAAAAATACTTTGAGAGCCAAAGATTTGTGAACCTCTTGACATCAAAAGTGCATCATTTCCTTTTTGCAGTGTTGCCTTTCACTTTTTTTTTTTTTTTTTTTTGTGTGTGTGTGTGATCTGAGATACATACTCCACTTTAACTCCTTAATTAGAGTGTGAAAGTGTAACCTTATGCATAGCTTGGTTTGAGCGTCTTTCAAGTTCACAAGGAGCGGATGCCAGAAAGAAAACTTTCCTAGTTTGAACAGCAGTAAAAGGCCCTTAAACTCATTCTTTAAGAGCTGTGATTTGGTAAGAGAATAGGAAAAATAAATTTAAAAAATAAAATAGAAGAAAAAATAAAATCCACCAAAACCCCAAAACCAACCAACCAAATAAACCAACCAAACAAAAAAAGCAACCCACAAACAGGTAAAAAAACCTCCTAACCCTCAAAGAGCCAAAACCCAAGAACATCAGTACAAACCCAGAAAAAAAATATTCAAGTTTTTCAAACTGCTTAGTGACTGGACATTTTACTGAGGGGACAGATGACGGTTGGACAGCAGGAAGAAAGAGAAGAGAGAATCTTCCTGTTCTGGAAGCTGCAAGATGAGCTCACCTGCTCCTTCTGAGAGTCTCCAGGAAACTAGAGAAGTTGACATTTGGGTCCATAACTACTCACAATTTTCAATAGCAAACTGAAATCCAAGTGGTGATTAGATGAGCAAATACCTTTCTGGATCTGTGCTGTACATCTAACATGGTCTCTGTGCTTAAAATCCAAAGAAACTTGAGGTTACCGGCTGTGAGCTGTAACCAGAAGCTGTTAGCCTGCCACCTACCAGGCAGCATTACTGACATCTCTCTCCTAGGTTCTCAGAACAAACTAGAGATGGATTTGGTGGTAGAGTCTTCCAGAACTGAATTGTAAGATTGAAATGTTGTAGCTGATTATTCTTTTTTTATATTGCAGTTCAGAGAATAGAAAAATAATTTATTTCCAGTATCAAAATAGTGAAATAATTAACTTTCTCCAAGGCTTTATTTCATTTCCTGTGATAAAATTCTGCAGTTGAGGTTAATAATTTATGCAAGTTGTCTTTATTGTTCTGTTGCTTTTAGTTTCCTAAGGATTAGAAAGTAGTTTTGTTACAGACATAACGATAGACTTGATATCATTATAAGCCTTTCAGTTTACAGTTTTATCTTTTAGCTATTTATTCATGCTTAGTTTTACAATTATGATCTCATAATTTTAATTCATATATAAATACGTAGGAATAGATATCATAGTATCATTTGATTGCATTGATCCTGGTTTAGTTTACTGTCAGTGAGCAACAGGGAACCAGGACTATTAGAAATCTTTGTTAATTTTTTTTTTCACCCCCCTAAACAACAAAACCCAGGCTTATATGGCTGGCTTCAGTAGGAGTGGCTCAGTGTTGGAAGGCTTGTTTAAATGGATTTGCTGAAGGATTGATTGGCTTAAATTTGATTTGTTCTATATTCAGTCAAAGAAATTAGCTTTTATTTTGCAATAACATTTAATAAAATCTTTCTGCAAAACAGTCAGTGGTGCTAGATCATATCTCTGTTATAACATTCATAATGGAAAAAGACAACTAGAAATATAAGGTGAAATCAAAATATTTTTATTTAGAAAAATTATTTTGATTTACCAGGAAATAATAAGCCCATCACTATATGTTACTTTGGATTTACTTCTGAAAAAGCAAAATAACAATATTGCTTGTGTCTGTTTAATTCTATTTGACAATAACAAAATAATTTTGCTATTGTTTATAAGAGATTTTCAGGGAAGTCAGTTATCTTTGATTTGATTTTCAAATACAACCTTTTTAAAAAACATAGCTAGAGATATTTTTCTAAAATATTGATAAGAAATTTGCATTTGATAATATCTATTGTAGTCACTGCTCTCATGTTAACAATCACCTGCTGTTTCCCTTTTGGAAATTACAGTTTTTATTAGAATTAAAATCACAATTAGTTGAAGCTTTCAGGTGTATTTCAGAGTATGTCATTCTTGAACGTGTAAGAGTAAATGCATACAGGTATTTGAAAGCAAAACAAAAAAAAAGCAAAATTCTATGTTTTATAAATACCTTTCATTGTTTGCAGAAGAGCTTCTTGATCACAGAGGATCTTAATCATTTGAATTTGAGCAATTACTAACTTTTAAATTATATGTAATTTAAACAATACATCATGGTTTTATACATCTGGAAGCTTTATTGCAGAAACATACAGAAAATATTCTCTTACAGTTACTCGATTAAATAAAACTTTGGTGGTGGAAGAAGAGGTGTGGGAAGAATGAGAAATATAAACAGCTATATTACCATAGAAGGAACATCATATTTTTTTTATCTTAAATACATGGTAGGAAGTTGCAGAGAAGACAGAGACAGACTTTATTAAGAAGTGCATTGTGGTAGGATGAGAACAGATGTAATTTTCTGCAAGGAGAATTCTGACATTAGGAAGGGTTTCTTTGGTTTTGTTTCTGTTATGTTTTGGTTTTTTAATTAAGAATTTCAAAGGAGGAGAAGCTTGCCCAGGGAGGCTGTGGAATATCCATCCATGGCTAAGCAGTGGTCAGAGGGACCTGATTTAGCTTTGCATTTGGGTCTAACTTTGAACTGGTGAGTGTTTTGAGCTGGAAGTTGGATCACATGACCACTGTCTCCCCATCTAAATTATTTTTTATTTATGACTTCAATTAAATGTAGCCTAAAAATCAAAATAACAAAGTGACAAAGAGCTAAATATTTATTTGAGTTCAAATAAGTGGTATGGGTTGTGCAATTTAAATTTAGAACATGTAAAAAAGGAACAGTGCTCTGCTCAGTCTTAGTTTCTTACTTGATTTATTTCAGTGCTGTATTTTCAAGTTTATACCTTGCAGTTATCTGGGGAAATTCCTGAAGTTTAGCAGTGCAAACCATGTATATTTAGTAACAAAATAGGGATAAATTTACTCCAGAACTCCCCTCTCTCTTTGCAGTGCTAAAACTCATAACCCCTCAAGCTTTCCCACTCCAGAACAGAGATATAACTGATAAATTTTTAGAATAAAAGGTCCAGATTTGAAACACTTCTAAAAAAAATAGCTTCCAAGAGTAGTGCAATATCTGTAGGGAGTTACAGGATGAATTTATCAGAGTAGTGAGTATATGTACGCTGAGTATGTAGGAAATGGGGTTTGAGACAAGTAACACTGGCTCATCAACCATTTTAGGCTAAATATATATGCAAATATATAATGCATATCATGTATAATGTGAAACACACTCCTTAAATTTGTCTAATAACTTAGAATTAATTTGTTCACAGTGAATTTCAGTTGGGTAAATCCATTATTTCTCAGTAAGAGTATTTTTCCTTTTCAAAAGCTGCAGAAAGACAATGACTGCAGATATCTTAATGACATCCACCAGAAAAATATGTAATATATTTGATATCTGGATATCAAAGGGAAAAATCATTACTGGATGTGACTGATTAGAACTAATTTTATTTATGATGTTTCTAGCTTGCACAATAAATTTAATATGAGTGGTCAAAGAAATCCAAATAAATGAAGGAATCAGATCTATTATGTACACTTCAGTGTACATCTGAAATGCCAGTCTATTTTATTCAACATTTCAGATGTTATGATGCATCTCTTCAGAGCCATGATGTGAATTTCTTTTATCCTGCAAGCTAATGATCATTTTCACAAAAGTATATACATAATTTCCTTCCTTCCTTGAAGGTTCTGAGCTTTCTTAGGAGGAGAAAGCCTGACGTCCTGCTTTCATTGAGTGATAATGGGAAATGGATGGCTAAATGTTTATTGAATATATGTTATTGTGTATAGATATCAATGATTGTGTTGAGAAGCCTGTTTAATGACCCATATATCCTTCATGACTTTTGAAGCATTTTAAGAAATATGATCACTCCTTCTCATTTTTGATATTAATAAATCATGTTTTCCTCATGTGTTTTGTAGAATAATATTCTTAACTACTGATATTAAAATATATTTAGGAAGCCATCAATTATTTCCTTAGACTTCTGAGGTAACATAAATTCTGTGTTTTACTGAATGGTTGTGAGATTACCATGTTATCATCTTCTGGGATTTCCCTAAGTACAAGAGGGTGGTCAAAAGAGACATGCAGTTGTTTACAGAGAGTTAAGGCAGAAAAACTCTTATAGTCATTTCTTGCCTCAGCCAAAAAAAGTAGTAGTAAGCTGGTAGCTTTCCAGATCTTTGCTAAACTACATTTGCTAAACTACAGCTGCTTGGCTTCTGTGTAACCTCTCAGTCTCAGCATCAAATCTGGTTGCACAATGTGTGTAGGAAGTGTTTCGCAGAGCAGTTTGGTACTGAAGTAATCCCTTATAGCAAAAGAAAAAAAAAAAAGATTTTGGCAATAGAAGTTATGAGGAATACTATATGAAAAGTATTGATTTTGCCCATTCAACTGATAAGAAAATTGATGGTAGAATTTGTAATCAGCACTGCCACCCTTAAGTGCTCATATCCAGAAGTGGAAATAATCAGGCTGATGCTTATTACTTAATTCCTTTATATATTTGGTACCTCTGCTGACATTAGCAACACCCACCATGCTGGACAGTAGGAAATGCATGGCATTCAGAAATACAAAGCTTAAAGGATGAAAGGATTCCAGAAACTCTGCCTCTTGTATCTGGGAGGTCTGAGTTGGGTGCTCACAAAAGAATGGAAAATGAAAATTATGTGGGTAGGAGGTCAGAGCTTCCTTGTAAGGAGGATGTGGTAGTGGTGGCTTTTTCATTTTGAACAGCAGTGTAGATTAGGTTCTCATCCTGGAATGTTTTGAATCTAAGAACACAAGAACACAAGAGGCACCTGGCTGTGTAGTATGTATGGGAGAATGTATTTCCATTCCCCCCATTAACTGGCCCCACTGTGCAGACAGGAATGCAAATTGTGGGGCAAATTTGTACATTTAATACCAGAAAAAAAAATCTCATAAAACCTGCAAAAAGTAGGACACCTCCTTCACTTTTGCCAAATGGTTTCTCAAACACAGCTGAAAAACAGATAAAAGACTTATTAGAGTCTGTGCCCAGTGGATCAGAATAAACAAATCTGCTTCTGGTTAGCTATGAAACTGCAAGATCAATGAGGGACTATAGTTCAGTAATTATTTCTTCTTTTTGAATCCATAGGCTGTTAGCTGATCAATGCATTAAGCTAAAGCAGCAGATCTGCAAAGAACAACCGATGCGTATCAACAGTTTGTAATGTAATCTATGAAATTCATTCACACCAGGATATGATTTATGAGGAGTTTATTGATTGGGGAATAAATGTTATTTTACATTTAATAGAATGTATTTCAATAATGCTGGAGCTTCAGCTCCTGGGTTTTGAAGTATTCTATTTTTATTCAATACAAAATCTGCATCTTTTCCAGTTCTGTGATTTAACTGTGTGATGCATACTACCCAATAAGCCTATTGAAGTCCTTCAGAGCTCTGAGATTGTCCATTTTGCCTGTAGTCTGAGATAAATACTGGCAGGGACTACTTAATTCTTTGAAAACTGCTGTTTTGGAAAGGGAACCTTCCCTGCTTTTAACCACTATAGATCTACACATCAAAAGCAAAGAAGCCAATCTGCCAATTAACATGATGTAAGGACTGGGACTAAAGCATTGTCCTTTTCACATAGATCATCACACAGAAGCACTGGACGCACCATGCCTTGCTGAAATTAGAGAGCCCTTTCAGAAAGGTGTTCTGTTAAAAGGCAGGGAGAATTTGCCTTGGAGCTCATTAATTCTTCCTCCAGTTGGCCGACCCATTTAATGTGTTCCTTGGGAGGTTTGTTTTTTTTCAAATAAGCCAATATTCTTTTCCTCAAATAGCCCAACATTAGTAGTATTCCTTCTAGTTTCATAATATTTTGCTGATTGGTTATATACCAATCAATTTTTATTTCCACAGAAAAGCCTTCAATTAACCCCCCCAGTGATTAGGGGGTAGAATTTCCAGATTAGTGTTGGAGAATTCCGCCTCTTATCACCGGGGGTTTAATTGAAAACTTTTCTGGGAAAAATTAACTGGGGCAAAACCATCAGTAAAACAACCTAAAATGCAGGTGACACCATTAATTTCAGTCTACTAAAAAAAAAACAAAACAGCAAAACAAAACAAACGAAAAACTGAACAATTGAACAGGAATTGAATTGAACAAGAAATAAACAAAATTATTACATCCACGCCAAGATTAAAAGGAATCTTGTGAAACAGCCCTGAAAGTCACAAAATGCAGGAAAACTTACCTTTAATTTAAATTACAATATGCTAAAAACAAGCAAGGGAAATTAGCTTCTTTTCAAAATTATATCACAATCAGGTGATTTGCTTCAGATTCAGAAACATAAATCACATTTTAATAATCTCTCTCCCAGTATGATGTCTTCATAAAATCTGATATGTAGATTTTTTTTTAAGTAGATGCTTTCTTTGCATAACAAGAAGCAGTAATAAATTAAATGGAACCCAGGAAACCTTATAATATAGATGGGTAATGAAAGAAAAGATGCAGTTTGAATCTCCTATTGTAATATATATATATATATTTGCTAATAATAAGAAACATCCAGTGTGAATGAATGCATCTCAGTGCAATAAATCTATTTGAATATGGTATCTTTAATAGTGCTTAGATACTTTTTTTTTTTTTGCATTAAGCATAATAGATTTTGACCTGCAAATTATGAAAAAGATTAAGATATGCATCATCAGAGAGATTTATGTCCAGTGTTGACAAATTATTCATTAAAGTTTTATGTAACAGGCCCAGAGAGAGTATTAAATAAGATTATTATGGCAGTTCTGGTAAGAGTATTCATCTTGACTAAGGAGGTTGTGCTAAAGTTTAGAACTGTTTACTTACAAAGCTTGTTTATTAGGAAAAATAGAAATAAATGTTCTCCATTTGCAGTCTTTCACAGATTTTATCCTTATTACTCCTCTCTCTTTTCCTACTGAAGAATCAACATCAGTAAAAGTAACTCCAAGATACAACTTGACAAATCATTTGCCTAATAATTTCTAAATACAGAGAAAAATGTAAAATTTCTTTCTGAAATTAACAGCAGGTTTTTTCCTTGTGAAAATCCTATTCTGAGCTTTGTATATGGAGTGATCATTAGTAAATAAACAAGGTAATTATCTCTGAAAGGAGTTTCAGTGAAAAATAACCGTGTATTCCTACTATAAAACACAGCACTTTGTGTTATACTGTGCTATACATTATACTTTTCTGCTGTCAGATGAAAAATTCAACCAATGGCTATTTGATTACTTTGGAAACATTTGAATTGATTTTTATTACCTAATCATGTACATCTATAAGGAAGATATATGACCACTCTTCTTGGAAAAACTGAACAACACCTCTCTCACTGTTAATGGAACGTGTAACACAGGTAGGTAGAAGAGAGAGAAAAACACATTCCAAAAGAGAAAATGCTGCTGAGTTTGGGGAAAAAAAACACCACACTATTTTTCTTCTCAGCTAATGTGGCACTTTGCAAGGTGCTTCTTTAATAATCACTGAAACAATATTGCCAAGATTTTAATTATTTATAGTAATTTATTTCTTTAAGATTCCTATGGTGCATATGAACTGCAGAAAATCAAGATGTGATTTTCTTTCTCTGAACACTGTCATTTTAAGTGAGAATTCCATCTAGTTAAAGTCCATATATTCCAGTGAGAAGGATGAATCTCCTCTGTGTGCAGAGCTTCTGTTTTTCCAACTGCATCCTGGATTTCATCCTACGCAGAACTAGCCTG
Organism: Calypte anna; assembly: GCF_003957555.1. Taxonomy (NCBI): domain Eukaryota; kingdom Metazoa; phylum Chordata; class Aves; order Apodiformes; family Trochilidae; genus Calypte; species Calypte anna. The sequence continues at coordinate 106,514,282 of NC_044246.1, read as the reverse complement.
TCTAAGCACTTTAGCAATTATGCATCCATGTTTCCATAAAAAAAACAGTGCAGTATTTTGGACTGTGCTGTAGTGAGTGGCCTCACAGTTTGCTGAATGATAAAAGAGTGGCTATATCTCTTAGCACTGATTTTTGGTTTTGGGTAGGCATTTGGAATTATTTTTTTGTTCCTATTACTGTTGTATATTTTCAGACTGAATCAGTGACTGCCATATGCTTCAGTGTGTAGTGTTGCACATGGGAAGACTTAAGTGTCACCATGTGCATGAAAAAAATTGTATCTCCTTTTATTTTTCTCTCTGCAGTAATACTGAACAAAGGAAGAAATCATGAAAAAAGAAAAAAAAAAGGCTTGTGTCATGCATCTGTGGGGCAAATTCACAAACTTATCTTCCAACTACAAAGGAGTGTGCACACTTTCATGATGAATTGCCTTGTAGGAAATAAAAAAACCCTTTATGCAAGTATTTTCTTGAATCCTTTTCTTTCTGATTGTCAAGCTTTAACATTGGGCTGGGTATGAAAGGACTGACAGATGTTCCCTGTTAACCTTTCTCCCTTCTCAGAAAGGGAAAGGAAGGAGAATAAGGGAGAGAGACTTAGGGCTTGTAAAGTAAACTAAGTAGCTTTAATGCAAAAATAATGATGAAAAACAAAATAATTAAATATAAACAAATGTGTTCAAATATATACAAAACTAACATGACACTAACACTTCAATTATCATGTCACCACTGAGGCTGAAGGACAGGCCCTGGGAAAGTTCTGGACTGGATTCAGGGGCAGATGGGAACAGGATTCAACAATGCACAGATCAGGATCAGAGAAAGGATAGATGGAGTCCTTCCAAGGTTCTGGTCATGGAAGAAGAGAACTTAATACTCGCGATCTCTTAGCTTTATTCTGAGTATGATGTATGTGGGATGGACTAATTCATTCGGTCAACTTATGCTTTTTGGAAAAACCTAAAAAGGGATACAGAGAGACAAACTATAAGCAAATAATATCTGTATTTTAAATGATTCTGTCAGCAGCCCTGAGAAACTCATGCAGTTTACAGTAGATACAGGATCCCTCCATCATCTTTCTTCATCATTCCTGAAGCTCTTTTTCTCATGGAAAGCAAAGGTTTTACAATGAGATTCCTTTACTCAAAAGCCTATTCATAGGAAAGAAAGCATTTATTCTCTTTCTCTCTGAATGGCTGATTGTCTGCTTGGATAATTAACATGCTGTTCTGCTCTTGTAGTGCCATGAGACCTATACATAGGAACAATCATGCATCTTCTTATTGAAGCTGAATCAGCTATGCACATTAAAAGTGGCAAAGAAAACTCCCAACTGAACAAAATTTGAAATACTAGGTCTCATCCTGAAGACATCTGAAAGCACAAGTATTGGTAAGATAGCTTAGCTGACCCCAGTTATTTTCCCTGGCTTTACTGTGATGGAGAAGATGACTGATCAGAAGCATCCAGTCAGGAAGGGACAAAACTCACATCCTGGTATGGATCAAAGCTATACTGAAATAAATTTATGCATTTCTGTGGCAGCAGAGGACATGGCCTGGAAAGTTATACAGAATAACATAGTCAAAACCCTAGTATTCTTCTCACATTACTATTTAAAAATTTTCCCATGTGGCAAAGACTGTTCCAGTACTGAGTATATTCACTTTTGCAAGGTGTCTGTCATAGAGTCTAATTCTCACTATCAGAAATGTTATCTATTTATTGCACGTACACTCCTATTTCTGCGTTCTAGTCATCATTTCTTGCATTCTAAACTTCTCTTTTGGCCTTTCTTCCTCCATTTGCATATATAATCCTTCTCATATTTTTTTGTCCTAAATCAATTCCTGTAATCCCTTACTGTGTAATAGCATTTGTCATCAATAGAAATGAAATCCCCAACACATTGAAGGAAAGAGAATTTGCAGGTATTTGTTTCTAGCAGCAAGATGTAATAGAAGCAGTGGGGAATCTTATCTGCATAAAAAGATCCATATTTGATGCAAACGGATGCAACTTTCATGATGAGTATAAAATTTTCCCGTACACTGCACCATGGGCACAAAGCAGATAATACAATACAATGGTGATACAGAATTATTTTTCATATGCTCATGTCTGAGATGTATAATAAAGGTAGGAGTGTCTTTTGACAATTAGTGAGGCAGGTTCCTAGTCTCTTACTCAACACTGTAATACTAGAAGTGAAATAAAAAGCTACAATTCCTGCTCATAGTAAATTCCAGTATTTGGAGAGGAGAGAGACTGAAGATCTTCATGATGAAAGAAAATCAAAGAACTGTTTCGATGCAATTTTAATGAAACACAATAAACAAGACATAAGTAAAAATAAATGGAGTTGAACCTGAAAATACAGGTCTTCAGGTCAGCCATGGATGCTTGCATTTTTGTGGTTTCTACATCGTGCCTGAGAGGGAGCATCTGTGAGGCTATGACATAACTGAGCAACACAGCGATGGAAAACTAGATAGGATGTGTAGAAGGCTCTGAAATCACTGAAGTCATCAATACACACTTGACTCAAAAAGTTGATCTAAAAAATTATAGTTTCTCAGGTCCATGTTATTAAAGCACTGAGATTTTCTGGCAGTATCCATGGTGTGATTCCCGTATGCCTGCACAGGGTAAAGGAAGTCAGGTTTCCCCACTGAATGCATCA